>NC_086445.1:225493455-226111523 GCF_028390025.1 Pseudophryne corroboree | reverse complement strand
GGGTCCGCTCTTCATGCTGCCAGAGCCGCTGCCTGTGGCAGCCAGCAGGGACAGTGCCCTTCAGGAAGGTAGCAGAGCAGGGTGAGCGCCTCTCCAGCACAGCGCCTCCCTGCTTTGCAGACCTTCCTCAGATGGTAGCCCCATCTCTGCTGGCCTCGATTTGCTAGCTGGATATTCCGAGCAACCTTAGGGCTGTGCAGAAGTTCAATGGCCCACCTGATTTCTCAGAGAACTGAACCCTTCCGGATTTCACGCTCCGAGCCCGGATCCGAGTCAAGCTCGGGTTTTCCCGCCTGACTCTGAAACCAGAACGAGGCAAAACATCATCATCCCGCTGTCGGATTCTCGCAGGGTTTGGATTCCATATAAGGAGCCACGCGTCACCGCCATTTTCACTCCGGCATTGAAGTGTGTACAGAGAGGACGTGTCTCCATTCTCTCAGTGCCCTCAGTGTCCGTGTCTTGTGCTGCATCTGTCCAGTCACAGTGGTTGTGTCCTCTGTTGCCATATGTCCAGTGCTGCTGTATAGGGTGCTGTGTTGTGCTGCATCAGTTCAGTGGTGGTGTATTGTGCTGCATCAGTCCAGTCACAGTGGTATCCTCTGCTGCCATATGTCCAGTGCTGCTGTATAGGTTGCTGTGTTGTGCTGCATCAGTTCAGTGGTGGTGTATTGTGCAGCATCAGTCCAGTCACAGTGGTATCCTCTGCTGCCATATGTCCAGTGCTGATGTGTAATAACAAGTCCCTTACATCGTTGCTGTGTTGTCCTGCATTAGACTAGTGGTAGTGTCCTGTGCATCAGTCAGTCCAGTGACCAGTCACAGTGGTATCCTCTGCGGCCATATGTCCAGTGCTGCTGTATAAGATAAGCTGAAGGCTGCATAAGCCTGAGGCCATATAAGCGATCAACTTTTTGTGATTGGTTGTTAAATGACTAAGCAGTTGCTAGGCAGATCAGTTTTCCCGGTTGGTTTTTCCTATTGGATTAGAGGGTTGTGCATCAAGATAAAGAGGAGGGTCTTAGGTTAGTATATAGGGGGTGGCCATTTTGCTAGACTTCCTCTTGCCTTTCAGTTTATGCCCAGGAAAGATAAGTATTATTGCTTATTTCAACTGTCTGTAAATTGGTTTTGAATTTCATTTGCCTTCTCTAGGGCATTATATAGTGCTGTGCCCCCTCTCTGTGCGGTCATTGCCTGCTTTTGCCGACGTCTCCCTCCTCTGACATGCCTCGTCCTAGACGATCAGCTCCCCCCCCAGGCGCCTCGTGGATGCGGGCAGCGCATTCCGCTCCCGCTCCCCGAGCATTGCGCCTCAGAGAGGCCTTTCCCCTGTTGCAGACAGGCGGCGGGGACGGGCAGTTACAGCCCGCTCCCCTGCTGCACGGAGACGGGCGGCCAGCGGCCGCTCGTCACGTGGTGCCGGGGCGCGCGGCTCGGCCGAGCCGCGCGCGCCGGCGCTAGCAGCGGGACGGGCCTCTCCCCTCCCTCCTGCGTCGGGCGCTTGTAGTCCTCCTCCCCCGGCGGCCAGCGGCCGTTCGTCTCATGGCGCAGGTGCAGCCCGCTCCCCTGCCGCACGGAGACGGGCGGCCAGCGGCCGCTCATCACGTGGTGCCGGGGCGCGCGGCTCGGCCGAGCCGCGCGCGCCGGCGCTAGCAACGGGACGGGCCTCTCCCCTCCCTCCTGCGTCGGGCGCTTGTAGTCCTCCTCCCCCGGCGGCCAGCGGCCGTTCGTCTCATGGCGCAGGTGCGCGCGGCCCGGCCGGGCCGCGCGCCCCGGCGCCCCCAGCGGTTCACCCAGATCCTCACCCTCATCCGTTCAGTGCCTCCGGCCCTCCTCCTCCATCCCCGCGGACGGCTCTCGGCGGCGTCCTGGGGGCACAAGCGGTGCCGGACGGCCGCGGCAGAGCCGCGGGGGGCGAGGGGGGGGGGGGGTCGATCTTCAGCGGGGTAATATGAGCCCAGGACAGCGGGTAGCGGCTCCCGCTGTCCCTGGGACAACAAAGGGCCCCAGCCTACCCCCTTCCAGCGAGGGGACCAGCACACCCCAGGGTGTTTTGAGTAATGTGCGGCCGAGTGTGGCTGGGGCGGGGGACGTGGCAGCGGCTGCCGCCACACCCGCCCCGGCGGCGGCCACGTGGCAGGGTTTCCCCCCGGCCTCGGGGGCCTGCTCTAGCGCCCTCTGGCCGTCAGCCGCCCAGCCGCCATTAGCTGTGCCCCCGCTTGCAGGTTTTCAAACTCCTCCCCACGCCCTTCCCGGTCCTTTTCATTTCGGGTCCACGCAGGCGTCCGTCTCGGCGGCTTATATTACGCCTGGCGGGGCGCTTGCGGTAACAGCGCAGCAAGGCTTCGCGGGGAGCCAGTCCTTCCTCGGGGGTTTTGCGTGGCCTCCGGCTCCAGCATTCCCCTTAGCCGCCAGCATGCCTTCCATGGGCTTCATGACGGTGTCCGGCACACAATTTTCCCCGCACGGGTCCAGCGCGGGCGCCGGCGTGCAGTCCACGTGGTCGGTCGGTGGCCCCCGAGTCGCGGTGCCCTCGCCGGCCTTTGCGGGCCTGCAGTCAGGACAGGCACCGGGCGGTGGGTATCAGGTGGCACAGAGTTGGCCCCCTCTCCCGGCTCCCCCTCAGTTCCTTCCGGCGTCATACGGATGGGCGGGGGCAGGCGTCTGCCCGCCGCATACGGCGTGGCGGCCGTCTTACCCCGCGAGTTTTGGTGCAGTGAGCGGGTCGGCCTTTACGCAGTCGATCGGGTACACCTCGGCGGGGGCCCCCTCCCTGCAGCTGCCGGGCGGCCATCCGCCGCGGAGCGGAGGGGCGGGCCCTCCGCAATTGCGGCCAATTGTTAATGATGTTCTGGTTCCCCCTGTGCCTGTTGTCCCCTCTTTTTCTCCCTCACAGGTCCCGTCTAATTCAGGGGCTACGCCCGACACGAGGCGAAGGTCGCGGACGAGCGCGACGGCGAACGTGGAGGTACGGCCATCAGCGGAGGCGGGTGCAGCGGACGACGCGGTTCCGGGTCCTTCGAACTCCGGTGAGCTAAACATTCCTTTACACGTTTCAACTTGTAGTTCCTCGTCTTCTAGCAGCGTATCATCCGGCTCTCCGCGGCGCCCGCGCAAATTAGCTAGGCTCATCGCGCGGCGAATGGCTAAGGAGGCGCATAAGGTGGCCGCTCCTGCGCAGGTGGTCCCCTCTGACCCACCCCGTTACGGCGAGATGGTACATTGCGCCAACACGGCAGTTACAAGGGGGGTTCGCAAGCGCATGCGGGAAAAAATCCGTAAGGGGAAGTATGTAGACATATTCACCCTTACGGAGGAAATGCGGCAAGGTTTTGACGCAGCCAAGAAGCCGGGTGGTATGGGGGAAAATGCGTTTCGCAATTTTCACCAGTGGCTGCGTGGTTTTTTGGTGTTCATGGCTTGCTACACGGAATCGCGTCCCTCGGAGTATGCCAACTTGGTGAAATATTTGTTTTTAGTACACGATATGTACTTGAAATCCAAGGGTTCCGCGTGGCGGGATTACGACGAGAAGTTTCGTCGCAATCAGGATGGCAACCCCATCCTGCCCGCGGGTTTCAAGGATGTTGAGGTGTGGTTGGAGGTCACGCAGCAGGTCAAACCCACCCCGGACGTCACGGCCAAGAAGCCCGGGGCGGCCGGGGCGGCGGCTTCCCGATTGGCGGGGAAAGGCAAGTGCTTTGCCTACAACGACGGCAAATGCGTCAAAGGAACGAGTTGTCGTTTTCGCCACTCATGTAGGTTGTGCGGAGCAAGTCACCCGGCCAAGGAATGCACCGCGGCAACAGGCAGTAAGCCTGCCGCTTCCACCGAGGCCGGTGGAGTTGGCAAGTAAGGCCTTCTCCCCGATTATAGTTCCCGAGTTGCAGCGCTGGCTTACCTTGTACCCCGATGAGGCGGCGGCATCGTTTCTCTTGGAGGGTTTTCAGCACGGTTTTCGTTTGCCAATTCCGGATTCGGTGTATGTGGTTGCACGCCAGAATTTGAGATCGGCTCGGGAATTCCCGCAGGAAGTCCGGCGGAAGGTTGACGGGGAAATTGGGCTGGGGCGCATGGCTGGGCCCTACGCCCTTTCCCCGTTGCCCTCCTTGTGCATTTCCCCAGTAGGGGTAGTGCCCAAGAAGGCCATAGGTAAGTTTCGTTTGATACAGCACTTGTCGCACCCGCCGGGGTTGTCGGTCAACGACGCTATCCCGGAAGCCCAGTGCAGAGTTCGATATCAGTCGTTTGACGACGCGCTGCGCTTAGTGCGGGATTGTGGTCCGGGGAGTCTGTTGGCAAAATTGGACGTGGAGTCGGCCTTTCGGCTACTCCCGCTACACCCAGATTCCCTGCGGTTTCTGGGTTTCAAAATAGGGGGCGAATTCTACGTCGATCGGTGTCTCCCCATGGGTTGCTCTGTCTCCTGCGCCTACTTTGAGTGCTTTAGCACATTTTTACACTGGTGCGTCCAGACCGCCTCCGGGCAACTGGGGGTGGCTCACTACCTGGATGACTTTCTTTTTGTAGGGCCCAGGGACAGTTCGGTCTGTGGGGACATTCTCTCGGTGGCCAGGTCGTTATTCTGCGCTTTAGGGGTACCGGTTGCGCAGGATAAGTGCGAGGGTCCTTGCACTTGTCTTAGCTATTTAGGTATCGAAATTGACACGGTAGGGGGGTGCTGTCGCTTGCCCGAGGATAAGGTGCGGAAACTATTGGGTTTGATTACAGACTGTTTAGGAAAACGCAGGGTACGGCTTAAGCAGGTGCAGTCCTTGCTTGGTTCTCTCAATTTTGCATGTCGGATTATCCCCATGGGTAGGATTTTCTGTCGCAAACTTGAGCGGGCCACCGCGGGGACGGTTCGGCAGAATCACTCCGTGTACCTTTCCCGCGAGATCAAGGATGATTTGCGGATTTGGGTCTCGTTCCTCGTGTCCTTCAACAGGGAAGTTTTGTGGCCCGCTCCTTGTTGTTCCAGTAAGCAGCTGCAATTGTTCACGGATGCTTCCGGCAGTCTAGGGTTTGGCGCGTTCTTCGCTGGCGCATGGTGCGCTGCGGCCTGGCCGGCATCTTGGGTAACGCGTGGGTTTACCAAGAACCTGCTTTTGCTGGAATTGTTCCCGATCTTAGTGGCGCTTGAGTTATGGGCCGGACGGTTCGCAAATAGGGACATTTTGTTTCTTTGCGACAACTTGGGGGTAGTGCATGCGATTAATAATCAGCGTTCCTCCTCTCCGCAGGCGCTGCGATTGCTAAGGCATTTAGTGTTGGTGTGTTTGCAGCGCAATATTAATTTTAGGGCTCGCCACGTTCCTGGAGTTGACAATGGAATTGCGGATGCATTGTCCCGGTTCCAGTTTGACAAATTCAGGACGTTGGTTCCGGGAGCGGAGGCAGAGGGGTTACAGTGCCCACCTTCTGTCTGGCAGATGGTCGAAGCGGTTTAACGGCATTAGCCAGGTGTGCACTGGCTCCCTCCACGCTACGAGCGTATGATGCTGCATGGCGGGATTGGTCAGCCTTTCAGAGTAGGTACGGGGTAGCAGGTGAGTCCTCGGCCGACGCCCTGTTGACCTTTGTTTGGGAGCATTACCAAAACGGTAGGTCAAAAGCGGCCATGGCTACTGCCCTTGCGGGCATCGCCTTTCACTCGCGACTCCACGGGATGGCGGACCCCACGGGGTCGTTTGTCCTTTCCAGAGCGCTGAAAGGCTGGGCTAGGTTGCACCCGGCGCCTGCGGATTCGCGTAGGCCTATAACGTTGCAGCTGCTAGCAGAATTGCTGCGTGTGCTACCTCAGATTGCGTCCTCGGAATTTGAGGTGGCATTGTTTAGTAGCGCTTATGCCCTGGCCTTTTTTGGGGCTTTTCGGGTGAGCGAGTTAGTGGCGAGCAGCAAGGCGTCCCGGGAATCGGGTCTGCTCTACGAGAATGTGCGCTTGCAGGAGGGCCTGTTGCTCTGTAGGATTGTGCGGTCCAAGACAGATCAAACAGGTCGGGGTCGCTGGTTGTCCTTGGAGGCTCAGGGAGGTACGGGCGTTTGCCCGCTGCGGTTGACGCAAGAGTATGTGCGGTTAAGACCTCCGGGGGGCAACCAGTTGTTGGTGCACGCGCAGTCGGACCCTCTGACAAAGTTTCAGTTCTCATCGGTGTTCAAGAAATGTTTGACGGCGTTGGGCTTGCAGGAGGCGGACTTCGGTACTCATTCCTTTCGGATTGGGGCGGCTACCCATGCGGCGGCCGCTGGTTCATCACCGGCGGCTATTCGGGAGTTGGGTCGCTGGAAGTCGGCCTCCTATAAGTCCTATGTCCGTATAGATAAGTTATAAGTGCGCCTGTTGCGCTAACCCAAAAACGTGTTTACTCGTCGGTTTTTGAACGCTTACCGTTCAGGAATCGAGGGTGTGAAGCGAATTTTTAAAATTTTTCCTCCGAGGGGGCCTAATTTCAATTGGCTGTTCTATCAAGGTCCACGGGAGGTTTTTTGAGTTTTCTCCTTCACTTGGGTTTAATTGGTTACGTTGTGTTTAAGTTACAGATTATGTGCGTAATCTGACATTAGGATATTTTCTTTTACAGCTGTCATCAATTTTGGAGACCACATATGGATGGTTGGTCATTCCTATGTTTTTTGGGCGGAGAAACATCCCATGGCATCTAGGGCGACTGAGATTTTTGAGTCCAGGCAATTTAGATGGTTAGGTGTTAGGGGCATGTTATGGGGTGATCTGTTGCGCGTCCTTTTTTCTCTGGAGCGCCGCTGGGGTCGCCCCAGTTGTATTATCATTCATTTGGGTGGTAATGATCTGGGCCGAGTTAAAGGCATAGACTTGATTTTGTCTATAAAGGCGGATGTAGTGGCAATACGTTGTCACTGGCCTGGGGTATGCATTGTCTGGTCGGAAATGGTGCCCCGTTTCCATTGGCGTGGTGCGGTGCGTTTCTCGGCGCTGGAGAAAGCACGCAAAAAGGTGAACTCGACGGTGTCTCTTTTTGTCAAGGCCATAGGCGGAGTGGCAATTAAGCATCCTCTGCTGGTGCTGCGGAACAGGCAGTTCTATAGAGACGATGGGGTTCACCTTTCGCCTGAAGGAGTGCAGTTTTTTCTGGAGGATATTTTTGGTCTTTTTCGTTAGAGCTAGTTAGTTTCTTATTTGGTTAAGGTTGTGGTTGCGGATGGCGGTGGCGGTTTGGTAAACCTTGGTGGCGGGAAATCGCTGCCAACCAGCTGTCACACAGGCATAAGTGGTCATTGTGGGGCTCCCTCTTTAGAAGGACGGCAGGTGTGTCCTTTTCTTGCGGTTGGACATTTAGACGTTCCCCTGCGGGAACCGAACGTTTGCCAGAGAAAGAGGGGTAAGGCCAGCACAATGCGGGTTATGCGGGAAGGAGGCGGGGTATGTGTACTCCCCTCCTTGGTTTGGTGGTTTTCATCTAGGTGACGGGTGCTGGTGTTTGGCAGCGGTTTTCTGTTTGCCATCCTCCAAACTAAAGTTAAATATATATTCAATTCAATTCTAATTCGGCCTCAATTATTAGTTTAAAGAGTTGGTCAGCGATTAATAAACATCGTCTGACCTTTAACTCCAGCTACTGTGTCCGTGTCTTTATTTCAGTGTGTGGTGTGGTTTTTGTTTAGTGATAAGCTAGCTTAAATAAAAGGTTTATGTAATCACAATAAAGTTATGAGCGGCTTAGATAAGCTGAAGGCTGCATAAGCCTGAGGCCATATAAGCGATCAACTTTTTGTGATTGGTTGTTAAATGACTAAGCAGTTGCTAGGCAGATCAGTTTTCCCGGTTGGTTTTTCCTATTGGATTAGAGGGTTGTGCATCAAGATGAAGAGGAGGGTCTTAGGTTAGTATATAGGGGGTGGCCATTTTGCTAGACTTCCTCTTGCCTTTCAGTTTATGCCCGCCCGCCCTCCCAGAATGCGTCTACGTTTTTTGTTCTTGCTGTGGGCTATTGAAAGCCAGATTGGCGGGAAATCGCTGCCAACCAGCTGTCACACAGGCATAAGTGGTCATTGTGGGGCTCCCTCTTTAGAAGGACGGCAGGTGTGTCCTTTTCTTGCGGTTGGACATTTAGACGTTCCCCTGCGGGAACCGAACGTTTGCCAGAGAAAGAGGGGTAAGGCCAGCACAATGCGGGTTATGCGGGAAGGAGGCGGGGTATGTGTACTCCCCTCCTTGGTTTGGTGGTTTTCATCTAGGTGACGGGTGCTGGTGTTTGGCAGCGGTTTTCTGTTTGCCATCCTCCAAACTAAAGTTAAATATATATTCAATTCAATTCTAATTCGGCCTCAATTATTAGTTTAAAGAGTTGGTCAGCGATTAATAAACATCGTCTGACCTTTAACTCCAGCTATTGTGTCCGTGTCTTTATTTCAGTGTGTGGTGTGGTTTTTGTTTAGTGATAAGCTAGCTTAAATAAAAGGTTTATGTAATCACAATAAAGTTATGAGCGGCTTATAATAATAATAATAATAACAACAACAAGTCCCTTACAGTGTTGCTGTGTTGTCCTGCATCAGACCAGTGGTAGTGTCCTTTGCATCAGTCAGTCCAGTGACTAGTCACAGTGGTATCCTCTGCGGCCATATGTCCAGTGATGTGTATAATAATAATAATAATAATAATAATAATAATAACAAGTCCCTTACAGTGTTGCTGTGTTGTCCTGCATCAGACCAGTGGTAGTGTCCTGTGCATCAGTCAGTCCAGTGACCAGTCACAGTGGTGTCCTCTGCTGCGATATGTCCAGTGCTCCTGTGCCGCATATTGTGTTATATAACTCGAGAAAAATAATGGAGAACAAAAATTTGGAGGATAAAATAGGAAAAGATCAAGAACCACTTCTTCCTAGTGCTGAAGCTGCTAACATTAGTCATGACATAAACGATGAAATGCCATCAACGTTGTCTGCCAAGGCCGATGTCCAATGTGATAGTAGATGGCATGTAAAATCCAACAAGCCAAAGTTCAGTAAAAAGACCCCCAAAAAAGAAATTTTAATTGTCTGAAGAGAAACATAAACTTGCCAATATGCCATTTACAACACGGAGTGGCAAGGAACAGCTAAGGTCCTGGCCTATGTTCATGACTAGTGGTTCAGCTTCACATGACAATGGAAGCCCTCATCCTCCCGCTAGAAACATTAAAACAGTTAAGCTGGAAAAAGCACAGAAAAGAACTGTGCTTTCTAAGATGGTATCAAAAAATCCCCAAGAAGAGTCCAAGTGTATTGGCAGTTGCGATGCTTGACCTTACCAACACTGGATGGGAAGAGGTGGCTCCTTCCACCATTTGCATGCCCCCTGCAAGTGCTGGAAGGAGCACCCACAGTCCAGTTTCTGATATTCAAATTGAAGATGTCACTGTTAAAGTACACCAGGATGAGGATATGGGTGTTGCTGGTGGTGATGAGGAAGTTGACGATGAGGATTCTGATGGTGATGTGGTTTGTTTAAATGAGGCACCGGGGGAGACACCTGTTGTCCATGGGATGAAGAAGCCCATTGAGATGCCTGGGCAAAATACCAAAAAAGCCACCTCTTCGGTGTGGAATTATTTCTCCACAAATCCGGACAACAGGTGTCAAGCTATGTGTTGCATCTGTCAATCTGTAATAAGTAGGGGTAAGGATGTTAACCACCTAGGAACATCCTCTCTTGTACGTCACCTGCAGTGCATTCATCAGAAGTCAGTGTCAAGTTGTGAAACTTTGGGTAAGAGCGTAAGCAGTCCACTGAAACCTAAATCCCTTCTTCCTGCTGTACTCAAGCTCCTGCAAGCCACACCACCAACTCCCTCAACGTCAACTTCCTCCTCAGCCATGAATGTCAGAGGTCCTGCAGGCCATGTCCCTGGCAAGAATGATGAGTCCTCTCCAAACCGGGATTCCTCGGGAAACTCGTTGAGTGGTACGCCTACTGCTGCTGTTGCTGCCGCTGCTGGGAGTCGATCGTCATCCCAGAGGGGAAGTCGGAAGACCACTTGTACTACTTCAACTAAGCAATTGACTGTCCAACAGTCCTTTGTAAGGAAGATGAAATATGACAGCAGTCATCCTTTTGCAAAGCGGATAACTGAGGCCTTGACACTTATGTTGGTGATAGACGTGCGTCTGGTATCCGTCATTAGTGCAGTGGGATTTAGACAATTGTTGGAGGTATTGTGTCCCCGGTACCAAATCCCATCTAGATTCCACTTCACTAGGCAAGCGAGACCGAGAATGTACAGAGACGTCAGATAAAGTGTCGCCAGTGTCCTAAAAAATGCAGTTGTATCCAGTGTTCACTTAACCACGGACATGTGGACAAGTGGAACAGGGCAGACTAAGGACTATATGACTGTGACCAGAGCCGGCCCTAACCAATATGATGCCCTAGGCAAGATTTTGGCTGGTGCCCCCTAGCACCACTGCTAGTTCCGCCTCTGACCCTGCACCCCTTTCCCAGCACCATCACCCCCCACCCATAGCAGTGCTTTTTTTGTTTTCCTACCCCCTGTAATTTAAATAAGAACAGTGTGTACATTCGGCGCACAGCCCAAAATGGTATGTGTTTTTGCTGGCAAGGGGCATGGCCACACAATAGTACCCCCAATTCAAATTATGCCTCACAGTAGTGCAACTTTATTCACAATTTATCATACGATAGTGTCCCTTATTCACATTACATCACACAGTAGTACCAATTTACCTTATATACATTACATCTCACAGTAGTGCCCCTCATTCACATAACATCATACTGAATTGCTCCTTATTCACATTACACCACAGCATATTGCTCTTTATTCACATTGCACCTCACCATATTGCACTTTATTCACATTAGACCACACAGTAGTGCCCTTTCTATACGTTACGCCACACAGTAGAGCACCTTATACACATAATGCCACACATTGGTAATGCATTTATACACATAATACCACACAGTAATGGCCCTTACACATATGACACACATTATTAATGTCCTTAGAAACATAGTGCGCCTTATGCCAACCCTTATTAATGCTAGAGATGAGCGGGTTCGGTTTCTCTGAATCCGAACCCGCCCGAACATCATGTTTTTTTTCACGGGTCCGAGCGACTCGGATCTTCCCGCCTTGCTCGGTTAACCCGAGCGCGCCCGAACGTCATCATGACGCTGTCGGATTCTCGCGAGGCTCGGATTCTATCGCGAGACTCGGATTCTATATAAGGAGCCGCGCGTCGCCGCCATTTTCACACGTGCATTGAGATTGATAGGGAGAGGACGTGGCTGGCGTCCTCTCCATTTAGATTATAAGAGAGAGAGATTTACTGGAGCTTAGGACTAGGAGGAGAACTGTAGAAGTGTAGAGAGTGCAGAGAGTTTACTAGTGAGTGACCACCAGACAGTGCAGTTTATTTAATATATCCGTTCTCTGCCTGAAAAAAGCGATACACACAGTGACTCAGTCACATACCATATCTGTGTGCACTGCTCAGGCTCAGCCCAGTGTGCTGCATCATCTATATATATTATATATCTGTCTGACTGCTCAGCTCACACAGCTTATAATTGTGGGGGAGACTGGGGAGCACTGCAGTGCCAGTTATAGGTTATAGCAGGAGCCAGGAGTACATAATATTATATAGTGAGTGACCACCAGACAGTGCAGTTTATTTAATATATCCGTTCTCTGCCTGAAAAAAGCGATACACACAGTGACTCAGTCACATACCATATCTGTGTGCACTGCTCAGGCTCAGCCCAGTGTGCTGCATCATCTATATATATTATATATCTGTCTGACTGCTCAGCTCACACAGCTTATAATTGTGGGGGAGACTGGGGAGCACTGCAGTGCCAGTTATAGGTTATAGCAGGAGCCAGGAGTACATAATATTATATAGTGAGTGACCACCAGACAGTGCAGTTTATTTAATATATCCGTTCTCTGCCTGAAAAAAGCGATACACACAGTGACTCAGTCACATACCATATCTGTGTGCACTGCTCAGGCTCAGCCCAGTGAGCTGCATCATCTATATATATTATATATCTGTCTGACTGCTCAGCTCACACAGCTTATAATTGTGGGGGAGACTGGGGAGCACTGCAGTGCCAGTTATAGGTTATAGCAGGAGCCAGGAGTACATAATATTATATTAAAATTAAACAGTGCACACTTTTGCTGCAGGAGTGCCACTGCCAGTGTGACTGACCAGTGACCTGACCACACTGACCACCTGTATAGTTAGTAGTATACTTATATTGTGATTGCCTGAAAAAGTTAAACACTCGTCGTGTGACTTCACTTGTGTGTTGTTTTTTTTTTTATTCTATAAAAATAAAACTCATTCTGCTGACAGACAGTGTCCAGCAGGTCCGTCATTATATAATATATAATATATACCTGTCCGGCTGCAGTAGTGATATATATATATTTTTTATATAATTTATCATCCAGTCGCAGCAGACACAGTACGGTAGTTCACGGCTGTGGCTACCTCTGTGTCTGCACTCGGCAGGCAGTCCGTCCATAATTGTATACCACCTAACCGTGGTTTTTTTTTCTTCTTTATACATACATACTACTACGACATCTCTTTATCAACCAGTCTATATTAGCAGCAGACACAGTACAGTACGGTAGTTCACGGCTGTGGCTACCTCTGTGTCTGCACTCGGCAGGCAGTCCGTCCATAATTGTATACCACCTAACCGTGGTTTTTTTTTCTTTCTTCTTTATACATACATAGTTACATAGACATCTCTTTATCAACCAGTCTATATTAGCAGCAGACACAGTACAGTACGGTAGTTCACGGCTGTGGCTACCTCTGTGTCTGCACTCGGCAGGCAGTCCGTCCATAATTGTATACCACCTAACCGTGGTTTTTTTTTCTTTCTTCTTTATACATACATAGTTACATAGACATCTCTTTATCAACCAGTCTATATTAGCAGCAGACACAGTACAGTACGGTAGTTCACGGCTGTGGCTACCTCTGTGTCTGCACTCGGCAGGCAGTCCGTCCATAATTGTATACCACCTAACCGTGGTTTTTTTTTCTTTCTTCTTTATACATACATACTACTACGACATCTCTTTATCAACCAGTCTATATTATTAGCAGCAGACACAGTACAGTACGGTAGTTCACGGCTGTGGCTACCTCTGTGTCTGCACTCGGCAGGCAGTCCGTCCATAATTGTATACCACCTAACCGTGGTTTTTTTTTCTTTCTTCTTTATACATACATAGTTACATAGACATCTCTTTATCAACCAGTCTATATTAGCAGCAGACACAGTACAGTACGGTAGTTCACGGCTGTGGCTACCTCTGTGTCTGCACTCGGCAGGCAGTCCATAATTGTATACTAGTATCCATCTCCATTGTTTACCTGAGGTGCCTTTTAGTTGTGCCTATTAAAATATGGAGAACAAAAATGTTGAGGTTCCAAAATTAGGGAAAGATCAAGATCCACTTCCACCTCGTGCTGAAGCTGCTGCCACTAGTCATGGCCGAGACGATGAAATGCCAGCAACGTCGTCTGCCAAGGCCGATGCCCAATGTCATAGTACAGAGCATGTCAAATCCAAAACACCAAATATCAGTAAAAAAAGGACTCCAAAACCTAAAATAAAATTGTCGTCGGAGAAGCGTAAACTTGCCAATATGCCATTTACCACACGGAGTGGCAAGGAACGGCTGAGGCCCTGGCCTATGTTCATGGCTAGTGGTTCAGCTTCACATGAGGATGGAAGCACTCAGCCTCTCGCTAGAAAACTGAAAAGACTCAAGCTGGCAAAAGCACCGCAAAGAACTGTGCGTTCTTCGAAATCCCAAATCCACAAGGAGAGTCCAATTGTGTCGGTTGCGATGCCTGACCTTCCCAACACTGGACGTGAAGAGCATGCGCCTTCCACCATTTGCACGCCCCCTGCAAGTGCTGGAAGGAGCACCCGCAGTCCAGTTCCTGATAGTCAGATTGAAGATGAAGATGTTGAAGTACACCAGGATGAGGAGGATATGGGTGTTGCTGGCGCTGGGGAGGAAATTGACCAGGAGGATTCTGATGGTGAGGTGGTTTGTTTAAGTCAGGCACCCGGGGAGACACCTGTTGTCCGTGGGAGGAATATGGCCGTTGACATGCCTGGTGAAAATACCAAAAAAATCAGCTCTTCAGTGTGGAGGTATTTCAACAGAAAAGCGGACAACAGGTGTCAAGCAGTGTGTTGCCTTTGTCAAGCTGTAATAAGTAGGGGTAAGGACGTTAACCACCTCGGAACATCCTCCCTTATACGTCACCTGCAGCGCATTCATAATAAGTCAGTGACAAGTTCAAAAACTTTGGGCGACAGCGGAAGCAGTCCACTGACCAGTAAATCCCTTCCTCTTGTAACCAAGCTCACGCAAACCACCCCACCAACTCCCTCAGTGTCAATTTCCTCCTTCCCCAGGAATGCCAATAGTCCTGCAGGCCATGTCACTGGCAATTCTGACGAGTCCTCTCCTGCCTGGGATTCCTCCAATGCATCCTTGCGTGTAACGCCTACTGCTGCTGGCGCTGCTGTTGTTGCTGCTGGGAGTCGATGGTCATCCCAGAGGGGAAGTCGTAAGCCCACTTGTACTACTTCCAGTAAGCAATTGACTGTCCAACAGTCCTTTGCGAGGAAGATGAAATATCACAGCAGTCATCCTGCTGCAAAGCGGATAACTGAGGCCTTGACAACTATGTTGGTGTTAGACGTGCGTCCGGTATCCGCCGTTAGTTCACAGGGAACTAGACAATTTATTGAGGCAGTGTGCCCCCGTTACCAAATACCATCTAGGTTCCACTTCTGTAGGCAGGCGATACCGAGAATGTACACGGACGTCAGAAAAAGACTCACCAGTGTCCTAAAAAATGCAGTTGTACCCAATGTCCACTTAACCACGGACATGTGGACAAGTGGAGCAGGGCAGGGTCAGGACTATATGACTGTGACAGCCCACTGGGTAGATGTATGGACTCCCGCCGCAAGAACAGCAGCGGCGGCACCAGTAGCAGCATCTCGCAAACGCCAACTCTTTCCTAGGCAGGCTACGCTTTGTATCACCGCTTTCCAGAATACGCACACAGCTGAAAACCTCTTACGGCAACTGAGGAAGATCATCGCGGAATGGCTTACCCCAATTGGACTCTCCTGTGGATTTGTGGCATCGGACAACGCCAGCAATATTGTGTGTGCATTAAATATGGGCAAATTCCAGCACGTCCGATGTTTTGCACATACCTTGAATTTGGTGGTGCAGAATTTTTTAAAAAACGACAGGGGCGTGCAAGAGATGCTGTCGGTGGCCAGAAGAATTGCGGGACACTTTCGGCGTACAGGCACCACGTACAGAAGACTGGAGCACCACCAAAAACTACTGAACCTGCCCTGCCATCATCTGAAGCAAGAAGTGGTAACGAGGTGGAATTCAACCCTCTATATGCTTCAGAGGTTGGAGGAGCAGCAAAAGGCCATTCAAGCCTATACAATTGAGCACGATATAGTAGGTGGAATGCACCTGTCTCAAGCGCAGTGGAGAATGATTTCAACGTTGTGCAAGGTTCTGATGCCCTTTGAACTTGCCACACGTGAAGTCAGTTCAGACACTGCCAGCCTGAGTCAGGTCATTCCCCTCATCAGGCTTTTGCAGAAGAAGCTGGAGACATTGAAGGAGGAGCTAACACGGAGCGATTCCGCTAGGCATGTGGGACTTGTGGATGGAGCCCTTAATTCGCTTAACAAGGATTCACGGGTGGTCAATCTGTTGAAATCAGAGCACTACATTTTGGCCACCGTGCTCGATCCTAGATTTAAAGCCTACCTTGGATCTCTCTTTCCGGCAGACACAAGTCTGCTGGGGTTGAAAGACCTGCTGGTGACAAAATTGTCAAGTCAAGCGGAACGCGACCTGTCAACATCTCCTCCTTCACATTCTCCCGCAACTGGGGGTGCGAGGAAAAGGCTCAGAATTCCGAGCCCACCCGCTGGCGGTGATGCAGGGCAGTCTGGAGCGACTGCTGATGCTGACATCTGGTCCGGACTGAAGGACCTGACAACGATTACGGACATGTCGTCTACTGTCACTGCATATGATTCTCTCAACATTGATAGAATGGTGGAGGATTATATGAGTGACCGCATCCAAGTAGGCACGTCACACAGTCCGTACTTATACTGGCAGGAAAAAGAGGCAATTTGGAGGCCCTTGCACAAACTGGCTTTATTCTACCTAAGTTGCCCTCCCACAAGTGTGTACTCCGAAAGAGTGTTTAGTGCCGCCGCTCACCTTGTCAGCAATCGGCGTACGAGGTTACATCCAGAAAATGTGGAGAAGATGATGTTCATTAAAATGAATTATAATCAATTCCTCCGCGGAGACATTGACCAGCAGCAATTGCCTCCACAAAGTACACAGGGAGCTGAGATGGTGGATTCCAGTGGGGACGAATTGATAATCTGTGAGGAGGGGGATGTACACGGTGATATATCGGAGGGTGATGATGAGGTGGACATCTTGCCTCTGTAGAGCCAGTTTGTGCAAGGAGAGATTAATTGCTTCTTTTTTGGGGGGGGTCCAAACCAACCCGTCATATCAGTCACAGTCGTGTGGCAGACCCTGTCACTGAAATGATGGGTTGGTTAAAGTGTGCATGTCCTGTTTTGTTTAAACAACATAAGGGTGGGTGGGAGGGCCCAAGGACAATTCCATCTTGCACCTCTTTTTTCTTTTCTTTTTCTTTGCATCATGTGCTGATTGGGGAGGGTTTTTTGGAAGGGACATCCTGCGTGACACTGCAGTGCCACTCCTAAATGGGCCCGGTGTTTGTGTCGGCCACTAGGGTCGCTAATCTTACTCACACAGTCAGCTACCTCATTGCGCCTCTTTTTTTCTTTGCGTCATGTGCTGTTTGGGGAGGGTTTTTTGGAAGGGACATCCTGCGTGACACTGCAGTGCCACTCCTAGATGGGCCCGGTGTTTGTGTCGGCCACTAGGGTCGCTACTCTTACTCACACAGCTACCTCATTGCGCCTCTTTTTTTCTTTGCGTCATGTGCTGTTTGGGGAGTGTTTTTTGGAAGGGCCATCCTGCGTGACACTGCAGTGCCACTCCTAGATGGGCCCGGTGTTTGTGTCGGCCACTAGGGTCGCTAATCTTACTCACACAGCTACCTCATTGCGCCTCTTTTTTTCTTTGCGTCATGTGCTGTTTGGGGAGGGTTTTTGGAAGGGACATCCTGCGTGACACTGCAGTGCCACTCCTAGATGGGCCCGGTGTTTGTGTCGGCCACTAGGGTCGCTTATCTTACTCACACAGCGACCTCGGTGCAAATTTTAGGACTAAAAATAATATTGTGAGGTGTGAGGTATTCAGAATAGACTGAAAATGAGTGGAAATTATGGTTATTGAGGTTAATAATACTATGGGATCAAAATGACCCCCAAATTCTATGATTTAAGCTGTTTTTTAGGGTTTTTTGAAAAAAACACCCGAATCCAAAACACACCCGAATCCGACAAAAAAAATTCGGTGAAGTTTTGCCAAAACGCGTTCGAACCCAAAACACGGCCGCGGAACCGAACCCAAAACCAAAACACAAAACCCGAAAAATTTCAGGCGCTCATCTCTAATTAATGCCCTTATACACATAATTTCCCTTACACATATGCCGCACATTGTTAATGCCCTTATACACATAATAACACACATAATGTCCCTTACACATATGCCGCACATTATTAGTGCCCTTATACACATAATGACACACATAGTGCCCCTTACACATATGTTACACATTGTTAATGCCCTTATACAAATAATGACATATATAGTTCCTGGCGTGAGTCAACTGGCAGCTCTGCTAACGTTGGGTGCCTATTTTTTTAATGAAAATGCATCTTATTTGCATTGCTATGTGGCTAGGATGCACAAGCAGCTTCTGCTGATTAAAATGCTATGCAGCATGCCTATATATTGTGTGCGACTGTGGCTGTATCTGCATACGAAATGATGCACACAGAATATAGGCATGCCGCATATCATTTTAATCAGCAGAAGCTGCTTGTGCCCCTAGGCATACCAGATGCCCTAGGCAACTGCCTAGTTTGCCTATGCCTAAGGCCGGCTCTGACTGTGACAGCCCACTGGGTAAATGTATTGCATCCCCAGCAACAACAGCAGCAGCGGCACCAGTAGCAGCATCTCGCAAATCCAAACTTGTTTCTAGGCAGGCTACGCTGTGTATCACCGCTTTCCTTAAGAGGCACACCACTGACAACCTCTTACGGAAACTGAGGAACATCATCACGCATTGGCTTACCCCACTTAGACTCTCCTGGGGATTTGTGATATTGGACAACGCCACCAATTTTGTGCGTGCATTACATATGGGCAAATTCCAGCACACCCCATGTTTTGCACATACAATTAATTTGGTGATGCAGAATTTTTTTTTAAATGACAGGGGTGTACAGGAGATGCTGTCGGTGGCCCCAAAAATTTCGGGCCACTTTTGACATTCTACCACTGCGTCCCGAAGACTGGAGCACCAGCAAACACTCCTGAACCTGCCCTGCCATCAACTGAAGCAAGAGGTGGTAACATGGTGGAATTCAACACTCTATATGTTTCAGAGGATGGAGGAGCAGCAAAAGGCCATTCAAGCCTATACATCCACCAACGAAAGGCAAAGGAGGGGGAATTATTATTATTATTATTATTATTATTTATACAACATAAGGGTGGGTGGGAGGGCCCAAGGACAATTCCATCTTGCACCTCTTTTTCTTCTTTGCATCATGTGCTGTTTGGGGACAATTTTTTTAAAGTGCCATCCTGTCTGACACTTCCAAATATGTCCAGTGGTACTGCCATATAATTCCAGTGGTACTGCCATATTATTCCAGTGATATTGCCATATAATTCCAGTGATATTGCTGTATAATTCCAGTGGGAATTGTTTGTGTTGCTTGGCTTAGTCATACAGCTACCTCATTGCACCTCTTCTACATCTTTGTATGAGGTGCTGTTTGGGGCCTTTTTTATATATATATATATCTGCCCTCCTGTCTGCCACTGCAATGCCACTCCTAGATGGGCCAATTGTTTGTATCGCTTGGCTTAGTCATACAACTACCTCATTGTACCTCTTCTACAACTTTGCATGAGGTGCTGTTTGTGGCCTAGTTTTTGAAAAGTGCCATCCTGCCTGCCACTGCAGTTCCAATCCTAGATGGGCCAAGTGTTTTTGTCGCTTGTCTTAAGGTGGGTACACACTAATAGATATATCTGCAGATCAATTGATCTGCAGATATATCTATGGACGGATCGGGCAGTGTGTTGAGCATACACACTGCCCGATCCGTCGGGGACTGACGTCATGAACTGGGCGGGTGTGTACACACGCCCGCCCAGCTCAGCCCAGCTGTCAATCACCGCCGGCCGCCGCAGCATGTGTACGGGCGGTCAGCCGACCGCCCCATACACACACAGCGACGAGCCAATATATCGGTAGATATATTGGCCGTCGGCTGTGCTGCGCGGCCGACGCAATACATCTGTATTGTATCCGTACACACTGACCGATGGACCCGCGATATATCGGCCGTTCAAGAGAACGGCCGTTATATCGACCAGTGTGTACGGGCCTTTAGTCATACAGCTATAAACAAGAGATAAACCTCTGTTGTGCAGGGAAGGAGCAACTAAGAAATATTGTCAGGTGCTATCACTACCTGATAAAAAGTATAGACTTATTGTAAAAAATAATATCTCTGCGCTCCACAGGTGGATATACAATGCAGGGTATAATACAAATTCTTTAACATCTATGATCCATAAATACTCCCTTATTCAGACGAGTTCAAATGATCATCTTAATTGCAGCCGTGAATTTTTTCTTCAGGCAATTATCACACAGGTGGGAATACATGCAAGAAAAATAAAAATCGTACATAGTGTAACACTTTTTTATAAAAATGGCTATGCACATTCACCACTCCCTATGACATAAAAAGATATTTTTTATGGGGTGGTGATTTTTGATAGTAGTTTTAGGAGGGTTACCGCACGTGATTAATCCAAAAGAATGGTACCTCACTTTTTCTTACATGAAAGTGAGAAGGCAAATATATATAAAGGTATTTTTTCAAGATCAGATGCTCGCATGAATGCTTATTTCATTTCTCTTAAAAGCCCGCACATCAAGGTTTCTTTTGACGCCATTCATTATTCAGAGTAGATAAAACATTTTTATTCCAACATAAAAACACATATCCAGTTCAATCACAGGGTATCACAGATGTTGTGTCCTTATCGCTACATACACCGCTGGTGCTGATGTTAAAGGTCCCGGGAAAAGAAAGTCTTACCCAGAGGTGTAAGAGGAGGGTGTTCCCAAAATGACCGTCCCTGGATAGTTCTGTAAGGCACCAAACCAAAGCGTTTCGACCAGGAGGTCTTTTTCAAAGGTGGTGCTTCCATAAAATCCAAAAGTACATTTATACCATCTGAAGTCCCGCCCCTAATCCGATTGGTCGATGGGCTGACTTAAGTTAGATGTAGCAAACAGTCTGATGGTAGTTTCTGAAAATTCAACGTCTCTACTCCCAACATGACCCTCTCCAGGAGGGATAGAATGCTTAGTCATACAGCTACCTAATTGCACCTCTTCTACATCTTTGCATGAGGTGCTGTTTGGGGCCTTTTTTATTTTATATCTGCCCTCCTGTCTGACACTGCAGTGCCACTCCTAGATAGGCCAGGTGTTTGTGTTGTCCACTTGTGTCACTTATTTTAGTCATCCAGCAACCTCGGTGCAACCTTTTGGCCTAAAAACAATGGGGGTAATTCCAAGTTGATCGCAGCAGGATTTTTGTTAGCAATTGGGCAAAACCATGTGCACTGCAGGGGAGGCAGATATAACATGTGCAGAGAGAGTTAGATTTGGGTGTGGTGTGTTCAATCTGCAATCTAATTTGTAGTGTAAAAATAAAGCAACCAGTATTTACCCTGCACAGAAATAAAATAACTAGTGATGAGCGGGTTCGGTTTCTCGGAAACCGAACCCCCCCGAACTTCACCCTTTTTACACGGGTCCGAGCCATACTCAGATTCTCCCGTATGGCTCGGTTAACCCGAGCGCGCCCGAACGTCATCATCCCGCTGTCGGATTCTCGCGAGATTCGGATTCTATATTAGCAGCCGCGCGTCGCCGCCATTTTCACTCGTGCATTGGAAATGTTAGGGAGAGGACGTGGCTGGCGTCCTCTACGTTATTGTTGAACTTGATTGTGCTGTGCACTATTGCTTAATTGTGGGGAGGGCTGGGGAGCAGCTGTATAATATAGGAGGAGTACAGTGCAGAGTTTTGCTGATCAGTGACCACCAGTTTTATCCGTTCTCTGCCTGAAAAAAATGCTCCATATCTGTGCTCACAGTGTGCTGCACATATCTGTGCTTACACTGCTTAATTGTGGGGACTGGGGAGCAGCTGTATTATATAGCAGGAGTACAGTGCAGAGTTTTGCTGACAGTGACCACCAGTATACGTTGTCTGCCTGAAAAACACTCCATATCTGTGCTCAGTGTGCTGCTTTATTGTGGGGACTGGGGACCACCAGTATAATATTATATAGGAGGAGTACAGTGCAGAGTTTTGCTGACACAGTGACCACCAGTATATAATATATAGCATTACGGTACAGTAGGCCACTGCTGTACCTACCTCTGTGTCGTCATTAAGTATACTATCCATCTACATTCTATACCTGTGGTGCATTTTAGTTTTGCAGTTTGCTGACACAGTGACCACCAGTATACTATATATAGCAGTACGGAAGGCCACTGCTGTACCTACCTCTGTGTCGTCATTAAGTATACTATCCATCTACATTCTATACCTGTGGTGCATTTTAGTTTTGCAGTTTGCTGACACAGTGACCACCAGTATACTATATATAGCAGTACGGAAGGCCACTGCTGTACCTACCTCTGTGTCGTCATTAAGTATACTATCCATCTACATTCTATACCTGTGGTGCATTTTAGTTTTGCAGTTTGCTGACACAGTGACCACCAGTATACTATATATAGCAGTATGGAAGGCCACTGCTGTACCTACCTCTGTGTCGTCATTAAGTATACTATCCATCTACATTCTATACCTGTGGTGCATTTTAGTTTTGCAGTTTGCTGACACAGTGACCACCAGTATACTATATATAATAGCAGTACGGTACGGAAGGCCACTGCTGTACCTACCTCTGTGTCGTCATTAAGTATACTATCCATCTACATTCTATACCTGTGGTGCATTTTAGTTATGCAGTTTGCTGACACAGTGACCACCAGTATACTATATATAATAGCAGTACGGTACGGAAGGCCACTGCTGTACCTACCTCTGTGTCGTCATTAAGTATACTATCCATCTACATTCTATACCTGTGGTGCATTTTAGTTTTGCAGTTTGCTGACACAGTGACCACCAGTATACTATATATAGCAGTACGGAAGGCCACTGCTGTACCTACCTCTGTGTCGTCATTAAGTATACTATCCATCTACATGATTCTATACCTGTGGTACATTTTAGTTATGCAGTTTGCTGACACAGTGACCACCAGTATACTATATATAATAGCAGTACGATACGGAAGGCCACTGCTGTACCTACCTCTGTGTCGTCATTAAGAATACTATCCATCTACATTCTATACCTGTGGTGCATTTTAGTTTTGCAGTTTGCGGACACAGTGACCACCAGTATACTATATATAGCAGAACGGAAGGCCACTGCTGTACCTACCTCTGTGTCGTCATTAAGTATACTATCCATCTACATGATTCTATACCTGTGATGCATTTTAGTTTTGCAGTTTGTTGACACAGTGACCACCAGTATACTATATATAATAGCAGTACGGTACGGAAGGCCACTGCTGTACCTACCTCTGTGTCGTCATTAAGGATACTATCCATCTACATTCTATACCTGTGGTGCATTTTAGTTTTGCAGTTTGCTGACACAGTGACCACCAGTATACTATATATAGCAGTACGGAAGGCCACTGCTGTACCTACCTCTGTGTCGTCATTAAGTATACTATCCATCTACATTCTATACCTGTGGTGCATTTTAGTTTTGCAGTTTGCTGACACAGTGACCACCAGTATACTATATATATAGCAGTTCGGTATGGAAGGCCACTGCTGTACCTACCTCTGTGTCGTCATTAAGTATACTATCCATCTACATTCTATACCTGTGGTGCATTTTAGTTTTGCAGTTTGCTGACACAGTGACCACCAGTATACTATATATAGCAGTACGGAAGGCCACTGCTGTACCTACCTCTGTGTCGTCATTATGTATACTATCCATCTATATTTTATACCTGTGGTGCATTTTAGTTTTGCAGTTTGCTGACACAGTGACCACCAGTATACTATATATAGCAGTACAGTACGGAAGGCCACTGCTGTACCTACCTCTGTGTCGTCATTAAGTATACTATCCATCTACATTCTATACCTGTGGTGCATTTTAGTTTTGCAGTTTGCTGACACAGTGACCACCAGTATACTATATATAGCAGTACGGAATGCCACTGCTGTACCTACCTCTGTGTCGTCATTAAGTATACTATCCATCTACATTCTATACCTGTGGTGCATTTTAGTTTTGCAGTTTGCTGACACAGTGACCACCAGTATACTATATATAGCAGTACGGAAGGCCACTGCTGTACCTACCTCTGTGTCGTCATTAAGTATACTATCCATCTACATTCTATACCTGTGGTGCATTTTAGTTTTGCAGTTTGCTGACACAGTGACCACCAGTATACTATATATAGCAGTACGGAAGGCCACTGCTGTACCTACCTCTGTGTCGTCATTAAGTATACTATCCATCTACATTCTATACCTGTGGTGCATTTTAGTTTTGCAGTTTGCTGACACAGTGACCACCAGTATACTATATATAGCAGTACGGAATGCCACTGCTGTACCTACCTCTGTGTCGTCATTAAGTATACTATCCATCTACATTCTATACCTGTGGTGCATTTTTGTTTTGCAGTTTGCTGACACAGTGACCACCAGTATACTATATATAATAGCAGTACGGTACGGAAGGCCACTGCTGTACCTACCTCTGTGTCGTCATTAAGTATACTATCCATCTACATTCTATACCTGTGGTGCATTTTAGTTATGCAGTTTGCTGACACAGTGACCACCAGTATACTATATATAATAGCAGTACGGTACGGAAGGCCACTGCTGTACCTACCTCTGTGTCGTCATTAAGTATACTATCCATCTACATTCTATACCTGTGGTGCATTTTAGTTTTGCAGTTTGCTGACACAGTGACCACCAGTATACTATATATAGCAGTACGGAAGGCCACTGCTGTACCTACCTCTGTGTCGTCATTAAGTATACTATCGATCTACATGATTCTATACCTGTGGTGCATTTTAGTTATGCAGTTTGCTGACACAGTGACCACCAGTATACTATATATAATAGCAGTACGATACGGAAGGCCACTGCTGTACCTACCTCTGTGTCGTCATTAAGAATACTATCCATCTACATTCTATACCTGTGGTGCATTTTAGTTTTGCAGTTTGCGGACACAGTGACCACCAGTATACTATATATAGCAGTACGGAAGGCCACTGCTGTACCTACCTCTGTGTCGTCATTAAGTATACTATCCATCTACATGATTCTATACCTGTGATGCATTTTAGTTTTGCAGTTTGCTGACACAGTGACCACCAGTATACTATATATAATAGCAGTACGGTACGGAAGGCCACTGCTGTACCTACCTCTGTGTCGTCATTAAGGATACTATCCATCTACATTCTATACCTGTGGTGCATTTTAGTTTTGCAGTTTGCTGACACAGTGACCACCAGTATACTATATATAGCAGTACGGAAGGCCACTGCTGTACCTACCTCTGTGTCGTCATTAAGTATACTATCCATCTACATTCTATACCTGTGGTGCATTTTAGTTTTGCAGTTTGCTGACACAGTGACCACCAGTATACTATATATAGCAGTACGGTATGGAAGGCCACTGCTGTACCTACCTCTGTGTCGTCATTAAGTATACTATCCATCTACATTCTATACCTGTGGTGCATTTTAGTTTTGCAGTTTGCTGACACAGTGACCACCAGTATACAATATATAGCAGTATGGAAGGCCACTGCTGTACCTACCTCTGTGTCGTCATTATGTATACTATCCATCTATATTTTATACCTGTGGTGCATTTTAGTTTTGCAGTTTGCTGACACAGTGACCACCAGTATACTATATATAGCAGTACAGTACGGAAGGCCACTGCTGTACCTACCTCTGTGTCGTCATTAAGTATACTATCCATCTACATTCTATACCTGTGGTGCATTTTAGTTTTGCAGTTTGCTGACACAGTGACCACCAGTATATATAGCAGTACGGTACGGAAGGCCACTGCTCTACCTACCTCAGTGTCGTCAAGTATACTATCCATCCATACCTGTGGTGCATTTCAGTTGTGCGCAGTATATATAGTAGTAGGCCATTGCTATTGATACTGGCATATAATTCCACACATTAAAAAATGGAGAACAAAAATGTGGAGGTTAAAATAGGGAAAGATCAAGATCCACTTCCACCTCGTGCTGACGCTGCTGCCACTAGTCATGGCCGAGACGATGAAATGCCATCAACGTCGTTTGCCAAGGCCGATGCCCAATGTCATAGTAGAGAGAATGTAAAATCCAAAAAACAAAAGTTCAGTAAAATGACCCAAAAATCAAAATTTAAAGCGTCTGAGGAGAAGCGTAAACTTGCCAATATGCCATTTACCACACGGAGTGGCAAGGAACGGCTGAGGCCCTGGCCTATGTTCATGGCTAGTGGTTCAGCTTCACATGAGGATGGAAGCACTTATCCTCTCGCTAGAAAAATGAAAAGACTTAAGCTGGCAAAAGCACAGCAAAGAACTGTGCGTTCTTCTAAATCACAAATCCCCAGGGAGAGTCCAATTGTGTCGGTTGCGATGCCTGACCTTCCCAACACTGGACGGGAAGAGCTTGCGCCTTCCACCATTTGCACGCCCCCTGCAAGTGATGGAAGGAGCACCCGCAGTCCAGTTCCCGATAGTCAAATTGAAGATGGCACTGTTGAAGTACACCAGGATGAGGATATGGGTGTTGCTGGCGCTGGAGAGGAAATTGACAAGGAGGATTCTGATGGTGAGGTGGTTTGTTTAAGTCAGGCACCTGGAGAGACACCTGTTGTCCGTGGGAGGAATATGGCCATTGACATGCCTGGTCAAAATACAAAAAAAATCAGCTCTTCGATGTGGAATTATTTCAACACAAATGCAGACAAAAGGTGTCAAGCCGTGTGTTGCCTTTGTCAAGCTGTAGTAAGTAGGGGTAAGGACGTTAACCACCTCGGAACATCCTCCCTTATACGTCACCTGCAGCGCATTCATCATAAGTCAGTGACAATTTCAAAAACTTTGGGTGACAGCGGAAGCAGTCCAATGACCACTAAATCCCTTCCTCTTGTAACCAAGCTCCTGCAAACCACACCACCAACTCCCTTAGTGTCAATTTCCTCCTTACCCAGGAAAGCCAATAGTCCTGCAGGCCATGTCACTGGCAAATCTGACGAGTCCTCTCCTGCCTGGGATTCCTCCGATGCATCCTTGAGTGTAACGCCTACTGCTGCTGGTGCTGCTGTTGTAGCTGCTGGGAGTCGATCGTCATCCCAGAGGGGAAGTCGGAAGACCACTTGTACTACTTCCAGTAAGCAATTGACTGTCCAACAGTGCTTTGCGAGGAAGATGAAATATCACAGCAGTCATCCTGCTGCAAAGCAGATATCTCAGGCCTTGGCAGCCTGGGCGGTGAGAAACGTGGTTCCGGTATCCACCGTTAATTCAGAGGCAACTAGAGACTTGATTGAGGTACTGTGTACCCGGTACCAAATACCATCTAGGTTCCATTTCTCTAGGCAGGCGATACCGAAAATGTACACAGACCTCAGAAAAAGACTCACCAGTGTCCTAAAAAATGCAGTTGTACCCAATGTCCACTTAACCACGGACATGTGGACAAGTGGAGCAGGGCAGACTCAGGACTATATGACTGTGACAGCCCACTGGGTAGATGTATTGCCTCCCGCAGCAAGAACAGCAGCGGCGGCACCAGTAGCAGCATCTCGCAAATGCCAACTCATTCCTAGGCAGGCTACGCTTTGTATCGCCGCTTTCCAGAATAGGCACACAGCTGAAAACCTCTTACGGAAACTGAGGAAGATCATCGCAGAATGGCTTACCCCCATTGGACTCTCTTGGGTATTTGTGACATCGGACAACGCCAGCAATATTGTGCGTGCATTACATCTGGGCAAATTCCAGCACGCCCCATGTTTTGCACATACATTGAATTTGGTGGTGCAGAATTATTTAAAAAACGACAGGGGCGTGCAAGAGATGCTGTCGGTGGCCCGAAGAATTGCAGGCCACTTTCGGCATTCAGCCACCGCGTACAGAAGACTGGAGCACCACCAAACATTCCTGAACCTGCCCTGACATCATTTGAAGCAAGAGGTGGTAACGAGGTGGAATTCAACCCTCTATATGCTTCAGAGGATGGAGGAGCAGCAAAAGGCCATTCAAGCCTATACATCTGCACACGATATAGGCAAAGGAGGGGGAATGCACCTGACTCAAGTGCAGTGGAGAATGATTTAAACGTTGTGCAAGGTTCTGCAACCCTTTGAACTTGCCACACGTGAAGTCAGTTCAGACACTGCCAGCCTGAGTCAGGTCATTCTCCTCATCAGGCTTTTGCAGAAGAAGCTGGAGACATTGAAGGAGGAGCTAAAACAGAGCGATTCCACTAGGCATGTGGGACTTGTGGATGGAGCCCTTAATTCGCTAAACCAGGATTCACGGGTGGTCAATCTGTTGAAATCAGAGCACTACATTTTGGCCACCGTGCTCGATCCTAGATTTAAAACCTATGTTGTATCTCTCTTTCCGGCAGACACTGCAGAGGTTCAAAGACCTGCTGGTGAGAAAATTGTCAAGTCAAGCGGAACGTGACCCGTCAACATCTCATCCTTCACATTCTCCCACAACTGGGGGTGCGAGGAAAAGGCTAAGAATTCCGAGCCCACCAGCTGGCGGTGATGCAGGGCAGTCTGGAGCGAGTGCTGACATCTGGTCCGGACTGAAGGAACTGCCAACGATTACTGACATGTCGTCTACTGTCACTTCATATGATTCTCTCACCATTGAAAGAATGGTGGAGGATTATATGAGTGACCGCATCCAAGTAGGCACGTCAGACAGTCCGTACGTATACTTGTAGGAAAAAGAGGCAATTTGGAGGCCCTTGCACAAACTGGCTTTATTCTACCTAAGTTGCCCTCCCTCCAGTGTGTACTCCGATAGAGTGTTTAGTGCAGCCGCTCACCTTGTCAGCAATCGGCATACGAGGTTACTTCCAGAAAATGTGGAGAAGATGATGTTCATCAAAATGAATTATAATCAATTCCTCCGTGGAGACATTCACCATCAGCAATTGCCTCCACAAAGTACACAGGGACCTGAGATGGTGGATTCCAGTGGGGACGAATTAATAATCTGTGAGGAGGGGGATGTACACAGTGAAAGGGGTGAGGAATCGGAGGATGATGATGAGGTGGACATCTTGCCTCTGTAGAGCCAGTTTGTGCAAGGAGAGATTGATTGCTTCTTTTTTTGGTGGGGGCCCAAACCAACCAGTCATTTCAGTCACAGTCGTGTGGCAGACCCTGTCGCTGAAATGATGGGTTCGTTAAAGTGTGCATGTCCTGTTTATACAATATAAGGGTGGGTGGGAGGGCCCAAGGACAATTCCATCTTGCACCTCTTTTTTCTTTCATTTTCTTTGCATCATGTGCTGTTTGGGGACAATTTTTTTGAAGTGCCATCCTGCCTGACACTGCAGTGCCACTCCTAGACGGGCCAGGTGTTTGTGTCGGCCACTTGTGTCGCTTAGCTTAGTCACACAGCGACCTTGGTGCGCCTCTTTTTTTCTTTGCATCATGTGCTGTTTGGGGACTATTTTTTTGAAGTGCCATCCTGCCTGACACTGCAGTGCCACTCCTAGATGGGCCAGGTGTTTGTGTCGGCCACTTGTATCGCTTACCTTAGCCATCCAGCGACCTCGGTGCAAATTTTAGGACTAAAAATAATATTGTGAGGTGTTCAGAATAGACTGGAAATGAGTGGAAATTATGGTTATTGAGGTTAATAAAACTATGGGATCAAAATGACCCCCAAATTCTATGATTTAAGCTGTTTTTTAGGTTTTTTTGTATAAAACACCCGAATCCAAAACACACCCGAATCCGACAAAAAAAATTTCGGTGAGGTTTTGCCAAAACGCGTCCGAATCCAAAACACGGCCGCGGAACCGAATCCAAAACCAAAACACAAAACCCGAAAAATGTCCAGTGCACATCACTAAAAATAACCAACCCAAATCTAACTCTTTCTGCACATGTTATATCTGCCTCCCCTGCAGTGCACATGGTTTTGCACAATTGCTATCAAAAATCCTTCTGCGATCAATTTGGAATTACCCCCCATGTGCACTGCAGGGGAGGCAGATATAACATGTGCAGAAAGAGTTAGATTTGGGTTGGTTATTTTGTTTCTGTGCAGGGTAAATACTGGCTGCTTCATTTTTACACTGCAATTTAGATTGCAGATTGAACACACCACACCCAAATCTCGGGGGTCATTCCGAGTTGCTCTCTCGTTGCCGATTTTCGCTATACTGCGATTAGTCGCTTACTGCACATGCGCAAGGTTCGCAGAGCGCATGCGCTTAGTTATTTTACACAAAAGTTAGGTATTTTACTCACGGCATAACAAAGCTTTTTCATCGCTGTGCTGATCGTAGTGTGATTGACAGGAAGTGGGTGTTTCTGGGCGGAAACTGGCCGTTTTATGGGAGTGTGCGGAAAAACGCAGGCGTTCGAGTTGCAAAACGGAGGAGTGGCTGGAGAAACGGGGGAGTGGTTGGGCAAACGCTGGGTGTGTTTGTGACGTCAAACCAGGAACGAAAAGGACTGAGCTGGTCGCAATGGCTGAGTAAGTCTGGAACTACTCAGAAACTGCTAAGAAATTTCTATTCGCAATTCTGCTAATCTTTCGTTCGCACTTCTGCTAAGCTAAGATACACTCCCAGAGGGCGGCGGCTTAGCGTGTGCAATGCTGCTAAAAGCAGCTAGCGAGCGAACAACTCGAAATCACCCCCCTAATTCTCTCTGCACATGTTAAATCTGCCTCCCCTGCAGTGCACATGGTTTTGCCCAACTGCTAACAAAATTCCTGCTGCGATCAACTTGTAATTACCCCCATTGTGAGGTGTGAGGTGTTCAGAATAGACTGGAAATGAGTGGAAATTAATGTTATTGAGGTTAAGAATACCGTAGGATCAAAATTACCCCCAAATTCTATGATTTTAGCCGTTTTTATGTTTTTTTCAAAAATCATCCAGATCCAAAACCAAAACACGAAAGGGTGGTTTTGGCAAAACCAAGCCAAAACCAAAACACAAAAGTTGAATTAGATCCAAAACCAAAACACAAAACACGAAAAGTTCCTGCCGCACATCTCTATTATTTAGTAATAAAACATATACAATCCCATAGAGAAAGTTTTACTGGCAACTGGCTCTACTCTATTGATGTTCTTGAAGGGTTCATTCTGTAATCCCGGCGCACGGGATCCCGGCAGTCATTATACCGATGCCGGGATCCTGACAGCAGCAATCCTGACAAGGGTGAGTTAAGGGTATTCCTCCCGTCCCCTACCCCCTAACCCTCCCTTCCCGTAGCCTTACCCTCCCCTCCCCCTTTAGTAGCTAGCCCTAATATCCCTGTAGTGGTGCCTAAACCTAATCCCCCTTCCCCACACCCTAACCCGTACCTACCTCCTCCGCAAATTTACTAAGAATCGCATTTCACTGAATCATGTTTTTCAATGGTCTATGCAATCATGTTTAGTCGTGTGCAAGTTCAGTCATATTATTCTGAAATCAAATAAACCTGCATGTGAGCAGCATGTTTGACAAAAGCCTGCTCTGATCACACTCTGCGCAGTGCTTCTGTGTGTTAGTGTGTACACAAAATGTGTGGGGTCCTCCACCAAAAGTATAACCAGCAATGGACCTATGAGCTGGTCCTGAAAATATGGGGTAAAAAATGTATGGGGGTTCCCTGTATTTCCCTAAACCAGCATCAGGCTCAACCTGCATGGGGTGAGTGTGGTGGGGATGCCATAGCCAGGGGACATGCTTCACAGGGTTCCCTATCCTCCCCAACTAGTCAGCACAGGCCGGGGATTCCTTGGGATATGGGGACCCCCAATAAAGGGGACCATCATCCTGAGTATTCCCAGGGCATTGGTTGAAGGTCAGGGCTATTCTCCCACAAAATTAGACTAAAATATTGTCCATTACAGTGAGGCTACAGTTCCAGTTGGCCTGCCCTGCATGCTGGCACCTTGAGAACCACAAGTGCCAGTATGCCCATGATTGTATCAGTAGCAGTGGCTATATGTGTAAACCAGGGACGTGCAGTAAAGGGAGGCAGTGGCTCCCCTGTGTTTAATGGTTAAAATAGTACAAAGAAGATACTTATGACACATTCTGGGTCATAAGTACCTTCTATTTTTTATTCTAATAATTTTAATAAATTACATTAGTTTGGGAGGCACCGATTGCAGTGCCTCCTGTAGACAATGGCAACTGGGATAGAGTGAGGGCGGGGCCAAGCAGTGGGCTTTAAAAGCCCATTGAAAAAAGTGAAGAAAGCGGCACTAGTATAAGTGCCTCGTTGACAGGGACGGGCTGTGATTGTACAGCGGATCCAGTGCTGGATCTGCTGGTCAAAACACCCCTACAAGGTAGCAGGACAAGGGATTGGGAACTGCCAATACTTATAATAAGCTCCTCTCCCTTCATTCCCCATTTCCCCCTGACTCCTCACCTGCTGCTTGTAGTGGGAGTGTCCTGCGCCCGGCGATCTTCACTGTGTCCCTGCAGCAGGCAGCACCGGGGAGAGCCCAGTGCAGTGGCAGCAGCTAATCCACGTGGCGGCAGCAGGCCCGGAGATGGTGCGGGAAGCCCAGAGCTGAAAATGCAGCAGCCGGTGCCCTCCTCCACCTCCACCATCTCTGGCAGCGCCTACTGCACTCTCCAACCGGCGGCTACATACAGGACAGAGGTGAGAGGGGTTGGGGGGGAGTGACTGGAAGTAGGGGGGGCAGGGGGGGAGCTCACCCCCCATATCCAAGTCAGGCGTCATTTTGTGAAACTGGCACTACAGTCGGAATTTTGTGAAACTGGCCCTATAGGGGGCAATTTGTATAACTGGCACTACAGTGGGCATTTTGTGAAACCGGCACTATAGAGGCATTTTGTATAACTGGCACTACAGTGGGAATTTTGTGAAACTAGCACTAGAAGAACAGTACGTGTAACTGGCACTACAGTGGGCATTTTGTGAAACTGGCACTATAGGGGGCATTTTGTATAACTGACACTGCAGTGGGCATGTTATGTAACTGGCACTACAGGGGGTCATTACGTATAACTTGCACTACAGGAACAGTACGTGTAACTGGCACTATAGGGGGCATTTTTTATAACTGACAATGCAGTGGGCATTTTGTGTAACTGGCACTACAGGAGATCATTACGTGTAACTTGCACGACAGGAACAGTATGTGTAACTGGCACTACAGTGGGCATTTTGTGTAATTGGCACTACAGCGGGTCATTACGTGTAACTGGCACTAGAGAACCAGTACATGTAACTGGCACTACAGGAACAGTATGTGTAACTGGCACTACAGGGGGCATTTTGTTTAGCTGGCACTACAGGGGGTCATTCCGCGTAACTGTCACTACAGGTACGGTACGTGTAACTGGCACTACAGAAACAGCACATGTAACTGGCACTACAGGGGGTCATTACATGTGATTGACACTACAGGAAGAGTACGTGTAACTGGCACTACAGGAATAATAAATGTAACTGGCACTACAGGGGGCATTTTGTGTAACTGGCACTACATGAGGTCATTACATGTAACTGGCACTATACTGGGGGCTTTATGCGTAACTGGCACTATAATAGGGGCATTACGCATATCTTGCACTATACTGGGACATTATATGTACAGTGGGGCAAAACAAGTATTTGGACAGCCACCGATTGTGCAAGTTGACCCACTTAAAAAGATGAGAGAGGTCTGTAATTTCCATCATAGGTACACTTCAACTGTGAGAGACAGAATCTGAAAGAAAAAAAAACAGGGAATCACATTGTATGATTTTTAAACAATTTACTTGTATATTCTTATTTCTTACTAGTACTAGTAGGCCTGGAGCTCTTTGGGTACTTTGGGGTCTGTCCTGTAATTACAGTATATACACAATGTGCAGTACCAGCCCACCCCCCATGTACTTTAATATATCTACAGTTCGTAAAAAGTGAGTTGAGGTTTGCGTTCTTGTGCTGCTGGTGATGTACTGGAGAAGCAAGTGCCTCCCCAGCCATTGACCTCTCTGCACGTCACTGGTGTAAACTGTATACAGATAATATAGCTTTAGCTATCTACCTCTCTACTTACAGTTATTAATTGAATCCTTATTTATTATAGCTAATATCACAACTAGTATTTCATCTAAACTCCAGATGGCTTTTTAAAATTAATTTGGCCATAGGGTAATTTCTCACAAGCGTAGTATAAAACTTCTCTTTCATTTACCTCCATCACTCTGTGCATTTTGAATTTCAGCCCCATAAACACGTTTCATCCATATGTACCATCTGTAGGTAAAGTAAATAACTTTAAATGATAAATTATATAACAACAGAGTATAGTAACAAACTAAAACCGGCAAGCTAAGAAAAAAGGTCTTACAGTACATTTACAGTACTTCTTTTAGAAACATAAAATTTGACGGCAGATAAGAACCACTTGGCCCATCTAGTCTGCCCTTTTTTTTAACCATATTTTTATCTCAAAACTTATTTGATCCTTATTTCTTTGTAAGGATATCCTTATGTCTATCCCATGCATGTTTAAACTGCTCTACTGTCTTAGCTTCTACCACCTCTGATGGGAGGCTATTCCACTTGTCCACTACCCATTCTGAGAAGTAATTTTTCCTCATATTTCTCCTGAACCTCCCCCCCCTCCAGTCTCAGTGCATGTCCTCGGGTCCTATTGCTTCTCTTCATATGGAGAATGTTTCCTTCCTGAACTTTGTTAAAACCCTTGATATATTTGAAAGTTTCTATCATGTCCCCCCTTTCCCTTCTCTGCTCCAAACTATACATATTGAGATTTTTTTTAGTCTTTCTGGGTATGTTTTGAGATGTAGGCCACGCACCATTTTAGTTGCCCTTCTTTGTACAGTCTCTCATTTATTAATATCCTTTTGAAGATATGGCCTCCAGAATTGAACACAGTATTCTAGATGAGGCCGTAACCAATGACCTATACAGTGGCATTATTACTTCTTTCTTTCTGCTGCTGATTCCTCTCCCAATGCAGCCAAGCATCTGACTATCCTTCCTCATTGCTTTGTTACATTGCTTACCTGCCTTTAAATCACCTGAAATAGTGACTCCTAGATCCCTTGTCTCCTCAGTAGTTTCCAGTATAAGGCCATTAATACTATATTTAGCCTTTGGATTATTGAGACCCAAGTGCATGATTTTGCATTTGTGGGCATTAAACTTTAATTGCCACACTCTTGACCATTCCTCTAGTCTACTTAGATCCTAAGTCATTTGTTTTACCCTACCTGGTGTGTCTACCGTGTTGCATACCTTTGTGTTATCGGCAAAAAGGCATACTTTGCCGTTAATGCCATTTGCAATGTCACCAATAAAGATATTAAAAAGCACTGGTCCAAGTACAGATCCCTGGGGTACTCCACTGTTAACCTTACCCTCCTGTGAATGCACTCCATTTATCACAACTCTCTGTTATCTATCCTGCAACCAAGATCTTATCCATTCAATAATCCTACTATCCAATCCCAAGCTTCCAAGTTTATTTAGCAGTCTGCAATGTGGAACAGTGTCAAAAGCCTTACTTAAGTCCAGATAAGTTATATCCATGGCTCCACCTTTATCCATCACTTTAGTCACACAGTCAAAAAAGTCAATAAGATTTGTTTGAGATGATCTCCCCCCAGTGAATCCATGCTGTTTGGGAGCCTGTAAATTGCTGGATTTGAGATAAGCTACAACTCTTTCTTTTAAGAGTGTTTCCATCAATTTCCCTACTACTGATGTAAGACTCACTGGTCTGTAGTTGTTTGCCTCTTCCTTGCTGCCCCTTTTGTGCAGTGGGACTACGTTCGCTCTTTTCCAGTCCCCAGGAATTACTCCTGTAGCTAATGACTGGTTGAATAATTATGTCAATGGTGCTACCAGCACCTCTTTAAGTTCTTTTAGTATCCTTGGATGTATCCCATCTGGCCCCATAGATTTGTCCACTTTCAGCTTTGAGAGTTCTGTTAGGACCTTCTCCTCTGTAAATGTACTTGTTTCATTTTCTTGAATATCCCTGCAACTTAACTGTGGCCCCTTCCCCTCTCTTTCACTAGTGAATACTGAGCAAAAATAATTATTAAGATGATCTGCTATTACATTGTTTCCTTCAACAAGACTCCCAGTCTCTGTCTTTAGTTTTATAATTTCGCCTTTTGTTTTTCTCCTTTCGCTTATATACCTAAAACAAGTTTTGCCTCCTTTACCCACTGACTGGGCCATTTTCTCCTTAGCTTGTGCCTTTGCACATCTGATTACCTTCTTAGTCTCCTTCTGTCTAACAAGATATATCTCGTTGTATTCATTATTTTGTGTCTGCTTATATTTCCTAAAAGCCATCTTTTTTTCTTTCACAATATTTGCTACTACATTCGCAAACCACACTGGCTTCCTTTTCCTTGTGTTTTTTCCTAACACTTTTGATACAAAAAGCTGTTGCCTTTAATATTGCACTTTTTAATGTTTCCCACCTCTCCTGCTTCCAAGTTCCTCCACTCTGCCAAAGAATTGCTTACACATTTTCCCATCCCTACAAAATCAGCCTTCCTAAAATCCAACACCTTTGTTTTTGTATGGGATGAGTCAGTCTCTGTCTTTATGCTGAACCATACTGCTTGATCATCACTGGATCCCAATTTTCACCCACTTTTAGATCCGATATTCTGTCTCCATTTGTAAGTATTAAGTCTAATATTACGTCTTTCCAACTGGGCTCCCTCACCAATTGGTGTAGGGATGCTCCCTGAAGGGAATTTAAAATGTCTCTACCTCTAGTGGGACTAGCAACAGACACCTCCCAGTTTACATCAGGAAGATTAAAGTCTCCCATGATTATTACCTCTCTTTTAAATGCCATTTTAGTTATGTCCTTCAATAGGTTCTTGTCGAGTTCCTCTTCCTGATCTGGTGGCCTGTATATCACTCCAATATGAATAATCGACTTCTCCCCTGTTTCTATGGTCACCCAAAGGGCCTCAGTTTTTTCTTCAATACTTTGTATTAAGGTAGTATTTATGCTTTTTTCTACATACATTGCTAGCCCTCTTCCGATTTTTCCCATTCCGTCCTTCCTAAATAAAGTATATCCCGGTATAGCTATGTCCCAGTCATGATTTTTATTGCACCATGGCTCTGTAATTGCCACAATATCAAGATTATCCCTTATTATTATTGCAGTTTGTTCTGGTATTTTATTTCCTAAGCTCCTAGCATTTGCACACATAGCTTTTAGAGTTTTGTTTGTGCTTTTCGTGTTCCTAGCTATGTTTTTCTCTCTGCCTATGTTAATTTGATTTTGATCTGAATTATCTTCTATCTATCTTTAAACATGTAAGGTTCAAAAAGGCTTTACTTATCCTATTATTAATTACACCGAATGCATAATTTGTTCAGATGAGTGACATAGAAAATATTCCTCTATGCACTACTGGGGCTCCCCCAACCTGCACCCCTGAGAACTACTCAAGCTCAGGATGAACAGGCCCATTGAATTGGTAATACAGTGGGTATCTGGTTAGTGCACTGTTCATGTTATCCTTGTGCATCCTATTTTCATGTATTCCTTATTCGCACATTGTAACCAATGTAGTGCACCCCAATATGCCTGCCTCGCCTGGTACTCTATAAAGAATGAAGGTCTTTTGTGGGTTGGATGAATATTCCTGCAACTGATGACCCTAAATGTTCTCAATGTTATATTATTTTCTCAATCTTCGTACTGTATTGAAAATGTAAACCTCTGTATCATGTTATTTCTACCTATTAAGCACCTTGAGTCCTACTGGAGAAAGAGAGCCGTATAAATAAAATTATTATTATTGTAATTAGCTTGAATTGCTGTAAGTGACATGTATGTTACTGCTCTCCTTCTGTTGGAATGCACAGACCAGAAGTGGTGACAATGACTCTGCACAAAATCCCGATATAACATCCATACATATAACATGCCTCCCAACTTTTGACGCTACTGACTCGGAACCTGCTGCCCCGCTGGCATGTCCAAAAAGGGTGCGTAGCCTCAGGAGGAGTGGGTGGGGCCATGGGTGGAGGGGCAAGACCTAGCCCCGTGACCCCTATTTTTGTCATTTTGGGTGCATGCCCAGCGCTCCCTGAGCAGCTGGGCAGCCCCTGGATAACCCTTCCTGCACTGATAGATGCCTTGCGCATGCGCACAGTATCTATGCAGTGACCACCGGCTGCTTTGCAGAGCAGAGCAACACTGATCACTTGCTCTCCCAATCTGCCCCCCATTTGCGGGACAGTGCGACCCGCGGGAAGGACAGCGGGACAGTGTTCAATGAGTGGGACTGTCCTGCTGTATTCGGGACAGCTGGGAGGTATGCTATAACATCCATAACATCAATACACTTTGGTTGATGATGCAGAGGTAACAGCAAAATCGGGGCAAATCATAAAAATAAAATAAAAGAACTTACATGAAAAAATTGTGTATTTCCACACATAGATCTGTAAACGTCCTGAGATGTGTATGCCTCCCCACTGGTAGCATATACACCTACTTTACTACAAGTCATCTTCAGTGTGCACTTGCACCAGACTTATGTAGCAGGCACACAAAATGCTCTTCATAACAGGCATATATACATTAACACACTGGTCTACATGAGCCATATATGATTAAGCAGGGCCGCTTCCTTACTAAGCTATTCCTACCTGAGATCCCCCCTTCCTACTCTAGTTATACTGGACCAGTTGTAAGATACTGAACCATGAGCTAGCTGTACTACTGTAAGCCTTGGAGAGTGATAAATTTCACGGTGATAATGTACCAACCAACCCGCTCCTACCTGTCATTTTTCAAATCCAGCCTGTAACATGGCAGTTAGGAGCTGATTGACTGGTACTTTATCACCGTGAAATTATCACTTTTCAAGGCTTAGTACATCTCCTCCTAAATGGCAGAAGGTATAATATTTGTGTAGTTTCCATAGAAACAACCCAAGGACGTAAGTTCAGCCATGATCCTCATCAACTAAGTTGCTGACATTCTAGTATTTATGTATTTATTTATTAACAGTTTCTTATATAGATTGCAACAGTTTCTTTTAGATTGTAAGCTCGCTAGAGCAGGGCCTTCTTTCCTCATGTGCCTTTCCTTTTCTTACTTACACTATCTTATACTCCATACTCCCCTTTGATGGAACCTAACCCCTGGTTTTCTATACTGTCCTATATTGGCTTGAACTGTAAGTGTTGTTTTCTTGTTTGCTCATTTGATTATGTACTGTGTAATGGTGCGCTGCGGATCCCTTGTGGCACCATATAAATAAAGGATAATAATAATAATAATAATAATAATAATATAGCACAGTAAATTCCGTTGTGCTTTACAATTGGAAACAACAATGATAAAACAAAACTGGGTAATTACAGTCATAGAGATATTGTAGGAAGGTCCTGCTCACAAGCTTACAACCTATAGGGACTATTAATGTATATTTTGAGTGCACAGTCTGGAACTTGACCTCTAGAGGAGTTGGTGGGGTCCTCAGGCCATGGTGCCCACAGAGGATATCCCCTATACACCGGTGTGCCAGTCCGACCCAGGGCAGTATAGAAGAAGGATTGTGGCTGTATTGTTAGACTCTGCAGATTGTTTTGCCAGTGGAGACCACCGTCCAGTGGTGGCACTGCCATCTCCCAGTTATTGTATTAATTGGACTTTTATAATAAGACTTGTGACCTGTGTTCTGCATAGCTATAAAAACAATAAACAGCTACACAATGGGGGTCATTCCGAGTTTTTCGCTCGTTGCCGATTTTCGCTATACTGCGATAAGTCGCTTACTGCGCATGTGCAAGGATCGCAGAGCGCATGCGCTTAGTTATTTTACACAAAAGTTAGGTATTTTACTCACGGCATAACAAAGCTTTTTCATCGCTGTGCTGATCGTAGTGTGATTGACAGGAAGTGGGTGTTTCTGGGCGGAAACTGGCCGTTTTATGGGAGTGTGTGGAAAAACGTTCGAGTTGCAAAATGCAGGAGTGGCTGGAGAAACGGGGGAGTGGTTGGGCAAACGCTGGGTGTGTTTGTGACGTCAAACCAGGAACGAAAAGGACTGAGCTGGTCGCAATGGCTGAGTAAGTCTGGAGCTACTCAGAAACTGCTAAGAAATTTCTATTCGCATTTCTGCTAATCTTTCGTTCGCACTTCTGCTAAGCTAAGATACACTCCCCAATGACCGTTTGCTCATGTGAAATTCTGAAATTCAGTGTGCCCTATGCTTACTGCTAGCCTGTTCTCCAAGCAGCACATAGTCAATCAATAACATAAAAATGAGAGAACTTAGTGAAAAATACTCCTAATTGAGGTGAAATAAAAATAATAGCTTAGATAAAAAAATAATTTTTATGTAATTGTGGGTTCAAACAGGAACAACCAGAGTAAGCTGAAACTTTGTGAAATAATATGGAGCGTGGATCTTTGCTGGATTTCTTGAAATGTTCTGGCAGCATTGCAATATGGAAGATACTAAAGGAATAAATAATTGTAATTTCTCTATGAGGTGGGAGGTGCGTGAATTACTCTGCAAGACAGATGTGACTGTAAAAAAATTCATCTTAAAAAAACAAACAAAAAAAAACCCTTTTGATTCACAATCCCCCAACGCTCTGAAAAATAAGATATTAAACCTACCGGTAAATCTTTTTCTCCTAGTCCGTAGTGGATGCTGGGGACTCCGTAAGGACCATGGGGTATAGACGGGCTCCGCAGGAGACATGGGCACTATAAAGAACTTTAGATGGGTGTGCACTGGCTCCTCCCTCTATGCCCCTCCTCCAGACTTCAGTTAGAGAAACTGTGCCCAGAGGAGACGGACAGTACGAGGAAAGGATTTTTGTTAATCTAAGGGCAAGATTCATACCAGCCCACACCATCCACACCGTGTAACCTGGAATATACGCAACCAGTTAACAGTATGAACAAAACAGCATCAGCTAAAAACTGATCTCAACTGTAACATAACCCTTATGTAAGCAATAACTATATACAAGTCTTGCAGAAATATGTCCACACTGGGACGGGCGCCCAGCATCCTCTACGGACTAGGAGAAAAAGATTTGCCGGTAGGTTTAAAATCTTATTTTCTCTTACGTCCTAGAGGATGCTAGGGACTCCGTAAGGACCATGGGGATTATACCAAAGCTCCAGACCGGGCGGGAGAGTGTGGATGACTCTGCAGCACCGATTGAGCAAACATGAGGTCCTCATCAGCCAGGGTATCAAACTTGTAGAATTTTTCAAAAGTGTTTGAACCCGACCAAGGCCAGTATTTACTAAAAATCCGAGTTTGGCCGATTTGTGTTTTTTTTCTAAGTCCCAATCCGGGAATTCACTAAGCACCAATCTCGGCAGTGTCTGGTCTATTCGTAATGGTTTGAATGACAACGTTCCGAAATACGAATGAATAGACCATCGGTCAAACGCAGCTGTTATTTCATAGAATTCACTATTCATTCGTATTTGGGTGTTAGTTTCTGAGTGCTCAAATGCGGTGGTATTTTTTTGCGATTCGTTAAAAAAAGTGGCAAAAAAACAGACCTGCTTTTTTCAGTCGTGTTTACATGTGTTGCATATAAAAAATCACTCACACCTGAATTAGGATGCCTATAAAAGGATGTTAGGCCCATTTCAGTACACCTACACTCAGAAATGGCAGCATCACTGTGGGCCAGTGATCTTTTGTGTGCTGTGGGATTCCTCAGACTCAGACATCAGCCTGTAAGTACCCGGGGCCAAGAAACTGAACATGATCAGCAGGTTGTACAGGCTCCGCGGAGGCTGCGCAGGCCTCGTTTTTTTAGGGGGCGTTTAAACTAGAACGCATTGTCCGATGATAAGGTCATACAGATGTTCCGTCTAAATCGTAACAACATTTTCCGTCTGTATGACCTTGTCAAACTGGGCCTAGACCCTGAGACAGCACGCTCTTGCCCTGTCTCAGGCCTGCACAAACTCCTGGCTGTGTTGCACTTTATGGCAACTGGCAGCTTTCAGGCTGTGTCTGGGGATGTCATAGGAATCTCACAGCCCTCATTTTCAAGAATCTTAACACAGGTGATGTATACCTAACAACCTCTTCTGTTTTGTGTTTGTTTTAATTTCTCGGTGGCCAGTTCTGCCCTAAAATATCATGTTTATTGTTCTTTAAAATGTTCACACAGGTGTTGGCTGTTTTGCAGCCCCACATTGAGGCCTCAATCTGCTTCCCTACCCAGGAGTCTCAGTGGCATGCCGTAAGGGTAGATTTCTATGAGCTGGCTGGCATGCCCAATGTGCTTGGAGCCATAGATTGCACACACATTCAGCTGAGACCACCTAGGGGCAGGCAGCACATATATACAAACCGCCATTTCGAACACTCCACAAATGTGCAGGTGGTTTGTGATGCAAATCTCAAAATAATGAGTGTTGTTGCTGGTTACCCTGGGGGCTGCCATGACTCCTTCATCCTCAGTCAGTCATCCCTCTTTGATAAGTTTGAGGACGGACAAATGCCAGATGGATGGCTGCTGGGTATTTCATTTGATATGTGTAGGCCTGCGTATACTTTGTCCAAATACAGGTGCAGATGTATTAACCTGTAGAAGGCATAAGGAAGTGAGAAACCAGTGATCTGTGCAAGGTGATAAAGGCACCAGCCAATCTGCTCCAATATGTAAATGAACATTTAGGAACAGATTGTCTGCTGCCTTTATTACCTTGCACATATCACTGGTTTTTCACTTCCTTATGCCTTCTACAGGTTAATACATCTGGCCCACAGTGTGTAACTTATGTGTTGCTGTATCTTAACATGAATCACGTTACTATATCTGTCTTTTAGGTGATGGAGGATATGGCTGTTTCTCTTGGCTTCTAACTCCATTGTCCCGACCTGATACCCCTGCTGAACACAATTACAATAATGCACATAAGTCCATGCGGAATGTGATAGAAAGATGTTTTGGTGTGCTGAAATCTAGGTTTCGGTGTCTGGATAAGTCTGGTGGCCTTTTGTTGTATAGTCCCTCCAAGGTGACTCAAATTGTGTTCTGCTGCTGCTTTCTTCATAACATGTGTTTGCAACAACATCTGCCACATGTTGAGGAGGAGGAGGAGGAGGATGAAGAAAGCAGCCAGCAAGCAGAGGAATTAGAGACATCTGGTGATACTTGGAGTACTGATGTAGGGAGGCAGGTTAGGCAACAGATCATCAATCGCTATTTCTAAGGTAAGCTTGGTTTGCTTTTTTCTTTTGTTGTGTATTCATAAATAGATGATTTGCCATTTTTACCAAAATCCATTACTCAGAATGTGTCTGTCTCCTTGACACATACAAACATACCCTCGCTATATGAAAAACAAATGTCGCATGTGTATTGTGTGTATTTTAAATCTCAAAACAACAGATTATGAGTGGCATGCATTAAGTCTGGATAAGTGTTCGAAAACTTGCACTGCTAATTTCTTACAAGCCCACATCATCCATTTAGTATTTCACTTTATCTTTGTGTGTTACAGGTTCACAAACTCGGCCCTCAGGACCACACACAGTGCATGTTTTTCTCGTAACCCAGTAGAAGCACAGGTGTATGAATTTCTCACAGACATATGTTAAAAGGTTCACAGGTGGAGCTAATTATGTCACTTGTGATTCTGTGAGGAGACCTGCAAAACAGGCACTGTGTGGGTTCCTGAGGGCCGAGTTTGTGAACCTGTGTTCCCAAAAAACACTCCTCAACATATAATATGTTTGCCTTGAGAAATACATGTGTCCCTATGTGTGATGCACCATCATATTTGTGACTCACAAACTTACTGTAATCAGGAATAATTATTTCCTAATGTTTGATGCTGTAAACTTGATGATGTGTAAGTAAATACACAGTTTGCCACACATATACATTATTATACACAGTTTTTGTTGTTTGTTGTAAAAGTACATATTTGTTTGTTTCAGCATCATGTGTAAAAACATGCTTAATAATTTTTTACACTCACAAACATGTCCTAACAATACTGACATTCATTTGGACAATGTTTTTCAAACAAAACAAAGGCAACATATTACAAGCTTTTTACGCAACTCAATTGTGTTCTTCTTGTAATGTTGTATAGATAAGATAGCTAAGATATGTATCACTAACATTGTAATTTGGATTGTCTGCAGGCAAAGAGAATGATTGGAATCTAGAAAGAGTAATGATTAGAAAAAAATCAAGTGGTCAGTTTACTTCCTGCTAACATGTATGTGTGGCTCCATCAACATTTCCCTCCTCCAATACCAAATAAAAATGTTAATGAATAAATGTGCGTAGTAATTTTTTTTTTTTTTTGGCCCACTTATAATTAATGATGTTGAAAAAAGGGTCAAGGAGCTAAGTGTTATATTTTTTTAGCAACAAAAACACTTGCTAACTATTTTGAGTTACTTATCACAAATGTCTAACTTTTTTTCATGTTTTTTTGGGTGGCTGCTTGTCCTGCCCTTTGCCTTTAGCACTGTCATGTTGTCGAGCTCTGGTGAACCATCTTGGTGGTGATGAGACTGGCATGATATTTGGAGTAGTCGTACCAGAACTGCTGCTTGTTTGCTGTTGGTGCATGCATCTGAGTGTTTCATTCAGGTTAGTGAGGGTGGCATTGAGTTCACGTGTAGCAGCTTTTTAATTGTCTACTATTTGGAATAAACTTTCATTAATCTTTTGATTGTTTTGAAAAATGCTCATATAACTTTGCTGTTGTCTGTGCTGTTCTTCCATTATGCGCTGTAAGTTGCCCATGACCTGTGTAATGTCTGTACGCATGAGTTCCATGGTATTGCCTATTCTGGTTGTTTGTTCATTTTGTCTGCTCAGATTTCTTGATATTCTTCTGAGGTGAGATGGTAGGCTTGCAAACATTTGTGTCTGCTTACGCAGGCAATCTTCATTAGTGGCCTGCTGTCTAGCCCAAATAGTCCAAAACACCTGATCAGGGCCTTGTGTTCCTGGTGTTGTTATGCTGTGTTGTGGTGGTGGTGTGCTTTGCTGTGGTGGTGTACTCACAGGTGCTGGGGGGCTCATTCCTTGCATTAATGGCTGCATTTCTAAGATGTTTGTCTCCTCCATGTCACTGTGTTGGTGTTGTTGCGGAGGGATGCTGTTCCCAGGACTCGAAGCTGAAATGTTAAACAAATCTCCGTTAGCTATCCCTATGTTTGAGAAATGTTAAAAAAACACTACACATGGAACACATGTCTTTCACTGTTGCTTACAACTATTCTGGCTACCAACATCATCACTCATAGCTTAAATACATACATATGCCTGTTTGAGGCAAATGTGTCTGGTTACTTAATTGTGAAAGCAAACACTTTAGTTTTATTGCAGCTCACACATACTCCACCATAAAAACACATTGGAATACATGTGTTACCTTATAGCTTTGTTCTAACAAACATAGTAATGTTTTTATATGTATTTTGCAATGTTACCTCAAGCACACATGTGATTTTTGGAAAAACAACCTTACTTTTTGCAAACAAACCAACATGCTTTTTTGTTGCAGCATCTTATACCCAATGTCATACTGTATGGCTCAAGTGGACATACATATCTTTACTAGATGTGGACAAGGCCATTTAGTTTGGATTCCATTTCAGCTTTCACTTACTGCGGTAAGTATTTTAGTTTTGGATGTGTTTTGACTTTATGCGGTTATGACTGATTTTGATTATGTTCTGACATTTTACACTTTTTTTACAGTTTGATACTCACAATCAAGATGAGGGGAGTGTGGATGACGTCTTGGAGGTGTGTCCAAAATTTGGAGTGGGGGGACAGAACATACGGACGATAATCTTCGTGGCGAGGTAGCCTGCTGTGTTTGTGCCGGGACATACGACCTTGCTTTCTTTTCGGCCACAGGTTTTTTGTGGTGATGTCTTACAGAAGTGCCACTTCTGCTGCTCCATACTTCTTTTGATGGACCTTTTAATGAAAGTGCAATTTTGTTATGCCCATTCCTTTACAAGCATACCCTATACTACAATGGACACTTTACCTGTTTCCGCAGCGTCATCATCATCAGATGTGATAGGAGTTACTGGCCGACGAGTAGTACTGCTTTTTTCAGACACTGTATAAAATGAATTATATTAAAAAATCATGCTATTGTGTATATATCCACCCATTATGCTTATAAACATTTATTCTTTTAGAAATGCTTGGTTTTTATTTAAAACAAACATAAGGACCAGAAATAAAAAAATTTAAAAAAACAATGACCAAAACACATATGCACTATGGCAACATCAACACAGGAAAACATGTACAGGACACTGACATAGGCCACAAGTTCAAGAAAAGGTTTTTTTTAAAAAAAACACAACTTCATTTTGTATTGGAAGGAAAAATATTACAGATGCAATATATAATTTGCTCTGTGATGTGGCACTCCAAAGACACATTACCACTATATGAGCAAAAACAAAATGCAGCAATTTATTAAAAAATTACACTGCAGTGTGGTGTCACGGTACAAATACAAGCCAAAAAAAAAAAATATATTGTTTTTAACATTAAATAATTAACATTATCTAAAGATGACATTACACATGTAAGTGGTTTCCAAACCACTTTCCAGTACTCCAGCCTCTAACATGACAACCACTTTTTATTAAAAATTCCACATGGATCACTTAAATAAAAAACATAGTCACAATTTTTTCAAAAACAACGCCCAAAAGGAAAACATTATTGCAGGACAATTCAGAGACACACCAAGTCCAAACTACACATGCAAAATATCTGTCTGAAAAACACATGACATACAATAAAGTAAGTTGTTACATTGGCTTTTATATAAAACATTAACCAAAACAATGTATTTGCAGACACACACTTGAAGATGGGAGTAATATGCAACGTCACATGACACACATTACAAAAAAAAAAATGTAAATGCAAATACACATGCTCACCATTCTTCCTGGGCCTATCTGAATCCCGGACATGGGTTGCAGAGACAACTTCTGGAGGGATTACACTCCGCATGGGCTCCTCATACTCCAGATAACTTGCAATATAGGGCTGCCCACCACCGGTTTTCCGAGCCTCCTTGGCCTCCTTGGCCATTTTGGACTTGACACGTCGCTTTATGTCATAGTACCGTTTGCGGCACGTGTCCTCTATACGCTTGACCACCCCCTCACTATTGACAGCAGCAACTACTTTCGCCCACAACACCGTCTTCCTCCGTGTTGGCACCTTGGCGGACTCAGGGCCAAATAGCTGCCTCTGATACTTCATCACCTCACGCACCAATGCCACATTTTCTGCAAAACTAAACTTAACATGCCGCCCAGTCTTAGTAGTGGTGCGTGGCTGCGGAGCACTCTGACTGTCACTATCACTTGAGGCTGCTGCAGCAACCTCACCCACCTCCTCCACCTCACTAACCTCACTAACACTCACCTCCTCCACCTGACCGACCTCCTCCACCTCACTCACACCCTCCACCTCTGAGTCACACATAATTGTGTGTCTAAACAGTTAACACAGGGAAAAAAAAGACAAACAACACACTCCTCCACTACCACTACACAACTCTCACACACACACACACACACACACACACACACACACACACACACACACACACATTGACAAGGGACTATAAAGAAAAATAACTTGGACTAAAAATGAGACAAAACCACAAAATACAAGACAACAAGAATGACAAGACGACTTTCAAACACAATACCACACTCAGAAATCGCTACCACCACTCCTCTTCAAACCACAAATTCACCTACCTCCACAGCGCAACCTCCCTCCACCTCACCACTAACTAAACCCACGAGGTGCGGACGGTTTGGGGCGTATTTATATGGTTGCGCACAGACACTCCTACCATCTGAAACACAACCAATCACGAACGGGGATGAAAATCGAAACTGAAAGTGAAAATGCGGCCGCGGGAAAAAAAAAAACACTGCCGCGTTTAACTTAGGAAAAAAAACAGCAAATACAACAAAAACACGTACGCAAACGACAATGACGGCCGTAAATGTGGCAAAAAAATCCGACTGGCATCGACATCGGAAAACACGAAAACCATAAAGTCGACTGCTTCGTAACTTTGCGTATATAGATTCAAAAAGTTGCATGAAAATGCACCCGATACAAAAGAGTTTAAACACTACACAAACCGACTCAAACATGAATATTAGTAAATATTGCCCCAAGTCGCCGCTCGGCAAAGCTGTAATGCCGAGACGCCTTGGGCAGCCGCCCAAGAAGAGCCCACCTTCCTAGTGGAATGGGCCTTTACCGAATTTGGTAACAGCAATCCAGCCGCAGAATGAGCCTGCTGAATCGTGTTACAGATCCAGCGAGCAATAGTCTGTTTAGAAGCAGGAGCGCCAAGCTTGTTGGCTGCATACAGGACAAACAGTGCCTCTGTTTTCTTAATCCGAGCCGTCCTGGCTACGTAAATTTTTAAGGCCCTGACTACATCCAGGGACTTGGAATCCTCCAAGTCTCCTGTAGCCACCGGCACCACAATAGGTTGGTTCATATGAAACGATGAAACCACCTTGGGCAAAAATTGAGGACGCGTCCTCAACTCTGCTCTATCCACATGGAAAATCAGATAGGGGCCTCTGTGAGACAAAGCCGCCAATTCGGACACCCGCCTTGCAGATGCCAAGGCCAACAACATGACCACCTTCCAAGTGAGAAATTTTAATTCAACTGTTTGAAGAGGCTCAAACCAGTGAGATTTTAGGAACTGTAATACCATGTTAAGGTCCCAAGGTGCCACTGGGGGCACAAAAGGAGGCTGGATGTGCAGCACTCCCTTTACAAAAGTCTGAACTTCTGGGAGAGAAGCCAATTCCTTCTGAAAGAAAATTGATAGGGCCTAAATCTGTACCTTAATGGAGCCTAATTTAAGGCCCATGGGGGTAATTCCAAGTTGATCGCAGCAGAAATTTTTTTAGCAGTTGGGCAAAACCATGTGCACTGCAGGTGTGGCAGATATAACATTTGCAGAGAGAGTTAGATTTGGGTGGGTTATTTTATTTCTGTGCAGGGTAAATACTGGCTGCTTTATTTTTACACTGCAAATTAGATTGCAGATTGAACACACCACACCAAAATCTAACTCTCTCTGCACATGTTATATCTGCCTCCCCTGCAGTGCACATGGTTTTGCCCATTTGCTAACAGAATTCCTGCTGCGATCAACTTAGAATTACCCCCTATATCCACTCCTGTCTGCAGAAAGTGGAGAAAACGGCCCAGATGGAAATCTTCCATAGGAGCATTCTTAGATTCACACCAAGACACATACTTTCTCCAGATACGGTGATAATGTTTCGCCGTCACCTCCTTCCTAGCCTTTATCAGAGTAGGGATGACTTCTTCCGGAATGCCTTTCCCAGCTAGGATTCAGTGTTCAACCGCCATGCCATCAAACGTAACCGCAGTAAGTCTTGGAACAGGCAGGGCCCCTGTTGCAACAGGTCCTCTCTGAGAGGAAGAGGCCACGGATCTTCTGTGAACATTTCCTGAAGATCTGAATACCAGGCCCTACAAGGCCAATCTGGAACAATGAGTATTGTCTGCACTCTTTTTCGTCTTATGATTCTCAATATCTTTGAGATGAGTGGAAGAGGAGGAAACACATAGACCGACTGAAACACCCACGGTGTCACCAGGGCGTCCACTGCTACTGCCTGAGGGTCCCTTGACCTGGCACAATACCTCCGAAGCTTCTTTTTGAGGCGTGACGCCATCATGTCTATTTGAGGAAGTCCCCAACGACTTGTTATCTCTGCAAAAACTTCTTGATGAAGTCCCCACTCTCCTGGATGGAGATCGTGCCTGCTGAAGAAGTCTGCTTCCCAGTTGTCCACTCCCGGAATGAAGACAGCTGACAGAGCGCTTACGTGATTTTCCGCCCAGCGAAGAATCCTGGTGGCTTCTGCCATTGCCACTCTGCTCCTTGTCCCGCCTTGGCGGTTTACATGAGCCACGGCTGTGACGTTGTCTGATTGAATCAGAACCGGTAGGTCGCGAAGTAGATTCTCCGCTTCACATAGGCCGTTGTATATGGCCCTCAATTCCAGTATGTTGATGTGTAGACAAGCCTCCTGGCTTGACCATATCCCCTGAAAGTTTCTTCCTTGTGTGACTGCTCCCCATCCTCGGAGGCTCGAGTCCGTGGTCACCTTAACCCAGCCTTGAATGCCAAACCTGCGACCCTCTAGAAGGTGAGCACTCTGCAGCCACCACAGGAGAGACACCCTGGCCCTGGGGGACAGGCTTATTTTCTGATGAATTTGAAGATGGGACCTGGACCACTTGTCCAGAAGGTCCCATTGAAACGTCCTCGCATGAAACCTGCCGAAGGGGATGGCCTCGTAGGTCGCAACCATTTTTCCCAGTACTCGAGTGCATTGATGGACTGACACTCTTTTCGGTTTTAACAGATCTCTGACCATGTGCTGGAGTTCCTGGGCTTTTTCCATTGGGAGAAAAACCCTCTTTTGTTCCGTGTCCAGAATCATGCCTAAGAAAGATAGCCGAGTCGTTGGAACCAACTGTGACTTTGGTAGATTTAGAATCCAGCCATGTTGCTGCAGCACTCTCAGGGAGAGCGAGACGCTTTTCAGCAACTGATCTCTCGATCTCACTTTTATAAGGAGATCGTCCAAGTACGGGATAATTGTGACTCGCTGCCGGCGCAGGAGCACCATCATTTCCGCCATTACCTTGGTGAAAATTTTCTGGGCCGTGGAAAGCCCAAACGGCAACGTCTAAAACTGGTAATGACAGTCCTGTACAGCGAATCTCAGGTACGCCTGATGCAGGGGATATATGGGGACATGAAGGTATGCATCTTTTATGTCTAGTGACACCATAAAATCCCCCCCTTCCAAGCTGGAGATAACCGCCCTGAGCGATTCCATCTTGAATTTGAACTTTTTTAAGTACAGGTTTAGGGATTTTAAATTTAGAATGGGTCTGACCGAGCCATCCGGTTTCGGGACCACAAATTAGAGATGAGCGCCGGAAATTTTTCGGGTTTTGTGTTTTGGTTTTGGGTTCGGTTCCGCGGCCGTGTTTTGGGTTCGACCGCGTTTTGGCAAAACCTCACCGAATTTTTTTTGTCGGATTCGGGTGTGTTTTGGATTCGGGTGTTTTTTTAAAAAAACCCTAAAAAACAGCTTAAATCATAGAATTTGGGGGTAATTTTGATCCCAAAGTATTATTAACCTCAAAAAACATAATTTACACTCATTTTCAGCCTATTCTGAACACATCACACCTCACAATATTATTTTTAGTCCTAAAATTTGCACCGAGGTCGCTGTGTGAGTAAGATAAGCGACCCTAGTGGCCGACACAAACACCGGGCCCATCTAGGAGTGGCACTGCAGTGTCACGCAGGATGGCCCTTCCAAAAAACCCTCCCCAAACAGCACATGACGCAAAGAAAAAAAGAGGCGCAATGAGGTAGCTGACTGTGTGAGTAAGATTAGCGACCCTAGTGGCCGACACAAACACCGGGCACATCTAGGAGTGGCACTGCAGTGTCACGCAGGATGTCCCTTCCAAAAAACCCTCCCCAAACAGCACATGACGCAAAGAAAAAAAGAGGCGCAATGAGGTAGCTGTGTGAGTAAGATTAGCGACCCTAGTGGCCGACACAAACACCGGGCCCATCTAGGAGTGGCACTGCAGTGTCACGCAGGATGTCCCTTCCAAAAAACCCTCCCCAATCAGCACATGATGCAAAGAAAAAGAAAAGAAAAAAGAGGTGCAAGATGGAATTATCCTTGGGCCCTCCCACCCACCCTTATGTTGTATAAACAAAACAGGACATGCACACTTTAACCAACCCATCATTTCAGTGACAGGGTCTGCCACACGACTGTGACTGATATGACGGGTTGGTTTGGACCCCCCCCAAAAAAGAAGCAATTAATCTCTCCTTGCACAAACTGGCTCTACAGAGGCAAGATGTCCACCTCATCTTCACCCTCCGATATATCACCGTGTACATCCCCCTCCTCACAGATTATCAATTCGTCCCCACTGGAATCCACCATCTCAGCTCCCTGTGTACTTTGTGGAGGCAATTGCTGCTGGTCAATGTCTCCGCGGAGGAATTGATTATAATTCATTTTAATGAACATCATCTTCTCCACATTTTCTGGATGTAACCTCGTACGCCGATTGCTGACAAGGTGAGCGGCGGCACTAAACACTCTTTCGGAGTACACACTTGTGGGAGGGCAACTTAGGTAGAATAAAGCCAGTTTGTGCAAGGGCCTCCAAATTGCCTCTTTTTCCTGCCAGTATAAGTACGGACTGTGTGACGTGCCTACTTGGATGCGGTCACTCATATAATCCTCCACCATTCTATCAATGTTGAGAGAATCATATGCAGTGACAGTAGACGACATGTCCGTAATCGTTGTCAGGTCCTTCAGTCCGGACCAGATGTCAGCATCAGCAGTCGCTCCAGACTGCCCTGCATCACCGCCAGCGGGTGGGCTCGGAATTCTGAGCCTTTTCCTCGCACCCCCAGTTGCGGGAGAATGTGAAGGAGGAGATGTTGACAGGTCGCGTTCCGCTTGACTTGACAATTTTGTCACCAGCAGGTCTTTCAACCCCAGCAGACCTGTGTCTGCCGGAAAGAGAGATCCAAGGTAGGCTTTAAATCTAGGATCGAGCACGGTGGCCAAAATGTAGTGCTCTGATTTCAACAGATTGACCACCCGTGAATCCTTGTTAAGCGAATTAAGGGCTGCATCCACAAGTCCCACATGCCTAGCGGAATCGCTCCGTGTTAGCTCCTTCTTCAATGCCTCCAGCTTCTTCTGCAAAAGCCTGATGAGGGGAATGACCTGACTCAGGCTGGCAGTGTCTGAACTGACTTCACGTGTGGCAAGTTCAAAGGGCATCAGAACCTTGCACAACGTTGAAATCATTCTCCACTGCACTTGAGACAGGTGCATTCCATCTCCTATATCGTGCTCAATTGTATAGGCTTGAATGGCCTTTTGCTGCTCCTCCAACCTCTGAAGCATATAGAGGGTTGAATTCCACCTCGTTACCACTTCTTGCTTCAGATGATGGCAGGGCAGGTTCAGTAGTTTTTGGTGGTGCTCCAGTCTTCTGTACGTGGTGCCTGTACGCCGAAAGTGTCCCGCAATTTTTCTGGCCACCGACAGCATCTCTTGCACGCCCCTGTCGTTTTTTAAAAAATTCTGCACCACCAAATTCAAGGTATGTGCAAAACATGGGACGTGCTGGAATTTGCCCATATTTAATGCACACACAATATTGCTGGCGTTGTCCGATGCCACAAATCCACAGGAGAGTCCAATTGGGGTAAGCCATTCCGCGATGATCTTCCTCAGTTGCCGTAAGAGGTTTTCAGCTGTGTGCGTATTCTGGAAAGCGGTGATACAAAGCGTAGCCTGCCTAGGAAAGAGTTGGCGTTTGCGAGATGCTGCTACTGGTGCCGCCGCTGCTGTTCTTGCGGCGGGAGTCCATACATCTACCCAGTGGGCTGTCACAGTCATATAGTCCTGACCCTGCCCTGCTCCACTTGTCCACATGTCCGTGGTTAAGTGGACATTGGGTACAACTGCATTTTTTAGGACACTGGTGAGTCTTTTTCTGACGTCCGTGTACATTCTCGGTATCGCCTGCCTAGAGAAGTGGAACCTAGATGGTATTTGGTAACGGGGGCACACTGCCTCAATAAATTGTCTAGTTCCCTGTGAACTAACGGCGGATACCGGACGCACGTCTAACACCAACATAGTTGTCAAGGACTCAGTTATCCGCTTTGCAGTAGGATGACTGCTGTGATATTTCATCTTCCTCGCAAAGGACTGTTGAACAGTCAATTGCTTACTGGAAGTAGTACAAGTGGGCTTACGACTTCCCCTCTGGGATGACCATCGACTCCCAGCGGCAACAACAGCAGCGCCAGCAGCAGTAGGCGTTACACGCAAGGATGCATCGGAGGAATCCCAGGCAGGAAAGGACTCGTCAGACTTGCCAGTGACATGGCCTGCAGGACTATTGGCATTCCTGGGGAAGGAGGAAATTGACACTGAGGGAGTTGGTGGGGTGGTTTGCGTGAGCTTGGTTACAAGAGGAAGGGATTTACTGGTCAGTGGACTGCTTCCGCTGTCACCCAAAGTTTTTGAACTTGTCACTGACTTATTATGAATGCGCTGCAGGTGACGTATAAGGGAGGATGTTCCGAGGTGGTTAACGTCCTTACCCCTACTTATTACAGCTTGACAAAGGGAACACACGGCTTGACACCTGTTGTCCGCATTTCTGGTGAAATACCTCCACACCGAAGAGCTGATTTTTTTGGTATTTTCACCTGGCATGTCAACGGCCATATTCCTCCCACGGACAACAGGTGTCTCCCCGGGTGCCTGACTTAAACAAACCACCTCACCATCAGAATCCTCCTGGTCAATTTCCTCCCCAGCGCCAGCAACACCCATATCCTCCTCATCCTGGTGTACTTCAACACTGACATCTTCAATCTGACTATCAGGAACTGGACTGCGGGTGCTCCTTCCAGCACTTGCAGGGGGCATGCAAATAGTGGAAGGCGCATGCTCTTCACGTCCAGTGTTGGGAAGGTCAGGCATCGCAAACGACACAATTGGACTCTCCTTGTGGATTTGGGATTTCAAAGAACGCACAGTTCTTTGCGGTGCTTTTGCCAGCTTGAGTCTTTTCAGTTTTCTAGCGAGAGGCTGAGTGCTTCCATCCTCATGTGAAGCTGAACCACTAGCCATGAACATAGGCCAGGGCCTCAGCCGTTCCTTGCCACTCCGTGTGGTAAATGGCATATTGGCAAGTTTACGCTTCTCCTCCGACAATTTTATTTTAGGTTTTGGAGTCCTTTTTTTTCTGATATTTGGTGTTTTGGATTTGACATGCTCTGTACTATGACATTGGGCATCGGCCTTGGCAGACGACGTTGCTGGCATTTCATCGTCTCGGCCATGACTAGTGGCAGCAGCTTCAGCACGAGGTGGAAGTGGATCTTGATCTTTCCCTAATTTTGGAACCTCAACTTTTTTGTTCTCCATATTTTATAGGCAGAACTAAAAGGCACCTCAGGTAAACAATGGAGATGGATGGATTGGATACTAGTATACAATTATGGACGGACTGCCACGGTTAGGTGGTATAAAAAAACCACGGTTAGGTGGTATATATTATAATAATAATACAATTATGGATGGACGGACTGCCTGCCGACTGCCGACACAGAGGTAGCCACAGCCGTGAACTACCGCACTGTACACTGGTTGATAAAGAGATAGTAGTATACTCGTAACAACTAGTATGACACTATGACGACGGTATAAAGAATGAAAAAAAAACCACGGTTAGGTGGTATATATTATAATAATAATACAATTATGGATGGACGGACTGCCTGCCGACTGCCGACACAGAGGTAGCCACAGCCGTGAACTACCGCACTGTACACTGGTTGATAAAGAGATAGTAGTATACTCGTAACAACTAGTATGACACTATGACGACGGTATAAAGAATGAAAAAAAAACCACGGTTAGGTGGTATATATTATAATAATAATACAATTATGGATGGACGGACTGCCTGCCGACTGCCGACACAGAGGTAGCCACAGCCGTGAACTACCGCACTGTACACTGGTTGATAAAGAGATAGTAGTATACTCGTAACAATTAGGATGACACTATGACGGTATAAAGAATGAAAAAAAAACCACGGTTAGGTGGTAGGTATATAATAATAAATAATACAATTCTGGTCGGACGGACTGCCTGCCGTGTGCCGACACAGAGGTAGCCACAGCCGTGAACTACCGCACTGTACACTGGTTGATAAAGAGATAGTAGTATACTCGTAACAATTAGGATGACACTATGACGGTATAAAGAATGAAAAAAAAACCACGGTTAGGTGGTAGGTATATAATAATAAATAATACAATTCTGGTCGGACGGACTGCCTGCCGTGTGCCGACACAGAGGTAGCCACAGCCGTGAACTACCGCACTGTACACTGGTTGATAAAGAGATAGTAGTATACTCGTAACAATTAGGATGACACTATGACGGTATAAAGAATGAAAAAAAAACCACGGTTAGGTGGTAGGTATATAATAATAAATAATACAATTCTGGTCGGACGGACTGCCTGCCGTGTGCCGACACAGAGGTAGCCACAGCCGTGAACTACCGCACTGTACACTGGTTGATAAAGAGATAGTAGTATACTCGTAACAATTAGGATGACACTATGACGGTATAAAGAATGAAAAAAAAACCACGGTTAGGTGGTAGGTATATAATAATAAATAATACAATTCTGGTCGGACGGACTGCCTGCCGTGTGCCGACACAGAGGTAGCCACAGCCGTGAACTACCGCACTGTACACTGGTTGATAAAGAGATAGTAGTATACTCGTAACAATTAGGATGACACTATGACGGTATAAAGAATGAAAAAAAAACCACGGTTAGGTGGTAGGTATATAATAATAAATAATACAATTCTGGTCGGACGGACTGCCTGCCGTGTGCCGACACAGAGGTAGCCACAGCCGTGAACTACCGCACTGTACACTGGTTGATAAAGAGATAGTAGTATACTCGTAACAATTAGGATGACACTATGACGGTATAAAGAATGAAAAAAAAACCACGGTTAGGTGGTAGGTATATAATAATAAATAATACAATTCTGGTCGGACGGACTGCCTGCCGTGTGCCGACACAGAGGTAGCCACAGCCGTGAACTACCGCACTGTACACTGGTTGATAAAGAGATAGTAGTATACTCGTAACAATTAGGATGACACTATGACGGTATAAAGAATGAAAAAAAAACCACGGTTAGGTGGTAGGTATATAATAATAAATAATACAATTCTGGTCGGACGGACTGCCTGCCGTGTGCCGACACAGAGGTAGCCACAGCCGTGAACTACCGCACTGTACACTGGTTGATAAAGAGATAGTAGTATACTCGTAACAATTAGGATGACACTATGACGGTATAAAGAATGAAAAAAAAACCACGGTTAGGTGGTAGGTATATAATAATAAATAATACAATTCTGGTCGGACGGACTGCCTGCCGTGTGCCGACACAGAGGTAGCCACAGCCGTGAACTACCGCACTGTACACTGGTTGATAAAGAGATAGTAGTATACTCGTAACAATTAGGATGACACTATGACGGTATAAAGAATGAAAAAAAAACCACGGTTAGGTGGTAGGTATATAATAATAAATAATACAATTCTGGTCGGACGGACTGCCTGCCGTGTGCCGACACAGAGGTAGCCACAGCCGTGAACTACCGCACTGTACACTGGTTGATAAAGAGATAGTAGTATACTCGTAACAATTAGGATGACACTATGACGGTATAAAGAATGAAAAAAAAACCACGGTTAGGTGGTAGGTATATAATAATAAATAATACAATTCTGGTCGGACGGACTGCCTGCCGTGTGCCGACACAGAGGTAGCCACAGCCGTGAACTACCGCACTGTACACTGGTTGATAAAGAGATAGTAGTATACTCGTAACAATTAGGATGACACTATGACGGTATAAAGAATGAAAAAAAAACCACGGTTAGGTGGTAGGTATATAATAATAAATAATACAATTCTGGTCGGACGGACTGCCTGCCGTGTGCCGACACAGAGGTAGCCACAGCCGTGAACTACCGCACTGTACACTGGTTGATAAAGAGATAGTAGTATACTCGTAACAATTAGGATGACACTATGACGGTATAAAGAATGAAAAAAAAACCACGGTTAGGTGGTAGGTATATAATAATAAATAATACAATTCTGGTCGGACGGACTGCCTGCCGTGTGCCGACACAGAGGTAGCCACAGCCGTGAACTACCGCACTGTACTGTGTCTGCTGCTAATATAGACTGGTTGATATTTAAAGAGATATTAGTAGTATACAACAATACTATACTGGTGGTCAGGCACTGGTCACCACTCCTGCAGCAAAAGTGTGCACTGTTAATTAATATAATTGTACTCCTGGCTCCTGCTAACAACCTGCAGTGCTCCCCAGTCTCCCCCACAATTAATTATAAGCTTTTAATTTATACATTGATGACTGTGCAGCACACTGGGCTGAGCTGAGTGCACACAGACTGAGTCACACTGTGTGACTGACTGTGCTGTGTATCGTTTTTTTTTTCAGGCAGAGAACGGATATAGCAGAGAGAAGTGAACGGATATATTATATTAAATAAAAGTTAACTAGCAACTGCACTGGTCACTGACTGTGGTAAACTAACTCTGTCTGCGACTCTGCACAATCTCTCTCTATCTAATCTATCTATCTCTATTCTAATGGAGAGGACGCCAGACACGTCCTCTCCCTATCAATCTCAATGCACGAGTGAAAATGGCGGCGACGCGCGGCTCCTTATATAGAATCCGAGTCTCGCGATAGAATCCGAGCCTCGCGAGAATCCGACAGCGTCATGATGACGTTCGGGCGCGCTCGGGTTAACCGAGCAAGGCGGGAAGATCCGAGTCGCTCGGACCCGTGGAAAAAAAAGTGAAGTTCGTGCGGGTTCGGATTCAAAGAAACCGAACCCGCTCATCTCTACCACAAATAGGGTTGAATAGTACCCCTTCCCCTGTTGAACTAGGGGAACCTCGACAACCACTTGTTGTTGACACAGTTTTTGAATTGCAGCTAAAACTATCCCCCTGTCTGGGGACGAAGCTGGTAAGGCCGATTTGAAAAAACGGCGAGGAGGCACGTCTTCGAATTCCAGCTTGTAACCCTGGGATACAATTTCCATTGCCCAAGGATCCACGTCTGACTGAACCCAGACGTGGCTGAAGAGTCGAAGATGTGCCCCCACCGGCGCAGACTCCCTCAGTGGAGCCCCAGCGTCATGCGGTGGATTTAGTAGAAGCCGGGGAGGACTTCTGCTCCTGGGAACTAGCCGTATCAGGCAGTTTTTTCCCTCTACCCTTACCTCTGGCGAGAAAGGAAGAGCCCCGACCTCTTCTGGACTTATGCGACCGAAAGGACTGCATCTGATATTGCGGCGTTTTCTTTTGCTGTGGAGAAACATAAGGTAAAAAGGTAGATTTACCCGCGGTAGCTGTGGAAACCAGGTCTGCGAGACCTCCCCCAAATAAATCCTCACCTTTGTAAGGTAAAACTTCCATATGTTTCTTTGAGTCGGCATCACCCGTCCATTGGCGGGTCCACAGGGCTCGCCTAGCCGAAATCGCCATGGTGTTGGCTCTCGAACCTAGCAGACTAACGACTCTCTGAGCGTCTCTCATATATAAGACTGCGTCTTTAATGTGACCTAAGGTCAATAAAATGGTATCCCTATCTAGGGTATCAATGTCAGCTGACAAGGTATCAGACCAACCTGCTACAGCGCTACAAACCCAAGCCGACGCTATTGCCGGTCTGAGCAAGGCCCCCGTATGTGTATAAATTGATTTTAAGGTAGTTTCCTATCTGTGATCCGCAGGGTCCTTGAGGGCTGCCGTGTCTGGAGATGGTAGCGCCACCTTTTTGGACAAGCACGTTAACGCCTTGTCCACCCTGGGTGAGGATTCCCACCGTAACCTGTCCTGCGCAGGGAGAGGATACGCCATAAGAATACTTTTGGGAATCTGCAGTTTCTTGTCTGGAGTTTCCCAAGCCTTTTCAAATAACTCGTTCAGCTCATGAGATGGGGGAAAGGTTACCTCAGGTTTCTTTTCTTTAAACATGTGTACCCTCTTGTCAGGGACAGAGGGGTCATCCGTGATATGCAAAACATCTTTTATTGCAGTAATCATATAATGAATACTTTTGGCCACCCTTGGGTGTAACCTCGCATCATCGTAGTCGACACTGGAGTCCGAATCCGTGTCGGTATCAGTGTCTGCTATTTGGGATAGGGGACGTTTTTGAGACCCTGAAGGGCCCTGTGACACCATCAAAGCCATTGATATTATCCCTGGCCTCTGCTTTGTCTAATCTCTTATGTAATAAAGCCACATTTGCATTTAAAACATTCCACATGTCCAACCAATCAGGTGTCGGCGTTGCCGACGGAGACACCACAATCATCTGCTCCACCTCCTCCTTAGATGAGCCTTCCGCTTCAGACATGCCGACACACGCGTACCGACACCCCCACACACTCAGGGATATATCTATATAGAGACAGTTCACCAATAAGGCCCCTTGGAGAGACAGAGAGAGAGAGTATGCCAGCACACACCCAGTGCCAACTGACACTGGAAACAAACTTCCCAGATAAACAGCGCTTTTATATAAATATACATCTATACACTCACTGCGCCAATTAAAAGTGCCCCCCCACTCTTTTTTGACCTCTGTCACCGTGTTCAGCAGAGGAGGGTCCGGGGAGCCAGCTTCTCTGCAGTGTGCTGTGGCGAAAATGGCGCTGGTTAGTGCTGGAGGATCAAGCTCCGCCCCCTCAGCGGCGGGCTTCGGTCCCGCTCAAAATTACAATACTGGCGGAAGATTATAATATATACTGCCTCCGGAGCCTATATACATGGTAGCCAGTGCCTAGAGGTTTAATATTGCTGCCCAAGGCGCCCCCCCTGCGCCCTGCACCCATCAGTGCCCGCTGTGTGTGTTATGTGTGGGAGCAATGGCGCGCAGCGTTACCGCTGCGCGTTACCTCAGAGAAGATCTGTAGTCTTCTGCCACCTGTGAAGTCTTCTTTCTTCTTATACTCACCCGGCTTCTATCTTCCGGCTCTGTGAGAAGGGCGGCGGCGCGGCTCAGGGACGAACATCGAGGGTGAGACCTGCGTTCCGACCCTCTGGAGCTAATGGTGTCCAGTAGCCTAAGAAGCAGAGCCTATCATTTAAGTAGGTCTGCTTCTTTCTCCTTAGTCCCACAATGCAGGGAGCCTGCTGCCAGCAGTGCTCCCTGAAAATAAAAAACCTAACAAAATTATTTTTCAGAGAAACTCAGGAGAGCTCCCCTGTAATGCACCCAGTCTCCTCTGGGCACAGGATCTAACTTAGGTCTGGAGGAGGGGCATAGAGGGAGGAGCCAGTGCACACCCATCTAAAGTTCTTTATAGTGCCCATGTCTCCTGCGGAGCCCGTCTATACCCCATGGTCCTTACGGAGTCCCCAGCATCCTCTAGGACGTAAGAGAAAATAGAAATTAATCTCATCATGTTGATTTTCAGATATTTAGCTAATCCATTTCAGAATATGTAGCTAGTCATACAATAAAACACAGTTCAATGTCAGGTTCCTGGGCAGATGAACATTTATGATTTGCAAGAATTTATGAAATCTGCTACATTCATTATAATAATACAGTATACTATATCAAAGTAATGGCATTGTTATGGCATTGTTCTAAATACAGACTGCTACCAGTTTAATAACAAGCAACTTTACAAATCCATCTGATCTAATAAAATATTTATTATTATTTATTAAATGTTTTGCCAAATACTGTACACTGCCTCTTCTTTTTGAATTCAACCCCATATAATTCCTCGCAGTTAAGAATCACACATCATTTTTTTTAGTTTTTAGAATGGTATTATTTATTAAAATCAACTTAATTGTCACAACTTCTGCCACTACCCCCACCCCCACCCAAAAAAAGATAATAGTAAACCATTTCATATAAAAAAAAAATACCACCACCACCACCCCAAAAAGAAAAAAAATGAAACTGAATTTAATAAGCATTCATCTACCTTTGTGCTGTGGTTGGACCACTAACAACATCTAGTCATCTATTTGGATAAGTGTCTATTTACTGTGGACACCAAGATGGTGCAATATTTAGGGGTATATTCAATTGCAGTCGAAAACTGCCGTCTGTCGAAAAGACGGCAGTTTTCGACTTTTTAAGGTCGAATCCTGATTTGACCTATTCAGAGCTTTTCGACAAGTCGAGGCATTCGACTTGTCGAAAAGCACGTGGATCGGCGGAATAGCTGTCGAACCACGTGTTGATGTCGAAAACGGGGCCAAATCCGACAGGTTTTGGCCCCCTTTTCGACTATCTCAATCCGACATCAAAATTATGTCGGAATGAGATGGACCCGGAGGAGGCGAGGGGGGGGGGGGGGGGGAACCGCAGGGAGACGGGGGGACAGCCGGCGGGCATACCGGAGATCAGCGCTACGATCAACGCTGCAGCTGGATGTCACTCACCCGCCCGACCTCACGGCAGCTTCCACCCGGCTCCAGCACGCTTCTGGAGCCGGGTGTAAGCTGCCGTGAGGTCGGGCGCCTGAGTGACATCCTGCTGCAGTGCTACTCCGTAGAGCTGATCTCCTCTGGCTGCTGCCGGCTTTCCCCCTGCCGCTCGCCGCCCCTCTCCTCCTCTGGGTCCCATCTAAAATTCGACTTGAAAAAGTCGAATTTTAGATGGGATTGAATAGGGGTTGTCGGATCCATTCCGACAAATACATGTCGGAATGGATCCGACTTTAATTGAATATACCCCTTAGGCATTAAACCATGAACAATTGCTCACACTGTGCCAGATTAATTAAGGAGAGTAAATAAATAGCATGTTTGAGGTCTTGGTAATTTTCTTTAGGATTGGCGTCAGGACTCGGCCACTCAAGTTAGAGCTTTTGTTGGCAGAGGATAACAAGTTATCCAGAGTGAAAAAGATAGAAAACTCTTAGGGGTATATTCAATTAGCAGCGATAACGGACTTTTCGCGTGAAAAGTCCGGTTTTCGCACGAAAAAACTGACTTTTCCCGCGAAACGCAATTACAGCCTATTCAATTTTCCTGGAAAATTTATCGGTGATCATTTTTTCACTAATTTCACTTCACCTACTCTGAAGCAGGTGAAAAGTTGGGAAAAGTCACTATTTTAAGGTAAAAATGTTTGGATATGGTACAGAACTCCTGGGACACCCCCCTTAATGACTAATTAGGCACGTTGAGGTTTTTAATTATTTTTAATTGCCCAATAATGACATGTCATTTTTGGGGTGAAAAAGTACAAAGTGATGGAAATTGGGGTTCAAGGTATGGGACAGGTATATTGGGGTGCTTTATGAGTGGGACAGGTGTTTTTAGGCTTGCAGATGGGAGTAATCGGTCTGTTTCCACTTTTTTTTTAAAAGTACCCTAAAATGACCCAAATATATACTTATACCCATTTTCATGTACCCCAAATTTAATGAGAGCATTTATTTTGCTCATAAAAACTTGCTTTCTATCATTTTTTTGCATTTTTAAAAAAATGCATATAACAGCCATTTCACACAATTTAAGTCCCCAAAAATGCTCTAATGTAGGGGTGGGCAAAATACCGCCCGCGGGCCGGATGCGGCCCGCAAACCGATCCTGCCCGGCCCACTGCCTCCCACCAGCGAGTAATGACAAGCGGCACGACCGGCTGAGCTGCTTGTCATTGCTCTGCACTGCAGTACCTCCTAGCTGCCGGCGGCGCCTCTCTCCCCTGCTGCGTTGTAGCAGCCTCCTCCTCCTCCCGTCCACAGTGACAACGGCTGTGTTCAGCAGAAAAGGGGGCGGAGCTATGTGCCGGTGGGGGGCGGGGCTACACGGGACCTCAGGGGGCGGAGCTACACGGGACAAGAGGCAAACTGCTACAGATCCATCCTTCCTGCCACTGCCAGCCAGATCAGTAAGTAAATGGGAAAAGTGAAAGAAAGTGTGTGTGTGTGTGAGAGAGATTGTGTGTGTGATGGTTCCGGTATGAATGGTCGACCATGTTATGGTCGACAGTCATTAGGTCGACCACTATTGGTCGACATTGACATGGTCGACATGGACACATGGTCGACACATGACAATGGTCGACACATGAAAGGTCGACACATGAAAAGGTCGACATGAGTTTTTTTTTTACTTTTTTTTTGTGTCGTTTTTTGCGTAAAGTGACTGGGAACCCCAATTAGTGCACCGCGTCCCCTCGCATGGCTCGCTTCGCTCGCCATGCTTCGGGCATGGTGCCTTCGCTCCGCTACCGCTTCGCTCGGCACAGATTACCGTTCCAATCGTAGTCCACGTGGATCGTAAAGTATGGAAAAGTTCCCCAAAAGAAAAAAAAAGTTCAAAAACTCATGTCGACCTTTTCATGTGTCGACCATTTTCATGTGTCGACCATGTGTCCATGTCGACCATGTCAATGTCGACCAATAGTGGTCGACCTAATCACTGTCGACCATAACATGGTCGACCATGTGAACGGATACCGTGTGTGATAGTGTGTGTATATTTGTGTGTGCGGGCAGTGGCGTCAGACTTTTTTTAGGTTGCGGGGAGAGAACTTTAGCTCTCGCTGTACCATCCCCTCCTGTGTTCTGTCACCATGTCACCCCTGTGTTCTGTCACGTGTCACCCCCCCATGTTCTGTCACCGTGTCATCCCCGTGTTCTGTCACAGTGTCACACCCCCTGTGTTCTGTCACTGTCCCCCCCCCGTGTTCTGTCACTGTGTCACACCCCCCGTGTTCTGTCACTATCACCCCCCCGTGTTCTGTCACTGTGTCACCCCCCCGTGTTCTGTCACTGTGTCACCCCCCCCGTGTTCTGTCACTGTGTCACCCCCCCTGTGTTCTGTCACTGCGTCACCCCCGCCGTGTTCTGTCACTGTCAACCCCACCGTGTTTTGTCACCGTGTCGCCCAGAGGCATCACCGGGTGTGGTGACACCTGGAGCGCACTCTGTACTATTACACCCCCCCCCCCGCGCTCGGGTCGTGTGGCGCCCGAAAAGTGGGTGTGGCCTAATTTAGAAGGGGTGTGGCCTGGTGGATCTTTTCTCTTTCGCTCCGGGGGCATGTCCAGCTTCCCCAAAGATGCTGGCTGACCCCGGAGACTGGACTGTGTGTGCCGGCTCTTATCTGTGACAGGAGCCGAGTGCTGAAGGAGATTATCTCACTGCAGCACTCGGCTCCTGTCACAGCAGAAGAGCTGGCACTTTGGTGTCACCCCGTCCAAAGGGGACACCCGAGTGCCGGTCGCACCCCCCGCACCCGCCTTCTGACACCACTGGTGTCACCCCCCATGTTCTGTCACTGTGTCACCCCCACCGTGTTCTGTCACTGTATCACCCCCCCCCGTGTTCTGTCACTGTGTCACCTCCACCATGTTCTGTCACTGTGTCACACCCCCCGTGTTCTATCACTGTGTCATACCTTTCCCCAGAGGCTATAAGACACTGGATAATTTGCTTGCTGCGCAATAATTATCCTAAACAAAATGTTTTTGTGTAAAAGGGGGCTCTACCTGCTGTAATGTGTGTAAAAGGGGCTCTACCTGGTGTAATGTGTGTAAGTGGCGCTGTGTGGCGCAATTTGAATAATGGAGACTATTGTGCAGCCTTATATGAATCTGTATTATTTGTTGCCCACACCCCTTCCACATGAAGCCACGTCCCTATGTTTTTGGCAAGTGGGGGGAGCTGCTATTTTGTTTGTGGCGCTCGGATACTGACAGGAAATGTGAAGTGGCCCCTCAGCTGAAATAATTGCCCACCCCTGCTCTAATGTGATCTCTAACACACTTCTCTTCTGTTTTCCTATGTTAGTTTAGCATTTTTTGGGGTACAGGCTGATTTCCCCATTTTCACCTGCACTTTTCACTGCAAGAATTTTCACGTGAAACCCGTTTGGTATTAAATAGGTCGAAAAACGGAGCATTTTCGCGGCAATTTTCTCCCGATAATTCGGGCGAAAAATTGCCGCAACTTTGCGGATAATTGAATACCCTAGTTAAACTCTTTAACCACTTAACTGGCTAATATTTTTCCCAAAATCAGAAATTGTTGGTTTGTTTATGATTGAATTAGGTTAAGTATATCTATTTAAAACTTATCCTGCACTATTTTATATAAAAATAGTAATTATATATATATATATATATATATATATATATTTCTAGGAATAAAATATATTGGAAAAGGCGCTCATAGTGCAGACTGTTTATTTACTTTAAAAACAGTAACAGGTCCACGGACAAATTGTATAGGACTCTTACCATATAGCACACGCTGTGGGCTGGTTACCACACGGTTCAAACAAAATCCACTGGCACAAACTGCATACCCGCTGGCCGCCACCCGGGACCACACACCGCGCCGCCGGCTATGGTATAGCCGTGACTCGTCGGGAAACCTCTCTGGATCAGACAGTGGGAGCAGCTGCACAAGTGGACACAGTGCGTCAGACAGGCCACGCCCCAACGCATTTCGTATCACACTTCGTCAGGAGGCGAGCACTATGTCCACCTGTGCAGCTGCTCCCACTGTCTGATCCAGAGAGGTTTCCCGACGAGTCACGGCTATACCATAGCTGGCAGCGTGGTGTGTGGTCCCGGGTGGCATGTGTGTGTGGGGAGGCTTACTAATATATAACTGTGCCACTATGCAATCTTTGATGTGAGCACTATTATATTATTTTGATGTAACGTAATATATATGTGGTATTGTTTATACACCTGATCTGCTTAGTGTAATGATCTATTTTACCTGTGCTATACTATACTGCATGATTATTTATGTTGCCTGTTACTATGGTGACGGTTTTCACACTAGTTGTTTGGCGTCTCTCTCTGAGCGCCATGACGTCATTTTGAGTGCGTCCGCTGCCGGACGTGCAGTCCCGCAGCGGCGTCCTTGTGGTTCACAGGGTGATATCTATTTAAGGTAAGAGGTTTGTTCATTTATTTGTTTACCTGACGAAAATGCCACAATAATAAAGGGCATTGAAACGTTGTATCTCATATGTATCGTGAGTGCAAATCATTGGAGTGCCGCACCTTCTTTACTAGCTGTTCGTTCTTCTGTGAGGGCCAGTAGCGGATCTTGCCACGGGCAAGCAGGACTTTTGCCCGGGGCGCCGCCTTCCGGAGGGCGCCGCACCATGGCAAGATCCGCTGCTGCTGTGCCCCCCGTGCCGCTGCCCGCTGTCCGCTGTGAAGGGAAACTAGACGCTACGCGTTTAGTTTCCCTTCGTCGGCTGCCCGTTGTGAAGGGAAACTAGACGCTACGCGTCTAGTTTCCCTTCGTGGAGAGGACATTTACTGTAATGATGTGCGGTGCGCGTTGACGTCATCGCGCACCGCACAGCAAAGGTCCTCTCCACGAAGGGAACTAGACGCTTAGCGTCTAGTTTTCCTTCGTGGAGAGGACCTTTGCTATGCGGTGCGCGATGACGTCATCGCGCACCGCACATCCTACTACAGTACAGGAGGCGTAACTGACCACGCCCCCTGTATGAAGCCACGCCCCCTAATGCCGCCCGGGGCGCAAGAAGCCCCGTACCCGGCCCTGGTGAAGGCACCCATTGTGGTATTTCTGTAAGTGGCTGTGCCGGACCCCTGCCGATTGTTTATATTGATCTCCATGATTGTGGATTTCTGGTCAGGTATCATCGTCTGTTTGTCTATGGAATTCTTTTAATTTCTTTCACTGGTTGGTGATTTATTGCAGTATTTGCACAAGGTCTCATATTGACTTGCACTCCTTGCACTTTAATAACTATGGCAGAATCTGTTGTTGAACATGCCCAGAGTGGTGTTGCATTCACTACTTATCCTATTGGTGATACATACTCATATTCAGAAGCTGAAGCTGATGCCATATTATGTGCTGGTGCCTTAACTGAACAGGATGAGGCTTTGCCTCTTGATGATATATACCGTGAATTACTGAGACTTAAGAGACGCGAAATTGACTATCATTTCCATGCATTATCTTTGAGCGACTATCATAGAGCAAAAAAGATCCCTAGGGGTCTGCGGGTCCGCAATGGCCCTACCATTGGGAAGCATGATTCTGCTTTTTGCAAAAAATGGATCTCTATTACTAACAAGTGCTCTTTTGATCTTATGCTTTTAATCATTGAATTTTCCACCAAAGAGGTCGCTACTTTGAAAGAAAAGATAGATGCCTTTGAAGTAATTCACAAACCGAGCCTTGTTGAAGATACCGGTACTGAATGGTATACCAAATTGAATGCACAATTACAGGTATATAAGAGAGACCTTATTACATTTAAGAAAACTAAACAGGCAAAAGTAGATGCAGATTACGAACATAATACGTTCTATCAATGGACCTATACTGCACGGGGTTCTGATTATAAAAAAACATTTTTCAGACGTAATAGACGCCCTGGTGGCAGACAGCAGGATTCTTCTACAGAATTTAATTCATCAGCCAGTGACAATGAGAGAAGTGGCTTAGAGCGTGTTCACCGTGGTCAATTAGACCCTTTAGGAGTCGCTACGCAGGCACAATATTCCCGCGGCACCGAAAATACACAAGGAGGGGCGGCCAAAGGAAAAGGCAGGGGACGTGGCAGAAAGCAGACCAGCAAAAGAGTCTGATTGTTAACTTGTCTTCTTATGAGTTATCCCCGGTAGAAACTGAGGTCTTATCTAGGGGCCTATCATTCGTGCCTACTTCCAGGTTCAGCTCACTAGACTGGAATATTGAACAACATAGACTCCATCGCCAATTGAAACTTAGTGAGTTCTATGGTAAACGTTATGATATGTTATTGACTTCTACCGATGAGCAAACCATCAATGAGATCCCGCCTCAGCTTTCTAAGATTGTTCCAAGATCTACATTTGAGTCTCAATCATTTAACCCCTCTATAAAAACCTTCATGCGGTTGTTGAATGAGGATGTACAGTCAGCATTAACTAGTACACCTCCGCAGCGCCAGAATCTAACATCTATTGAATAGCAAGCATTGGATACCCTGGCTAATAATAAAGATCTGGTATTTCGGCCGGCTGACAAGGGGGGTGCCCTGGTGATCCAGGACTTGGCTAAATATAAACTTCAGGTGGCTCTTCATTTGGATGATACCTCTACTTACCGCCTTCTTCCTCAGGATCCGACTGGCCTCTTTAAAACTGAATTGGCATCTATTCTACAAGAGGCTTTGAATAATGATTGCATCTCTGAACAACTGAGCAAAGCTTTATTACCTGCATTTCCGTTGGTTCCTTTATTTTACACCACTCCGAAGATAAACAAGTCTGTGGTTGACCCCCCGGGTAGGCCTATTATTGCTGCTCTGGGTGGTCTATCACAACCAGCTTCAGTGTATATTGATAGTGTTGTTCAACCTTACATAAGGGATCACCCTAGGTACCTGTTGGACACTACTTCTTTGCTTGTTAAATTGATGGCTTTACCTAGGTTGGATAATGATGTTACGATGTTTACCATCGATGTAACCAGCCTGTACACCGTTATACCCCATGATTTGGGGTTGGCGGCTGCGGGACAGTTCTTGAATGGTCACACATCCTACAATGGCCCTGATGTATCGTTTGTGTTGAAATGACTTACATTTTCTTAACACGGAATTTTTTTCTCTATGATGGGTCTTTTTACCTGCAGCTGATTGGTTGTGCTATGGGGGCGGCGGTAGCCCCCTCATATGCCAACATTTTCATGTTTGAAGTTGAACAAGCTGTATTTTTTTCCGATGTTTCTATTGCCAACAGAATTATTTTCTTTTGTCGATATATTGACGACTTGTTAGTCTTTTGGAAGGGGGATAGTAGTGATCTAATTAGCCACATTAACCAACATAATTCTGGTAATAGCCCTGTTAAATTTACCTTCTGTTCTAGTCCCTCTGAGATCCATTATTTGGATGTTGCCATGTCCGTCCAGGATGGATTTATTTCCACTAATTTGTATTCTAAGCAGACGGATCGTAATAATTTACTTGCTTTTACCAGTTGCCATCCTAGATCCTTAATCTCAGGACTGCCCTATTCCCAATTTATTCGGGTCAGACGGATTACGTCTGACCCGAATAAATTTCTTGAACGTGGATATGATTTTGAATTATTACAACAAACCAAAAGTAAGGTTCTTAATATGGATAGAATGGCATTACTACAGCCTAGGAATAAAAAAGAACAAAATATTCTTCCATGGGTTACCCAATTTACAACGGCCAGTGGTATTATTAACAAAACCTCTAAAAAATTATGGCCCATTATTAAATCTGATCCTGACTGCCACCTGACCGATACTCAATTGATGTCCTGCCACAAACGTGGCCGTAATATACGTGACATCTTAGTCAAAGCTGACATTTCTGTGCCAGCTCCTAATATCTATAGAGGTAAATTAGGTTGTATACGGTGTGCCTGTGTCACCTGTAAATTTCTCATCCCGGGCGATACGTTCTATCATCCGCAAACCGATAAGACTATGCATATTAGGTATAGACTCACCTGTAACTCTAAATTCACTGTGTACCAGATAATCTGTCCGTGCGGCCTATCGTATATAGGGAAGATAGAATGTACCTTTAAAGAACGGATGGCCGCCCATCGTTCGGCTATCAAGTCTGCATTGGCTTTAAGTAAGAGTGACCAGCCAGTCGCGAGACATTTCGTGATGGCTGCTCATAATCTTACCACTTTAAAATATAGAATGATAGATCACATTCCACAGTCTTTGCGTGGTGGTAATAGGGGCCTTAAATTGTTACAATGTGAGGCACGCTGGATCTTTCGATTGGGCACAGTGGCCCCTAATGGCTTAAATGAATATTCAGGTATTAATGTATTGGCTAACAGCGGGTAAATCTTTGTCCTGTACTAATTTTATGTTAGTAGTGTGCTCTTGATATATTTACTTCTTGATTTTGGTATACTTATTTGTATATGGTGTTTCGCTTTGTGATAGCTATACGTTTGTCTAGCTTTATACATTTATGGATTGTTATTTTTCTGTCCCGCTATTTTGTCTTATAGGCTTACTAATATATAACTGTGCCACTATGCAATCTTTGATGTGAGCACTATTATATTATTTTGATGTAACTTAATATATATGTGGTATTGTTTATACACCTGATCTGCTTAGTGTAATGATCTATTTTACCTGTGCTATACTGTACTGCATGATTATTTATGTTGCCTGTGACTATGGTGATGGTTTTCACACTAGTTGTTTGGCGTCTCTCTCTGAGCGCCATGACGTCATTTTGAGTGCGTCCGCTGCCGGACGTGCAGTCCCGCAGCGGCGTACTCGTGGTTCACAGGGTGATATCTATTTAAGGTAAGAGGTTTGTTAATTTATTTGTTTACCTGACGAAAATGCCACAATAATAAAGGGCATTGAAACGTTGTATCTCATATGTATCGTGAGTGCAAATCATTGGAGTGCCGCACCTTCTGTACTAGCTGTTCTGAGGGCACCCAGTGTGGTATTTCTATAAGTGGCTGTGCCGGACCCCTGCCAATTGTTTATATATATATATATATATATATATTTTATATATATATATAAAAAAAAAAATATATATATATATTCTTGTACAGTCCACACTCTAGCCTTGTGTATTAACTGCTGGGGTTGCATCCATATATAGGCGTGTGTCACCTGGACCAGTCCATTCAGGATCTTGACAAAGGTCCCCACATGGAAACGTTGATACCCCTATGCTGATTTCCTGACGCTACTATATATATATATATATATATATATATATATATGGTATATATATATATTTTACACTTTTAAAATATCGATATTTTTTTTTACCAAGGACAGCTATAACCAATACTGTATATCTGTTTACCGATAATCGAAACATTGTGACAATGCGGTTTTACATTTTCAAGGAGGCTGCTCCTGTCTACAGCCGCCAGATAGACAAAGGGAAGCAGAGATCTGCTTTTCTTACATTTCTCCAGCAGTAATCTGCCACACAGCAGGCACTGGGGGAGGAAACAAGGAAGAAGATGTGTGCGGAAATCCCTTTGAGATTGGCAGCTGCTGGAAGATCATCCTCCAGCAGCTGCATAGTGGGCATTTCTGACTGGTCGATCATGTCAGGCAAAGCACAGCTTGATGTGACTGCACCAAGCAAGTGGTTAATAAATATAAAAAAATTGTGAATAAAGTTTACAGACTTCTTTCTAGACCAGGCCTATTGCATGGTTACTTTTGTGAACATCCTTCTACTCAGAGTGCAAAAATTGTTGCTACAGTTCACTGGTAGCACCCTATTAAAGAGTAGAGATGTGCACTTGAAATTTTTCGGGTTTTGTGTTTTGGTTTTGGGTTCGGTTCCGCGGCCGTGTTTTGGGTTCGACCGCGTTTTGGCAAAACCTCACCAAATTTTTTTTGTCGGATTCGGGTGTGTTTTGGATTCAGGTGTTTTTTTCAAAAAACACTAAAAAACTGCTTAAATCATAGAATTTGGGGGTCATTTTGATCCCAAAGTATTATTAACCTCAAAAACCATAATTTCCACTCATTTTCAGTCTATTCTGAATACCTCACACCTCACAATATTATTTTTAGTCCTAAAATTTGCACCGAGGTCGCTGGATGACTAAGCTAAGCGACCCTAGTGGCCGACACAAACACCTGGCCCATCTAGGAGTGGCACTGCAGTGTCACGCAGGATGGCCCTTCCAAAAAACACTCCCCAAACAGCACATGACGCAAAGAAAAAAAGAGGCGCAATGAGGTAGCTGTGTGAGTAAGATAAGCGACCCTAGTGGCCGACACAAACACCGGGACCATCTAGGAGTGGCACTGCAGTGTCACGCAGGATGGCCCTTCCAAAAAACACTCCCCAAACAGCACATGACGCAAAGAAAAAAAGAGGCGCAATGAGGTAGCTGTGTGAGTAAGCTAAGCGACCCTAGTGGCCGACACAACCACCTGGCCCATCTAGGAGTGGCACTGCAGTGTCACGCAGGATGGCCCTTCCAAAAAACACTCCCCAAACAGCACATGACGCAAAGAAAAAAAGAGGCGCAATGAGGTAGCTGTGTGAGTAAGATAAGCGACCCTAGTGGCCGACACAAACACCGGGCCCATCTAGGAGTGGCACTGCAGTGTCACGCAGGATGGCCCTTCCAAAAAACACTCCCCAAACAGCACATGACGCAAAGAAAAAAAGAGGTGCAATGAGGTAGCTGTGTGAGTAAGATAAGCGACCCTAGTGGCCGACACAAACACCGGGCCCATCTAGGAGTGGCACTGCAGTGTCACGCAGGATGGCCCTTCCAAAAAACACTCCCCAAACAGCACATGACGCAAAGAAAAAAAGAGGCGCAATGAGGTAGCTGTGTGAGTAAGATAAGCGACCCTAGTGGCCGACACAAACACCGGGCCCATCTAGGAGTGGCACTGCAGTGTCACGCAGGATGGCCCTTCCAAAAAACACTCCCCAAACAGCACATGACGCAAAGAAAAAAAGAGGCGCAATGAGGTAGCTGTGTGAGTAAGATAAGCGACCCTAGTGGCCGACACAAACACCTGGCCCATCTAGGAGTGTCACTGCAGTGTCACGCAGGATGGCCCTTCCAAAAAACACTCCCCAAACAGCACATGACGCAAAGAAAAATTAAAGAAAAAAGAGGTGCAAGATGGAATTGTCCTTGGGCCCTCCCTCCCACCCTTATGTTGTATAAACAGGACATGCACACTTTAACCAACCCATCATTTCAGTGACAGGGTCTGCCACACGACTGTGACTGAAATGACGGGTTGGTTTGGACCCCCACCAAAAAAGAAGCAATTAATCTCTCCTTGCACAAACTGGCTCTACAGAGGCAAGATGTCCACCTCATCATCATCCTCCGATATATCACCGTGTACATCCCCCTCCTCACAGATTATCAATTCGTCCCCACTGGAATCCACCATCTCAGCTCCCTGTGTACTTTGTGGAGGCAATTGCTGCTGGTCAATGTCTCCATGGAGGAATTGATTATAATTCATTTTAATGAACATCATCTTCTCCACATTTTCTGGAAGTAACCTCGTACGCCGATTGCTGACAAGGTGAGCGGCGGCACTAAACACTCTTTCGGAGTACACACTTGTGGGAGGGCAACTTAGGTAGAATAAAGCCAGTTTGTGCAAGGGCCTCCAAATTGCCTCTTTTTCCTGCCAGTATAAGTACGGACTGTGTGACGTGCCTACTTGGATGCAGTCACTCATATAATCCTCCACCATTCTTTCAATGGGGAGAGAATCATATGCAGTGACAGTAGACGACATGTCCGTAATCGTTGACAGGTCCTTCAGTCCGGACCAGATGTCAGCATCAGCAGTCGCTCCAGACTGCCCTGCATCACCGCCAGCGGGTGGGCTCGGAATTCTGAGCCTTTTCCTCGCACCCCCAGTTGCGGGAGAATGTGAAGGAGGAGATGTTGACAGGTCGCGTTCCGCTTGACTTGACAATTTTATCACCAGCAGGTCTTTGAACCCCAGCAGACTTGTGTCTGCCGGAAAGAGAGATCCAAGGTAGGTTTTAAATCTAGGATCGAGCACGGTGGCCAAAATGTAGTGCTCTGATTTCAACAGATTGACCACCCGTGAATCCTTGTTAAGCAAATTAAGGGCTCCATCCACAAGTCCCACATGCCTAGCGGAATCGCTCCGTGTTAGCTCCTCCTTCAATGTCTCCAGCTTCTTCTGCAAAAGCCTGATGAGGGGAATGACCTGACTCAGGCTGGCAGTGTCTGAACTGACTTCACGTGTGGCAAGTTCAAAGGGCAGCAGAACCTTGCACAACGTTGAAATCATTCTCCACTGCGCTTGAGACAGGTGCATTCCACCTCCTATATCGTGCTGAATAGTATAGGCTTGAATGGCCTTTTGCTGCTCCTCCAACCTCTGAAGCATATATAGGGTTGAATTCCACCTCGTTACCACTTCTTGCTTCAGATGATGGCAGGGCAGGTTCAGGCGTTTTTGGTGTTGCTCCAGTCTTCTGTACGTGGTGCCTGTACGCCGAAAGTGTCCCGCAATTCTTCTGGCCACCGACAGCATCTCTTGCACGCCCCTGTCGTTTTTTAAAAAATTCTGCACCACCAAATTCAACGTATGTGCAAAACATGGGACGTGCTGGAATTTGCCCAGATTTAATGCACACACAATATTGCTGGCGTTGTCCGATGCCACAAATCCACAGGAGAGTCCAATTGGGGTAAGCCATTCCGCGATGATCTTCCTCAGTTGCTGTAAGAGGTTTTCAGCTGTGTGCGTATTCTGGAAACCGGTGATACAAAGCGTAGCCTGCCTAGGAAAGAGTTGGCGTTTGCGAGATGCTGCTACTGGTGCCGCCGCTGCTGTTCTTGCGGCGGGAGTCCATACATCTACCCAGTGGGCTGTCACAGTCATATAGTCCTGACCCTGCCCTGCTCCACTTGTCCACATGTCCGTGGTTAAGTGGACATTGGGTACAGCTGCATTTTTTAGGACACTGGTGACTCTTTTTCTGAGGTCTGTGTACATTTTCGGTATCGCCTGCCTAGAGAAATGGAACCTAGATGGTATTTGGTACCGGGGACACAGTACCTCCAACAAGTCTCTAGTTGGCTCTGCAGTAATGATGGATACCGGAACCACGTTTCTCACCACCCAGGATGCCAAGGCCTCAGTTATCCGCTTTGCAGCAGGATGACTGCTGTGATATTTCATCTTCCTCGCAAAGGGCTGTTGGACAGTCAATTGCTTGGTGGAAGTAGTAAAAGTGGTCTTACGATTTCACCTCTGGGATGACCATCGACTCCCAGCAGCAACAACAGCAGCGCCAGCAGCAGTAGGCGTTACACGCAAGGATGCATCGGAGGAATCCCAGGCAGGAGAGGAATCGTCAGAATTGCCAGTGACATGGCCTGCAGGACTATTGGCATTCCTGGGGAAGGAGGAAATTGACACTGAGGGAGTTGGTGGGGTGGTTTGCGTGAGCTTGGTTACAAGAGGAAGGGATTTTCTGGTCAGTGGACTGCTTCCGCTGTCGCCCAAAGTTTTTGAACTTGTCACTGACTTATTATGAATGCGCTGCAGGTGACGTATAAGGGAGGATGTTCCGAGGTGGTTAACGTCCTTACCCCTACTTATTACAGCTTGACAAAGGCAACACACGGCTTGACAAATGTTGTCCGCATTTCTGTTGAAATACTTCCACACCGAAGAGCTGATTTTTTTGGTATTTTCACCAGGCATGTCAACGGCCCTATTCCTCCCACGGACAACAGGTGTCTCCCCGGGTGCCTGACTTAAACAAACCACCTCACCATCAGAATCCTCCTTGTCAATTTCCTCCCCAGCGCCAGCAACACCCATATCCTCCTCATCCTGGTGTACTTCAACACTGACATCTTCAATCTGACTATCAGGAACTGGACTGCGGGTGCTCCTTCCAGCACTTGCAGGGGGCGTGCAAATGGTGGAAGGCGCATGCTCTTCACGTCCAGTGTTGGGAAGGTCAGGCATCGCAACCGACACAATTGGACTCTCCTTGTGGATTTGGGATTTCGAAGAACGCACAGTTCTTTGCGGTGCTTTTGCCAGCTTGAGTCTTTTCATTTTTCTAGCGAGAGGCTGAGTGCTTCCATCCTCATGTGAAGCTGAACCACTAGCCATGAACATAGGCCAGGGCCTCAGCCGTTCCTTGCCACTCCGTGTGGTAAATGGCATATTGGCAAGTTTACGCTTCTCCTCCGACAATTTTATTTTAGATTTTGGAGTCCTTTTTTTACTGATATTTGGTGTTTTGGATTTTACATGCTCTGTACTATGACATTGGGCATCGGCCTTGGCAGACGACGTTGCTGGCATTTCATCGTCTCGGCCATGACTAGTGGCAGCAGCTTCAGCACGAGGTGGAAGTGGATCTTAATCTTTCCCTAATTTTGGAACCTCAACATTTTTGTTCTCCATATTTTAATAGGCACAACTAAAAGGCACCTCAGGTAAACAATGGAGATGGATGGATACTAGTATACTTATGGATGGACGAGCGACTGCCGACACAGAGGTAGCTACAGCCGTGGACTACCGTACTGTGTCTGCTGCTAATATAGACTGGATGATAATGAGATGAAATCAATATATATATATATATATAATATCACTAGTACTGCAGCCGGACAGGTATATATATTTATTATGTAATGACTGATGACGGACCTGTTGGACACTGTCAGCTCAGCAGCACCGCAGACTGCTACAGTAAGCTACTATAGTAGTATGTATAAAGAAGAAAGAAAAAAAAAACACGGGTAGGTGGTATACAATTATGGATGGACGAGCGACTGCCGACACAGAGGTAGCTACAGCCGTGGACTACCGTACTGTGTCTGCTGCTAATATAGACTGGATGATAATGAGATGAAATCAATATATATATATATATAATATCACTAGTACTGCAGCCGGACAGGTATATATATTTATTATGTAATGACTGATGACGGACCTGTTGGACACTGTCAGCTCAGCAGCACCGCAGACTGCTACAGTAAGCTACTATAGTAGTATGTATAAAGAAGAAAGAAAAAAAAAAAACCACGGGTAGGTGGTATACAATTATGGATGGACGAGCGACTGCCGACACAGAGGTAGCTACAGCCGTGGACTACCGTACTGTGTCTGCTGCTAATATAGACTGGATGATAATGAGATGAAATCAATATATATATATAATATCACACTAGTACTGCAGCCGGACAGGTAGATATATTTATTATGTAATGACTGATGACGGACCTGCTGGACACTGTCAGCTCAGCAGCACCGCAGACTGCTACAGTAAGCTACTATAGTAGTATGTATAAAGAAGAAAGAATAAAAAAAAAACCACGGGTAGGTGGTATACAATTATGGATGGACGAGCGACTGCCGACACAGAGGTAGCTACAGCCGTGGACTACCGTACTGTGTCTGCTGCTAATATAGACTGGATGATAATGAGATGAAATCAATATATATATATATAATATCACACTAGTACTGCAGCCGGACAGGTAGATATATTTATTATGTAATGACTGATGACGGACCTGCTGGACACTGTCAGCTCAGCAGCACCGCAGACTGCTACAGTAAGCTACTATAGTAGTATGTATAAAGAAGAAAGAAAAAAGAAAAAAACACGGGTAGGTGGTATACAATTATGGATGGACGAGCGACTGCCGACACAGAGGTAGCTACAGCCGTGGACTACCGTACTGTGTCTGCTGCTAATATAGACTGGATGATAATGAGATGAAATCAATATATATATATATATAATATCACACTAGTACTGCAGCCGGACAGGTAGATATATTTATTATGTAATGACTGATGACGGACCTGCTGGACACTGTCAGCTCAGCAGCACCGCAGACTGCTACAGTAAGCTACTATAGTAGTATGTATAAAGAAGAAAGAAAAAAAAAAACCACGGGTAGGTGGTATACAATTATGGATGGACGAGCGACTGCCGACACAGAGGTAGCTACAGCCGTGGACTACCGTACTGTGTCTGCTGCTAATATAGACTGGATGATAATGAGATGAAATCAATATATATATATATTGTCAAAGTCAGAAAAATATCTCTATGCACACTACCATATTTGCACCTCACACAGGTCCGTGCTGCGCATGCGTACGCTCTCCCGTACGTGCGCATACTCACAGTCGCGGGCACCCGCAGGCGCACGGTATGCGTATTTACGGTAGAGTTTATGTGATCGTAGCGTGCGACTCAATCGTTACATATTTTCACTATATAATGTATTTTGTAGATCATGGTCCCTTTGATAGATTCTGAAAGTTTGGTTAATGTAGAATGTTCATGAACAGAGAAATCCCTCTTTGTTTGATACGAAGGGACAGACAGGAGTAATACAGTGGTGTTTAGTACCCATCGGAAGAGTATTTAATTAGCAATATTCCGGTGTTGGTTTGAAGCGGATTAATCGCTCGTGCGAATAGTTATGGACATAAGAAGTTTATGAACATTTACTGTATTTGCACTTACTTATCCATGCGGCGGGAAACCCAGTTTCCCTCCCACCTGAGCTGTTGGAAATAGTCACGGCCCACCTGTATGAATCAACCTATGACCTTTTGTTATAATGCGAGGAGGAATTCCTGTGTCCAATGAACAATGAGATTGTAGGGACCATTGAATTGTATTGTGTGTGGGGCATAAATAGACAAGCCGATCACATCCAGCTCTCACTCTTCAACGGTTATCATTGCTGAAAATCGGGAGCTGGATGTCCAGAGGCGCATGCGATCGTTTCCCCTTGTGCGTAAGTGTTTCTCCGCAACCATATTGTTCTTGCTGTTATTGTGGGCCATTTCTCTCTCTCTCTTCTCCTCTTTCTCTCTTATTTTCCCTTAAAACGTAATTGTATTGTATTTCCTGTGTAGTTATCTGGTTAGGTAGTCTATGTTATATTGTAGTGTATGACTTGTATTGTGTTAATTCTTTTGCAAGTATATCATTCATAATATATATATGAGGCGTTGGACCCTAAGCACGGTATCTGTGTATTTCTTATAGTGCTAAGTATTCTCAGAGCGTCAGTAACGCTCAAACAGCTTTTTAAGTTAATAAGGTTACACTAGGTTGCATCTACACCCTATTTCTACACAAAAGGTTTTACAGCATATTATACTGTTTATGGTTTAGATTTAAAGGTTTAACATTGTGAGCGTCAGCGCCGCTGGTGATCTCCTCGTGGTCCCGAGCGTCCGCTACGCTATAGCGAATCATTACGTTAGTCGGCAGCCAATAACGTGCCTGCCTGTGATCACTTGGCCGTGAGCGAACGTGACGCTTGAGCGTCTCGACTACGGCTAAGCGATTGTTACGCAGCGTGCGTACCCTTACGGTACTTCATACGTAGATAGCGTACAGTGTTCTTAGACCTCATAAAGGGTATTATATACGATAAATATCTAGTTTTATCAATTGGCGGCTCGCCCGTCCTTCACATATCTGCACTAGGTAATTTCAGCAGACATTATCCAGCAGCAAAGGGCGGGAGATCATATTCCTCGTAGTGCTGTTTGGATAAGCGTCTGCTTCGCTTAGTAAAGGGTGCTGAAGGAATCCGGGACCGGAGGTAAGAACAAAACGATAGTGTCTTTTTAAAACTATTTATTTCTGTCTTGCGTACACACGCACGCATATCTGCATTTCTTTTCATTCGTGTATTTTCATATATCACTCTCCTGTTTGCCATTGTATAATTGATAAACGTACTAAGAGAGATTTGCCGCTATTCCATAGTTAAAGAGTAAAGGTAATACAGTTAAGGTATAGAAATACACACAGCTCTACCTAAAGGTAAAAGGAGAGATTGGTGTGGTGTGCGGTAGATGATCGAGGATCATCTACATTGATAAAACGTGTTAGTTGTGTTACGGTAGACAAAGACTGGTGTACACGTGTCTCTAACAAAGGGAGAGACTCGCGAACGCAAAGGCCGACGCACGCAGCGTAAATTACGCAACGGAGCGTCTGGATACGCCCACGTAACTCAAGTCACATGATAGTGTTGATTTTTTTTAAGTAACGCAACAGGCGATAAGTAGCGCAAATCTATTTTCAATTCGAAATTTAAATTAATAGATCCTTCTCCTAATTTGTAACACATCTGGTCTAAAGAGAAATTTCTGCGCAGAAATAGAAATAGAAACAAAAGTGTACATGTGGTGAGTGAGTGTTTTTACATACAATTTTGAGGTTGAACCAAAAGAAATCATCGAGTTCTCGTGAGGTACATACGTGTAAGTGACATGCACGGTGGCTAGGGAGGCATCCTTGGTTAAACATAAAATTTGAGCATTAGAGTATAGCAGACCAGGAGGTCATACTGTAACAGACCAGGAGGTCATAGCAGACCAGCAGGTCTAGGTACAGCAGACAAGGAAGTCCGCTATACAGTCCACAGGCACAACACCAAAAAAGGGTTGGTGCAACACCCATATAGGCCATACAAGCTCTTGCTGAAGGAATTCGCAGCCGCAATTTTCGATTCCGTTGGTCGCTCCATACATAAGATTAGTTGCTTATGTGCTGAACGATTGTACCGCACGTAATTGTGTGCATTAGTAAACCTGACCGGTACTATTTGTGTACGAAGGTCATAAACGCTATTTGTACATTCTGACGTGATTTGTGTAATTTTTTATTTTTACAAAGGGAAGTTCGCTGGTCACTCAGGAATTATCCAACAACCTCACCTTTACTGGAAAGAGTAAGTGTTCTGCGGATATCCCTCGCATGTTCCAGTAAACAAAGGTTAATAGGTGCCCTGGGTCGAGTACGCCAGCACCATATCGGTGTGATCAGGTCGTATTGGTCGGCGTGGGCAGAGTGAGTAAGGTGCTCGGTAAACCTTACCGTCAACCTATCGTGAATATCTTGGTTTTTTGTAAGGGTCCGTAACACCTGCAAATTATGGGGGCCAGTTGTTCAGGAAGGGGGCGATCAACCTCGGTTCGGGTTGATTCCATAAACCGTCGAGTCGGGTCGGCAAGGTACGTAATGTGTGAAAAGTACGGAAGTCACACAGAAGCTTTATGTGATGAATGGGAGAGAATGACAGTACATGACGGGGAGAAATTCCCAAGAGTAGGTAGCTTCAGCACAGAAGTGTTAACGAATTTAAGGAGAAGGATATGTCTCATTAAATCAGCAAAGAGACGAATCAAGCATTATGATTATTTGCAGTTGTGGCAACAGGAGGGTGACATACAGAGAGGATTGGCTCAGGCGGCGGGATCTGGCTCGATCAGGAAACTGATAGCCACGGCCCCACCGCCACCATACATATCAGGAGAGAAATTGGTTGCGGAGAATGACGCACTAAGGTGTGACAAACAAACACTTAGCAACTGTGTAAATGTTAAAGATAATGTTAACCAATTAACCAATGCAAGTATTAACCCGTGCAAGTTGTACCCTGTTTTGAACTTTCCTCAGGAGTGTGATCAAGAGGACGAATCGGCAACAATTTCAGCGCTCTCTCTAGCAGCCACCATAGCAGAGACCACAGTAGGCACAGCTCCACCCCCGAGATTAGTAACAAAGGCCCCTAGCGGAGGGATAGGTGAGGTCGTATCAACGGGTAAGTACGGCACCATACACTATGCTGAAACTATTTCACCACAGCCTGTAGAATCTACACAGAATGAGGTTGTTAGAGTTAATCCTGTTAAGGTAATAGTAGTTCCAAATGGGAAAACAGACACTTCAGGAGTCACTCCTGTTAGGAACATTGCCATGTATAGCCCATTTTCCCGAATGGAATTAAGGACCATAGTGTCAGAATTCCCTGACCCTAGAAAAAACTTAGTTGCCAGCCAAAAATACATCAGAGACCTAGGTAACACGGTAGAGCCCAACAACAAAGACTGGCAGATATTGCTGAGAGCATGTTTACCCTCCAATGTTGACGCAACTCAATTTTTAGCTGACTGTGGATTAGATCAGGATGTACCTCTTACAGATGTGTACAACAAAGACAACGTAAAAAGAATAAGTTTACAGTTAAAAGAGTATTTCCCAGCGGTAGTTAAGTGGAACAAGATTTTCTCCATTAGACAGAAAGAGTCAGAAACTGCTGCAGAATATTTTCACAGGGCATTACTAGAAATGGCAAAATACACAGGCATAGAGGACATTAAAACAAACATAAACCATCGAGAAGTGGCAGTATCGGTACTGATGGATGGTTTAAAAGAGTCATTAAAGACTAGGGTACAGACCACACAACCATGTTGGCGAGGTCTGTCTGTGGCTACTTTGAGAGAGGCTGCTATTGATCACGATAGGAACATCACCAGACACAGGGAACAACAAGGTGATAAGTTAATGGCAGTAAGTATACAGGCCTTGACCACAAAACAGCCTGTGTTAATATCACCAAACCCTGTGGGTAAGTCAAATGTGGTAACATGTTATTTTTGTCACAAACAGGGACACTTTGCACGAGACTGTAGATCGAGAAATATACCAAAATCTTATCAACCCCCTAGACAACGACACGACACACGACATTGGGATCAGGGTCCGCAGAAACGGAGTTATGAGCCACATGCAGGGGAAACAAAAAGATATCCCCCCGAACAGAGACTGGCACGCCTCTGGTAGTTCCCAGCTAACTCCATCACAAGTAGTTGCTGCCAGCGGGATTCAGGGAGGTCACCATACCCAATAGGGGTGTGGCCATACCTGTAATCTGCAGCCAGTAAAATTGATTGCAAGTCTTGGGAGTGAACCAGAAATTGCAATCAATGTAGCTGGTAAATCATTAAACTTTCTTGTAGATACAGGGGCGGCCAAATCAGTGATAAATTCGACAGTGGGCATGAGAACCACTGGTAAGACAATTCCAGCCATAGGGGTAACGGGAGTAGTCCAGCATTACCCTGTTAGCAAACCAGCCGAGATTACAGTAGGGCCGTTACATACCAAGCATTCCTTTTTGCTGGCTGCATCGGCACCGACTAATCTCCTGGGAAGAGACTTACTGTGTAAAATGGGGTGCGTCATTTATTGTACTCCTGAAGGTGTATTCTTGGACATACCTGAGAATCACGCTCAGGAAGTGCGAGACATGTTAGACTCCCCATCAAAATTAATGTCACATACCATTATGACAAATAGGACTCCCTCCCAAGTAGAAGAAATGACATCCCAGATACCAGAGTCACTTTGGACTAAAGATGGACAGGACACTGGATTAATGGCAAACGTAGCTCCGGTAGTTGTACAAGTAAAAGATGGTAGGATAGCTCCAAAAATCCCACAGTACCCTCTGAAGCCAGAGGTGGAGTTAGGAGTTTACCCAGTAATAGAGCGCTTGCTACAACAGGGCATTCTGGTAAGAACGTCCAGCACTGCCAATAGTCCCATCTTCCCTGTTAAAAAGAGTGGGGGGAGGGGTTACCGGCTAGTGCAGGATCTAAGGGGGATTAACAAAATAGTTGAGAGTCAGTTCCCCGTAGTGCCAAATCCAGCTGTCATCCTAAAGCAAATCCCTCCCACTGCGAAATTTTTCACTGTTATTGACCTCTGCTCCGCTTTCTTTTCGGTACCTCTGCACCCTGACAGCCAATATTTGTTTGCATTTACATACAGAGGAGTCCAATACACATGGACTCGATTACCACAAGGATTCATAGATAGTCCAAGTATATTTTCCCAGGCTTTGCATGATTGTTTACAGTCTTTCCAACCAGAGAGTGGATCAGTATTAATACAGTACGTGGATGATCTACTACTGTGTTCTGATTCATTGGAAGCATCCCTGAAGGATACGAAACAGCTCCTGTTTCATCTTTCAGACACAGGACACAAGGTTTCCAAAGACAGGTTGCAATTATGCCAAACTAAGGTAAAATATTTGGGGCACTGTCTAACACAAGGACTGAGACACCTGACCGCTGATAGAATTCAAGCAATTAGAGACATGACTCTGCCACAAACCCAGCAACAGATCAGAACGTTTTTAGGAATGTGTGGGTATTGCCGTAACTGGATCCTAGGGTTTTCCATTCTAGCGTTACCCTTGCAGGAGATGGTCTCCTCAAACAAACCTGATCGGATTTCGCATACAGACGAGTCTGAGACAGCATTTGAGAGACTTAAACAGTGCCTAACGCAGGCACCAGCATTAGGTATGCCAGACTATGGGAAACCCTTTGAACTATACGGAACAGAAAGTGCTGGTTGCGCGGCAGGTGTACTAACCCAAAAGCACGGTGATGCCAGCAGGCCAGTAGCATATTACAGCGCTCAGCTAGACACGGTAGCGCGATCCCTCCCCACATGCTTGCGAAGCGTTGCTGCGATAGCATTGCTAGTAACGAAAAGCGAAGATGTAGTGCTAGGTCACAACCTCACAATTCATACACCACATGCATTGTCAGCCTTGCTGAATTCTGCCCAAACCAGGCACGTCTCATCAGCGCGGTTTACAAGATGGGAATTGGCACTAATGGCCCCCGTAAACATCACCATAAGGAGATGCAGTGCATTAAATCCTGCAACATATCTCCCAGGTGTGCCTGGACAGGCACAAAGGGTGGAGGATGAGAGTGGTGGGGAAGGAGGATTTAATACAAAGGAAGACACACATGATTGTATGGAATATTTGACCCAAAATTTTACCGCAAGGCCTGACATCAGTGACAACCCACTGGAAGATGTAGAACTTACGTTCTACACGGACGGTAGTTGTCATAGACAGTCAGACTCGGGAGACTTGTGTACTGGATACGCAGTCGTAGATGACCAAGGCACCATAGAAGCGGAACCGCTAGGCCCACCTCACTCAGCCCAGGTTGCTGAACTGGTCGCCCTAACCAGAGCATGTGAATTGGCTAAGGGCAAATCAGCCAATATCTACACCGATTCTAGATACGCATTCGGGGTAGTCCATGATTTCGGAGCCCTATGGCGCCTCAGAAATTTCATGACGGCAGCTGGTACACCGGTAGCGCATGCAGCTCACATAAAAAGGCTTCTAACAGCGATACAGGAACCCGACAGAGTGGCTGTTATCAAATGTAAAGCACACACATATAGCCAGGACCCAGTATCACTTGGTAACAGCCGAGCAGACGAAGCTGCTAAATTAGCAGCTGCTACCCCCAGACAGACAGACACCACACAACTGATGGTATTCAATACCATCAACACACAGAAGTTGTGTGAAATGCAAAATTTGTGTTCCACACAGGAAAAGGCAGTCTGGAAGGCAAAAGGATATGGCCAGGAGTCCTCAGGACTCTGGACGGATGGACACGGTAAACCAGTGGCCCCCAGAGCATACCTTCCATGTTTAGCTGAGGCAGCTCACGGGCTGACTCATCTGGGCAAGGAAGGGATGTGCAAGTTGGTAAGAGCATATTGGTGTGCCCCAGGATTTTCATCTCATGCGAGTAAAAGAGCAATGTCATGCCTTACCTGTTTGAGAAAGAACATCGGAAAGGCAAAACCTACAGAACCATCTCATATCCCACCTGCCGGTGGCCCTTTCCAGGTAATACAGATTGACTTTATTCAATTACCCCCTTGTCGAAATTTGAAATATGTACTTGTTTGTATAGATGTTTTCTCAAATTGGGTCGAAGCATTTCCAGCGGCCACAAATACCGCTATGTTTACTGCTAAGAAAATTGTGCAGGAATTTGTATGTAGATATGGTATCCCTAGAATTATCGAAAGTGATAGGGGTACCCATTTTACAGGTGATGTCTTTCAAGGAATGTGTAAATTGATGGGAATTGATAGCAAGCTGCACACTCCATACCGTCCACAGGCGAGTGCGAAAGTGGAAAGAGTGAACAGCACTATTAAAAATAAACTGAGTAAAGTGATGGCAGAGACAGGATTGACATGGCCAGAAGCTTTACCCATTGTACTGTACAGCATCAGAACCACTCCCAGGTCCCCTCTTAATCTGTCTCCCTTTGAAATCTTGTTTGGTCGACAACCGCATGTTATGATTAACCCTCAGGATGATTTGGAGTGTAACAATGAAGTGACTGTAAAATACTTGATTAACATGAGTAAACAGTTAAGGAATCAAAATGATAATCTGAAGTTAGTGATTCCTGATTTACCAGATAGTAATTGTCATGACATTGAACCTGGGGATTATGTAATGATACGGAATTTTCTACGCTCAGGTTGCCTTATTGACAGATGGGAAGGACCATACCAGGTCTTATTGACTAGCACTACAGCATTGAAGGTTGCTGAGAGAGAGACTTGGGTTCATTCGTCCCACTGTAAGAAGGTTGCTGATCCAGAGAGGTCCCGTGATAAGGAACAGACGGTAGAGGTTGTATCACTGGAGTGTCTGTTCCAGGAGGATTGAGGCAGCACCTGAGCATTGAAAATCACAAGACCAAAAGCAGTTGTCGATCCCCTGTTCCCTTTTATTGTTTTTCTCCAACTTCCCATCCCCTCTCCCTCAAATTATTTTTTCCCCCTTCTCATTCTTCTCCATTTCCTCCTACAAGATGGACTTGCCCCAAGAGACTGTGATCCGGATTTTCCTGTTGACCATGATGTTGACCAGAGCAGTCTGTTCCGGCGAGAGTACCATGGAGGTCGAGAGAGGTTCTGGAATGGGTTCTGATGATAAAGATGGAGGCGTAGTTTTCCAAGAACAACTTAACCAACAAGTAAAGGCGAGTATCAGAAAACGATCCGATAGCATTGACCATAGAAGGAATTGTGAAGGATTGTTAGCTGAAGAAAACTGTATCTGTCGGCTCTGTAACAATGTCATTGAGGATGGGTGCATAAAGAAATGCCAATCCAGTTTTAATATCCATATGGACCGGCATCCATTGAGTGACTATCACTCCTTAGTGGGTAGTGTGTTAAATAAAACAGATTGTTGGGTATGCTCTCAAGTACCTCAAGGTCATAGCAAATCAGGGCTAGTACCATTTCCTTTAACGTTAGGGGAGGTACTTGAGTTAAGTGGTGGGAGACCGGTGGACAGGAGGTTTAATATCTCCAGCCCTCCTAGTTTGAAGCTCCACCAATACCATGTGGATAGGTCCCTATTATGTTTTAACATCTCCAATCCCCGAAAGCCGGGAAATTGGGAAGTGTCATGGAGTAATCAAACCATGACCTTTTCGCATCGAGCAGATAGAATGCCTACAGATACAGAGCTTATACGCCACATAGCCAGTAGAGGAAAATCTTTCCGATATAGGTATACCTTAGGAAATAGGATTACGAGAGTTGGAGAGGTATCACCAGGATACTGTGCACATATCGTACAACCTGATACGTGTACTAAGCAGATGGAAGAATTAGGGTTAGGAGATTTCACATGGAAGGTGTGTAATATGGTTATGTCCTACTCCGTCCCATATGTTCTCCCCGATGATGCATATTTCATATGCGGGAGGAAGGCGTATAAGTGGCTTGCCCCAAACTCTGAAGGATTGTGTTATATTGGAAAAGTACTGCCTGAAGTAATGACTGTATCACATGACAAAATGAAAGACATAAACCGTGTTGCCCAAACTCCTTATACTCACACCCATTACGAGCACGTAGTTAAACGGCACCTGATAGAAAGAACAGAGCATCCGGCCTCTGACATGATCCATGAATCCACCGGGATTCAGTTTCTAATCGCGTTAGACATCACTCGCACCGCCAGAGGAGTGTTGAATTATAAATACATATCTGCGCTTGCAAATTTGTTAGATAATATCACTGAAATGTATGATGACACGTTTAGGTATACTGGAAGAGAACTTCAAGCTTATAAAACAGAACTGGTACAGCATAGAATGGTTCTTAATTACCTCACAGCAGTGACAGGCGGATATTGTGTCACACTGGCAACACAATACGGCGTGAAATGTTGCACATATATTACGAATAGCACCGAGGATTCGGTCGAGGTCATAGACCAAAAGATGGACGATATTCTCCAACTGAAGTGGGAATTTCGCAGGAGACACAATCTCACTCTTGCTGCTGTAGGTAATGAGTTGACTGGTTGGGTGTCATGGTTGAACCCGCAAAATTGGTTCTCTGGTTTAGGAGACTGGGCTCAAGGAGTCATAATGGATGTTGGGAAGTTTCTTCTATGTATCTTAGGTGTTGTCATATCAATTGGTTTGATATTTAGATGCGGTCAGGCTTTAATGAAGTGCAATCGTCGTACTAGGGTAATGAGTCTGAGGAGTGAGGAAACTGTAATTCCAATGGACTTGATTTATGACCCAACGGTAGAAACAATGATGTGATGAAAATGCGATTTCTACGGTCCGTTTCTTTCACCTGTTTTTCCGTTTTCTCCAAGGTAAAAAGACCCACTTGGACGAGGAATTTGATGAGCCGATATACAGACAACAGATGGATTAAAGAAGAAGTTTTGACAACCTGATACACAGATTTTTGATGAACTATGCCATGGATCCCCAGTTTCCCTAGAAATTTTAAAATTACGCTAGCCCAACACTTTTGTAAATCTATGGACATTGACAGCTTTTGCTCGCACCTTATGGGCAAAAGCACAAAGAAGACTGCATTCAACAGACACCAAACAAGACCTCAATCGACGAATGTACATTTACCTGACATAGAATACCACCGCATTTACCGTAATTATGTCTTTTCTTCATTTCTACAACCCTCAGGTAATGACACACATAGTCAATAGGGAATACAGGCACAGATATCAGCAATCACATATCTCCCCCATTCATGTATCATCAACTAAAATGTGCTCCCCCATTTTGTTACAACCAAAGCCGAAAAGAGCTCGGTAAAGTTTGACAGCCCATCCACAGACCCGTACCACGGGATAAGAAGGAATTCAAATGTATACTTCGCAATGCCTCGAAGCTTGATGTACAACACGTACGGCACGATGATACATGACCCCCCCAAACATGGATTCATACACACATGCTTCTACTATCTCACTAGGTCATACCCTCTTCACACCTTCTCCACTCTCCTCCCTTACCCAACCATGGAAATGTATTAACCCCTGACATATATTTTTCTCTTTTTGAAATGTTTTAGAAGGTGGCAGTTATTGTTGACTGCCAAAGGGTGGACTGTCAAAGTCAGAAAAATATCTCTATGCACACTACCATATTTGCACCTCACACAGGTCCGTGCTGCGCATGCGTACGCTCTCCTGTACGTGCGCATACTCACAGTCGCGGGCACCCGCAGGCGCACGGTATGCGTATTTTCGGTAGAGTTTATGTGATCGTAGCGTGCGACTCAATCGTTACATATTTTCACTATATAATGTATTTTGTAGATCATGGTCCCTTTGATAGATTCTGAAAGTTTGGTTAATGTAGAATGTTCATGAACAGAGAAATCCCTCTTTGTTTGATACGAAGGGACAGACAGGAGTAATACAGTGGTGTTTAGTACCCATCGGAAGAGTATTTAATTAGCAATATTCCGGTGTTGGTTTGAAGCGGATTAATCGCTCGTGCGAATAGTTATGGACATAAGAAGTTTATGAACATTTACTGTATTTGCACTTACTTATCCATGCGGCGGGAAACCCAGTTTCCCTCCCACCTGAGCTGTTGGAAATAGTCACGGCCCACCTGTATGAATCAACCTATGACCTTTTGTTATAATGCGAGGAGGAATTCCTGTGTCCAATGAACAATGAGATTGTAGGGACCATTGAATTGTATTGTGTGTGGGGCATAAATAGACAAGCCGATCACATCCAGCTCTCACTCTTCAACGGTTATCATTGCTGAAAATCGGGAGCTGGATGTCCAGAGGCGCATGCGATCGTTTCCCCTTGTGCGTAAGTGTTTCTCCGCAACCATATTGTTCTTGCTGTTATTGTGGGCCATTTCTCTCTCTCTCTCTCTCTTCTCCTCTTTCTCTCTTATTTTCCCTTAAAACGTAATTGTATTGTATTTCCTGTGTAGTTATCTGGTTAGGTAGTCTATGTTATATTGTAGTGTATGACTTGTATTGTGTTAATTCTTTTGCAAGTATATCATTCATATATTAGGCGTTGGACCCTAAGCACGGTATCTGTGTATTTCTTATAGTGCTAAGTATTCTCAGAGCGTCGGTAACGCTCAAACAGCTTTTTAAGTTAATAAGGTTACACTAGGTTGCATCTACACCCTATTTCTACACAAAAGGTTTTACAGCATATTATACTGTTTATGGTTTAGATTTAAAGGTTTAACATTGTGAGCATCAGCGCCGCTGGTGATCTCCTCGTGGTCCCGAGCGTCCGCTACGCTATAGCGAATCATTACGTTAGTCGGCAGCCAATAATGGCCTGCCTGTGATCTCTTGGCCGTGAGTGAACGTGACGCTTGAGCGTCTCGACTACGGCTAAGCGATTGTTACGCAACGTGCGTACCCTTACGGTACTTCATACGTAGATAGCGTACAGTGTTCTTAGACCTCATAAAGGGTATTATATACGATAAATATCTAGTTTTATCAATATAATATCACACTAGTACTGCAGCCGGACAGGTAGATATATTTATTATGTAATGACTGATGACGGACCTGCTGGACACTGTCAGCTCAGCAGCACCGCAGACTGCTACTGTAAGCTACTATAGTAGTATGTATAAAGAAGAAAGAAAAAAAAAAACCACGGGTAGGTGGTATACAATTATGGATGGACGAGCGACTGCCGACACAGAGGTAGCTACAGCCGTGGACTACCGTACTGTGTCTGCTGCTAATATAGACTGGATGATAATGAGATGAAATCAATATATATATATATAATATCACTAGTACTGCAGCCGGACAGGTATATATATTTATTATGTAATGACTGATGACGGACCTGCTGGACACTGTCAGCTCAGCAGCACCGCAGACTGCTACAGTAAGCTACTATAGTAGTATGTATAAAGAAGAAGAAAGAAAGAAAAAAAAATGGGTAGGTGGTATACAATATTATTATTATATATATATTATATACAATTATATATATATATTATATATATTAAACTGGTGGTGATTATTAAACTGGTGGTCAGGTCACTGGTCACACTATCAGCAACTTGCAAGTAGTACTCCTAAGCAGACAATCACAATATATATTATACTGGTGGTCAGTGTGGTCACAATGGCAGTGTGGCACTCTGGCAGCAAAAGTGTGCACTGTACGTTATATGTACTCCTGAGTCCTGCTCTCAGACTCTAACTGCTCCCCACTGTCAGTGTCTCCCCCACAAGTCAGATATACATTATACAGTCACACTATCTATCTATCTATCTATCTATCTATCTATCTATCTATCTATCACTTCAGCAAGTAGTAGTACTCCTCCTAATGCTCCCCAAAATTACTACTGTGTCTCTCTCTACTCTAGTCTCACTCTCTTCTCTATAAACGGAGAGGACGCCAGCCACGTCCTCTCCCTATGAATCTCAATGCACGTGTGAAAATGGCGGCGACGCGCGGCTCCTTATATAGAATCCGAGTCTCGCGATAGAATCCGAGCCTCGCGAGAATCCGACAGCGGGATGATGACGTTCGGGCGCGCTCGGGTTAACCGAGCAAGGCGGGAAGATCCGAGTCGCTCGGACCCGTGTAAAAAAACATGAAGTTCGGGCGGGTTCGGATTCCGAGGAACCGAACCCGCTCATCTCTATTAAAGAGTACATAATACAAATGTAGCTGAATGTAAAAAACTGAAAATGTTAGTATGACTTAGTAGTATTTCACTATTACTGTTAGTCTGGTGTTGTGGTTTCTTCTTGATTGGGTAGAAATATGGGTGCTGAATCAACTTTACAGTACTTGCCTTCTTCCTGTCAGTGGAGGATTTACCACAAGGCAACCAAAGCGGCTGCTTAGGGCCCTGTTGGTCCCAGGAGGCCCGTCGACAATGCTGTATTTAGGGCATTCAAGTGGACCATGAGCTTCACCGAAATTGTCTGAGAGCTGGGCTGGCTGAATACTCCCAGCAGGCTGTCAGTGATTAGATTGGTGTCGGCTCCAGCGCATGCCTGTGTCCCTAGTCCCGTAGTACTGTGTGTGTAACCCGTCATGACACACGTGTGTATGACGTCAGATGCTTAGAGAGAGGAGCCAGGATGTGCACAGAGAAAAACTTGAGGTTTTCCAGTGCACTTTATTACAGTAATTTTTTTAAAATTTTATATAACATCCACCTACTTCAAATTCCAATCAGGCGGGTGGAGTGTGTGTGTGGGGAGGGTGGAGGTGGACAGTGTTAATTTAAGTACAGTGTCTAACATCTGCCTGCCAGTGGTGAATTTAAGGGTCGGGTCGTCCCTAGGCACAAAGTTATTGTCCGCCCCCACCTCATTTTAAAATTAGGGCGCAGGAGGGAATTAGTGTTGGGAAGCGAGGGTAAAATGGGAGTAGCAGTATGGACCAGGGTGCAGGATGGGAGTAGTAGTTGTAATGCAGAGCAGGTGGGACAGGCTGGAAGTAGTAGTGGTGGGGTGCAGGATGGAAGTAGCAGCAGGCAGCAGGGGGCAGGCTAAGAATAGTAGTGGGAAGCAAGTGGCAGGCTGGGAGTAGTGGTGGGAAGAAGTGGACCTGGAATCCTGAACTGACACTATCAGCCAGTTCCCCTCCCCCTACCACCCTCTGCACACCCTGCAGCACTAGTGTCACTGGCCTTATGCTGCTCAGGGTGTCTCCTCCTCCGTATCTCAGCTGTCACACTTCACACTCAGCACAGGGTGGACAGAGTGGGGTGGAGCTGTGCTGTCTTGTATCATGGGTAGTGCTCTAATAGCTCTGATAGGTTCTGCATAAACAAAGCAGTCTCTGCCTCTGCCCCATTCACGAAGTTTCAGTCCCCTGCCCGGCAGCAGGTATCCCCTACCTCCTTATCCCCCCTCACGATCCCCCTTGCCACGAATCCCCTACCAGCAACCCACGAGCCTTCCCTTCCCATCAAAGGAGCTGCAGTGCTAAGCCTGGGCTGGATTTGATTAAAAAGTAAGCAAAAAAGAGGGGAAAAGGGGTGACTGCTGTGCCGCCCGCAGCAAGTACTGCCCCTAGGCACGTGCCTATTGGGAAATCCGGAACTTCTGCCTGCAACAATCATGGCTTGGTGGGAGGCACACACTGACTAGTGATATATCAATATGTTCAAGGACATAAGTTCATGCCAGGCACCCAGAGGTGAAATAGAAGGCGGTGTCCCCCCAGTGGTTCCAGTTTGCATATGTGCTGATGTCCCAGTGATTTGTCAATGGTACATCTGGGAGACTAAAGATTCCTTATTGCAGCTAATTGTGGCGATAAGGAATCTTTATTTTCAGGTGCTGGCTGCAAATGATAATAAATAGAGCACGGGGGTTATCAAAGCTCGGACAGAGATAAAATTGTGAATGATAATGTACCAGACAATCAGCTTCTGCCTTATATTTAACAGGCTGTGTTTGAAAAATGACAGGAGAGGATTGGTACTCTCACAATTTTATCTCTTTCCAATCTTTGATAAACACCCCCCCTTAAAAGTTTTATAAATTAGTGCATTTACTTAAAACCAACTTCTGCTTTACTTTCTTTTCTCATGTAAGACACAGCAGCAGAGCTGTAGATCATTGGGGGTCATACCAACTTGATCGCAGCAGGATTTTTGTTAGCAGTTGGGCAAAACCATGTGCACTACAGGGGGGGCAGATATAACATGTGCAGAGAGAGTTAGATTTGGGTGGGTTATTTTGTTTCTGTGCAGGGTAAATACTGGCTGCTTTATTTTTACACTGCAAATTAGATTGCAGATTGTACACACCACACCCATATCTAACTCTCTCTGCACATGTTAAATCTGACTACCCTGCAGTGCACATGGGCCCTCATTCCGAGTTGTTCGCTCGCAAGGCGAATGTAGCAGAGTTACACACGCTAAGCCGCCGCCTACTGGGAGTGAATCTTAGCTTCTTAAAATTGCGACCGACGTACGCGCAATATTGCGATTACAAACGAGTTAGCAGTTTCAGAGTAGCTCCAGACTTACTCTGCCTGTGCGATCATTTCAGTGCTTGTCGTTCCTGGTTGACGTCACAAACACACCCAGCGTTCGCCCAGGCACTCCCACCGTTTCCCCGGCCACTCCTGCGTTTTTTCCGGAAACGGTAGCGTTTTCAGCCACACGCCCCTGAAACGCCGTGTATCCGCCCAGTAACACCCATTTCCTGTCAATCACATTACGATCGCCGGAGCGAAGAAAAAGCCGTGAGTAAAATTACTTTCTTCATAGTAAAGTTACTTGGCGCAGTCGCAGTGCGAACATTGCGCATGCGTACTAAGCGGATTTTCACTGCGATGCGATGAAAAATACCGAGCGAACAACTCGGAATGAGGGCCCTGGTTTTGCCCAGCTGCTAAAAAATTTCCTGCTGCGATCAACTTGGAATTACCCCCATTGTACACACTTTGATCTGTTATCAGTCTTCAGCTGAAGGGCTCTTTGAAGGTGGTTTCTGAGCTTGGACAGCAGTCAACAGTGACTACAGCAAGTCACTATGAAATGAGTGGAGAGAGATCTTTTCTATTTCAGAAGCCCCCTTGGTCTTTCTTTCTTTCTTTCTTTCTTTCTTTCTTTCTTTCTTTCTTTCTTTCTTTCTTTCTTTCTGTCTGACAGCTGGAGCCCGGCGACAAATGCCTCCGTTGTCTCTGGGAGCTACGCCACTGTATATGCTATAATACTCTATTTTAAGTACTACCATGTATGAGAGATGCCCACTACAATCAGTGAGGCACTGATATATAATCGATACAATCACACCGACTGAGGGGTGTAATAATGGGTATTATAAGAGATTGGGGACCTACTAGGCTGCTACAGTCAGTGAGGGAGGAAGAGGCACTCATACATAATGCAGTCAACAATTATGTAATTGGGTGTAATAATAAGTATTATAAGTTATGGGTGCCTGCATTATATATCAGTGCCTCCCCCTACTGATTGTAGCAAGTCCCCCATCCCCTATTAGCAGGTCAACCATTCCTTATAATACCCATTATTGCACCCCTCAGTTAGAGACTGTATTGACTACTGTATACAGTGGCAAACGCAGGATTTGCATGGGGGGGTTTCCAGAACTGGGCGGAGCCAATCACGGGGGTGGGGACTGAGGTGACCCAGTATATGCTGGGTCCGTAAAACTAGTGTGTGTGTGTGTGTGTGTGTGTGTGTATATATATATATATCTACACATATATATATATATATATATATATACATATATCTACACACACATATATATATATATATATATATATATACATACACACACACATACATATACACGGGTGGTCTTCAGTATGCCGGCGGTCGGGCTCCCGGCGACCAGCATACCGGCGCCGGGAGCCTGACCGCCGGCATACCGACACTTATTCTCCCTCGTGGGGGTCCACGACCCCCCTTTAGGGAGAATAGAATAGTGTGGCGCGCGTAGCGTGGCGAGCGCAGCGAGCCCGCTAGGGGCTCATTTGCGCTCGCCACACTGTTGGTAAGCTGGCGGCCGGCCGGCCTCCCGGAGCCGGTATGCTGGTCGCCGGGAGGCCGGCCGCCGGGAGATCGTAGTGAACCCATATACACATATACATAGCATATTAAACATGCATACATATATATATATATATATATATATATATACACACACATACAGTACACATATATATACACATGTATATATATATATCATATGTGTGTGTGTGTTTATATGTATGTATGTATGTATGTATATACATGTGTATATATGTAGGCACATGGATATATATGTACTATAATTAAAATAAAGTAAACTTTTATTGCACTTGCAAGTGCCACCAGGAAGACAGCAGGCTGCAGAGGACGCTAGACAGTCATTAATAATACTCATGCAGCTTAGTGGAGGGGGGTTTCTGGGTACTCGGAAACCCCCCCTGGGTGCGCCACTGTTATATATCAGTGACTTTAGTGTGACACCATTATATGAGGTTCGATAATTAAGTTAGCAAACTCGCCACCGTGCAGAAGTGGATTTACCATTAGGGAACCAAAGGAGGGTGGGGTGGCATAATGAGCGGGAACCTATCTGCTACAATTGGGGGGGGGGGGGGGGCACACTGAGGATTGTTTGAAGAAGGGAGGCCCCAAATCGGTGTCTTGCTTAGGGCCCCCTAAGGTCTAAATCTGCCTCTGCTTCCTGTGTCATCATCACTGCTGCCCCCTCTCCCCATGAATTGCCCTCTTCCTGCTGACGCGTGTCACTTCCTCCTGCCTCTGTCCTGTGACACTATAAGGCAATGGCTTATGTGGCTCTGCAAAATAGAAGATAAGCTAACATAGCATTCATGTTTGACTGTTTTCTAAAATGAATATACTACAGTATGTACAGTATGGCACATTAGTGATAGCTGTGTTAATTATTTACACATAACCCTTTGTTACCATCCAATACATGTACTAATCAAGGCTACGCAGTGACAGATTAAAATAGCACAGTTCTGGCCAGCAAAACATTGTTTTTTTACAAGTGAATATCAGGAAGGGAGGGTGGGTGAGATTAGGCCCCAAGCACAGTGGGGTTGGGTAGATGAGGAGAGGATTTTATGCAACCAAAATCTGTTTCTCTCTTTCCTATTAACTGCTGATCAATCCAATTATGGGCATTGTATAATTAGACCCATCTGCTCTCCTTAAATCTGCAGAGATACTGATTTCCTTCCTCACATTGAAAGCAAGAGGGAGTGAGATGGTGAAGCTGTGCATTAACCTTTATGTTACTGGAAAGTGCTATCAATCATGTTATATTATCTCTGCCAGTGGTCCTCCTTACTGAATCTGGGACTGCAAGTGTCAGAGTAACCAACAGTCCCCAAATACAGAATTTGGGATCCTACTTGGTGTAACAAACCTGGAGCTCCATTCTCTGAATGCACTGCCATTGGCTCTTCTGCTGCACGCCATGAACTGTTCCTGTCATTTGATGAAGAGTTATTTAGTATTGAAACATTTGCCAACAATCAGACATATGCTATTGATGGGATCCATCCAATCCTTTCATCAGCTGGTGCAAGCTTCTGCACCCACCGCTGCCTTCTTCCTGAGTCATCTTCACTGCTCCTCCCTCTCCCCATGCATTAATTTAGAGGCACATTAAAACTTTTAGGGACCCATTTATTAATTATCAGGTTTTTGACCTGATAATTATAGTTTCTTATTGCTGCTAATCATGGCAAAAAGAAATTAAGTACTGCTATAATGTTCACAAGCAGGGTTAGGGGATATAGCCTCCACGGGGCACCAGCAGGTACGGGGTTCATCCGGCAAGCTGCTGTAACTATAGGCTGGGGCTGGAGAGAGATACTGTGGACTGGGGCTGGAGAGAGACACTGGGCAGTATGTACTAACCTTGCGGTGCACATCCCGCCACACATCGCATCGATACTAATCGCATATGCACTAACATATGCAATTAGTATCACAAAGGATAGTTCTTGCTATGTGCTCCGGTCTCTGGACTTCCGGTTTTATGACCCGGGAGTCCATTTGTGCATGGGCAGACGTCGCGGCCATGGGGGATGCTGGGAGGGATATGATCGGAACCCTCACACAGTGCGATGCAGAAAGAAACCCATAGGCAGGCGCTGTAGAGAAAAACTCTGTGGGCTGGGACTGGAGAGAGACACTGTGGCTGGAGCAGGCGAGAGACACTGTGTAGGCTGGTGATAGATAGATAGATAGATAGATAGATAGATAGATAGATAGATAGATACACTGTGTGGGCTGGGGATGGAGGTAGACACTGTGTTGGTTTGGGCTGTAGAGATACACTGTGTTGGTTGGGGCTGTAGAGAGACACTGTGTTGGTTGGGGCTGTAGAGAGACACTGTGTTGGTTGGGGCTGGAGAGAGACACTGTGTTGGTTGGGGCTGGAGAGAGACACAGTTGGTTGGGGCTGGAGACAGACACTCTGGGCTGGGGTTTGAGAGATGAAATGTATGGGCTCAGTGGCAAACGTAGGATTTGCATGGGGGGGTTTCCAGAACTGGGCGGAGCCAATCACGGGGGTGGGGACTGAGGTGACCCAGTATATGCTGGGTCTGTAAAACTAGTGTGTCTGTGTGTGTGTATATATATATATACATATATCTACACACACACACATATATATATATATATACATATATATATATATATATATATACATACACACACACATACATATACACATATACATAGCATATTAAACATGCTTACATATATATATATATATATGTACACACACATACAGTACACATATATATACACATGTATATATATATATATATATATATATATCATGTGTGTGTGTGTGTGTGTGTGTGTGTGTGTGTGTGTGTGTGTGTGTTTATATGTATGTATGTATATACATGTGTATATATGTATGCACATGGATATATATGTACTATAATTAAAATAAAGTAAACTTTTATTGCACTTACAAGTGCCACCAGGAAGACAGCAGGCTGCAGAGGACGTTAGACAGCCATTAATAATACTCATGCAGCTATAGAAAAAATAAAATAACATTTTTAGTGGAGGGGGGTTTCTGGGTGCTCGGAAACCCCCCCTGGGTGCGCCACTGGGGCTGTAGAAAGACCATAGTGGGCTGAGGCTGTAGAAAGACACTGTGGGATGAAGCTGGAGATACATTGTGGGTTGAGGCTGGAGAGTGACACTGTGGGCTGAGACTGGAGATACACTGTGTGGACTGAGGCTGGAAAGAGACACTGTGGGCTGAGGTTGTAGATACACTGTATGGGTCGAGGCTGGGGAGAGACACTGTGGGCTGAGGCTGGAAATACGCTGTGTAGACTGAGGCTGGAGAGAGAAACTGCGGACTGGGACTGGAGAGAGACACGCTGCGGGATGTAATGGAGTCCAAGATTGCTGGAGGTGCAGGATGCCAGCCGATCTCGCCCTTTTGTAGCCTGTGGATGGAGAGACACTGTGTGGGTTAGGGCTGGAGAAACTCTGGCCCAAATGTATTAAGCCTTAAAAAGTAATAAAGTGGAGAGTGATAAAGTACCAACAAATCAGCTCCTTACTGTCATTTTTTCAAACACAGCCTATACCATGGCAGTTAGGACACTGACTTGCTGGTACTTTGGGGTCTATTTACTAAGCCTTGGATGGAGATAAAGGGGCAGATGTATTAAGCTGGAGAAGGCATAAGGAAGTGATAAACCAGTGATAAGTGCAAGGTGATAAACGCACCAGACAATCAGCTCCAAAATTAACAGTTAGGAGTAGTGATGAGCCGGTTCGGTTCCTCGGAATCCGAACCCCCCCGAACTTCACCCATTTTACACGGTTCCGAGGCGTAACCGAATCTTCCCGCCTTGCTCGGTTAACCCGAGCGCTCCCGAATGTCATCATCCCGCTGTCGGATTCTCGCGAGATTCGTATTCTATAAAAGGAGCCGCGCGTCGCCGCCATTTTCACTTGTGCATTGTAGATGATAGGGAGAGGACGTGTGCAGCGTTCTCTCAGTTGTGTTCAGTGTGCTGCAAATATCTGTGATCAGTGTGCTTGCAAATATCTGTGCTCAGTGTGCTGAAAATATCTACGTTCTCTGCCTGAAAAACGCTCCATATCTGTGCTGCATTGTAGTATATAGTAGGAGGACAGTGCAGAATTTTGCTGACCAGTGACCACCAGTATTATATCAGTACGGTACAGTAGTACACTGCTCTACCTACCTCTGTGTCGTCAAGTATACTATCCATCCATACCTGTGGTGAATTTAAGTTTTGCGCAGTATATAGTAGGAGGACAGTGCATAATTTTGCTGACTACCAGTATATAATATATAGCAGTACGGTACAGTAGTCCACTGCTCTACCTACCTCTGTGTCGTCAAGTATACTATCCATCCATACCTGTGGTGCATTTTAGTTGTTGTGCGCAGTATATATAGTAGGAGGACAGTGCATAATTTTGCTGACCACCAGTATATAATATATAGCAGTACGGTACAGTAGTCCACTGCTCTACCTACCTCTGTGTCGTCAAGTATACTATCCATCCATACCTGTGGTGCATTTAAGTTTTGCGCAGTATATATAGTAGGAGGACAGTGCATAATTTTGCTGACCACCAGTATATAATATATAGCAGTACGGTACAGTAGTCCACTGCTCTACCTACCTCTGTGTCGTCAAGTATACTATCCATCCATACCTGTGGTGCATTTTAGTTGTTGTGCGCAGTATATATAGTAGGAGGACAGTGCATAATTTTGCTGACCATCAGTATATAATATATAGCAGTACGGTACAGAAGTCCACTGCTCTACTTACCTCTGTATCGTCAAGTATACTATCCATCCATACCTGTGGTGCATTTTAGTTGTTGTGCGCAGTATATATAGTAGGAGGACAGTGCATAATTTTGCTGACCACCAGTATATAATATATAGCAGTACGGTACAGTAGTCCACTGCTCTACCTACCTCTGTGTCATCAAGTATACTATCCATCCATACCTGTGGTGCAGTTAAGTTTTGCGCAGTATATATAGTAGGAGGACAGTGCATAATTTTGCTGACCACCAGTATATAATATATAGCAGTACGGTACAGTAGGCCATTGCTATTGATATATTACTGGCATATAATTCCACACATTAAAAGATGGAGAACAAAAATGTGGAGGGTAAAATAGGGAAAGATCAAGATCCACTTCCACCTCGTGCTGGCCGAGACGTTGAAATGCCATCAACGTCGTCTGCCAAGGCCGATGCACAATGTTATAGTAGAGAGCATGTAAAATCCAAAAAACAAAAGTTCAGTAAAATGACCCAAAAATCAAAATTAAAAGCGTCAGATGAGAAGCGTAAACTTGCCAATATGCCATTTACGACACGGAGTGGCAAGGAACGGCTGAGGCTCTGGCCCATGTTCATGGCTAGTGGTTCAGATTCACATGAGGATGGAAGCACTCATCCTCTCGTTAGAAAACTGCAGTGCCACTCCTAGATGGGCCAGGTGTTTGTGTCGGCCACTTGGGTCGCTTAGCTTAGCCACACAGCTACCTCATTGCTCCTCTTTTTTTCTTTGCATCATGTGCTGTTTGGGGACTATTTTTTCAAGTGCCATCCTGTCTGACACTGCAGTGCCACTCCTAGATGGGCCAGGTGTTTGTGTCGGCCACTTGGGTCGCTTAGCTTAGTCACACAGCTACCTCATTGCACCTCTTTTTTTCTTTGCATCATGTGCTGTTTGGGGACTATTATTTAAATCTGCCATCCTGTCTGACACTGCAGTTCCACTCCTAGATGGGCAAGGTGTTTGTGTCGGCCACTTGGGTCGCTTAGCTTAGTCACACAGCGACCTTGGTGCACCTCTTTTTTTCTTTGCATCATGTGCTGTTTGGGGACTATTTTTTAAATCTGCCATCCTGTCTGACACTGCAGAGCCACTCCTAGATGGGCCAGGTGTTTGTGTCGGCCACTTGGGTCGCTTAGCTTAGTCACACAGCGACCTTGGTGCACCTCTTTTTTCTTTGCATCATGTGCTGTTTGGGGACTATTTTTTGAAGTGCCATCCTGTCTGACACTGCAGTGCCACTCCTAGATGGGCCAGGTGTTTGTGTCGGCCACTTGGGTCGCTTAACTTAGTCACACAGCGACCTTGGTGCACTTCTTTTTTTCTTTGCATCATGTGCTGTTTGGGGACTATTTTTTGAAGTGGCATCCTGTCTGACACTGCAGTGCCACTCCTAGATGGGTCAGGTGTTTGTGTCGGCCACTTGGGTCGCTTAGCTTAGTCATCCAGCGACCTCGGTGCAAATTTTAGGACTAAAAATAATATTGTGAGGTGTGAGGTGTTCAGAATAGACTGGAAATGAGTGGAAATTATGGTTATTGAGGTTAATAATACTATGGGATCAAAATGACCCCCAAATTCTATGATTTAAGCTGTTTTTGAGGGTTTTTTGTAAAAAAAACACCCGAATCCAAAACACACCCAAATCCGACAAAAAAAATTCAGGGAGGTTTTGCCAAAACGCGTCCGAATCCAAAACACGGCCGCGGAACCGAATCCAAACACAAAACCCGAAAAATGTCCGGTGCACATCACTAGTTAGGAGCTGATTGGCTGGTGCTTTTATCATCTTGCACTTATCACTGGTTTATCACTTCCTTATGCTGTCTCCAGGCTTAATACATCTGCCCCAATGTAACAACCAATCAGCATCTAACTGCCATGTCACAGACTGTGTTTGAAAAATGACAGTTAGGAGCTGGTTGGCTGGAGTTTTATCTTTGTCCACTTTATCTCCATCTAAGGCTTAGTGAATAGACCCCTAAATCTTTTTTTTTATCACTATCCACTTAATCACTTTTTAAGGCTTAATACATTTGGGCCACTGTTTGGGCTGGGGCAAGAGAAAGACACTGTGTGGGCTAGGGTTGGAGACACACTGTGTGGGCTGGGGCTGGAGAAAGACACTGTGGTCTGAGGTTAGAGAGACATAAGAAGTGAATGAGGCTGCATGGCATGGGAGTACAGCACAATTGAGTAAGCAGAGCACAGCACAGCGAGGCTTTGCCCATTCCATAAGGCCAAACACCCTTTTCAGGTGCACAAAGGTGCCCACGTGGGTGAAGGGACACCTGTCAAAATCTTGCCTTGGGCACCAATTGGTGAATGCCGGCCATGCCAAAATTTATGCATGCAAAATCAAAACATTATAACCCCTTCCACAGAGGTGGAACTAGCGCCAGTGCAGGCAGTGCCTTGCACTGGGGCCCGCCTCTGTCAAGGGGCCCAAAGCCAAAGCGGCATGTAATGAGTCAAACTGACTCATTACATGCCGCCTGGCTGCCGCTGTGTGCCGCCGCCGAGGAGAGGATGCGCACCGGCTACGGGGGGGGGGGGAGGAGGGGGGGGGGAGGAGCATTCCCAGCATTCCCAGCGGCGGAGGGCAGCCTATGGTAAAGGAGAGGGCCAGCAGCAGCAGCGCTTCTACCAATGACATAGCGCTGCTGCGGCTTCCTCCTCCACCCCCCCTCCTTCTTCTCCCCTGCCAGAAGCTGCAAGAGGAGCCTGAGCCAGCGGAAACGGTAAGTATACCTATTCTATCTATCTATCTATCTATCTATCTATCTATCTATCTATCTATCTATCTATCTATCTATATATCTATCTATCTATCTGTCTGTCTATCTATCTGTCTATCTATCTGTCTATCTATCTATCCTGTTTGCCATAATGTGCAAAAAATGGGACGCTGTCTGCCGTAATGTGCAAAAAATGGGACGCTGTCTGCCGTAATGTGTAATAAATGGGACGTCGTCTGCCGTAATGTGCAAAAAATGGGACGCTGTCTGCCGTAATGTGTGATAAATGGGACGCTGTCTGCCGTAATGTGTTAAAAGGGGACGCTGTCTGCCGTAATGTGTAAAAAAGGGGACGCTGTCTGTCGTAATGTGTAAAAAGGGCACGCTGTCTGCTGTAATGTATAAAAAGGGGACACTGTCTGCCGTAATGTGTAAAAAGGGGGACGCTGTCTGCCGTAATGTGTAAAAAAGGGGAAGCTGTCCGCCATAATGTGTAAAAGGGTCTCTACATGGTGTAGTGGTAGTACCGTGCGGCGTAATTTGAATAATGGAGACTACTGTGCACCGTTATATGAATTGGTATTATTTGTGGCCACACCCCTTCCCCATGAAGCCACGCCCCTATATTTTTTCCGTGCCTGCGGCGCGCACTGCCCCTGTTTTACATAGAGGAGCGGGGCTCCGATGCCGTTTCTTGCACACAGTACTAAAATGACTAATTACGGCACTGTTGCTAGGTATCCATTTCCCTGGCCCTGAGCAGGTCCCCCTCACCAGATCCTCTCCAGTGGTGAGGCGGTGGACAGATGAGGGGGGGCCAAAGCATTTTGTCGCACATGGGCCCACCGCTCGCTAGTTCCGCCACTGCCCTTCCATTCATATAAACTCCTCCCTAATGCACCCGATATAACCACTACTGTTTAACTCCCGACCATTGAAGGTCCACAGATCAGGACAGTACTGACAATGGGGGTAATTCCAAGTTGATCGCAGCAGGAAATTTTTTAGCAGTTAGGCAAAACCATGTGCACTGCAGGGGGGGCAGATATAACATGTGCACAGAGAGTTAGATTTGGGTGGGTTATATTGTTTCTGTGCAGGGTAAATACTGGCTGCTTTATTTTTACACTGCAATTTAGATTGCAGATTGAACTCACCACACCCAAATCTCTCTCTCTGCACATGTTATATCTGCCCCCCCTGAAATGCACATGGTTTTGCCCAACTGCTAAAAAATTTCCTGCTGCGATCAACTTGGAATTACCCCAAATATCTGGACAGTTAAGAGGTAGATTATGGTATGCTTATGCTGAAGGGGGAGGCAGCAATATTGCAGAAATTATTTTGAGCATTCAGTAGTGCCTGTTCTGTACTTTTTGTACGCACCACAATGCAAATCATTGTTACAGGCACAGACAGCTTCTCGCTGGCACCTGTGTAAAGAAAATACTATACAATGAGTAAATGCAAAATAAAAGGCAGATTTCTTATGTTGTCAATCAAACCTGCTGAATAATATCTGCCAGCAAAAACTGTCACCTTGAAGTTAGCTAAACTTTTATAATACACATGTTCCATATTATTAATAATTGAATAGCTTATTAAGCAAGTCCACTTTTGTCATTTAACTCTTTCCCCAACTGTATGCCTAGAAAAATACCATAGTACTGTAGTTCTGTATCTAGCGCTGCTGGTTTCCATGTGGTTTCCTATAGTGCAGCGGTGGCCAACCTGTGGCTCTTGAGCCACATGTGGCTCTTTCTTTCTTCAAATGTGGCTCCTAACACACAAAGTCACATGACCACAACAGATCCGGTAACCACTGCTCTCCAGAAAAACACGTAGCAGCACTACGGGGACTTAGAACTGAGGGAGCCAAATACTAGAGATGAGACACCCACCAGCCAACAGAGGACACATAAGGGGTTGCTGCAGTGGCATGAATTGGGGGAAGCTGAAGTGACACATGAGGGTGCTGGCTGAAGTGACAGCAGGGTGCTGGCTGAAGTGACAGCAGGGTGCTGGCTGAAGTGACAAGAGGGTGCTGGTTGGAGTGACAAGAGGGGGCTGGTTGGAGTGACACATGGGGGAGCTGAAGTGTATTATGTGAATCTGGATCTTTTATATATATATATATATTATGTGGATCTGGCTTTTACAATTATTTTATGTGGAAGTGGCTTTTGTTCAATGTATTTTATGTTGTATCTGGCTTTTTCAATGTATTTTATACCAGGGGCGTGGCCTAGAAGGCACAAGGCCACACCCCATTTTTGCATGTGCGCTTTCGGCTCGAAGTCGGCTCTTTGACGCACCTAACACATTTTTTGGGGCTCTTTGTCTCTGACTGGTTGGCCACCCCTGCTATAGTGGGACCTGGCTGTTATAGTCTAATGCTGGCATCAGCATTTTTGAAGGTACCCAAGACTTTTTGCCCTCCTGATTTTGCCAGTACCAGCCCAGACTATAAACACCAATGCTGGAAATAGTTTACTAGTTTATTTAGTCAGGAATACTGTACTGTATTTTTTGTTTGAAATTAATTAAAAAAATGTTCTGAAGCTAACAAAGTCTGTGCAGAAGATCAAATCATCAGCACTTTGCACTCAGAGGACCTGATTCATCCGTGGACACTGTTGTGGAAACAAAGGGGTGGCTAGCCAGACGCGGGTATGTCATCGCCAGCAACTACTGTATGTCTTTTGTTGCAGCTGCACTGGCAGCAATGTTCTGGACAGTCTGCATCTCCATAGAGCTGGTGCAATGTCAGCTAGTGCAATTGATGTGCGACTTTGTACGCACAATGGTGGATTAGCGTCACAGTCTGTGGGGGTCTGTTATCAGCCGCAGCGCGGCTCGTGGAGGAGGAAGGTCCCGCCTGTTGCCAAGCAACTGGGACACTGTACTTCCTCTGTCAGCCGGCGCTTCTGGGTCCTGCACTGCGCCTAGCAACGCTACCGCAGGGGGGACTGGGAGACACCGAGCGCCTAGCAACCGAGACGCTTTGACGCAGGCAGCGTTCCCGGTTGCTGGGCAACTAGTCTGGCAGTGACTTGTGGATGTGCAGCAGCGCAACTGCACCTCCTTTCATTTATTATCTCATTTCTGATTCCTGGGGCTGATTGGAGCAGCTGCATAGAGTTTATTTATTAAGACTACTGGGTTCTGATTGGTGCAGCACCATTTATATTCCCTTCCTGGCCTCTCACAAATCGCGTGTGATAGTTCCTGCTCTTGTGAGAACCTGTCAGCTCATGTGAGAACTTGTCAGCCTGTGAAATACCCGTGATTCTGAGACCCTGCCTGACTGATTTCCTGATTTGATCCAGCTAGCCTTGTATTCAGGTTTTGGTGTGGAGTTGCCACACAGGCACTGTCTTGCCTACATTTGTTTATTGTATCCACCTTGTGCATTGTTGCATTAATATTTAATTAAGTTGCATTTACAAATCATTTGTATATACAGTTTTGTTGCTTATAACATCCTGTCCATTGTTGCATGTACATATTAGAAACATAGAAACATAGAATTTGACGGCAGATAAGAACCACTTGGCCCATCTAGTCTGCCCCTTTTTTATTTTATCCTTTAGGTAATCTCAACCCTTTTTTAACCTTAATTCTTTGTAAGGATATTCATATGCCTGTCCCAAGCATGTTTAAATTGCCCTACAGTCTTAGCCTCTACCACCTCTGATGGGAGGCTATTCCACTTATCCACTACCCTTTCTGTGAAGTAATTTTTCCTTAAATTTCCCCTGAACCTCCCCCCCTACAGTCTCAATGTATGCCCTCGAGTTCTAATACTTCTTTTCCTTTGAAGAATGTTTCCCTCCTGAACTTTGTTAAGACCCTTGATATATTTGAAAGTTTCTATCATGTCCCCCCTTTCCCTTCTCTCCTCCAAACTATACATGTTAAGATCTTTTAGCCTTTCTGGGTAAGTTTTGTGATGTAGGCCATGCACCATTTTAGTTGCCCTTTTTTGTACACTCTCTAATGTATTTATATCCTTCTGGAGATAGGGTCTCCAGACCTGGACACAGTATTCCAGATGGGGCCGTACCAATGACCTATACAGTGGCATTATCACTTCTTTTTTCCTGCTACTGATTCCTCTCCCTATGCAACCAAGCATCTGACTTGCCTTTCTCATTGCTTTGTTGCATTGCTTTCCTGCCTTCAAGTCACTTGAAATAGTGACTCCTAAATCTCTTTCCTCATCAGTAGTTTCCATTATAGTACCCTTGATACTATACTTAGCCTTTGGGTTTTTGAGACCCAAGTGCATGATTTTGCATTTTTTAGCATTAAACTGTAGTTGCCACGTTCTTGACCATTTCTCAAGCCTACCTAGGTCATTAATCATTTGTTTGACCCCTCCCGGTGTGTCTATCCTGTTGCATATCTTTGTATCATCTGCAAAAAAGGCATATCTTCCCTTCAATACCATCTGCAATGTCACCAACAAAGATATTAAAGAGAACTGGACCAAGTACAGATCCCTGGGGTACTCCACTGGTAACATTTCCCTCCATAGATTGCACTCCATTAACTACGACTGTCTGTTTCCTATCCTGCAACCAGGTTCTTATCCATTTAACTGATTTATAATCCACCCCCAGGCTTTCAAGTTTATTTAGCAGTCTGCGATGTGGGACAGTGTCAAATGCCTTACTAAAGTCTAGATATGCTACATCTACAGCTCCCCCTTGATCTATTACTTTCATCACAGAGTCAAAAATGTCAATAAGATTTGTTTGGCATGATCTCCCACGAGTAAATCCATGCTGTTCTGGATCCTGTAAGTTGTTTGATTTAAGATATTCCATTACTCTTTCTTTTAATAGTTTTTCCATTACTTTCCCTACTACTGATGTAAGGCTTACTGGTCTGTAGTTACTTGCTTCTTCCTTGCTTCCACTTTTGTGCAGTGGAACTACATTTGCTCTTTTCCAGTCCTCTGGAATAGCAACTGTATTTAGTGACTGGTTAAATAATTCTGTTAAAGGTGTAACCAGCACATCTTTTAGCTCTTTGAGTATCCTTGGGTGTATCCCATCTGGTCCCATTGATTTATCCACTTTTAGTTTTGAAAGTTCTGTTAGGACCTTCTCCTATGTAAATGTATTTTCATCTACCTTATTTTTATGAATGTCCTTGCAACTTAACTGTGGCCCCATCCCTTCTTCTGTAGTATATACTGAGCAAAAATAATTATTTAGGTTATCTGCTATTGCCTTGTCTCCCTCCACCAAATGTCCACTCTCTGTCTTAAGTCTTATTATTCCTCCATTTGATTTTCTCCTTTCACTTATATACTTAAAAAAAGTTTTGCCCCCTTTATCTACTGACTGGGCTATTTTCTCCTCAGCTTCTGCCTTTGCACGTCTGATCACTTTCTTAGCATCCTTCCGTCTGTCCAGATACACCTCTTTGTCGTTATTATTTTGAGTCTGTTTGTATTTCCTAAAAGCCATCTTTTTTGCTTTCACACTAGTTGATACTTCTTTTGTGAACCACTTCCTTTTCCTGGTGCTTTTCCTAACCATTTTGATACAAAGGTCTGTTGCACTTAGTATTGCACTTTTCAGTTTTTTCCACCTCTCCTGCACTCCTTCCAAGTTCCTCCAGTCTGCCAATGAATCACTTAAACATCTCCCCATTTTTGCAAAGTCAGCATTTCTAAAATCCAACACCTTTGTTTTTGTGTGACAGGAGTTGGAGCCTGTCTTTATACTAAACCATACTGCTTGATGATCACTGGATCCCAGGTGCTCACCCACATATATATCAGATATCCTATCACCATTTGTAAGAATTAGATCTAATATTGAGTCTTTGCGAGTGGGCTCCCTCACCAATTGCTTGAGAGATGCTCCCTGTAAGGAATGTAGAAATTTGCCACTTGTAGCTGAACTTGCAATAGACCCCTCCCAATTTACATCAGGTAAATTAAAGTCTCCCATGATTATGACTTCTCCCTTAAAAGCCATTTTAGAGATGTCCAACAATAGGTTCCTGTCCAAATCCTGCCCCTGGCCTGGTGGTCTATAGATCACCCCAATGCGAATAATGTCCTTCTTCCCAGTTTCTATGGTGACCCAAAGGGCCTCAGTTTTGGCTTCAATATTTTGTATTAAAGTAGCATTTATGCTTTTTTTTTTACATACATTGCTACCCCTCCTCCTATTCTTCCTATTCTATCTTTCCTAAATAAATTGTATCCTGGTATAGCTAAGTCCCAGTCATGGTTCTCATTGCACCAAGACTCTGTAATTGCCACAAAATCCAGGTTATCTCTTGTCATTATCGCAATTAGCGCTGGAATTTTGTCTCCTAAGCTCCTAGCATTTGCAGACATAGCTTTAAGAATTTTGTCTGTGCATTTGTAGCCATGTCCAGAGCGTACAAAATAAATGACAAGTTTAAAGTTGAAATTACCTTGATTGTGTTAAGAATATACTCCTCAGTCTATGCCTTAGCATAGTAGTAAGGCTGTGTCAGGTGAACGTCTCACCGTACTGCATTTACCCCTGCCCAGCCTCCGATAGTCGCTTTGTCCATACATAAAACCTGGGGGAATCTGAGTATGGGGTGGACCTAATTCACCCTGGAAAGGCGGCTGCTATAGGAGAAGCCTAGCATTGCAGGAGACTAAAAGACTGCTGGGCAGTGGGTACTTACGTGAGCGTCACAAGGCACCGCCTAGAAACCTACGGAACTGAGTGTAATCATAATAGGGTCTTATTAGGAAGCCCATTAGCTGCAGCATTAGAATAAAGACACAGTCGCTCTGTGCAAAAAGATGCAGTCATGGCTGCAATAGGATCCACCTTTGAATCAGGCCCAGTATGTAAGGTGTGAAAAATGTCCTCAATGTACTTGGGCCATTTCCCTCCCTGTTTCCCTTCTTTCATTATAAAGAATACCAAGCCTAGCCATGGGAGCTGGAGTGCAGGCTGAGGTTGTCTCACATTGCTCTAGTCAGGTAGGCTTCTCAGTTGGATGACTCTGTATGGATGGCACTGTATCTTTTTGTGCTCTGTGTAATTCTCTGCAATAGCTGATCTCAAGGGTGATGATTGATTATCACCCTTTATTTAATCCTATCTCCTATTGTGACTGATCACACCGTGGCCATAGTTCCCCGGCTTGTGCTCTCCTCTGTCAATTGGGCCCACATGCTTCCCCTCTAGCTGCGCCCCTGCCACTAATACCCCTTTCGCACCAATAACGTGGGTCTAACTTGGGTTATTGAACATGGTTTCAAGCTGTGTCCAGCTACTTGACCCGTGTTCATACTGCAGGCTGGACATCATCTCCATGCGCTGGTGATCTGGCTCCCTGCATACTTTTATCGTGACCCGGGTAGTCCCTTTCACACCACACCAGTGCCCGGGGTGGCCTCAACAATATCCCGGGTCAGGGGCATGGTGTGAAAAGGGTATAACTTTACATAGGGAGTAGCTAGTGTGCATGAGCAGTGATGAAAAGTACATTTAGTGTTTGTGCTTAATAGTAGGAATTACGTCCAACGCTTTATGAGCACTTTCATTTATAACAGCTAAAATGTATAGGAAATACAAGGAGTGTGCAAAAAATTTACGGATGCACAAAAAGTATTATATTTACAAACAAAGTGAACATTACATTATTATAATCAGTTATTTTAGTTTAGTCTGATAGATGAGTTTCAAAGCAAAATATGAAAGAAAAATGGCACTACTGCAAAGTAGAGAAGAGAATGAATTTGACTACAGTATAACTTACTGTCAAGGTAATTTACAAAGCACACCTGATGTACACCTCCATGTGTCTGGATGTTTCTCCTAGTGCAAGCTAAGGTGTATACCGTCAGCGGGTGGTCTTCAGTATGCCGACTGACGGGATCCCGGCGCACAGTATATCGGTGCCGGAATCCCGACAGCCGGCATACCGACACTTATTCTCCCCCCTGGAGGCAGAATAAAATAGCGTGGCGCTCGTAGCGTGCCACCGTGCCCGTAGCATGGCGAGCACAGCGAGCCCACAAGGGGCTCATTTGCGCTCGCCACACTGTCGGTAAGTCGGCGGTCGGGCTCCCAGCGCCGGTATGCTGGTCGCCGGGAGCCCGACCGCCGGCATACCATACTGAACCCCCGTCAGCTGCCTGTGCTCTGGGGTAGATGATTCTAACCTGAACTGTTGCAAAATGTAAGTACTTTGGCGGTCATTCTGAGTTGATCGCTCGCTAGCAACTTTTTGCAGCGCTGCGATCAGGTTAAACTCGGCAAAACTGTGCATGCGTTTGCACCGCAATACGCAGACGTGTCATACGGGTACAAAGAGGATCGGTGCTGGGCGATGGATTTAACGAAGAATCCATTCGCACAGCCGATCGCAAGGTGACTGACAGAAAGAGGGAGTTTATGGGTGTCAACTGACCGTTTTCTGGGAGTGTTTGGAAAAATGCAGGCATGTCCAAGTGTTTACAGGGTGGGTGTCTGACGTCAATTCCGGGACTGGACATGCTGAAGAGATCGCAGCGGCTGAGTAAGTCCAAAGCTACTCAGAAACTGCAAAAAACTTTTTTGTGCTGTCAGCTGCAAAAGCGTTCGCACACTTGCAAAGCAAACATACACTCCCCCATAGGCGGCGACTATCTGATCGCAGCACAGCAAAAAGTTGCTAGCAAACAATCAACTCGGAATGACCCCCTTTGTGCAGTGGCATTTGCCGTGTTCCCCTCCGCTCAGCACCAACTCCCTCACTCCACCCAACTCCAACCCAGTGCAAACTCTACCACAAACACTGGCAGGTATGGAAAGGGGCCTCTTTTCATTCCTGGCATTTGTGTGTTCACAGGGGTGTGTCACAAGTCAGGGGGTCGTGGCCTCGCGGCAAGCCCCCATATTTCTTAAACACAGATACTTCGGGTGGTAGGGCAAAATGGAGGGTCAGAAACTGCGCTGCGCACAGCTTTACTGGGTCTCTAGGTGCTGAGTACACATTCGGCGACCCAATTATCCTATATGATGTATACATAATTTGCCTCGGTGTACACACTGCACGATCTGCCGTATTATGGCACAATATATTGTTACAGCAGGGCTAATGAAACTGCACCGCGTCTTATGTTGCGTCGTCCCATCTGATACATGATGATGGTGCAGGATAGTGACTGCATGACAAATCGAGCAGTGTGCACCCAGCTTTACACATTCAGTGCTTCCAAACCTAATTTTGATCTACGCATATGTATTATATATTGCAAAATCGCAAATATGAGCAGTTAAGAATCATATACAATGAAAAACTGAGAAGCAAGTTTAATCAATTAAAACAAGCAGCGGTTTTTAACTATTACTTTAAAACTAACTTTTTATGTTATTTTTCTGATTGACTAGCAACAAATGTTCACAGGCACTCAAGAATCCTCTTGAAAGCAGCATAATAGGCTGTAATTGTCTATATCGCTATAATTAAGTTGTTCTTTTTTTTTCTGTTGTTTGTTAAATGAAGGAGGCGGCAGACGGAATATTGAATCAAATGCTTCCTCCTCCACGGATCGCTTGCTCTGTGAATTTACAGGCGGCTGAAGCTGTTACAGTGGGAGTCTGACTGCTATATCAATAACAGATGTGTTTTATATTTCTGGGTGTGTAAGATGTATTTGTAAACTGCTTAGCCATGGTAATGTTTATATAATGAAGTGTAAACACATTAAAAGTTCTGAAGCTTTTTACCCTTTCTTCTTGTCTGTGTTTAACTTCCTAACATCTCTCTAGGAAGACAAACTTGCAGTGTACTGTAACTGCTAGAGCAAATATCATGCATTTATCTACTTAAGGAGGTGTACCCTTTGGTGAAATGTCAATCAATCTCTCTGACGGAGTTTGGCTGGGAGATGTAGGAAAGAGCATTAAGTGCTTCAGAGGCTGTGACATCCTCTATGCCATTAAGTGCCTTTCTTACTATTTGAATCCTATTAACAGAGTGATTTGCATGTGGGTTCATGGTGAATTCCTCTCCCTTAAACATTTTTGAAACAGCAAAAGTTACTTGGAATGTTTCCTTACATTTTATTGTTAGTCATAGGTATTCTGCTTTCTCTTTATTATTTCACTAATAATACTACTCATGTAAGTCAATTAAATGTCAATATTTTTTTATTTCTATATCATCCTATTACTTCTACTCACTCTTTCTTTCTTTCTTTCTTTCTTTCTTTCTTTCTTTCTTTCTTTCTTTCTTTCTTTCTTTCTTTCTTTCTTTCTTTCTCACATTTATTTCTATGTGTGCATTGCGAATGCAATTGCTGTTGTCATGAGCAGCTTTGGATATGCCCATGTGTTATTCTTATAAACATTTATAGGAACTTTTTATCTAGATGTTGCGGCCTGCACTGACCATATAGTGCGAGGGGGGAGGGGGGACCACTTAGCACATATAAACATACATGTTCTGATTTTTGTAATATATGCAGTGCCACCGAGAGGAGGAGAGAACATGTACTCTTTACCCGGGCCCAGGCCTGTTGGAGGGGTAAAGAGTACCAGCATTGGTGTATCAGGCACCATGTGGCACCCGGGACTCACCATAAGGTATCACATCAAGACTTAGTACATCTGCCCCTTAGAGGGAACTACATAACCCTGCTTATGAGTTGTTTTAAAGTATTTTAATAGTGAATTAGCATTTTCAAATTGGGCCTGATTCAGATGTGGTTGGAACAGTGGCATGCGGTGAGGTCAGTGGCTGGTGAGGCACTGTAGTACAGTCATAATGTCAGCCGAATCCTGCCAATGACCCCTACCGCCACCGAGCCAATGCCCGCTACTGCCCCTAAGCTGATGCCCACTGCCACCGCCAATGGCTTACAAACTCGCCCACCATCAACTGACCCAGCCCTCCGTCACTAATTTGCATCTCAGTCCAATGCCGCCAATGCCCGCTGCCTACCTGCTCATCATACTTGTGATATATTGTACATTTTTATAGAAAAAAAAATGAGTGTTTGGGACTGTGAAGGGAGTAAGAGGAGGACATGAATGCAATTTTGTTGTCCAGGGCTTCCATTAACTTAATAGCACCGTGAATGCGGCGCTATTAAGTTAATGGAAGTCATGGACAACAAAATAGCCAGCAGTGGGTGACGCCAGAGAGAGGGTGACTGCAGTGGGTGACAGGGAGTGGATGATGCCAGGGAGAGGGTGACAGGAAGAACATGACGCCAGGGAGAGGGTCACCAGGGAGAGGGTTACAGCAGTGGGTTATGCCAGGGAGAAGGTGACGGGGAGAGTGATTGCCATGGAGAGGGTGACAGCAGTGGGTGATGCCAGGGAGAGGGTGGCAGCAGTGGGTGATGCCAGTGAGAGGGTGACGCCAGGGAGAGGGTGACAGCAGTGGGTGACGCCGGGGAAAGGCTGGCTGTAGTGGGTGACAGGGAGAGGGTGATGCCAGGGAAAGGGTAACAGCAGTAGCAGCGGGTGAGAGTGTACAAGAGAGAAGTAAAGGGTGATGGGAACAGACAATTATATTGGTATTTACTTACATGGACCTGGGCTTAGAACTGCGGGGATCACCGGTGACAAGAGCAGCCTGAACAGGAATCCGGGGTCGGGAGAGAGTGACTGAGAGAAGAGGGGAGAAGCGGGGGATCGTGGCCCCTCTCCCCCTCTGGCCAGACTAGACTCACTCGGGTATATTTACTAAGGTCCCGATTTCATTTGAGTTGGCTTTTTTTTTTCTAAGTGTGATCTCGGGAATTAGTAAACACAAATCTCAGCAGTGTTGGGGCTATTCGTATTGAGATTCACTGCCAACCACACAAATACGAATCAATAGACCATCGGTCAAACACGGCTGTTATTTAATAGAACTCGGTAATTTACTAAAAATTTGTATTCTCAATCACTGCCGACAAAAGCATAGAATTCGTTAAAAAAAAGGGAGCTTTCAAATAGACCTGCTTTTTGCTGGCGTGTTGTGATAGTCATGCACGGATCAGTGAGATCTGTGCATGCTTATCTTTGGAAAAGGGTCTGAATAGGTTAAAAATATTAAAAAAATGCATAAGTAAGTATAACCAGCCTCGGGCTCTTTGAGCCAGTCCTGGTTGTTTAGATACTGGGAAAATAATTGGACAGGGGTTCCCCGTATTTAGACAACCAGCACCGGGCTCTTATTCTGGTCCTGGTTCCAAAAAAACGGGGGACAAAAGATGTAGGGTTCCCCCATATTTTTAAAACCAGTTCCAGGCTCCACTAGCCAGGGACATAATGCCACAGCCGGGGAAAACATTTATGTAGGTCCCTGCGGCCGTGGCATTACCCCCCCAACTAGTCACCCCTGGCCGGGGTTCCCTGGAGGAGTGGGGACCCCTTAAATCAAGGGGTCCCCCCCTCCAGGCACCCAAAGGCCAGGGGTGAAGCCCAAGGTTGTCCCCAGCACCCCTGGGTGGTGGGTGCTGGGCTGATAGCCATAAGTTTGTAAAAAAAATATTGTTTTTTGTTGTGGAACTACAAGGCCCAGCAAGCCTCCCCCACTTGCTGGTACTTGGAGAACCTCAAGTACCAGCATGCGAGAAAATAACAGGCCCGCTGGTACCTGTAGTTCTACAATAAAAAAAATATCCAAATAAAAACACAACACACACACCTTGAAAGTAAAAATTTATTAAAACACACTTACACACTCACACATACTTACTTACATCCCACGCCGATCACGTCCACTTGTCCAGTAGAATCCAATAGGGGTACCTGTAAAAATGAGAGAGAGAGAGATTACTTACCTACGTCCCACGTCGATCACGTCCACTTGTCCAGCAGAATCCAATAGGGGTACTTGTAAAAATGAAAATTATACTTACAAACTTCGTTCCTGAAGTCATCCACAGGAGGGGGGGGGGGGGGGGAGAAAGGAGGGGGAAAGAAAGGAAGGAGAGAGAGAGAGAGAGAGAGAGACTAAGGGGGTGATTCCGAGTTGTTCGCTCGCTAGCTGCTTTTAGCAGCATTGCACACGCTAAGCCGCCGCCCTCTGGGAGTGTATTTTAGCTTAGCAGGATTGCGAACGAAAGATTAGCAGAATTGCGAATAAAAGTTTCTTAGCAGTTTCTGAGTAGCTCCAGACTTACTCAGCCATTACGACCAGCTCAGTCTTTTTCGTTCCTGGTTTGACATCACAAACACACCCAGCGTTTGCCCAACCACTCCACCGTTTCTCCAGCCACTCCTGCGTTTTGCAACTCGAACGCCTGCGTTTTTCCACACACTCCCATAAAACGGCCAGTTTCCGCCCAGAAACACCCACTTCCTGTCAATCACACTACGATCAGCAGAACGATGAAAAAACTTTGTTACGATGTGAGTAAAATACCAAACTTTTGTGCTAACTTACTTGGCGCAGGCGCGTTGCGTACATTGCGCATGCGCAGTTTGCAACTAATCGTAGCAGAAAAAAATAAAGAGCGAACAACTCGGAATGACCCCCTAACCTGGGTATCAAGCTGCTGCCGCTGCAGAGGAGGAACGAGAATGGAGAGTCCTGCCCGCTATCGCACTGACTCCTGCTCCTGCTTCAGGGCTTCAACGCCAGTCACCGCTGGGATCCGCCACCACTTCCGCCTCCAGCGCCGCCGTGTGAGTGATTGGACAGCGGATCCAGCACTGGATCCGCTGTCCAATCACTGGTGCCTCGCTGACATAGGGGTGGTGTCCCTGTCAGCGAGGTACTTTTTTCAGTGCCGCTTCCCCGATCTTTTTTAATGGGCTTTTCCAGCCCAGTGCTTGGCCCCGCCACCCGCTGAATCCCCGTTTGCATTATCTATGGGAGGCACTGCTATCAGTAATTTAAGGACCTAAAATTATTAGAATAAAATAAAGAAAATACTTATGACACAGAATATGTGTCATAAGTATCTTCTTTGTAATATTTTAATAATTAATCACAGGGGAGGCACTGCCTCCCCTGACTGCACGTCCCTGGGTTGGAGGTGTTCCCTGGGCCACAATGTACCAATTATTGGTACTTTGCGCATGCGCAGAACACATTCTGCACTTGCGCAAATGTGTCCTGTGACACAGGACTGCAGCAGACTGTCAGTGATTGACAATCTGCTGTTTGGAGGGCGTGTCTCCGCTGTTTATGGGAAGGGAAGAGGCCAGGGATCCCCGTCGTTACACAGAGATTTCCTGGTTTCTGCAACAGGCGGCTTGCACTTTCCCATGGGTACCGCAAGCCACCCAATGGTGCCGGGGAAGATCCGATACTGTGTCCTTGGACGTAGTTCAGATCAGTAATGCATGCAGGATGGGTAATACCTCCTGCTGCATTACCATATTAGAGCTATCGCTGATGCTTCTATGTAAACAGAAGCGATAGCAACTCCAACCAACACTGTATCTGAATTAGCCCCATTGCTGTTCATTAATTTCTATTGATTGTTGCCTCTGTCAGTGGCATTTATATATTGCCTTATCATTATATCTTTTCAAGTTTTAAAACTATACATTGTTGCTCAGATAATCTTAGTCTCCAATTTATTGTATTTCATTAATTTATTTAAACTTTTGCTTCCAATATTCTTAATCTTTTCACTCATATCTGAGATTAAACTTGTGATAGGTGCATCATTTACTACCTATAAAGTTACAGGTAAAATATATAGGTTATAAGGCCTTATTAAAAGTGTCTTGTCCCCATTACCTGGATAGTGTATGAGCCTCAACAAGTTACTTATAGGAAGACAGCTGCTGAAACCTTTTAGAATACACACCTCAAAAGAGAACAAAAGGCAGATTTTGGTTAATTTGGGGGTTTTGGTGTATTTGTAGTTGATATTCATTCAATTTTGCAAATTGGAGATTTACTAAAAGCAAAACTGACTGTAAAATCGACTATAAAAATGAATCCTGACCAAAACTGAATATCGACCAAACATCAGTACTTTTACATAGATGGCTACAGGATTCCAGGATTTTCTAACTGTCAGTTTGAACAAAAATTTAACACAAAACCGACACAAAAATCCCCAAAATAATAGACTATTAACAGAGAGGCATATTTTATTGGTTGGAACTTAATTGTGTTGCCTTTAAAAGTAGAACCCCTTCTCCGAACATCCTCCCTCTACTCTCTCACCCTTCTCCTACCAGCTTCCATAACAAATATAAAATAAAAAACACAAACTACACTAACAAACTTAAAACAAAAAGAAACACAAACTTCAAAGATAAACACACAGAAACACTGGCAAAGATAAAAATAATGAAAGTAGATGAAAACCATAACAAACTTCAAAATGACAACAAAATACAGATATAAACAAGATACTCAAAGCACTATTACGAGAACTCTCTTAATTGAATTGCCCTCTCTTCTGGAAACACTGTTCTCACTCCACAAAACTTCCTTTCAAATTGCTTGGGTGCGTGCCAGTATTCTTAAGGCCCGTATTGACGGGCAGATGTGGGCAGAGATGTGTGCTGAGCGAACAGCCTAGCACACATCTCTCCTCCCGCTCAGCACAGTGCGATGTGTGCTGAGTGTGAGGGGGGAGACGGGGGAAGGGGGGCGCTCATTTTACCCAGCGGGTAAAATGAGTGACCTGCTAGATTGAGCCTGCATGGCCAATCTAGCACCAGCGATAGCGACGCGCGGGGCCGCGCATCGCTATCGCTGTGGGGGTATACACGGACAGATCATGCTTAAAATCTAAGCAATGTAGTCAGATTGCTTAGATTAACGCTCCGTGAGTACTCCCCTTTATAATGAGTTTATGATGCTTACAGTGTATCTGGTATGTTTGGGCCAATAGGAACACAAAAAGAAGTATTTGTTGATTTTATTTTATTTTATTCGTTTTGGAAGTCGGTTTTATACAGTAGGTGATTTTATGTGTGAATGTGAAGTGGACATCGAGAACTGATAGAAAATTACTAGTCAAAATCAACCCATATCGAATTAGATTTTGAAATCAACGTTATAATCGAATGTTAGTAAATCTTCGATTTGGCCAGTGAAATAGAAAGTCGATTTCAGCCAATTTAAAATCACTTTTAAATCAACTACAAAATCAATATTTAGTAAACATATCCTGAAGTCTCGGTTGGATGGTCTGCAATTCAGTACTTAAGGGACTCAAGGTGTTATGATTTCAAAATACAGTTTATACAGTATTTATGTCATGCTGTAATATATTTTGTTCTAAATTATGTTCCTTTTTCTTTTGCTGTAAACATAATTTGAGAGTAAAATTATTTTCTAATTAACTTGTAACACATGTAATTGTTTGCTCTGACAAGCTAGTAATGTATTCTTTAATATGAATTGGTCTTGTCTGCACAGATAATAGATCAATTAGCAGGTTACATATTCAATAAGACACAGTCATGCATGTTACTCTTTCTTTTATACTCAATTCCCAATATACATCAAATAGATGCTCTGATGTCATTATCTTAATGTAATTCTAAAAATCTGTCTGTAATAGCTCCTACAGAAACCAGATGAGAAGAGGAGGATTTTGGTAATCGTTGAAAGCTTTGCTGCTGTTTTTTATTTTATTTTTTTATTTGTATTTTTTTTTATAAGCAATGATTCTGGATTAAGGGTACAGTGACAGAATGACTTCCTAGAATGACCTTGACTTTTAGGATTACATACTATATTAAGGTAGAAAAGAAAAGAGATGATCGTATTGGCAGTGTTATAATGGAAGGAAAATCCGCAACACTTTGTCATTAGAAAAAGGACAAAGATATGGCCGCGGGAGGGGTGGGTCAGGGGTAGGGTTAAAATACTTAGTGGGATCCATCGGGACTCTGAATGACGGGATGCTGATACCATCTCGTCTCCAGCTAATATTCAAGTACAGCTTCCTGCATACACTTTCTTGACGTAAGATGTAAACAAATAAAATAAAATTGGAGTTGCACAAATATTGCTTCCCACACCCAACTAAAGGTCCATACACACTTAACGATACAATGAGCGACGTCGCTCATTTTCCCCCTCCTTGAGCGACGTCGCTCATTATATCGTTAAGTGTGTATGCCGCCAGCGACGACCGATGCGCGGCCCCGCGGGTCGGCAACGATCGTCGCTGTCGGTAGGGCATGCATGAAGGATGTGGACTGTCGTCCACGACCTTCATGCAGGGCTGGCGGGGGCGTGACGTCACTGAGCGATATGAGCGGTCATATCGCTCAGTGCGTACAGGCGGCCGCCGACCGGCCGGCCCGGGAGGGGGAGACGTTAGACGATGTCGCTCACAGAGCGACATCGTCTAATGTGTATGGGCCTATACCATGCAGTAGAAAATGAAACGACTGTAGGTGGGATTCAGTAGCGTGTATGCTGAGCCCTAACTGGAGAGAATTATTATTTCTGTAGTTGTAAGCAAAGTATTCTTAAATAGAAATACAAACTTGGGGTTTGCAGCTGCATTTTTTTTATATAATTGCACAAATTGTATAAAACTGTATACTATATTATCCCCTAATACAAATACACCTACTGGTTTACCTGTATTGCCTGTATTCTAACAGTTTTTACCACTTTGAAAGACTTAATGCCTCACTCAGATGTGATGCTAGGCTTTCTGTCATTCAAAACAACGACTCAACTCAGCATCCCCCCCCCCCCTCCAACACACACTTGTAGATAATATATCGACATTTTAAATACTGAAATGTATGCAGAGTGAGGGAAAACCCCATGTTTACTCTCTGCATCTGTGGACAAAAGGACCACCTTGGATCTGGCCAGTCTGGCAAAATGAATTTGATCAATAATTTTTGTCATATTGTCCTTGGCTTCTCTGCTAGTGACAAACCCCACCTGATCTCCATGTACCAAATGAGGAAGAAAAGGCCCCAATCGATTGGCAAGCAATTTGGCAAAGAGTTTTAAACCTGTATTTAGGAGAGAACTTGGCCTATAACTCGAGCACTGAGCCGGGTCCTTACCTTACCTAGCTATTAGTGAGATGTGTGCTTCAAGAATCTGAGGCGAAAAAGGCCACCCTATCAGAAATTGCATTACATGCCTTCAGAAAAAGAGGCATAAGAGATTCATGAAAGGATTTATAGTAGCTAATTGGAAACCCATCAGGGCAAGGGCTTTTCCCAGTAGGTGTGGCTGAAAGCACTGATTCCAGTTCTTCAATAGTGAATGGTTGTTCTAAAAAAGACAAATAGTCTTCAGTAAGTCGAGGAAACTGGACCAAAGTAAAATAATCCTTAATTGCCTGTCTAAACGAAGGTTGCTCAGAAGGAGACTGACCCTTTCTCAAATTCTAAAGATCAGTGTAATATAATTCAAAAGCTTTAGCAATCTGTGAGAAAATATGTACAAGTTTCCCCCCAGAGTCCCACACACATTGAACGTATGACTGTACCCTCTGCGCTCTCAACACCCTAGCCAGCATTGAACTAGGCTTGTTGCCCCGCAAATAAAATTTGTGATTGCACTTGCATAAAGCAAGTTTAGTCTTATCAAGCGTAAGTTTATTAAGTGCCAATCTGGCCTTAGTAAGCCCAGGCTAATTTCCCCTTAAACCTTGAGTCAGAGAGGAGGAGTTCATTAAGGCGCCAATTCCGGTGACGAGGAGGTGACGGAGAATCACAAACATCCACGTAGACTGGAGCACGGTCAGACCATGTTATCTGACCAATCTCGCTACAAGCAAAGTATTGAAGAAAACGGTGGTCTATAAGGAATGAATCAATTTAAGAATAAATGGAGTGGGGACCGAATAATAAGTAAAGCCCTTCACTGAAGAATGGTGAATTCTCCAGAGATCAACCAGTTGATGCTCATGAAGAAGTTGTTTAAATCTGCGATGTTCTCTAATTTGAGGGCTACAAGGAACATTGGTTCAAGGGACCAATTGAAGTCACCCCCAACAATTAGACCCCCCTCTCTCAGTGCCTCAAGAACAAGTAGGAGTTTATTTAAAAAAACTAGCATGTTTGCTGTTAGGAAAATAAACATTGACAAAAGTGTACTTTTGGGTAAAAATGGTACATTTAAGGACCTGACATCTTCCTTCTTCTAATACATGATGCAAAATATCTAGAAGGGGCAACCTCTGTGAGAGTAAAATAGCAACTTCTAAGGACTTACTCAAAGTGTTGTCACTATGGCAAGCATGGGGAAAATAATAACTAATAAATTTAGGGGAAGAGAGAAGTTTAAAATGTGTCTCCTGTATAAACACCACCTCTGTCTTTTTGGACCTAAGTTTCCTTAACAAAGAGGACCGTTTCTCAGGTATATTGAGCCTCCGAACATTGAGAGAGCACAACTGAATATCAGTGTAATCTACCGTAGCCATGTTGCCTTAAAACAAAAGATAGAGACACCCATCTGGTAACATCAATTCTAGAGAGTGGAGACTCAGATAATCCTCTGGGAAGTGGAAAAGAAGGGGGTGGGAGCAGGCTGAGGTGAGGAGGTGGGATAAGAAAAGAAGAGAAGCATGTAGGAAAAAAAGACAAGAGAGAAAAGAGAGAAAAGAGAAGGAGACAACAGACAAAAAAGATATCCATAGATTAAACAATACAAAGAAACTTAAACCACAGATGAACCAAATGAGAATGCTACCAGGTCTCATGGTCCAAGAGCAATGAGGTATTACCCAACTAGGGTAAATGGACGTAACCACCTACCCGGAATATATATATTAAGGCATAAAACAAAAACAGTATTGGCAATGCAGAAAACTAACAAACAAGAAAAAAATTGGATATGAGAACCCCTGTAAAAGGCGCCCTGGAAGCTGCCCGAGCCGTGATTCACCACAATTGAATCTCACCAGAATTCAAAGTTTAAACAAATTTGACAAAAAGAATGTGTGGGACTCAAACAAATACAGGCGCTAGGATATTAACGTGATTGGTACTTTTACAATACGTTCCTCAATGTTCTTCTTTGACAGGACCTCCCTTTCACTTGTGTCGATGTCACCATGAAAAGAAAAGATTGTAAAAATGTGTGTCAGAGTCTTTAATAGTCCATGGTTATCTTTTCATTAACTGAACATATCAGACAGTGAAGAACGTGATTATTTCACCAGAGAGGCGTACCCCAACTCACTTTTCCAAAGAAAAGATTACACTCATAAAGGTATCTTTCATCCACCACTGTGTTAGACAGAATCACTCCCACGGTTAAACCCTTTTGCATGTGAAGAAGATGGGCATACCTCACTCACAATAAAGGAGGCTGTTTCAAACGCATCAAGGTTTCTTTTGCTGATAGTTCTTTCTTCCTCCTAAGCAAAAAGTCCTTCCCTCTCGTATGGGTGTTGCCGTGAAAAAAGATATATATATATGTGTGAAATCGTTTTCACATGTACACCACTCATCTATAGTGTAGGTTAATAGGTGGTAAAGATTCTTTAACAGTCCATAAAATATCTTTTGCTTCTGGACTTATCCTACAGTGAAAGACGTGATAATTACACCAAAGAGGCGTACCCCAACTCACTTTCCCAGAGAGAAGGTTAAACTCATAAAGGTATCTTTTATCCACCACTGTGTTCGAAAGATTCACTCTCACGGTGACCCTTTTTACATGAGAAAGATAGGCATACCTCACTCATAATAAAGGAGCCAGGAACTTTCTCTTTCATCCTGGTCAGTCTCCCAAAGAAACCCAGATGAGCTTACCCATAACCATCTTTCCTGTGAGTAGGGTACGCCTGATATTTTTCCCACTAAATACAAAGAAACCTTGATGTGCTTCCATCAGCATTCTTTTGTGTGAGTGAGGTACGCTTCCCTCCCTTTGGGTAAAGTGGGCTTACGATTTGATCAGAGCTGGTGGAATAAAAAAGATACCTTGATGGGCGTTTTCCCCTCTATAGAAAGAGTGAGTCAAGGTACACCCCCGCATGGAGAGTGATCTCTATTCCTTTAAGGATGAGTGCATGCATTGAGGAAAGAAAGTATTGTATTGTGTAGCGAAGTGTTGTACTGGTTAAAACGATATCACACATATATATATTCCCTTTTTTACGGCAACACCCACACGAGAGGGAGGGACATCTTGCTTAGAATGAAGAAGGTATCAGCAGTAAAAGAAACCTTTACGTATTTGGAGCAGCCTCCTTTATTGTGAGTGAGGTATGCCTATCTTTCTCATGTAAAAAGAGTCACCGTGAGAGTGAATCTTTCGAACACAGTGGTGGATAAAAGATACCTTTATGAGTTTAACCTTCTCTCTGGGAAAGTGAGTTGGGGTACGCCTCTTTGGTGTAATTATCACGTCTTTCACTGTAGGATAAGTCCAGAAGCAAAAGATATTTTATGGACTGTTAAAGAATCTTTACCACCTATTAACCTACACTATAGATGAGTGGTGTATGTGAAAACGATTTCACACATATATATATATATATTTTTTCACGGCAACACCCATACGAGAGGGAAGGACTTTTTGCTTAGGAGGAAGATAGAACTATCAGCAAAAGAAACCTTGATGCGTTTGAAACAGCCTCCTTTATTGTGAGTGAGGTATGCCCATCTTCTTCACGTGCAAAAGGGTTTAACCGTGGGAGTGATTCTGTCTAACACAGTGGTGGATGAAAGATACCTTTATGAGTGTAATCTTTTCTTTGGAAAAGTGAGTTGGGGTACGCCTCTCTGGTGAAATAATCACGTTCTTCACTGTCTGATATGTTCAGTAAATGAAAAGATAACCATGGACTATTAAAGACTCTGACACACATTTTTACAATCTTTTCTTTTCATGGTGACATTGACACAAGTGAAAGGGAGGTCCTGTCAAAGAAGAACATTGAGGAACGTATTGTAAAAGTACCAATCACGTTAATATCCTAGCGCCTGTATTTGTTTGAGTCCCACACATTCTTTTTGTCAAATTTGTTTAAACTTTGAATTCTGGTGAGATTCAATTGTGGTGAATCACGGCTCGGGCAGCTTCCAGGGCGCCTTTTACAGGGGTTCTCATATCCAATTTTTTTCTTGTCTGTTATTTACTCACCTTGAGAACCTTAGTGAAAGGCAGCATAGTCCTTCATTTGTAAAATAGTGGCTGTAAGTCACCCATTTGATCATGTTTACATGCAGAGAACAAAGGTGTAAATATCTAGAAAAAGCCTTTGAAGAAGGCCAGGATTCTATAGAATTAATAGATGAAGATCTAGAGGGCATCATGGGGAAATTAGAGGGTATTTTATCCAAAGAAAGTAAAATCTGGTGGGAAGTAGTAACCATGGAAAAATACCTATCCCAGAATTTAGTACCCAGAGGCCTACAGATTAATAAACAGTCAACTTTCTCCTCACCAGGAGATAAGTTCAAGGAACAATGGGACGATATCTTAAAAAACTGCTCATTGTCTCTTATGAACTTAATTGTTCAAGAAAGAAAGAGAGAATTAAAATGTCTAGATGATGAAATTCAAATTCTTAAATCTTTAGTACAACCATATTCCAACTTAGATGACTACAGAGAATTAGAAAGGGAAATAGAAAACAGATAAAAAAAATCGGAAAGGCTGATTATCCAGAAAAAGGCCAAGAAATACCATAGGGATAAGGAAGATTCAATTAAACAAAAGAAAGATCACCATGGTGACAAAGAGAATCACTCTAATCATATGTCTATGGAGGTCTATGAAGTAACCAATAGATCGAGAAGAGGTAGAAATAGAAGGGTGTTTGATAAAAAATTCAAAGAAGAAAATGCCAGGAAAGAGGCCTCTGAAGCGAGATACAGTAGGGAAAGAAGACCCTTTAAACCCTTCAAAACATACAAGCCCACTACCTCGTTTGATGATACTAGGCATAAAAGAAATAGATATGATTCAGGAAATCAGAGGAATCCCTACGACACTCCAGAGTGGAGGATCCCGCCAGCTAGAGAAATCTACAGGAGGGATAGATTGGCCTCAAATAGGGAATACGATCTATTACCAGTCTCAAGGAACCGTTACGCTCCCTTAAAAAGAGACCAACCACACAATTTTGAATACAAGGATGACTATCAGTCTCCTTTTTTAGGGAGAGGCAGAGAGAAAACTCTGTACAGATAAATAGACCCCATCGTACGAGAGGCAATAGAGGGGGGAAGAGAAACACAAAATTAAAAAATAAGAACAAAAGGAACAGGAATAAGAGGCTACGGGCACAAAAAAGAAAGAATGATGAAGTTAGTGAAAACTTAACATCAGATGAGGTTCCACCACAGATCAAAATATTCAATCTGAGTAAACATAGATTGTCTTTAGAAGAGAATACCCTCCTCCAAAAAGGTCTGAAATATGCGCCAACAAGCCATCTTAATCCCTTTGACATCTATATTGACATACAAAAATATGTAAGAAAATTAACTGTAAAAAATTTTTTTGCCACTCAAGAAAATAGTTGTACGGAGGAGGTGGAGATGACGCTCCCCACCCCGTTTCGCCCTAAATCTATCTTTTACCCCCAACATCTGAAAGGTCCGTTCATTGAAACATTTAGTTCCATGGTATTAGAAGATCTTAAAAACATTAAAATCGATAAGAGGGATGCTAATTTAACTAAAAAGGAAAAAAAAGCCCTAGACGATTTAAAGTCAAATAAAGAGCTAGTAATTAAACCAGCGGATAGGGGGGGGGGGGGGGGGGATAGTCCTGATGGACGTGGAAGACTATGAAGCAGAAATTCAGAGGCAATTACAAGATCCAAAGACTTATAAGAGACTACGGGGAGACCCATCTAAACAAATACAACAAAAATTAATACAAATAGTTGATAAAGCTGCATCAAAGGGAACCATCACAGAGAAGGAAGCGAAATTTATCATTAATAAGGATCCAACAGTGCCCGTGATATACGTTTTGCCCAAAATTCACAAGAATTTGGAGAAACCCCCAGGTAGACCGATCATATCAGGGGTAGAGTCGATCACTGCGAATTTGTCAAACTATATTGATTATTATCTGCAGCCCCTAGTCGGCCTTAATAGATCACATCTTAAGGATACCACTAGCTTTTTGCACTTATTAGATACCATCACTTGGGAAGAAAATTACTTCCTTGTGACAGCAGATGTAAGTGCTCTTTACACTATCATTGATCATAGGGATGGCCTGGAGGCTGCCCGCCGCTCATTGGAATCATCCCCATTGGGAGATAGCTTAAAGAACTTCTTGATTGAGGGAATGGAGTTCATCCTATTGAATAATTTTTTTCTGTTTAAAGATGAGTTTTATTTACAGAGAACGGACACTGCGATGGGCACCAGGTTCGCCCCGAGCTATGCCAACCTATTTATGGGGGCATGGGAGAACGACACCATCTGGTCCAACCAGGAGCTCGGGACGAACCTGGTGTCCTACGCAAGGTATATAGATGACATTTTTTTCGTGTGGGGGGGGTGATAAGACAAGTCTCATCCAATTCTGTACTTTATTGAACTCCAATGTGAAAAACATTGTACTCACCTTTGACATCCAGGAAAAAAGTATCAATTTCCTGGATGTGACAGTTTATATAGAGGGGGGCTAAATTTGCTCCAAAATATATACAAAACCCACAGATTCAGGGTCCTATCTTTTGGCAATTAGTTGCCACCATGACAACTGGATTAATGCCATACCCAGTGGTCAATTCAAAAGACTAAGAAGAATTTGTACTAGTGAAAAAGTGTTCTCCGACCAGGCACAAGTCATGGGAAAGAAATTCAAGGCCTGTGGCTATAATAAAAGGAAAATAGACCAGGCAATTGAGGAAACAAAGAGCTTAGAACGAAAAGATCTACTAATGAAAAAAACCCTGCCAGAGGAAAAGAGTGACTTCAGCTACTCTTTTGTCACCAATTACACAAAGGAACACAAAAGAGTAGAGAAGATTTTTAGAAAACATTGGCCACTATTACAGAAAGACACAGTGTTAGGACCATTACTACCTAGCAAACCAAAAGTGATCTACCGCAGAGCCCCGAACTTAAAATCCAAACTTGTATCAAGTGCTTTACCTCCACCACCTTTGATATCAACAATAACATCTACTGGTTTTTACAGGTGTGGGTCCTGCATAGCTTGTAAAAACACTAAAAGTTTAGGAGACAAGAAAATTGATGAAATTACCATCAATGGAAATAAGATACAAATTAAGGAATTTATCACCTGCAACGTTAAGAACGTAGTGTATGCAATAAGATGCAGTTGTGATAAATTCTACATAGGTAGAACCTCACGGCCTTTAAAAGTGAGACTAGGGGAACATATACGGAATATCAAAAAAGGGCTGGAGACCCATGCCCTTTCAGCTCACTTTAAACAAGTACATGGTTGCTCTATCTCAGGTTTAACATCTTTTTGTGGGTTAAAAGCGGTTAAAGGGAATATCAGGAATAAAGACAGTTCTAAACTATTGGCAAAAACAGAAATGAATATGATCTTTAACTGCCATACCTTGGCCCCAGGTGGGCTAAATAATGATTTCGAACTCAAGTGGTTTTTATAATGTATGTTTTTTGGGGTCTATGAGCTACAATGTGAGGTTGGGTTCGGTTTTTTTCCTGATTATTGTTCTCTAGTCCCTTTAGGTTTTCAATTGGATCTGGACTATTTAAGTTTGAAGAGGGAGGAAAAAAGTGTCCGGAAACATTTTTGTCAAAAATCTGTCATGTTACATAGGGTGAGGAATCACCATGGCAACCCGTAAAAACTACAGCACTAGCAGTTGTAGGTACTATCGGTGGCACATTTTTCCACTTTAATTTAGGATGTCACTTATAAATAGGTATAAACGTTTAGCACTTTATTTATTGTTAATGTCCCTGTATGGGAAACTGTGACCCACTAATAAATGGCTACTTTGGTAGTAATAAATATATTTTTTTCTTTCACGTACTAATCACGTCACAAAAATTAGGACAAAAAACAAAACTCATTAAGGAGTTTCTTTTATTCACTATATTTAGGTATGTACTAAGTATACCGCACGAGAGATATTGTAATCTATAAAATCCCCTATTGTAGGCACAGATACTGTGTGTATCTCCGCTCTGTATAGCCAGTATTGCCATAGCAACCACGCACAGAAGCGCCAGGACACACGGTAAATGGTTTCCTGGACTGCAGACAGGAAACCAATATGCGGTCCACTGTGCGTTCCAGTGACGCACTTCCGGGAGTCGGGACGCGTCGTCACAACAACGGCGCGACCCGCCTGTACATAGATCTAAAAATCTTACACTGGGGAGGAGTTTAATATTGATAGACTGGGCTGAATAAATAATAAAAAACAGAACTCTCACCTTATTATTAAGGGAGAGTTGCTAAGCGGGGCCCTTTTGGATCACGAGTAGTAAAACCCACTTGTGTTTGTGAGTCACGGTTGCCATGGAGATCCCTTGCATGAATATCGAAAAAGGTTTAAAGCACTTTATTATTCACACAACATAATATATGGTGCTGTGAAATATGTTAGAGAATCCATATGTGTTTGTTATCATATATTTTGTTCAGCAGTTTTATGTTTAAAAAAACTGTCACTGATTGATGATGTCAGCAATTGTTAATTACTGATTGGATGATCCACACATAAATATCAGGTCAGTCCACCCTCTCAGCATGTCTTGATAAAGGCCTACGAATAGGCCGAAACATGTCGACCAGCTGAGAGTGTGGATCTATTACATAGGTATGAATCAAGTACTTTTCCAAGGATTTTTTTGTATATACGGATTTTAAATTTTTTTATGTCTTTTTCTTTTTGATTTATTTTTATTGTGAGTCTTGCTGCTACAATCCTTTTTTAGACTCCTGTTTTTTAAAAAAGAATTTCTTCTGTTAGCTGTATGTCTCCCCGAAGATGTGGGGTATTTTTTAACAAATAAAAATTGTGTTTTTTGCATATGGATCTATTGTGATTGGAACACATTTTTTTTGAGAATACTTGACACTACGGTGGATTCAATACACACGGAGACAGGAACTTTCTCTTTCATCCTGGTCAGTCTCCCAAAGAAACCCAGATGAGCTTACCCATAACCATCTGTCCTGTGAGTAGGGTACGCCTGATATTTTTCCCACTATATACAAAGAAACCTTGATGTGCTTCCATCAGCATTCTTTTGTGTGAGTGAGGTACGCTTCCCTCCCTTTGGGTAAAGTGGGCTTACGATTTGATCAGAGCTGGTGGAATAAAAAAGATACCTTGATGGGCGTTTTCCCCTCTAAAGAAAGAGTGAGTCAAGGTTCACCCCCGCATGGAGAGTGATCTCTATTCCTTTAAGGATGAGTGCATGCATTGAGGAAAGAAAGTATTGTATTGTGTAGCGAAATGTTGTACTGGTTAAAACGATATCACACATATATATATTCCCTTTTTTACGGCAACACCCACACGAGAGGGAGGGACATCTTGCTTAGAAGGAAGAAGGTATCAGCAGTAAAAGAAACCTTTACGTATTTGGAGCAGCCTCCTTTATTGTGAGTGAGGTATGCCTATCTTTCTCATGTAAAAAGGGTCACCGTGAGAGTGAATCTTTCGAACACAGTGGTGGATAAAAGATACCTTTATGAGTTTAACCTTCTCTCTGGGAAAGTGAGTTGGGGTACGCCTCTTTGGTGTAATTATCACGTCTTTCACTGTAGGATAAGTCCAGAAGCAAAAGATATTTTATGGACTGTTAAAGAATCTTTACCACCTATTAACCTACACTATAGATGAGTGGTGTACATGTGAAAACGATTTCACACATATATATATATCTTTTTTCACGGCAACACCCATACGAGAGGGAAGGACTTTTTGCTTAGGAGGAAGAAAGAACTATCAGCAAAAGAAACCTTGATGCGTTTGAAACAGCCTCCTTTATTGTGAGTGAGGTATGCCCATCTTCTTCACGTGCAAAAGGGTTTAACCGTGGGAGTGATTCTGTCTAACACAGTGGTGGATGAAAGATACCTTTATGAGTGTAATCTTTTCTTTGGAAAAGTGAGTTGGGGTACGCCTCTCTGGTGAAATAATCACGTTCTTCACTGTCTGATATGTTCAGTTAATGAAAAGATAACCATGGACTATTAAAGACTCTGACACACATTTTTACAATCTTTTCTTTTCATGGTGACATCGACACAAGTGAAAGGGAGGTCCTGTCAAAGAAGAACATTGAGGAACGTATTGTAAAAGTACCAATCACGTTAATATCCTAGCGCCTGTATTTGTTTGAGTCCCACACATTCTTTTTGTCAAATTTGTTTAAACTTTGAATTCTGGTGAGATTCAATTGTGGTGAATCACGGCTCGGGCAGCTTCCAGGGCGACTTTTACAGGGGTTCTCATATCCAATTTTTTTTCTTGTCTGTTATTTACTCACCTTGAGAACCTTAGTGAAAGGCAGCATAGTCCTTCATTTGTAAAATAGTGGCTGTAAGTCACCCATTTAATCATGTTTACATGCAGAGAACAAAGGTGTAAATATCTAGAAAAATCCTTTGAAGAAGGCCAGGATTCTATAGAATTAACTGATGAAGATCTAGAGGGCATCATGGGGAAATTAGAGGGTATTTTATCCAAAGAAAGTAAAATCTGGTGGGAAGTAGTAACCATGGAAAAATACCTATCCCAGAATTTAGTACCCAGAGGCCTACAGATCAACTTTCTCCTCATCAGGAGATAAGTTCAAGGAACAATGGGACGATATCTTAAAAAACTGCTCATTGTCTCTTATGAACTTAATTGTTCAAGAAAGAAAGAGAGAATTAAAATGTCTAGATGATGAAATTCAAATTCTTAAATCTTTAGTACAACCATATTCCAACTTAGATGACTACAGAGAATTAGAAAGGGAAATAGAAAACAGATTAAAAAAATCAGAAAGGCTGATTATCCAGAAAAAGGCCAAGAAATACCATAGGGATAAGGAAGATTCAATTAAACAAAAGAAAGATCACCATGGTGACAAAGAGAATCACTCTAATCATATGTCTATGGAGGTCTATGAAGTAACCAATAGATCGAGAAGAGGTAGAAATAGAAGGGTGTTTGATAAAAAATTCAAAGAAGAAAAGGCCAGTAAAGAGGCCTCTGAAGCGAGATACAGTAGGGAAAGAAGACCCTTTAAACCCTTCAAAACATACAAGCCCACTACCTCGTTTGATGATACTAGGCATAAAAGAAATAGATATGATTCAGGAAATCAGAGGAATCCCTACGACACTCCAGAGTGGAGGATCCCGCCAGCTAGAGAAATCTACAGGAGGGATAGATTGGCCTCAAATAGGGAATACGATCTATTACCAGTCTCAAGGAACCGTTACGCTCCCTTAAAAAGAGACCAACCACACAATTTTGAATACAAGGATGACTATCAGTCTCCTTTTTTAGGGAGAGGCAGAGAGAAAACTCTGTACAGATAAATAGACCCCATCGTACGAGAGGCAATAGAGGGGGGAAGAGAAACACAAAATTAAAAAATAAGAACAAAAGGAACAGGAATAAGAGGCTACGGGCACAAAAAAGAAAGAATGATGAAGTTAGTGAAAACTTAACATCAGATGAGGTTCCACCACAGATCAAAATATTAAATCTGAGTAAACATAGATTGTCTTTAGAAGAGAATACCCTCCTCCAAAAAGGTCTGAAATATGCGCCAACAAGCCATCTTAATCCCTTTGACATCTATATTGACATACAAAAATATGTAAGAAAATTAACTGTAAAAAAAATTTTTGCCACTCAAGAAAATAGTTGTACGGAGGAGGTGGAGATGACGCTCCCCACCCCGTTTCACCCTAAATCTATCTTTTACCCCCAACATCTGAAAGGTCCGTTCATTGAAACATTTAGTTCCATGGTATTAGAAGATCTTAACAACATTAAAATCGATAAGAGGGGTGCTAATTTAACTAAAAAGGGAAAAAAAGCCCTAGACGATTTAAAGTCAAATAAAGAGCTAGTAATTAAACCAGCGGATAAGGGGGGGGGGGGGCATAGTCCTGATGGACGTGGAAGACTATGAAGCAGAAATTCAGAGGCAATTACAAGATCCAAAGACTTATAAGAGACTACGGGGAGACCCATCTAAACAAATACAACAAAAATTAATACAAATAGTTGATAAAGCTGCATCAAAGGGAACCATCACAGAGAAGGAAGCGAAATTTATCATTAATAAGGATCCAACAGTGCCCGTGATATACGTTTTGCCCAAAATTCACAAGAATTAGGAGAAACCCCCAGGTAGACCGATCATATCAGGGGTAGAGTCGATCACTGCGAATTTGTCAAACTATATTGATTATTATCTGCAGCCCCTAGTCGGCCTTAATAGATCACATCTTAAGGATACCACTAGCTTTTTGCACTTATTAGATACCATCACTTGGGAAGAAAATGACTTCCTTGTGACAGCAGATGTAAGTGCTCTTTACACTATCATTGATCATAGGGATGGCCTGGAGGCTGCCCGCCGCTCATTGGAATCATCCCCATTGGGAGATAGCTTAAAGAACTTCTTGCTTGAGGGAATGGAGTTCATCCTATTGAATAATTTTTTTCTGTTTAAAGATGAGTTTTATTTACAGAGAACGGGCACTGCGATGGGCACCAGGTTCGCCCCGAGCTATGCCAACCTATTTATGGGGGCATGGGAGAACGACACCATCTGGTCCAACCAGGAGCTCGGGACGAACCTGGTGTCCTACGCAAGGTATATAGATGACATTTTTTTCGTGTGGGGGGGTGATAAGACAAGTCTCATCCAATTCTGTACTTTATTGAACTCCAATGTGAAAAACATTGTACTCACCTTTGACATCCAGGAAAAAAGTATCAATTTCCTGGATGTGACAGTTTATATAGAGGGGGGCAAAATTTGCTCCAAAATATATACAAAACCCACAGATTCAGGGTCCTATCTTTTGGCAAGTAGTTGCCACCATGACAACTGGGTCAATTCAAAAGACTAAGAAGAATTTGTACTAGTGAAAAAGTGTTCTCCGACCAGGCACAAGTCATGGGAAAGAAATTCAAGGCCTGTGGCTATAATAAAAGGAAAATAGACCAGGCAATTGAGGAAACAAAGAGCTTAGAACGAAAAGATCTACTAATGAAAAAAACCCTGCCAGAGGAAAAGAGTGACTTCAGCTACTCTTTTGTCACCAATTACACAAAGGAACACAAAAGAGTAGAGAAGATTTTTAGAAAACATTGGCCACTATTACAGAAAGACACAGTGTTAGGACCATTACTACCTAGCAAACCAAAAGTGATCTACCGCAGAGCCCCGAACTTAAAATCCAAACTTGTATCAAGTGCTTTACCTCCACCACCTTTGATATCAACAATAACATCTACTGGTTTTTACAGGTGTGGGTCCTGCATAGCTTGTAAAAACACTAAAAGTTTAGGAGACAAGAAAATTGATGAAATTACCATCAATGGAAATAAGATACAAATTAAGGAATTTATCACCTGCAACGTTAAGAACGTAGTGTATGCAATAAGATGCAGTTGTGATAAATTCTACATAGGTAGAACCTCACGGCCTTTAAAAGTGAGACTAGGGGAACATATACGGAATATCAAAAAAGGGCTGGAGACCCATGCCCTTTCAGCTCACTTTAAACAAGTACATGGTTGCTCTATCTCAGGTTTAACATCTTTTTGTGGGTTAAAAGCGGTTAAAGGGAATATCAGGAATAAAGACAGTTCTAAACTATTGGCAAAAACAGAAATGAATATGATCTTTAACTGCCATACCTTGGCCCCAGGTGGGCTAAATAATGATTTCGAACTCAAGTGGTTTTTATAATGTATGTTTTTTTGGGGTCTATGAGCTACAATGTGAGGTTGGGTTCGGTTTTTTTCCTGATTATTGTTCTCTAGTCCCTTTAGGTTTTCAATTGGATCTGGACTATTTAAGTTTGAAGAGGGAGGAAAAAAGTGTCCGGAAACATTTTTGTCAAAAATCTGTCATGTTACATAGGGTGAGGAATCACCATGGCCACCCGTAAAAACTACAGCACTAGCAGTTGTAGGTACTATCGGTGGCACATTTTTCCACTTTAATTTAGGATGTCACTTATAAATAGGTATAAACGTTTAGCACTTTATTTATTATTAATGTCCCTGTATGGGAAACTGTGACCCACTAATAAATGGCTACTTCGGTAGTAATAAATATATTTTTTTCTTTCACGTACTAATCACGTCACAAAAATTAGGACAAAAAACAAAACTCATTAAGGAGTTTCTTATATTCACTATATTTAGGTATGTACTAAGTATACCGCACGAGAGATATTGTAATCTATAAAATCCCCTATTGTAGGCACAGATACTGTGTGTATCTCCGCTCTGTATAGCCAGTATTGCCATAGCAACCACGCACAGAAGCGCTAGGACACACGGTAAATGGTTTCCTGGACTGCAGACAGGAAACCAATATGCGGTCCACTGTGCGTTCCAGTGACGCACTTCCGGGAGTCGGGACGCGTCGTCACAACAACGGCGCGACCCGCCTGTACATAGATCTAAAAATCTTACACTGGGGAGGAGTTTAATATTGATAGACTGAGCTGAATAAATAATAAAAAACAGAACTCTCACCTTATTATTAAGGGAGAGTTGCTAAGCGGGGCCCTTTTGGATCACGAGTAGTAAAACCCACTTGTGTTTGTGAGTCACGGTTGCCATGGAGATCCCTTGCATGAATATCGAAAAAGGTTTAAAGCACTTTATTATTCACACAACATAATATATGGTGCTGTGAAATATGTTAGAGAATCCATATGTGTTTGTTATCATATATTTTGTTCAGCAGTTTTATGTTTAAAAAAACTGTCACTGATTGATGATGTCAGCAATTGTTAATTACTGATTGGATGATCCACACATAAATATCAGGTCAGTCCACCCTCTCAGCATGTCTTGATAAAGGCCTACGAATAGGCCGAAACATGTCGACCAGCTGAGAGTGTGGATCTATTACATAGGTATGAATCAAGTACTTTTCCAAGGATTTTTTTGTATATACGGATTTTAAATTTTTTTATGTCTTTTTCTTTTTGATTTATTTTTATTGTGAGTCTTGCTGCTACAATCCTTTTTTAGACTCCTGTTTTTTAAAAAAGAATTTCTTCTGTTAGCTGTATGTCTCCCCGAAGATGTGGGGTATTTTTTAACAAATAAAAATTGTGTTTTTTGCATATGGATCTATTGTGATTGGAACACATTTTTTTTGAAAATACTTGCCACTACGGTGGATTCAATACACACGGAGACAGGAACTTTCTCTTTCATCCTGGTCAGTCTCCCAAAGAAACCCAGATGAGCTTACCCATAACCATCTTTCCTGTGAGTAGGGTACGCCTGATATTTTTCCCACTAAATACAAAGAAACCTTGATGTGCTTCCATCAGCATTCTTTTGTGTGAGTGAGGTACGCTTCCCTCCCTTTGGGTAAAGTGGGCTTACGATTTGATCAGAGCTGGTGGAATAAAAAAGATACCTTGATGGGCGTTTTCCCCTCTATAGAAAGAGTGAGTCAAGGTACACCCCCGCATGGAGAGTGATCTCTATTCCTTTAAGGATGAGTGCATGCATTGAGGAAAGAAAGTATTGTATTGTGTAGCGAAGTGTTGTACTGGTTAAAACGATATCACACATATATATATTCCCTTTTTTACGGCAACACCCACACGAGAGGGAGGGACATCTTGCTTAGAAGGAAGAAGGTATCAGCAGTAAAAGAAACCTTTACGTATTTGGAGCAGCCTCCTTTATTGTGAGTGAGGTATGCCTATCTTTCTCATGTAAAAAGGGTCACCGTGAGAGTGAATCTTTCGAACACAGTGGTGGATAAAAGATACCTTTATGAGTTTAACCTTCTCTCTGGGAAAGTGAGTTGGGGTACGCCTCTTTGGTGTAATTATCACGTCTTTCACTGTAGGATAAGTCCAGAAGCAAAAGATATTTTATGGACTGTTAAAGAATCTTTACCACCTATTAACCTACACTATAGATGAGTGGTGTACATGTGAAAACGATTTCACACATATATATATATATCTTTTTTCACGGCAACACCCATACGAGAGGGAAGGACTTTTTGCTTAGGAGGAAGAAAGAACTATCAGCAAAAGAAACCTTGATGCGTTTGAAACAGCCTCCTTTATTGTGAGTGAGCTATGCCCATCTTCTTCACGTGCAAAAGGCTTTAACCGTGGGAGTGATTCTGTCTAACACAGTGGTGGATGAAAGATACCTTTATGAGTGTAATCTTTTCTTTGGAAAAGTGAGTTGGGGTACGCCTCTCTGGTGAAATAATCACGTTCTTCACTGTCTGATATGTTCAGTTAATGAAAAGATAACCATGGACTATTAAAGACTCTGACACACATTTTTACAATCTTTTCTTTTCATGGTGACATCGACACAAGTGAAAGGGAGGTCCTGTCAAAGAAGAACATTGAGGAACGTATTGTAAAAGTACCAATCATGTTAATATCCTAGCGCCTGTATTTGTTTGAGTCCCACACATTCTTTTTGTCAAATGCAGAAAACTACAATAACATATTTATAAAGAGCATCTGTCATGGCTGAGTTTGTTTGTGAACTCGGACTAGAACTGGACACTGGGTTTGGTCTTGAGCGCTGTGGACAGAATTGGTCTGGCTTAATGAATGATCTGCTCATTCAGGCATGGTAGTCAGGCAGTATGCTCTACGAGGAAAGGTCTGAATTACCCCCGTCTTTGGGTAGATCTTGGATACAAAGGTTATTACGCACCACCTATTATCCAAGTCGTCAAGGCGGCGCTGCATAGACCTCAGTTCTTGGGCATATAGTGAAACATTATCATGCAACTTAGGGGTATATTTACTAAGCCTTGGATGGAGATAAAGTTGCTGGAGTCAGGGATGTGTGGTGAGCTAAATGGTTCAGGAGGCACTGGCTAGCACCAGAGACAGATTTACATGCAATATATGAGCCAAAGGGTACATCTGGGCATTATACTGAGGTGTGGCAGTATAAACTCCTGGAAATTTGGTGAGTTTTGAACAGAGATGTGCAGAAAAGATAGGCAGGTGAGGCACTGCCTCACCTGCCATATAATTTTTACTCCAGAGTTTTGGCTATAAAAAGTATTAGAATAATGCAAAGAAGATATTTCAAACAAATTCTTTGTATTTTTTTATATACTTTATACAGTCAAAACTCTGGCACAAACGTTAGTATGACAGGAAAGGCTCTGCCTCACCTGCCTCACCCCACTGCACGTCACTGCTAGAGATAAAGTACCAACCAATCAACTCCTAACTGCCATGTTACAGGCTGTGTTTGATAAATTACAGTTAGGAGCCGATTGGCTGGTACTTTATCTCCAGCAACTTTATCTCCATCCAAGGCTTAGTAAACAGACCCCTTCATTCAGTAAGCAACATCACCAGTGGATTCCTCCAAATCCGATACTCAATAGGTGATTTGAGTTAAATCAGTCTGAATAGCGGAGATTTAGAACTTAACAGTATCCCGTATTTTATTTTCAAGATCCATAAAATCTTTTTTAGAAGGGAAGTCAGCTTTAGTAGGAAGAGTATGAAGATGGGCCAGTACTTCAGCCAACGTAACATCAGGGTTAGACGGGGAAGTAAAAGTAGGTGAAGACTTCAAATGTTGGACGTCTTTGGGAGACTGGGACAAATCTAAAGAGGACTGCATGTCGTCCATGAGAGTATCATGGTCAGGTGTAAGATAATGATACAGGTTAGACTGAGTGTGAGTTTCCCCCGAGGGCTTAGCAGCAGGCATCTTAGGCCCTCTTCTGTGTTTCACCATTGAGTGATAAGAGCAGTGAGAAACGGCTATGATAGCAGGTGTAGTTATTTCTGCATTGCAGCGTATTCTGGATATTGAGATCCCAGACAGTGGTTAGCGTCCACCCTCCCCGATTGTATTTGGGTACTCAGGGGGTCATGGTCCTGCAAAGAGGGTTGTGATCAAGCCATGTCTGCCGTGGGCACCATGGAGTATATTGCACATAACAATATAAAACAGCAAAGTAGAAAGGGCGTATGGTGTCACACAGTAAAGTAAATACAGCCGTCGTGTAGTTATAACAAGACACTAAGTGTGGATTTTCAGACAGCCGCTAGCCCCAGAAACCAAGGAATACCAGCATCCTGAGTATACAGTAAAAGTCCAGGGGGTATTATACTGGTAGCTAGTACTAGAAAACTTGTACTTGTCGGCCTTGTATTGAGAAGAGGGAGCTTGGGATATAGGGCCTAATTGAGACCTGATCGCTAGCAAGCGATTTTTGCACTGCTGCGATCAGATAGTCACCGACTACAGGGGGAATGTATTTTAGTTGTGCAAGTGTGCAAATGCATGCGTAGCAGAGCTGTACAAACAGATTTTGTGCAGTCTCTGCGCAGCCCAGGACTTACTCAGCCGCTGCGATCACATCATCCTGTCCCGGACCGGTATTGACGTCAGGAACCCTCCCTGCAAACGCATGGACACACCTGCGTTTTTCCAGACACTCCCTGAAAACAGTCAGTTGACACCCATAAACGCCCTCTTCCTGTCAATCTCCTTGTGATCGCACGGATCCATCGCACAAACTCATTGCTGAGCGGCGATCTGCTTTGTGCCCGTGCGAAGCGTCTGTGCATTGCGGGGCATACACATGCGCAGTTTGGACCTGATCACCTGCTGTTCAGCCAAAGCATCTGCAGCCATCTCCTTTAAAAAGTACTATCAGCATGGACAGACCAGTCAGGTGTTTTAGGTAGCTGTTAGCAGAACAAATATTATAAATCAGGCTCCAGGGACAAGCATAGATACCAGTAAGTATAATGCACTATATGTTACCTCATATTGGGGGTCATTCCGAGTTGTTCGCTCGCAAGTGAATTTTAGCAGATTTGCTCATGCTAAGCTGCCGCCTACTGGGAGTGAATCTTAGCATCTTAAAATTGCGAACGATGTATTCGCAATATTGCGATTACACACCTCGTAGCAGTTTCTGAGTAGCTTCAGACTTACTCGGCATCTGCGATCATTTCACTGCTTGTCGTTCCTGGTTTGACGTCACAAACACACCCAGCGTTCGCCCAGACACTCCTCCGATTCTCCAGCCACTCCTGCGTTTTTTCCGGAAACGGTAGCGTTTATTCCCACACGCCCATAAAACGGCCTGTTTCCGCCCAGTATGGGTGTCCATTTCCTGTCAATCACATTACGATCGCCAGAATGATGAAAATGCCGTGAGTAAAATTCCAAAGTGCATAGCAAATTTACTTGGCGCAGTCGCAGTGCGGACATTGCGCATGCGCATTAAGCGGAAAATCGCTGCGATGCGAAGATTTTTACCGAGCGAACAACTCGGAATGACCCCCATAGTATTGTACAGGGAGGGAATGAGGGGAATATAAAAGTGCCAGTTATGGAGACAGGGCACGGAGATCAAGAGAGGCAAACACAAGCACCTCCATACATATCCCTAAAACGCCAGGCAGCAGCCTCCAGTACCTGGCAAGTGCAGATCACTCATTACTGGGCAGGAAGACCTCAAGATGGTGGGTGTCATGAGGCTTCAGGACACCAGCGTCCACCCGTCAATACCGAGACCTGAGCCAGCAAGCGGGACACTGCGGCAGGGAGTGCAGACGAGACGTCATTCACAGAGCAGCGCGGCAGGTGAGCGAAGCGCATACTCCAGGGAGCGGGGTCCACCTACACTGAGCGCCCACGGAGCACTGGCAGGTGAGGTCCCAGCTCCGATGCAGGAGGCAGGCCACAACTAGTAATGGGTAGTTCATCAATTCACATCTCTGGCAAAGATTAGTTCATCAGGAAGTAAAGCAGGTCGGAGAAGTTAGACAAACTGGGATATTCAATTAGCTCCGTCACTGTCAGGTGATAAGTCTCGCCGGGGGGGGGGGGCTATCTAATTGTCCCCGTTAAGCCGGCACGTGCCGCGGCTTGGCAGGGATTTTGTTTCACGAAGCAAAATCCCTGATAACAGCGAAAACGGCAGGGCTATTTCACCTGAAAACACACAGGTTTCACTGAACCTGTGTGTTTACAGATGTAAAAGCACATTTTACCAGCTGAGCTAATCGTATAGCCCGACAGCAGCACCCGAAGAAACATTGGAGGTTTTTACTCCCAATGTCTCTTCGGGGCAAATTGAATATCTGTGACAGACAGAATAGAGCCAGCAGCTGCATTAGGCTACTCACTGTCTCAATCACTGGATTTTTATTTCCTGAATCTGATGCTGTAAAATTAAATTTAAAAGTACAATACAGCCCAACAATACAGATCTAATAGAGAAAATAGCATCTGCACTGCCTAGCCAAAGTCTATGTGTGTCTGTGAGTGAGCATGTGTGGTCATGCTGCTCACCTTTCTGCTACACAATCACTGTCCTATTAGTCCAGATGTCCAAACACTTGCTGCTGCTTCTGGGACTGGGTCCTGAGCATACTGCTGTGCTAAATCTTCTACTGGGTGTGTAGGTGCTGCTGCAGCAGCACTGTTATTCAGCTCTCTCATGTAATACTCATGAGCCAGTACATCTCTGCTGCCACAGGTGGCACTGCTGTGCTCAGACATGGAGTGGACTCTGTGGAGTTGATTGAGCTACATTGTCCTGATGACTCATGAGTCATTCGCCTTGCAAGTAGATCAGCAGTTCACTGATTCATACAGATCACTGATCAGCTCTCTGACTCAATGACTCATACAGCTATAAGGAGTCAGTGCAGTACCTCTAAGCTACCATGTGTGGCACTGCTGTGCTCAGACATATGCATTGTATGGAGCTGATCCTGAGCTATATTGTTATGATGACTCTTTCTCCTTGCAAGTAGTTCAGCAGTTCATTGATTCATACAGATCACTGATCAGCTCTCTGACTCATACAGCCATAACGAGGCAGTACAGTGCCTCTAAGCTACCATGTGTGGCACTGCTGTGCTCAGGCATATGCACTGTATGGAGCTAACCCTGAACTGCATTGCCGTGATTCATTCCCCCAGGGGGTCATGGTCCCCAAACTGACTCATTACAAGCCGCCTGTGTGCGTGTGCTGCCGCCAGAAAGGAGCAGCTCCGGGGGCAGGGGAGGAGGATTGAGGGGGACTCGAGAACCGCAGTAGCGCTATGTAATTGGTGGCAGCGCCGCTGCAGCTGTCCCTCTCCTTCCACATAGGCTGGCCGCCACTGCTGTGAATGCTGGGATGCTCTTCCCTCATCCCAGCATTCACAGCGGCCGCGGCCAGCCTATGTGGAAGGAGAAGGACAGCTGCAGCGGCGCCGCTACCAATTACAGTGCGCTGCTGCGGCTCCCGACTCCCCTTCCCTCCTCCTCCCCTTCCCGGGATCTGCCAGCAGCTGCTGCACCGAGGAGCCTGACTGCCTGAGCCAGTGGAGAGATGGTAAGTATAATCTATTCTATCTATCTATCTATCTATCTATCTATCTATCTATCTATCTGTCTGTCTCTCTCTCTCTCTCTCTCTCTCTCTCTTTCTCTATTCTGTCTACCTAATGTGTAAAAGGGGGCCTGGCAGCTGTAATGTGTAAAAAGGGGGATGCTGTCTGCCGTAATGTGTAAAAAGGGAACGCTGTCTGCCGTAATGTGTAAAAAGGGCACACTGTCTGCCGTAATATGTAAAAAGGGGAATCTGTCCGCCGTAATGTGTAAAAAGGGGAATCTGTCCGCCGGAATTTGTAAAAGGCGCTCTACATGGTGTAGTGGTGCTACTGTGTGGCGTAATTTGAATAATGGAGACTACTGTGCACCGTAATATGAATTGGTATTATTGTGTGGCCACACCCCTTCCCCATGAAGCCACATCCCTATATTTTTTACGCGTGCCTGCAGTGCGCATTGCCCTTATATTACATAAGGGGGGGGGGGCACCAATACCGTTTTTTTGCACACAGCACTAAAATGTCTAGTTACAGCACTGCATGAACTATTCTGCTGAACTAATCTTTTCAGTGAACTAGATCATAATGAACTAATCACCAAAGTGAACCAGATTTCCCATCACAAGCCACAACCCGCGGAGAAGCCTAGAGCGTCTCTTGGCTCCGTGACCCGCCACCTCGTGATGCACAGCAGGAACTGGGTGTAGCAAGAGCTCGGAAGGGGTAAGATTGCTGCGGGCGACACTCTAAACAGGTGCAAATAGTGCTTTCTTCCCGGAGCCCACGAGTCAGCTGTCCGCTCAGAGCAGCAGCCAGGCCACACACCCCCATGTTTATTCTCTTTACATTAAGGTGTCAGTGCTTGTTGCTTTAATTCTATGGCTCTGGGGTGTCTTCAGTTTTAAATGGAGCCTGCCGGCTCCACTGTCTAGACCTACGTTTGAGAACTTCTGGCATAGAGCATCCGTGACTGCCATAAAAACAGAGAACATCCAAGACTGCAATGTAATATGAAGAGTATTAGTGACCCCATACAGAGAGCATTAGTGATTGCCATATATGGGGTGTTGTGCGAAAAGACAAGATCTGTAAAAGCTGCCCTAATGTTAAGGCCGATGTGGGAGAGATGTGTGCTGAGCGATCCGCTCAGCACACATCTCTCCCACCGCTCAGCACAGTGCGATGTGTGCTGAGCATGTGGGGGGAGACGGGGGACCGCTCATTCACCCAGCGGTAGCGATAGCACCAGCGATAGCGATGCGCGGGGCTGCGCATCGCTATCGCTGTGGGGGTACACACGGAGTGATCATGCTTAAAATCTAAGCAATCTAGTCAGATTGCTTAGATTTTAAGCAGCGATCGCTCCGTGAGTACCCCCCTTTAACCCCTATACCTCACACTTCCTCTCTTTTTCCCTCCTTATCTGCCTCCTACATTCATCCAGAAACAATAGAGCAATAGATAGCAGCCTATACGAGCACTAGGACTGAAATGGGCAGACTAGATGGGCCAAGTGGTTCTTATCTGCCATCAAATTCTATGTTTCTATGTTTCTAAAGGAAGTCTAACAGCTCTGAAGAAATGTTTTAATAAATTCAAATCCCTCTCCCCCACTTTATTGCTGTAAGTAGCACACCTAATTTTGTTTTTCAAATTCCAGGGCCAGCACAGCAGTGTCTCACTTTTCACTGAGGGCTAGAAGCCTGTACTTAAGCCTTGAAAAGTGATAAAGTGGAGAGTGATAAAGTACCAACCAACCAACCAACCAACCAACCAACCCCTAACTGTAATTTTTTAAACAGAGCCTGTAACATGGCAGTTAGGAGCTGATTTGGCTGGTACTTTGGGGTACATTTACTAAGCAGTGATAACAGCGGAGAAGTGAGCCAGTGGAGAAATTTCTCCATCAACCAATCAGCAGCTCTGTATCATTTTATAGTATGCAAATTATAGATGTTACTTCAGTGCTGATTGGTTGCCATGGGCAACTTCTCCACTGGCTCACTTCTCCGCTCCTATCACTGCTTAGTAAATGTACCCCTTTTTTATCACTCATTTTATCACTTTTTAAGGCTTAGTACATCTGGTCCTGAGAGTACAGTTAGGCAGCCGCTCTTCAGCGGCTGCATGACGCAGTATGGCCCACTCTTCCTCCTCACAACCCTGCCTCCTCTTCCTCCTCAAAGACCTGCCTCCCTCTTCCACATTTCCCTGCCTGCCTCCCTACTGCTCACAGCCCTGCTGTCCCTTTCCTCATTGTCCTAGGTCCCTCCATATTGTATGTAGCTAGTACTATTTAGCCCATACTTACCTAACTTTAATTTCTCCTCTCCAGGAGAAGCCAAGAGAGGAGACATTGCAGGGAATTTGGGAAGCAGGGCTATACACACATCAGGTAAATGCCACAATTTGCGGGTCCGCGGGGCTAAAAAGATGCTATTTGCATCATTTTAACCCCTCCCTCACAATGCGGAACCACGAATACCGCAGAGAATCTCTCCATCCTGCCTGCATCACTAGGGTGCGGGCAGAATGCAGGAGATCTGCCTGCTCTTCCGGGGGTATGAGGGGCTACCCCAAAAATCATAAGCCTCCAGCAACTTCCAGGAGAGTAGACAAGTATGGTTTGGCCTCATTGATTGAGCATTATGCCGGGTACACACCAGAGCAAACTCGGCCAAATATGTAGTTTCCAGCCAAATTGGAATGACATATAGGCCAGATCGTTCAGTGTGTACCCATGATTTGTGTGCTCCCACGGACATTAAGAATGTCTCCTAGTTGTCCCTACTGCAGAGTCAACCAGGAAATATCGCTAGCGATGCCATGCTGCCGAAGTTAGCTTGGCATCCCCAGTCGCTTTGTCACCCCCCTGCATCAGCAAGTGTATATGCACTTACCGATGCAGGGTTCCATAGCAGATCATCCGGCTGCACAGCTGTGACTCTGTCCCCACTAGTATAACAATGTTGAAAAATTTGCTTTTAACAATTCACTGGAAAGGAGAGCACTGTGAATTAGACAGGCTATAGTTTTTTTCCTACTTCAATAATAGTTCCAGAATTGATACGTTTTCCAATACCAGATCATACTTTCACTGATCTTTGCCCATGATATTACTGCTTTCATTGAAAATAAAAAATAAAATGTGAGTCTAAATATAACAACTGTGTTTGCAAGATTGTAGGTTCAGCATTTCTTAAGGTGAACCTGTCACTTACAAATGGGGAAGAATCCAATCAACACTGATGTATTGCTTGACTACTATTTATAAAGCCTGAGTTACAGTCATGTGACGGTTCCTAGAGAGATTTTATGAAAGCAAACGCAACTCACAATTATCTGCCTCCACTGTGTAGGTGACGTTCACTTTACTGTTTGTCAAGTGAGCACCACCAGTGTTTTCTTCTAGGGAAAAAGGCAGTGGTACTCAACTAAAATTTCAGATTGTCAGAAGATTTAATAGATTTCACACTCTGGATAAGTCTTTAAGATGACAACCAGGCAGTGCTATGACATGAGATTTTTTTTTACAATGCAAGCGAACTCTACAGTTGTTAAAGTTAGATTGCATACAGCTCAGTGCAGTCACAATGGACACATGTATTGCTCACATGGCTAGATTAAAGTGGAGAAAAAATAGGACACATGCCCCAAGCCCCCTGAACAAGTTACTTTACTTTATGTCAGTTCTGGCTCATGGCACTGTGTCCTGAGGTAGATTACTTGAAGTGCTGTTGTGACTGCCCTATTTAGAAGCAAACGTTCATGTCTAACAATGGGGCAGCCCACATCATTCTTTAGTGTGATTCACCTCACGTCAGGGAGAGTCAGGTTGTCCATAGGTGCCATGAGGGAGAATGAGTGCATGGTTTACTCTACTGCTATTTGGAGCAGCGGTTGGGACAGGAATGCCAAAGTGAATGGGAATGGTTGAGGGTGACTCCTTTTGGCATGGCCCATGAGGGACTTGCTGCATGGGACTTACAGGAGTGGACGAGACGGGGAAGGCAGCTATCCATCCATGCTGCCACTGCTTCTTGTTCTCTAATCCAAAGCAACTTCCTTTCCAGGCACATGACATGACACCTATTAAGTCTGGGCAGAAAGTCTGCATGAGCAAGCAGAAGATGCAAAGGCGTACTGGGGAGTGAGATGGGGCTTGGAGAAGATAAAGAGAAATCCCTTTGAAAAAAATATTGCTACCCACAGTGTATATTCTTTTGTGTTTTAATTGTTCATGTATCTTTTTGTATGTAATGTGTCTTAGATATAATCCCTACTTTGTCTGCCACCACTAGTAACAATAGTGACAATAAAGGTTTTTCGATATAGTCAAAGCTCACTGGGTTGCACATCTATTTTTCCATTATATTCTTGTGCATGTATAGGACAGTATGCGTTTAAGCTTTAAAAAAAACAAAAAATAACTCCATAACTTGCCTTTGCAAAATTGGTTACACACTTCGTATTGCCTTATACTGTATAGTTAGCACATGGCCACTTGGTTTACATAAGGGGAACAACTTCTTACTGTGCACCCCAACTAACCCAACTTCTATTCTATCTTTAAGGGGGGTGTGATGCCTTTGTACTATTCCCTTACTCTGATTTCTTAATTGGTCCACAGACTGCATATTCCTCCTCCACATCTTGTGCCCCTGTTTGTCTCTCCCTGTTTTATTTACCTCTCTCTACCTCTGCCCCCTCCCCCCCCAATTTACCCCATTTGAGTGTATATATTCTTTGTGTCTTTTCCTTTTCACCTCGTAGCTTCACAGTCATATATATATTCAGTGACTTAGACCACCCTGCCCGACTTCCTTCTGGACTCAACAAAACATGCACCACTTGTCACTGCCATCTGTAAAACCTTAACCTGAAGAAGTCTGTATTGCAGATTTCACTATTTTTTTAATACAAATAACGTTGTCCCAGATATATGTTGTTAATAATTCTCTCTCTCCACTTGTGAATTATAACACTATGGATAGACCATAAGGGTTCCCCTGTCTTAAGTGCCCTGGACCCACCAAATCCTTAATTGAGCTCTGATTGCTCATAAGGAATCCCCAGTGAGCTGATGCATGTGTCATTCTAAATCAAAGCAGTGAAAGCATCATTTTTTTCAGTCACAGTAATAACTGCAAGTTAGTGGGCTTCTTTGTTTATATATGCTGGCTGATAGTGTTTCACAAGTAATCACATCTCCTCTTTCATATTCCAGTCATATTTGGCCCATCTGGGTTTCCTTCTTAATAAACCTTAAAGAAGTGTACTTATACACTGTAGTGAGAGATTTCTCTTACTGAGATACTTGCTGGAAGTTAGACCACCTTACTGAGACACCAGGAACACCATCCAGAATCTCATAACTCAGCTGAGTACAATAAAAATATAATTGACAAGAAACCCTACTATAGCTGGTTACAAACACTGCGACTGCAGAAAACTGCAACAAATCACTATCTTCTTCTGTATGATTAATTCTGTTTGTCAGACAACAAATCAGAACTACATGTGACATCACAAGATGAGTTAGGTACAACTGCAGGAAAATCTCAGAGGATGTTACTGTGAACCGTATCCTCCATGGAGCCTAAAAAAATCCTTGTATTACATTTTTCATATCACAATCCTTGCTCTTGTCAGCAAGTTTGATAAATCTGACCATATTTTCACAGAACCTCAAATCTAAAACCAGAACTAATTGAAAGTGTTATCCCAGATTAAAAGCTATGTTATGGACAAAACTCACCATGTTAACCTGTGATCTATTAACTTCCATGGACAAAGACTATACATGTGTTACATGGGATCATTTACTAACATTATATTTAGCTGCTACGCTTGCATCAACCTATCAGTAAATAGAATTTATCCTTACAGTACAAGTTAACCATTAATCAAAGATCTTTATATACTGTACACAGGGGCGTATCTAGGTCCGAGCGCTACTGGAAAAGTAAGGTACTGGCACTCCCACCCCCTCTTAGGCAGTCCAGTGCCAGTTGCTGTGGTGGGGCTGCAGCACAGACCAAATATGATATAACCGCCTCCTTCCCACCCCCAAATGACTTTAGACTGTCAATAGAGGAGGTACCATGGGCTTGTTGAGTGTCATGGGCGCCTATCAAAGCACCACAGCACAATAGCCATATCTTAAGATATTTACAGAGGAAATGCCAGGCAGAGGCAGCTCAAGGAGTTACTGTTGTAGTGATCAGTTTTACAATGTAGAAAGTCAATATATAGCAATAAACTGTCTACCTTGATGTACCAGCAGCCAGTGGCGTAACTACTGCCCCCGCAGTCCTCGCGGTGGCTTGGGGGCGAGGGGCTGCGGGGGCGCCACTGATTACAGCAGACTGACATGCGGACGAGCGCCCGCATGTCAGACTGCTTTCTCCTTCCCGCCGCCGCTTGTTGGAGGGACACGGACGGCACAGCGTGTGCCTCTCCTGTGTCCCTCCTGCATCATCTCCGGCGGCCGCGGGTCTAATAGGGGGAAGTGCCGTCCGTGAGCTCTAATTGGCTCACCGGAGATGATGCAGCAGGAGGGACACAGGAGAGGCGATCTGTGCCCTCCGTGTCCCTCCAATAAGCGGCGGCGGCGGCGACGGCGGCACTGGGAGGAATATCTGGCACCTTCGGCGCGCGCATATTTATCCCTTTCTTGCTCCCAATTATGCGGCGGGTGGGGGTGGGGGGGGGGGGGGCGCCAAAGAATTTTTTGGCTTGGGGGAGAAAAATTTCTAGTTACGCCACTGCCAGCAGCAGCTACTTTATTTTATCCTACACAATGTTTTCTTTAATAGAAATGGAAATGCATCAACATTGTAGTCTTCCAGTGGCTCCATGTAAATTTCTTCTTTTAGCTCACTGTTTAATAATACCGAGTCCAAGTCCAGTTGGTACAGCAGTAGATATATAAATGACCATACACAATGTACTGTACCTTGCAACAGATGAGATTTCCCTGTAGTTAGTGCCTGATTTCTGTGTGTAAACCCTTAGCAACAAGTAGAGCTTTGGAGCTAGTAAGACTTCCGTTGGTTTTTAGTTTCGGGATGCAGTTAAATGCCAGCAGTCAGGATCCCGGCGGTCAGGATACTAACGCCGGAATCCCAAATGCTGACAATGCCGCTAGCCGGAATCCCGGCTCACAGGGGCAATTCCCACTCGTGATTGTCCACAACACACATAGAGTGGGAATAGAACCCGTGGTGAGTGCAGTGAGCCACCAAGCCTGCAAGGGGACTCTCTACGCTTGCCCTGGTGCCGGCATACTGATGGCCGGGATGCTACAGTCTGTATTCTGATGGTCGGTATCCCGTCCATTCGTAATACATATTGAGCCCTTAGTTTCTTGCAGAAGAAACATGTTTTTGACTATTTACAGCCATTTGGCCTGTCCACAATGGTCCATGTGTCTTTGTTGTTTAAAGGTGTTAGCTCTTAATGCCCATTATCTATTGCTCGATTTACACTTTTCCCAGTTGCAGCTTGACTTTGCTTTTTGTATGATTTGAGGATCAAAGCAGACAAACCTAGCACATTCTTTGCTGTATCTTTTAGGCGGTTTGCCTTTGTTGACCCTCATAGGAGTACTGCTCTGTGGTAGATAACTTGTATTTGTAGTCTCAATTTTGAAAAATGCTTCCAGCTGTTGGCATAGCTAGCATCACATGTTTTTGTGCTGTTGCAATGTTCACTCTTTAATTGAAGCTGTCTCATGAAATACTATATCTCTAGATGTCAAAACCTTTTTGTTGACAGTGACCCACAATCTAGATCCTTTACCCTCTAGATAATTTCCAAGAATAATACATGAGACTTGGGATCTGACTTGCACCTCTTTCCTTCAGGGATATGGACATACAGTATGCTTTATACACAAAGACATAGAGATCACTGTCACTTAGCTTTGCCCATGCCTCCAATGGTGTTTTACGTTTGACTGCCACCATAGGTGCTTGATTCTTGAGGTACACACAGAATCTCTTATCTATACCCACATCACTTAGCATAGTCTGTGCTTTTTCATTGATTGCTTTGGATGCCCTTTCACTCACTCTGTTCAGGTGTGTAGCAATCGTTAGTTGGTGTTGAATGCCACTCTTTTGTAACACTATAGTTAGATCTCTATTCTCATATTTCCTACCATTTTCAGACAATAGCACTTTATTTTTAGTCCCGGTTGAGTTTCCACTAGACTCTGATATTCTGCAATTTTGCAGTTTAATTCCCTCTTGGCTTTCAGGAAGTATGTGTGTCATCCTAGTAACGTCATCTATAAGTATCATGAAATAGCAGTTACCATTCATTGACGCCATTTTCATCTGTCCACACACATCTGGTGCTTTAGCTCTAGACACTGAGGGGCCCATCTTCCCTGTCAAAGTTACATGTATTATATTTTTTTCACCATGGGATGATACATAGGGGCCCTTACAAGCTTTTGCATTGGGGCCTGCAATATATCTAGTTATTCCCCTGGACCTGCTCATTGTAATGTGGTTTAAAATGAACTTGAGGGCATTATGTTACATAATATGCACTGGGGCACTGTAATGTGGCAGAATATCAAGTGGAGGCACTATAGTGTGGCATAATATGAACTGGGTGCACTGTAATGTGACAGTGATAAATGTACTGTAACAAAATGCAGCTTTCAGACTATCCACTGTCTGCCTGTAAAATGGTGAATAGTTTTCAAGATTGGCTTACAGACTTTCAGAGCCCTACGTGACTTGGGCCCAAGGCACTTGAAACAGCATTTGATTCCATACTGTCCCGCTTGCTTACTGCAGTCTGTTAATGAAGGACTATCCTTGAATTCATCTGGGGGTCGAGCTTTCAGCTTTGTGGCTCTGACTCTGTGGAACTCGCTTCCCCGAACAATTCGAGAAGCCGCCACTCTAGAATCCTTCAAATATACTTTAGACTCAAGACTAACTTGTTCACCAAAACATTTTGCTAATGTCCCTTGTTAAGCTTGTTTTGTATTTTGTGCTGTAAAAGCAAATGTTAAGCACCTAGTCGTATTTACAGAAATTGCTATATAAATAACATTTTTGTACATCTCTGAATTTATTTATTTATTTCCAGTTATTTATATAGCGCACACATATTCCGCAGTCCTTTTACAGAAAATACTTGGCCATTAACATCCGACCTTGCCCCAGTGGAGCTTACAATCTATATTCCCTACCACATGTATACGCATACACATTCCCGCTGAGGCCGCTCCTCCATCCCCTTGCCTCATGCCTTGAACAACTCAGCTTTGCTTGCATACTGCCATCAGGCTACCTCCCGCTTGCTTGCATCTCATGTCATCTGTCTGTCGACCCTTCCCACTAGATTGTTAGCTCTTCAGAGCAGGGCCCTCTTTCCTCTTGTTATCTAAGCCCTCTTCTCAACACATTTCACTCGCAGCTCTCCCCTACTCAGCGACCATCTTTACCGCTTTTTCTTCTGCTGGTAAAGGCTCATCTCCATCTATGGCCACCAGCCCCTAGTAATACGATGATCACTCCCTCACTACTTACATCCTAGCTGTATTATGTCTTGAGAATGTGTGGTGCTCCTTGTTAACTGTACTCTATTTCTGTTATTTATTTACTGTAATGCTAAGTTTGTCTCCCTTTGTACGACGCTGCGAAACACTTGTGGCACCTTATAAATAAAATGTAATAATAAATAATAATATTTTTTTTGGGATCCAAGTAACCTACCAGCATATTTTTGGATTGTGGGAGGAAACTAGAGTACCCGGAGGAAACCCACACAAGTACGGGAGAATATACCAACTCCACACAGTAAGGGTCATGGTGGGAAATAAACCCATGACCTCAGTGCTGTGAGGCAGTAATGCTAACCATTACACCATCCGTACAGGGCCGATGGGATGTTTAGATTGTGTATATTAAATTTAAACCAACGGTGTATATTAGTTTTAACTAATAGTTTAATAATGCCTGGATACTGTTTATAGCTCCACCTAATTGAAAGACAACTATTTTATAAACTTTTCTTGTAGTGGAACAAAGACAACGTAACCTTAAAATACACATAGAAAAATAAAATAATTTATCTTGTCACATGCAAGAAGAGCAGCAGCCTCTGTACTACTTACACACTGGGACAGAACTCAGGAGGACTTTCTGTGTGTATCTCTATCTCTAGACCCAAATGGTTTATTTGCATAACAGTTTACACAAGACTCAGACACCCAGGTAGGGAGGAGGAGAAGCTAGGATCCATGTGTTACTTACAGCTCTCTCCACACTCCTATCTCTCCTCTGGTCAGAAAGCTCACTCGGTAGCTCATGAAACATGATATTCCTGTGTCTCTGCCTGCACTGCACACTGTCCTACTTGCATGCTGGCTGCTGGTTCTGCTGCTGCTTAAGAGGGAAAGTGTGCTCTGGCCGGGGGTAGGCGGGGGGCTGGCAAAGGGGGGCCCAGGGTACAGTATGCCCTACATCCCCCCCTTAATCTGGCTATACATCTGTGCTGCCCATGAATCAGGCCTTAGTTTCATGTATGCGAAGCAGGAGCAATGAAAGTTGACCTGTGTATACTGTTATACCTACAGTAGTGTCACTGAAAGGGTTAACAATGTATCATCAAGGTGAAAGCTATAGTAGGGTAATTAGGTTTTCAATTGCAAGTGTATCACAAATTTAATCAAGTTCTTAAAGGCAACTAAACGAAGATGATGTATGGAATATCTCTGTTATGAGGAAAATATGTCAAAGCTTGATTTAATACTGATATTTAACAGGGATATTTAACAGTGTATATAAATACATTCATGGATCATGGAAAAACAACGGCAGCAATATGGGTGGTCATTCCGAGTTGGTCGCTCGTTATTTTTTTCTCGCAACGGAGCGATTAGTCGCTAATGCGCATGCGCAATGTCCGCAGTGAGACTGCGCCAAGTAAATTTGCTATGCAGTTAGGTATTTTACTCACGGCATTGCGAGGTTTTTTCTTCGTTCTGGTGATCGTAATGTGATTGACAGGAAGTGGGTGTTTCTGGGCGGAAACAGGCCGTTTTATGGGAGTGTGTGAAAAAACGCTGCCGTTTCTGGGAAAAACGCGGGAGTGGCTGGAGAAACGGAGGAGTGTCTGGGCGAACGCTGGGTGTGTTTGTGACGTCAAACCAGGAACGACAAGCACTGAACTGATCGCACTGGAAGAGTAAGTCTCGAGCTACTCAGAAACTGCACAGAGAAGTCTTTTCGCAATATTGCGAATCTTTCGTTCGCTATTTTGATAAGCTAAGATTCACTCCCAGTAGGCGGTGGCTTAGCGTGTGCAAAGCTGCTAAAAGCAGCTTGCGAGCGAACAACTCGGAATGAGGGCCATGATCTATAACAGGTCTCTGCAGAGAGAAAATTGTGAAGAATTTGATGTTCAGCTGTACAAATTATTTTTATAGAGAAGGAAAACTGGATCTCATTCCCACAAGAGCTGGTACAGAAACACAAGATACTGTAAGAAAAGATTTTACTGCATAGTTATCATTTTCTTATTATTTTGTCCTATTAAATATCATCTATTACTGCCACTGTTCACAACAATAATAAATGTTAATTTGTGGAAATCAAGAAACTCTTGCTGGAAAAGTTGCTGTCCTGGGAAAAAATTAAAATATAGTGATAGCTACTGTAACGCTTTTCTGGGATATACCTTCTGCTTATGCATAGCCATCAGCAAAGGCATAGCTACCATAGGTGCAGGCAGTGCAGCTGCTATGGGGCCCAGAGCTGAGAGGGGCCCACCTTCCCTGTCAAAGTTACATGTGTTACAGGTTGAGTATCCCTTATCCAAAATGCTTGGGACCAGAGGTATTTTGGATATCGGATTTTTCCGTATTTTGGAATAATGACATACCATAATGAGATATCATGGTGATGGGACCCAAGTCTAAGCACATAATGCATTTATGTTTCATATACACCTTATACACACAGCCTGAAGGTAATTTTAGCCAATATTTTTAATAACTTTGTGCATTAAACAAAGTGTGTCTACATTCACACAATTCATTTATGTTTCATATACACCTTATACACACAGCCTGAAGGTCATTTAATACAATATTTTTAATAACTTTGTGTCTTAAACAAAGTTTGTGTACATTGAGCCATCAGAAAACAAAGGTTTCACTATCTCACTCTCACTCAAAAAAGTCCGTATTTCGAAATATTCCGTATTTCGGATATTTGGATATGGGATACTCAACCTGTATATACATTTCTCGCCATTGGGTGGTATGTAGGGGTCCTTTCAAACTTTTTCCTTGGGGCCTGCAATATATCTAGGTATGCCCCTGGACGTGCTCATTGTAGTGTGGTATAAAATGAACTCAAGGGCATTTTAATGTTATATAATATGAACTGGGGCAGTGTAATGAGGCACAATATGAACGGGAAGAATTATATATCATAATGTGAATTGTGTGTACTGGCAGCTCTGAAATGTGACATACAGTATGGTGAACTTAAGCACTACTGCAATTCTTAAAAGAAAGTAAGGCACTACTATAGGGCATAACATTAAATAAGGCTCTACAATGGTTCAGAAAATGAACTAGGGCACTATTATAGGGCATAAAATTAACAACTGCTGCGGAGAAGTGTCTCTCTAGAATACGGGTGGGGAACCTTTTTTCTTCCAAGGGCCATTTAGATTTTTTAAACATCATTCGCAGGCCATTTTTTAATCAAACCCCCCCCCCCTTTACCCCCACATCCCCCCTTCCCCCCCCCCCCGGAAAGTAGGCATGCCCACATTAGTGCTCCTCCCACTCGCTGTTACACAAACCATTTTCATGTAAGTAACCTGCCCTTCCACAGGTCTCCTAATTAGTAGTAGCAGAGCCAGTCCCACTGCAGCCACACTGCATAGTTTTTGCTAGCCACAAGTGTGGTCTGCACCCGCACTACACTATTTCCATGGTTACCCCCAGCTCCCACACTGTAATTAGCAGCACCCACTTACACTTACACTTACATTCTCTCATTAGAGAGTAAGCGCTGACGGTCTTCTCTGCTCCTCCAGTGGTACGCCAGGTCCTCCTCCTCCTGAAAGCGCCATCTCCGCGCTGGATGCCGGCTCCTCTTTCTCCTGCTGGGGCGATCTCCATGCCGGGTACAGAGTCCTCTGTGTCCTGCCCGGGGCCATCTCTATGCGGGTCCTCCTTCCTTCTCCTACCAGGGCTGTCTTCAGGCTGTGCACCGGGTGCTCCTGCTGGGGCCGTCTCCATGCTGGGATCTGACTGCTACTACTGCTGTGCTGTACCCCGGAGAGTTGCCAAAGGTCTGGCTCTGCTTTCACATTTTATATTCAAGTCAATCATTCAGGAGCCGGGATTCTATAAAAGTGAGTCCTGGGTGCTCATTTCAGGGTAAAATATATGTTTTTGCGAAAACTGCTTGGCAGCTGCCTTGCAGGCTAGTCAAAATGTTTTGCCGGGCCGGATTAGGGCCGCGGGCTGGCGGATCCCCACCCCTGCTCTAGAAGCATTGGGGCCCCTTCAAAATGTTGCACTGGGGACCACAAAGTTCTGGTTACTCCCATGGCCATCAGGCCGCAGATGTATGCACTGTAGATACAGTACTTTAGCGAAAGGAGGGAAGGGAGGAGCAACCTACCCATCAAGGAGGGAACAGAAGATCCCTACCAAAGGTGTTAGTCAATTAACATACCTGTGCTCCAAGTAGACAATCTGGAACACATTTACTGTTAAGTTACTGTACCAACACATTATTCAATGTTTTTGTATGCCATATGGTGCAAGACAACTGGCGCTACTGAGACACTTCAAGAGTAGTAACGTGGCATATTTCTCTTGCTTCCATAAGTAATATTGGGGACAGATTAGTACGATGGGGTATAGACGAATCCAAAGGAGCCAGTGCACTTTAAATTTCTTCAACTGGGTGTGCTGTTCCTCCCCACTATTCCCCCTCCCACAGGCAGTTTAGAAAAAAGTGCCCTCAGGAGAGGATGCACACTCTGCTAGCTCCAGAGTTTTTCTTCAATTTATTTTAAACTTTTGTTTATTTTGTGTGTATGGGGTAAACTAACAGCGCCAGAAAACAGTAAACAAATACTTCACAGTAGATTGATAACCCCCAGGTATGCAGTAACTGTATGCCACTCCCTAATATATAAAGGGCGTCCGCTATTTCTTAAATAGATCCCACACTAGTACGAGTGCAGGGTGGAGCAATGAAGGTTGAAGAGAGTGGATAAGATCTGAGCGACCACTGGTGGCAGCAAAATTCTAGGTACTGTGTAATTTTCAAAAAATTGGGGTTTATTACAAAACAAAAGATTAAAAACACATGTACAGAAAACCAGGGTTACAAACTACACAGGATCTATATAGTAGCAAGATGAACCACTAAAACTACGTGTTCCAACCGGGACACAGTTTAAGAGACACATAAAAAGCACATATAAGAGTTAAAAAAGGATAAAAGGTAGGATAAAAGCAGCTTAACTGAGGATTCAAGAGTAGTATCAGGATTCACCCAACGCGTTTCAATGGGTCTGACTTCATCAAGGGGCATCTTATAAGTGGGACACATCATCTATATATACCATTATGAGTGAGGAAGTGATTGCTACCTCACTTCCTGTAATTAACTTCAATAAGTTTTTTGGGACCTAATAATGTACAATAAACACATGTGGTTTATTTTGGTATGCTGTTTGGGCAACAGCACACCTGCGCTGTGGGAGTTGGGGGGGGGGGGCGTCACCGGCCTCGTGAGGTGCAGAGCTGCCTCCTCGCTGTTCAGCAGGGCATGGCGCCTTGGCTGTCGCAGCCACAGCACGCCGCACACCCCTAACAATGCCTGAAGGTGATCGTCAGTGGTGAGTACCAACCGGGGGCCCCGCTAGGGGGTTCCCCCGTTCATTGGCCCTCATTCCGAGTTGATCGGTCGCAAGGCGAATTTAGCAGAGTTACACACGCTTAGTCTACGCCTACTGGGAGTGTATCTTAGCATCTTAAAAGTGCGAACGAAGTTTACGCAATATTGCGAACAAAAAAAACTTAGCAGTTTTAGAGTAGCTCCAGACTTACTCTGCCTGTGCGATCAGTTCAGTGCTTGTCGTTCCTGGTTTGACGTCACAAACACTCCCAGCGTTCGCCCAGACACTCCCCCGTTTCTCCGGCCACTCCTGCGTTTTTTCCGGAAACGGTAGCGTTTTCAGCCACACGCCCATAAAACGCCGTGTTTCCGCCCAGTAACACCCATTTCCTGTCAATCACACTACGTTCGCCGGTGCGAACAAAAAGCCGTGAGTAAAAATCCTTTCTTCATAGCAGAATTACTTAGCGCAGTCGCAGTGCGAACATTGCGCATGCGCTCTAAGCTGATTTTCACTGCGATGCGAAAAAAAAGAACGAGCGAACGACTCGGAATGAGGGCCATTGTGCGGCAGAAGTGCGGGTGAGGTGTACGGGTCCCTCCTGGGGGGAACCGCTGTAGCCCCTGCGTGAGACTGGCTGGCGCTTTTTGTACCAAACATTTACAGCAAGGACAAGGTTACTACTCCAGTCTGTTCGTGGTGCCAAAACCAGACGGGTCTGTGAGACCCATTTTGAATCTGAAGTCCTTGAATCCTTACCTGAAGGTTTTCAAATTCAAGATGGAATCTTTGAGAGCGGTGATCGCAGGCCTGGAACAACAGGAATTCTTAGTGTCCCTTGATATCAAGGATGCTTACCTCCATATCCCAATTTGGCTTCCTCATCAGGCCTATCTGCGGTTCGCCCTATTGAACGATCACTACCAGTTTCAGGCGTTACCCTTTGGCCTGTCTACAGCTCCGATGGTGTTCACAAAGGTGATGGTGGAAAGGATGTTTCAGCTCAGAGTCCAGGGGGTCAACATTGTCCCTCACCTGGATGATCTCCTGATAAAAGTGAGATCCAGAGAGTTTCTACTGCTCCACATAGATTGCACTATTCATCTTCTGTCTTGCCACGGCTGGACTCTCAATCTACAGAAGTACCATCTGGAGCCGTCTCAATGGCTCCTGTTTCAGGGTATGCTACTGGATACTGTAGCTCAGAGAGTGTTCCTCCCAGAGGACAAAGTAAGAACACTTCAGGAAATGGTTCGCATGGTTCTCCGACCTGCTCGAGTTTCCATTCATCTTTTCATAAAATTGTTGGGAAAGATGGTGGCCTAATATGAGGCGGTACAGTTCGGAAGGTTCCATGCCAGACCCCTCCAATTGGATATCCTGAACAAGTGGTCTGGTTCACATCTTCAGATGCACTGGATGATTCGGCTGTCACCCCAGGCCAGGATTTCACTCATGTGGTGGCTGCAGTCTTCCAACCTGTTGGAGGGTCGACGCTTCAGGATTCAGGATTGGATTCTCCTCACGACGGATGCGAGTCTAAGAGGATGGGGAGCTGTCAGGGGGCAAAGTTCCAGGGCAGGTGGTCTGCCCAAGAGGCCCTACTTCCGATCAACATACTGGAACTTCGGGCTATCTACAATGCTCTTATTCAGGCCTCCCCTCTACTCCGGGATCAGGCGATCCAGGTTCAGTCGGACAACGTCACGGCAGTGGTGTACATCAATCAACAAGGAGGGACAAAAGGCAGGGCCTGCATACGAAAAGTGTCAAAAATACTTCTCTGGGTGGAAAGAAATTAAAAAGCACTGTCCGCAATTTTCATTCCGGGAGTGGACAACTGGGAAGCGGACTTCTTGAGTCGCCACGATCTCCACCCGGGGGAGTGGGGATTACACCCTCAGGTGTTTCAACAGATCATTGACCGGTGGGGATGCCCACAGATCGACATGATGGCGTCTTGCCTCAAAAAGAAGCTTCGCTGTTACTGTCTGCGAACCAGAGACCCTCAGGCGAGTACAGTGGATGTGCTGATGTCACCTTTGCCTTACCTGCTGATCTACCTATTTCCTTTGATGCCATTGATCCCAAGGGTGCTCAAGCGTATCAGACATCACAGAGTATATGCAATCCTGATTGCACCGGATTGGCCCTGGAGAGCGTGGTATGCGGCTCTTCTGTACATGTCCAAAGAAGACCATTGGCCTCTGCCACTAAGAAAGGATCTCCTTCAGTAAGGACTGTTCATCTACCCGGACTTACGGCGGCTTCGTTTGATGGCTTGAAAGTTGAGCGGAACATCTTAGCTCACAAAGGGCTTTCCAAAAAGGTCATTGCCACTATGGTGCAAGCCAGAAAACCTGTGACGTCAAAACACTTGGTGCGAGGAATGCACATATCCATCTGCAGAATTCCACTTGGGAAGATTCCTTTGTTTCCTGCAGACTGGAGTGGATAAAGGCTTACATTAAGGTCCACATTTCAGCTCTTTCCGTCTTCTTACAGAAGAAGTTGGCTATCCTTCTTGCAAGGGATGCTTCACATTCAACCTCCGTTTGTGCCGCCTACGGCACCTTGGGAATTGGATGTGGTGTTACGTTTTCTACAGTCCTCCTGGTTTGAACCTCTGATGACGGTAGAAGACAAGTACCTCACGTGGAAGATGGTGATGTTACTGGCCCTGGCTTCTGCTAGACGTGTCTCAGAATTGGGGGCCTTATCGTGTAAAAGTCCCTACTTAGTCTTTTACGAGAACAGAGCGGAGCTCAGGACTATACAGCAGTTCCTGCCGAAGGTGGTCTCCGTGTTTCACTTGAATCAACCTATTGTGATTCCATCCAGTTCTGGCACTTCTGCCCCTCCGGAGGCATTGGATGCAGTGCGAGCCTTGACGATCCATGTCAAGAGAACGGCTCGGATCAGAAAGACGGATTCCTTGTTTGTGCTGTATGATGCGCAGAAAAAGGGTTGCCCTGATTAAAAGCAGTCTATTGCTCATTGGATTAGGGTTACTATCCAACAGGCCTACGTGACGGCAGCCTTACCTGTTCCACAGTCTCTGAAGGTTCACTCTATGAGATCAGTGGGGTCTTCCTGGGCGGCTGCCCGTGGTGTCTCGGCCCTTCAACTATGCCGAGCTGCTACCTGGTCGGGGAAGAACACCTTTGTGAAGTTCTACAAATGTGATACCCTGACCAAAGAGGAACCCAGTTTGTGCAGGTGGTGCTGGAGATGTCTCTGACTGTTTCCGCCCGTTATGGAAGCTTTGGAACATCCCCATTGTACTAATCTGTCCCCAATATCCCTTATGGATGCCAGAGAAAATAGGATTTTAATACCTACCGGTAAATCCTTTTCTCGTAGTCCATAAGGGATATTGGGCGCCCGCCTCTCTGCGGTGTCTTTCTGCAGGTTCTCTGTTTTATGTTACCTGTTCAGCTGTTGCTGTTTTCTGTTGCCAGCCATTGCTGGCCCGGTTATGTTATGGTGTGCTGGTGTGTAAATCTCACCACACTTGTTGTTGTTATGTTCCTTCTCTCAAGTATGTCATTTCTCCTACGGCCCTGTTTTACCTATAACTGCCTGTGGGAGGGGTCATAGAGGGGAGGAGCCAGCACACCCAGTTGAAGAAATTTAAAGTGCACTGGCTCCTTTGGACCAGTCTATACCCCATCATACTAATCTGTCCCCAATATCCCTTATGGACTATGAGAAAAGGATTTACTGGTAGGTATTAAAATCCTATTTTTTCTTTACATTTTGTGTCTTAGTCATATTGCAGACGCAGTTAAAGGCTGCTTACTGTGTACCCGAGACACATTGGCCCTCATTCCGAGTTGATCGCTCGCTAGCTGCTTTTAGCAGCAGTACAAATGCTAAGCCGCCTCCCACTAGGAGTGTATCTCAGCTTAGCAGAAGTGCAAACGAAAGGATCGCAGAATGGGGTTATTTTTTTCAAGCAGTTTCAGAGTAGCTGCAGACCTACTCCTTCCTTGCGATCACTTCAGTCTATTTAGTTCCTGTTTTGATGTCACAAACAAGTCCTGAGTTCGGGCAGCCACTCCCCCGTTTCCCCAGGCACGCCTGCATTTTTACCTGACACGCCTGCGTTTTTTAGCACACTCCCGGAAAACGGTCAGTTACCTCCCAGAAACGCCCCATTCCTGTCAATCACTCACCGATCAACAGAGCGACGGAAAAAAATCGCTCGCCCTTGTGTAAAACTGCATAGTTTTTTGTGAAAGTACGTCGCGTGTGTGCACTGCTGCCTGTAGGCATGTGCAGAAATGCCAATTTTTAGCCTGATTGCTGCGCTGCAAACAACGGCAGCTAGCGATCAACTCGGTTGCCACCAGACTTGGTTTGATTTATGTACAAAGTTGCAGATGAACACAGCATGTGGAAAAGCCGCACCCAGGGCCAGCGCTATCTGCTTAGCAAGGGTATGCAGTGCAGTGGGGTGCTGAGTTGACAAGGGACTCCCCCGGCTCAGCTACCCTGCAGTTGCTGCCAGCTGCCACTGCACCTGACACACTGGATAAAAGCATGTAACACGGCTCCCTGATCCAGGTCCTTCAGGCTCCCTCCCGCCACTCTCCCCCACAAGTAGTGAATTTATCCCCAAGCAGCACAAGCGTGCGGCAGGGATACATTAGAAGGTGAAAGTGAGCCTACAAGTTATTTTCTGGTGGTGTGGCAGTAGTGGAGGACTACAAGGGTAGGGGCCAGCGATAGATGTCGACAATTTGGCAGGGGGGGGCGGTGGCTTCAAAGTGCCCTCCATTACTTCGCACTGTTAAGGAAGAGGTGGGGGGCTTGGTTTGTGTTAAGATTGTAATATGTAGTTGTAAGAGGGTGAGGCTAGTAACTTTAGGCTTCCTAGGGCACTATTACTATGGTCATTATGTGTGGCACTGCTACTGTGGATGTTATATGTAAGGGGCACTGCTACTGTGGTCATTATGTGTATAAGGGGCACTGCTATTGTGGACATTATGTGTGGCACTACTACTGCAGGCATTATGTATAAGGGGCACTACTACTGTGGATGTTATATGTAAGGGGCACTACTACTGTGGGCATTATGTATATTAGGGGCACTGCTACTGTGGGCATTTTGTGTGGCACTACTATTGTGGATGTTATGTTTAAAGGGCACTACTACTGTGGGTGTTATGTGTAAGGGGCACTACTACTTTGGGCAGTATGTATTAAGTGCACCACTACTGTGGACATTATGTGTATAATACCCGTCGATCTCTATTTACTATATATATATATATATATATAAAGGGGCCGAGACCAGGCACTCTCTAATGGTTAGCCAAACCTTTGGAGGCTGGCAACACCCCTAAGCATTGGTCCCTACCATTACATTTCCTGTTGGGCCCTTCATGCACCAGTCTGACACTGCCTCTCCTCCCATCAGAAATAAATAAACAGCACCTGCACCTTGCAATTTAATAAACACACATCAGACTGTAATTTTGTTGCTACAGGTACATATTTATGATTGTATATGGATAATTCAAAATATAAGAGTGTGACATTCTTGTGTACAGTTGCAAAATACACCTTCCCTGATAGGTTTCAATAAAACAAAAACAAAAAACGTTGCTAATATACTTTAGCAGGTTAAACTCATGTACAATTAAATAAATATACATGCACACTAAAACATAAATTTCGCATATGCGGCGAAGAAAGCCACTATAATCTTCGGAGATGCATTCACAATCAGCCAATCAGAAGCGTTTAGCTACTGTTGTCATAATCATCAATGTGTTTTTGCATCAGCCCTCAGAAACCTGCAATTGTTATGGAATTTAGGGGTCTATTTACTAAGCCTTGGATAGAGATAAACTTGCTGGAGATAAAGTACCAGCCAATCAGCTTCTAACTGCCATGTCACAGGCTGTGTTTGAAAAATGACAGGAGCCAATTGGCTGGTACTTTATCTCCGTTGACTTTAACTCCAGCCAAGGCTTAGTAAATAGACCCCTTAATGTCTTTGTGCATCTGTTCGCAATAACACATTAATGCCCTGACTACTCAGCATACTCTCAAATGCTGTTGGCATTCCCCATTCCGCCTCTCTAAGATGAAGCTTAGAAAACAGTCCTTTTTAAATCCGGTTTATCAGTTCAATGGTAATGTAACAATGGTAGGTAATCGCTCCAATAAGCCCATAGGTGCTTATACAGATAGCCTTAACAATACAATTGCAGTCAAATGGGGTATAATGTCCTCCCCTAATTAGTAGGGTAATGCTCACTGCTGATGGGGGTTCCTTAGCACAAACTCCCAATGATGCAATTCAGCGGTGATTTACCATATGCATCTGTTGTCAGCACAGCTGTACACCCTGCTGGGCTGAATGGAAATGGGATTGATGGAACCAATGTATCATCCGTCTGTGTAGTGTAAGAACACGGAATTATAGCAGCACCCAGTAGCTGAAAGCAGGGATAGACAATGAGCCAGCAGTCAGTAGAACACTAGCGGATTCTGGTCTGGAACTTTGAATGATACAGGAGAAGTCCCTTGACGCGTTTCTCTGCTGTTAAAGGTTAGCAGTTTCTTCAGATGGTATGGACACAGAATTATAGCAGCACCCAGTAGCTGAATGCGGGGATAGACAATGAGCCCACAGTCAGTAGAACACCAGCAGATTCTGGACTGGAACTTTGAATGATACAGGAGTCAAACAACCAATCCACAGGAACCTTTGATTATCAGTTCCAGTTGTGCAACCTTAATTAATACAGGTTCTCCAGTGTATCATTATCAAACAGACAGCTTAAGCAACCAATCTATGGTTAAAGTAATCAATATAATGATATAGTAATCAATATAGTGATATAATTTCATATTTATACATAACAATCAAAAGATACAATGCATACATAAGAAAAGGAAACTTAGGGTGACATGTAATAGGATGTGATTTTTAGTAGGATTCCAAAATCGCCCCCATTGCATGTTTTGAAAGCGTAAATTTTTTGTCAAAATCGCAAATGTAATAGGATGTGAATTCGGGAGTGAAACATGCGATGTCATGCGATTTGTCACGATATTATGACCCGGTAATGTGCACTTTTCTGACCAACCAGAATGCAATTTACAACACCACCATTACACACAAGCAAAGAACCCCACCTATTGGCTGAACTAAGTCCCTTGGAATCTGCATCACACACCCTATATAAAGGGCTCCAGCGCCATTTTGCCCTTTGTTAGGCTGGGAGCAGTGTAAGATGGAGAGGAGAGTGACCAAGAGAGGCATAGAGAGCAGCATGGAGAGAGGCAGCATGGTGGCTAGGAGGGTAGTAGCTGGGAGGAGTCAGGAGGAGCAGGCTCAGCATGAGGAGCAAGAGGAGGATGGTGCTGGAAGCAGGCAAACTGACACACAGGAGGAGGATTTTGAGAGGGAGCAGGAGGAAGAGCTGGAGGAGCCTCTCCTTAGTGATGTTGACTGGCAGGAGGAGGAGGGTGATGGGGGCCAGTTTGAGGAGGAAGAGGCTGCAGAGGAGGGTGAGGAGGGTGAGGAAGGCCCTATGCCAGGATGTACTCCCAGTGGTCTCCATGTGCATTTCTCCTATGAGGAAAACTGTGCCCTAGTCAGGGCAATGGTGCCAGTTTTTAATCGGCTTCTGGGGAAGGATAACCACCGCACTAATATGGTGCATAAGCACAAAATGTGGGAGGACATTACAGACGCAGTTAATGCAGTTAGCATTTTCAAGCGAAAAGTTGTGAATGTTAAAAAAAGATTTAACGACATAAAAAGACTGCACAAAATGAAGATGGCTGCAGAGAAAAAGGAGGCGAGATGCACAGGGGGAGGTAACAGTGCACCCATACAGTTTACAGCCTACGAGGAACAACTTAAGCAAATAATACCACTGGAGATACTTCCCGGGCTACACATAGCTGATACTGATCAGCATGCATCACCACCACAAGCTGGTAAGTGATCACATATTTTCTCTTACGTCCTAGAGGATGCTGGGGTCCATTTTAGTACCATGGCGTATAGACGGTACCGCAGGAGCCTTCGGCACTTTAAGACTTTTCAACAGTGTGAACTGGCTCCTCCCTCTATGCCCCTCCTCCAGACCTCAGTTTAGAAAATGTGCCCGGGAGACTGGATGCACACCAGTGGAGCTCTACAGAGTTCTGCTGGAAAAGACTTTGTTAGGTTTTTTATTTTGACTTTGTTAGGTTTTTTATTTTGTTAGGTTTTTTATTTACAGGGAAGCTGCTGGCAACAGCTTCCCTGCTTCATGGGACTTAGGGGGGGGGAGTAGGAACCAAATTCTCAGTTAGTTTAATGGCTCTGCTTCCGCTGACAGGACACCATTAGCTCCTGAAGGGTACTGAACACAGCCCTTGCCTGGCTGCTGCTCACTCCCACAGCACTGCCGCCACCCCCTAACAGAGCCAGAAGTCAGAAGGCTGGTGAGTATTTACCGGAGACCTACAGAGAGGGGCCCTCCGGTCATCAATGCAGCATAAAGGTACCAGCACAGCGCGGGACGCTGCGCAACAACATGTTTCCGACACTGGCGTCGACATTAACTTGGATTTTACAGATAATATCCCAAGGTTACATGTTGGAATTTCAAGACCTTCCCCATGCCTACTTTTCAAATCAGCCCTGCCAGTTTCTGCTCAAGACAGCACAAATGTCCTGAACGCAATACACAAATTATGTCAAGACAAAGTAATTGCCTTGGTTCCTGCCGAACAAAGGAACCAAGGTTTTTATTCAAGCCTGTTTGTGATACCAAAGCCTGATGGCTCGGTGAGACCGATTTTAAACCTACAATCTCTGAATCTTTATTTGAAAAGGTTCAAATTCAAGATGGAATCCTTGAGAGCGGTGATTTCCAGCTTGGAAGAAAAGGAATTTCTGGTGTCAGTGGACATCAAGGATGCTTACTTGCATGTCCCCATTTACCCGCCACATCAAGCATCAAGCATACCTGAGGTTTGCAGTTCAGAATTGCCACTACCAATTCCAGACATTACCGTTTGGGCTCTCCACAGCTCCGAGAATATTCACCAAGGTGATGGCGGAGATGATGGTTCTCCTTCGCAAACAAGGAGTCAACATAATTCCATACTTGGACGATCTCATAAAAGCGAGATCGAGGGTCAAGCTAATCCAAAACATAGCATTATCCCTGACGGTTCTTTAACAGCACCGTTGGATCATCAACTTTCCAAAATCTCAGTTGGAACCGACGATGAGGTTATCATTTTTGGGAATGATACTGGACACCGAGGTACAGAGAGTATTTCTACCGGTGGAAAAGGCTCAGGAAATCCAGAGCATGGTCAAGCAACTTTTGAGACCAAGAACAGTATCAATTCATCAGTGCATTCGCCCGTTGGGGAAAATGGTAGCGGCTTACGGGTGCTACAATATGGCCGATTCCATGCCAGGGTCTTCCAGTGGGACCTACTGGACAAGTGGTCAGGGTCGCATCTCCACATACATCAAAAGATAGTTTTTTCAGCAAAAGCCAGAATTTTGCTCCTGTGGTGGCTATAAATGTCTCACCTCCTGGAGGGACGCAGGTTCGGGATTCAGGCCTGGATCCTGGTGACCACGGATGCAAGTCTCCGAGGATGGGGAGCAGTCACGAAAGGCGAAAGCTTCCAAGGAAGATGGTCAAGTCAGGAATCTCGCCTTCACATAAACGTTCTGGAGTTGAGAGCTGTGTACAACAGTCTTCATTATGCGGCACACCTTCTTCAAGGTCGTCCCATACAGATGCAGTCAACAATGTAACGGCAGTAGCTTACATAAACCGTCAAGGCGGAACAAAAAGAAGAGCGGCAATGGCAAAAGTGACAAAGATACTCCTCTGGGCAGAAAGACATGCAAAAGCTCTGTCTGCAATTTTCATTCCGGGAGTGGACAACTGGGAAGCAGACTTCCTCAGCAGACACGATCTCCATCCAGGAGAATGGGGCCTCCACCCAGAAGTCTTTGCGGAGGTGACAAGTCATTGGGGCATTCCTCAAGTGGATATGATGGCATCACGCCTCAACAAGAAGCTTCATAAATATTGTTCCAGGTCGAGAGACCCACAAGCAATAGCGATAGATGCACTGGTGGTCCAGTGGGTGTTTCAGTCGGTGCATCTGTTCCCTCCATTTCCACTTATTCCAAAAGTTCTCAAGATCATCAGAAGAACAAGAGTTCGAGCAATACTCATTGCTCCAGACTGGCCAAGGAGGGCTTGGTATCCAGATCTTCAAGAGTTATTACAGGAAAATCCTCGGCCTCTTCCTCTTCACGAGGACCTGCTTCAGCAGGGGCCGTTTGTTTATCAGGATTTACCGTGGCTGCGTTTGACTGCATGGCTGTTGAGCACCAGATCCTAGCCCGTAAGGGTATTCCCAATTAAGTCATTCCCACACTTATTCTGGACAGGAAAGGGGTAACGTCCAAACATTACCATCGTATTTGGAGAAAATATGTATCTTGATGTGATTCCAAGAAGTCTCCTGCGGTGGAGTTTCAATTAGGATGACTTCTCCTATTTCTACAGGATGGTGTGGATGCTGGATTGAGATTAGGATCTATCATGGTTCATCCAACCTCCCTTTGTGCCTCCTGCGGCGCCTTGGGATCTTAATGTGGTGTTGCAGTTCCTTAAATCAGACTGGTTTGAGCCTCTACAAGAGGTGTAGTTGAAGTTTCTTACTTGAAAAGTGGTCATGCTGTTGGCCTTGGCCTCAGGCAGACGAGTGTCTGAATTAGGAGCTCTGTCACACAAGCATCCTTATTTAATATTTCATGAGGATAGGGCTGAACTGAGAACATGTCAGCACTTTCTTCCGAAGGTTGTGCCTTCTTTTCATATCAACGAACCAGTGGTGGTGCCAGTGGCTTCTGACACCTCAGCCGTCTCAAAGTCCTTAGATGTCGTCAGAGCGTTGAGGACTTATGCTGCAAGAACGGCTAGGATAGGGAAAACAGAATCTTTGTTTGTCCTTTATGACCCCAACAAGATTGGGGGTCCTTCTTCTAAGCAGACTATTGCATGCTGGATCAGGGATACCATTCAGCACGCTCATTCCACGGCAGCCGTTACCGACTTCGGTAAAAGCCCCCTCTACAAGGAAAGTGGGTTCATACTGGGCGGCTGCCCGGGGTGTCTCGGCTTTGCAAATCTGCAGAGCTGCTACTTGGTCACGTGCATAGTTTTATAAGTTTGACACCTTGGCTGCTGATGACCTAAAATTTGGTCAGTCAGATTTGCAGGAACATTAGCACTTTCCCGCCCGTACTGGGAGCTTTGGTACATCCCCATGGTACTAAAATGGTCCCCAGCATCCTCTAGGACGTAAGAAAAAATAGGATTTTAATAACCTACCGGTAAATCCTTTTCTCGTAGTCCGTAGAGGATGCTGGGCGCCCGCCCAGTGCTCAATTTTTCCTGCTGATTATGTTTATCTTTTTGCACACATGTGTTAAGATAAGGTTTGCATGAGTTATGTTAAAGGCCATGGTGGTCATTTCGAGTTGTTCGCTCGTTATTTTTTTCTCGCAACGGAGCGATTAGTCGCTAATGCGCATGCGCAATGTCCGCAGTGCGACTGCGCCAAGTAAATTTGCTATGCAGTTAGGTATTTTACTCACTGCATTATGAGGTTTTTTCTTCGTTCTGGTGATCGTAATGTGATTGACAGGAAGTGGGTGTTTCTGGGCGGAAACAGGCCGTTTTATGGGAGTGTGTGAAAAAACGCTGCCGTTTCTGGGAAAAACGCGGGAGTGGCTGGAGAAACGGAGGAGTGTCTGGCCGAACGCTGGGTGTGTTTGTGACGTCAAACCAGGAACGACAAGCACTGAACTGATCGCACTGGCAGAGTAAGTCTCGATCTACTCAGAAACTGCACAGAGAAGTCTTTTCGCAATATTGCGAATCTTTCGTTCGCTATTTTGATAAGCTAAGATTCACTCCCAGTAGGCGGCGGCTTAGCGTGTGCAAAGCTGCTAAAAGCAGCTTGCGAGCGAACAACTCGGAATGAGGGCCCATGTTAGCCGACATGTTTTTTATGTATGGTGTGAGCTGGTGTGAATCTCGACACAAGTTCATTAGTAATTTCTCGAATATGTACGTCTCGGGCACAGTTCCTATACTGAGGTCTGGAGGAGGGGCATAGAAGGAGCAGCCAGTTCACACTGTTGAAAAGTCTTAAAGTGTCGAAGGCTCCTGCGGAACCGTCTATACCCCATGGTACTAAAATGGACCCCAGCATCCTCTACAGACTACGAGAAAAGGATTTACCGGTAGGTTATTAAAATCCTATTTTTGTAGATAAAAATACATTTACATTAACAAACTATGCTATGTACTCTTGCTATGTGTTTTACAATGTAATGGTGCTGTGGCACTGCACATCCCAGCAAAGTGCTGTAATGTGAACCTATGATGAAAAATATTTGTTTAATGCTTTAGCTGGTTCTTGTAGTCGTTTTTTTATTAGTCAAGAACTACACATTGCAGTGGTGTATAGAATTATAGGGGGTAATTCCAAGTTGAACGCAGCAGGATTTTTGTTAGCAGTTGGGCAAAACCATTTGCACTGCAGGGGAGGCAGATATAACATGTGCAGAGAGAGTTAGATTTGGGTGGGTTATTTTGTTTCTGTGCAAGGTAAATACTGGCTGCTTTATTTTTACACTGCAAATTAGATTGCAGATTGAACACACCACACCCAAATCTAACTCTCTCTGCACATGTTAAATCTGACTACCCTGCAGTGCACATGGGGGGTCATTCCGAGTTGTTCGCTCTGTAAATTTCTTCGCATCGCAGCGTTTTTCCGCTTAGTGCGCATGCGCAATGTTCGCACTGCGACTGCACCAAGTAAATTTGCTATGCAGTTAGGAATTTTACTCACGGCTTTTTCATCGTTCTGGTGATCGTAATGTGATTGACAGGAAGTGGGTGTTTCTGGGCGGAAACTGGCCGTTTTATGGGTGTGTGTGAAAAAACGCTACCGTTTCTGGGAAAAACGCGGGAGTGGCTGGAGATACGGAGGAGTGTCTGGGCGAACGCTGGGTGTGTTTGTGACGTCAAACCAGGAACGACAAGCACTGAACTGATCGCAGATGCCGAGTAAGTCTGGAGCTACTCAGAAACTGCTAAGAGAGGTCTAATCGCAATATTGCGAATACGTCGTTCGCAATTTTAAGAAGCTAAGATTCACTCCCAGTAGGCGGCGACTTAGCGTGAGCAAATCTGCTAAAAGCAGCTTGCGAGCGAACAACTCGGAATGAGGGCCCTGGTTTTGCCCAACTGCTAAAAAATTTCCTGCTGCGATCAACTTGGAATTACCCCCATAATGTAGTCATTTTTTTTCTTAGACATGACCTAATAAGATACATTAATCACGTTTGGCACAACAAAAATATATATGTTTTTGGGAAAAATAACATTACAGATAAGATTGACCATAAATGTTTTTTTTAAGATTGTAAACATGTTGAACATTTTTAATTAAACATTTTCACATCTGAATCTGCATGCTGCAAATAAGTGTGGATAATGGCATGCATTTAATCTGTTTCCTCCTATGTCTTTATAGCACCACATTAGAGAAGGGGTCCTACTACACAGAGGCGCCAACGTGTTTGTCTGGATGTAGAAGCTGCTGGTGAGTTTCTCCTGTCAAAAAGACACAAAACACACCATAACTATCATACCATTTCGTTGGCAGGAAGATTCATACTGGAAACACCACTGACAGACTCCGAAATGTCCAAAAACATAGTAATTTATATATTTAGACCCTAGCAAAAGGACTGGGTTATTTTCCTTATTTACAGAGATTGTCACATTACTGGCCAAATCTGGCACCGTATATCATTACATATTTATGCGAAGCAGCTCTATGCTTTCCAGGTAACTTATACTCCTTTTATTTTTATTTTTTTGTTAAAATACACATTTATCACATCTTGATAAAAAGATATCACATACTCCCAAAACATATGTTCATGTTAATGTGCTAAATGAAAGCATCGTTAGGTAGATGGCCATGGGAAGATGTCACCATAATTGATAACTTACACCCAAATTGGCAAATTCAACATATATTTACCTATTCAACATATTCACAGGAACAACACAGCAACGCCAGCAGTCACAGGTTCAGGTACACCGGAGTGAAGAGGACCTGGAAATTATTTTGGGGCCAGTGGAGGCATTTCCTGCAGAAGAACAAAGAACACAGGCATCCATTACAGAAAGTCAACCCACTGTCCTGGAAACCCAGCCTAATTATAAAGCACACCACTACCCCCTACTGACGACCAATTTGCAAGGTCATTAGACACTTTTAAAACAAAACAGCTTTTTCATGACCACCCAAAGCCACCAAATGCTCCATATGCAGGGGGCTACCTTAAAAATATGTGCCAGCAACTACGTAAAGTATCACACACTAAAAGAGTAGCTGAGGGTACCAGAATCCAGATGGCAGCATCTCTAGTAGATACCAGGATATCTGAAATTAGTCATGCACTAAGGGCCCAAACAGATGCCATTAGGGCACAAAATGAAACAATTGGGGCCCAAACAGATGCCATAAGGTCACAAACAAATGCATTAGTGTCCCTACACACACCTCACTGCTGAAGGTCAACCAATAATTCTGAATGCACCTTCAACTATAAGTAGTGTCTCAAGTACACCTACTGTATAAGTACCTCTCCTACTACTCCCCCACGCCATAGTGTAAGAAGGGGTGGGGTCCCAAAAGTAGGCAAGTCGCTTGCAGCAGGTCACAAAGCAAAAAATAATGTGCCTCGACATTTAAGATTAAGGTTTCTGTCTTTTTTGTACGGTGTTTTTCTATATTGGTAATGTTTGAAATTTGGGACACATTGTAATCTTTTTACCCATGTTTATGCACAACAATTACTTTACAGTAAAAAGTTTTGGAAACCACACATATGCATTTTGACTAAGTAATTTTAGCAGTACATTTGGCAAATGTAGGTTGTTTCTTACTGAATAAACCAAGGCCAATGTGGAAGCACATATACAACAGAGTATGGGTTAAAATCCATGTCAATACGAACATTTAATCAATGTTTTAGATTTACATATGTAAAAACAATAACTAACCAGTATGTATGTATACAAGCAAGCAGCAGATATGTGCGATCTTCTTATGGGTGGGCCACATTACCCTAAACATTTGGAGGGGAAAAAAAATATGTTAATGGACATTGATTGTAAGGAATATGGGGTTTTTGCTTTTAAAATGAAGTAAGGAAATTCAAGCAAATTACCTGAGAAATCCAGCCGTATAATCTCATTCCAATCACATCCACTCTCCGCGTAATCCTATTTTCCCTAACTCGTGTAGGTTCAACTTCCTCCACGACTGCTGTAGTGCCTTACATAGAAACATAGAATTTGACGGCAGATAAGAACCACTTGGCCCATCTAGTCTGCCCATTTTTTTTATCCTTTAGGCAATCGCAACCCTTTTTGAACCTTAATTCTTTGTAAGGATATTCATATGCCTATCCCAAGCATGTTTAAATTGCTCTACAGTCTTAGCCTCTACCACCTCTGATGGGAGGCTATTCCACTTATCCACTACCCTTTCTGTGAAATAATTTTTCCTTAAATTTCCCCTGAACCTGCCTCCCTCCAGTTTCAGTCTATGTCCCTGAGTTATAATACTTCTCTTCCTTTGAAGAATGTTTCCCTCCTGAACTTTGTTAAAACCTTTGGTATATTTGAAAGTTTCTATCATGTCTCCCCTTTCCCTTTTCTCCCAAATACTATACATGTTAAGATCTTTTAGCCTTTCCGGGTAAGTTTTGTGATGTAGGCCATGCACCATTTTATTTGCCCTTCTTTGTACACTCTCTAATGTATTTATATCCTTCTGGAGATATGGTCTCCAGAACTGGACACAGTATTCCAGATGAGGCCGCACCAATGACCTATACAGTGGCATTATTACTTCTCTTTTCCTGCTACTGATTCCTCTCCCTATGCAACCAAGCATCTGACTTGCCTTTCTCATTGCTTTGTTGCATTGCTTTCCTGCCTTTAAGTCACTTGAAATAGTGACTCCTAAATCCCTTTGCTCCTCAGTAGTTTCCATTATAGTACCCTTGATACTATATTTAGCCTTTGGGTTTTTGAGACCCAAGTGCATGATTTTGCATTTTTTAGCATTAAAATGTAGTTGCCATGTTCTTGACCATTTTTCAAGCCTAGCTAGGTCATCAATCATTTGTTTTACCCCTCCTGGTGTGTCTACCCTGTTGCATATCTTTGTACCATCTGCAAAAAGGCATACTTTCCCTTCAATACCATTTGCAATGTCACCAACAAAGATATTAAAGAGAACTGGTCTGAGTACAGATCCCTGGGGTACTCCAATGGTAACATTTCCCTCCATAGATTGCACTCCATTTACTACAACTGTCTGTTTTCTATCCTGCAACCAGGTTCTTATCCATTTAACTATTTTATAATCCACCCCCACACTTTCAAGTTTATTTAGCAGTCTGCGATGTGGGACAGTGTCAAATGCCTTACTAAAGTCTAGATATGCTACATCTACAGCTCCCCATTGATCTATTATTTTCATCACAGAGTCAAAAAAGTCAATAAGATTTGTTTGGCATGATCTCCCACCAGTAAATCCATGCTGTTTTGGATCCTGTAAGTTGTTTGATTTAAGATATTCCACAACTATTTCTTTTAGTAGTTTTTCTATTTACTTTCCCTACTACTGATGTAAGGCTTACTGATCTGTAGTTACTTGCTTCTTCCTTGCTTCCACTTTTGTACAGTGGAACTACATTTGCTCTTTTCCAGTCCTCTTGAATGGCACCTGTATTTAGTGACTGGTTAAATAATTCTGTTAATGGTGCCACCAGCACATCTTTTAGCTCTTTTAGTATCCTTGGGTGTATCCCATCTGGCCCCATTGATTTATCCACTTTTAGTTTTGAAAGTTGAGTTAGGACCTTCTCCTCTGTAAATGTACTTTCATCTACCTTATTTTTATGAATGTCCTTGCAACATAACTGGGGCCCCTTCCCTTCTCCTTCTGTAGTAAATACTGAGCAAAAATAATTATTTAGGTGATCTGCTATTGCCTTGTCTCCCTCCACCAAATTCTCACTCTCTGTCTTAAGTCTTATTATTCCTCCATTTGATTTTCTCCTTTCATTTATATACTTAAAAAAAGTTTTGCCCCATTTGTCTACTGACTGGGCCATTTTCTCCTCAGCTTCTGCCTTTGCACGTCTGATCACTTTCTTAGCATCCTTCCATCTGTCAAGATACACCTCTTTGTCATTATTATTTTGAGTCTGTTTGTATTTCCTAAAAGCCATCTTTTTTGCTTTCACACTAGTTGATACTTCTTTTGTGAACCACACTGGCTTCCTTTTCCTGGTGCTTTTCCTAACCATTTTGATACAAAGGTCTGTTGCACTTAGTATTGCACTTTTCAGTTTTTCCCATCTCTCCTGCACCCCTTCCAAGTTCCTCCAGTCCGCCAATGAATCACTTAAACATCTCACCATTTTTGCAAAGTCAGCATTTCTAAAATCCAACACCTTTGTTTTTGTGTGACAGGAGTTGGATCCTGTCTTTATACTAAACCATACTGCTTGATGATCACTGGATCCCAGATGCTCTCCCACATATATGTCTGATATCCTGTCACCATTTGTAAGAATTAAATCTAATATTGAGTCTTTGCGAGTGGGCTCCCTCACCAATTGCTTGAGCCTTCCTCTGCATAATTCTCTTGGCCTAGGGCAATGTTATGCTGCATGCAGCAAGCCTGGACGATCATCACAACCTTAGGTGGTTGATAAAGTAGTGTACCTGCTGACCGATCCAAACACCTAAATTACTTTTTAGCACCTCAAAAGTGCGTAACTCAACATTGCGGGTGGCAATGTGTGCATTGTTATATTGGTGCTGTGCAGGGCCTTGTGGATTACGCAGAGGTGTCATGAGCCACGGTAGACACCCATACCCTGAATCTCCTGCAAAACATAAGTTGTGGTTGTGAATGATTAATTACAGTTGTTTTCAGGTATTTGTTACACACTAAGGTATAGTTAATTACCAGACCCTAACAGTCAGTTATTACTAGACATAAGCACAATCATTAGAGGAATGTAAGTTAACTTCATGGCACAAATAAGTGTGTTACTGACCAAATAAGCACACCATTATGGGTCAGGGTCATGCTGCATTGTTAGGCATTAAAACAGTACTTTTAAAAGGACATATTAGGTAACACATTAAAAGATAACTTGAATGCACCTACCAAGTAGCCATCCCTCAGGCATGGTGTGCTACTGGAAGCGTTCCCAAAGGGATGAGTGACGCAGGATATAGGCATCATGGCAAGACCATGGGTAACCTGCAACCACACTGGGAATTCAAAGGTCAGAGTCACACACCACCTGCACATTGAGGGAGTGATGCCCATGTCGATTGACAAAGACATACCCCCTCATGTGTGGTGCCCCGAATCCCAATGTGGGTGCAGTCTATGGCCCCCAGCACATTAGGGAATGCTGAGAGCTGATAGAATGCCACTTCGTGCCACTCGGACTCAGAACTTGGAATGTGATATATGTGCGCCACAGCTTCTTCAAGGCATATAACACTTGCGTTAAATACCTTGAGAAAGTGGCTTGGGTAACCCCCAGCGACCAAGAGCCCACAGACTGAGTGGTGCCTGTGGGGAAAAAAGTGCAGGCCACACATACATTTTTGCAGCCCAGACACATACTTGGCAGAGCCATATGGCTCCAAATCATGTCTCACCTGCTCATATAAGATCAAGAGGTTTGTGCGGTTCAGCCGAAACATCTCCACTACCTCTTGATCTGAGAAGGAGTCCAGGTACAACCTTGCACGGTACCTACATGAAGCACAAAGTGGTCTGGGGACCTGAATCTGATGCGCATCCTGCGCCCTCCTCCTGCGCAGCTCCTCCAAATGTGCAATATCACATATACACAGCTGAACTGCTGACTGCAAAAACTCCATTGCTCAATACCTCACAGGTGCCCTGGATGATGTAGGGGTATTTGTAAGGGTGTTTCTGATGAAAGTATGGCTCACCTGTGCAAAATGTAACTCTTTGTTTTTTTGGGATTGTGGAAGGACTCCAAATCGCCTATTTCTACCTGGTCTGTTTTGTGTGCGGTTTTTAGTCACTTTTTAAGTACGATTTCCAAAATCGCATCCTATTACATTTGTGAGTTGTATACTTTTGAATGGGAAAACATCTGGATGCGATTTGAAGTGCGAAATGCAATCGACATGTGAAAATGTGCGATTTTATCTGAGAAAAATGCAAATTAGAGTGCAATTCGCATCCTATTACATTTGCAATTTACTAAAAACAGGCGATTTCGGCTGTTTTTTGACTAAAAGTCTCCAAGCTCTAAAAATATCATCCTATTAATTTTCATGTCACCCTTAGTATCAAAAGGCATGATGCAGGAATGGCACAATCACGGCTTTGGCTTTCCACTAAAGCAAGTATAAATGTTATAATATAATCCCATAAACAAGCACAGTGTGCCATGGCTCAGCAGGCTAATGCAAGAGTCTGGGGGGTAGAGAGACCTGGGGTCTAGCCCAGTGTCTGACAGAGATTATTTTTTGTTGTCAGTGTTACGATAAAACAAAAACAGTTTTTTTATACATATTTTTATTATTATTCCTGTTATTAGTATTAGTATTCACAGTGATTTAAATAATATTACCAGAATAGTAACACTGATAATAATTCATACTTGAGGAGATAAATCATAAATAGCTAAATGAGTAGGGAGGATCCTACCAGGATCAAACGTGCCTTAACTACAATGGAGGAATCAGGGTGGCATAAGTAATTTAAGACCGTTTCTACTAGGAATCTAGAGTGATTCAAGCAAACCATATTAGTTGAGCTTTCTTAAGATATTGGGCCAGATTCATCATCGCTTGGAAAGTGATAAAATGGACAGTGAAAAAGTACGAGCCAATCAGCTCCTAACTGTCAAACTCTTTTCAAACACAGCCTGTGACATGGCAGTTAGGCCCTGATTGGCTGGCACTTTCTCTTTCTCCATTTTATCACTCTCCAAGCGATGATGCATCTAGCCCAATATCCCTCAGAATCAATTTAAAGGAGGAACGATCAGTAATAGACCAATCAAGGAAAAAAAACTAAATAGACTAATGTAAGTATTAGGCTAATATTTCAGATGTACATATTTAAAGATGACATCCATCCAAAAGACACTAATGGATGGAACATATAAGGAAAAAGGACCATGAAAATACACAGTGGATGTATTAATAAGAAACATAATGAGCAGCAGGCAGCAAAAGATGAACTCTAGAGGAGGGTAATAAAGATGCAGAATTTCAGTGATTAAATATTGTTAAGATCTATAGATTCATACATTTAGTCCCATAGGTAATAAAGTATCCAGGGAGTGAATCCAGAAGGATTCCCTTCTACATAGGAGACTAAATCGATCTCTCCCTCTAGACGTCCTAGGACTGTTTCTAATCGTCATACAGGAGTTTTAGAAAGCAAACTGGCTATTAGATAGCATTTTTATGTATTCTTATAAGTATTTTCACATGTAAAGTAAAGAAAACTTTTTATTATATTTCATTTAATCATTCTTGCGCTCTCATTGTCTCCTGCTATATTGTCTTCCATTTGAGTGATAATCCAGTTCACTTAGTTGAGAGCTGCATCTATAATTATAACACTCTTATTAGGTGCACAGTGGTATCACCATTATTGTATACTTACTTATACATGGTATTAATTTGCACCCATTAATATTTCTTTGTTTTTCAATTGCCTCTCCAAGAGCAAGAGGGCACAAATGTCCACTTCACACATATTTGAATAGGCACACATGTGAGCAGATTCTGGGCATCTGCATAATGGTGGTCATTCCGAGTTGTTCGCTCGCTAGCTGCTTTTAGCAGCATTGCACACGCTAAGCCGCCGCCCTCTGGGAGTGTATCTTAGCTTAGCAGAATAGTGAACGAAAGAGTAGCAGAATTGCTACTAAATATTTTCTTGCAGTTTCTGAGTAGCTCCAGACCTACTCATAGATTGCGATCAGCTCGGTCCGTTTAGTTCCTGGTTTGACGTCACAAACACGCCCTGCGTTCGGCCAGCCACTCCCCCGTTTCTCCAGACACTCCTGCGTTTTTCCCTGACACGCCTGCGTTTTTTAGCACACTCCCGGAAAACGCTCAGTTACCACACAGAAACGCCCCTTTCCTATCAATCACTCACCGATCAGAGTGCGACTGAAAAGCGCCGCACGAACAACAGCAAAACTGCTACGTTTTTAGTTAAATAACTAAGCGCATGCGCGCTGCGTACCATGCACATGCGCATTTAGCAACAAATCGCAGCATAGCGAAAATCGGCAATGAGTGAACAACTCGGAATGACCCCCAATGTCTGAACGACTTTTTAGATTATATTTATTATTTATTTATTAACAGTTTCTTATATAGCGCAGCATATTCCGTTGCGCTTTACAATTAGTACAACAATGGGGGTAATTCCAAGTTGATCGCAGCAGGATTTTTTTTAGCAGTTGGGCAAAACCATGTGCACTGCAGGGGGGGCAGATATAACATGTGCAGAGAGAGATAGATTTGGGTGTGGTGAGTTCAATCTGCAATTTAAATTGCAGTATAAAAATAAAGCAGCCAGTATTTACCCTGCACAGAAACAAAATAACCCACCCAAATCTATTCTGCACATGTTATATATGCCTTCCCTGCAGTGCACATGGTTTTGCCCAACTGCTAAATAAAATCCTGCTGCGATCAACTTGGAATTACCCCCAATAATAGAACAAAACTGGGTAAAAACAGACAGACATAGAGGTAGGAAGGCCCTGCTCGCAAGCTTACAATCTATATCTATTATATGCTACAAGACTGGCATAAGTTCACCAGCCGCAATTTGTATACTTGATTTAAAATGATTAATAGGTAGCTGCAACGCTGCTGTCTGAACAAGAGATATCTGATGCAGCTGCACATCCATAAAGCACATTAAAAATAAAAATTTGACGAAGATTAAATCAACACCATTGATGCCACGATTAATATTTAATTCAAAATCTACTTTACTAAACGTCCCTCTGCTGCAAGCTATCCTGTAAAATGACCAATATATCAATGCCCCCCTTCTCATTGTGCTAATCAAAGCAGATGTAACATTGTCAGTGGGCATTCCTCCCAGCCAATCGGAAGCCTCTATGAATCAATGTCAGCTGGTGTTATCAGGCGGGCAGCAGATGAAACGATACCGGGCGGATTGTTTAATAATCCCCTGACCGTTTCATTACAGTAATCAAGAAAAATCAGTAGTGGTGGCAGGATGAGTTAAGAGGGAAACCTACGGATCATTAACTCAGGACCTCGCAAGATAGCTGGCGGACAGATTGAAATTGCTTTTATGCTTCTGCAGAGCTGCTCTTCAACAGACTCACTTAATCAGGGAGGGAGACTGAGAGAAGGTGTGGGGGCGAGATAGAAATTTTAATTTTCATACAGAAACTTTTATATTATACAGATGAAACTACAACTATATTCCAGTGTTCTGTCTAAGAGCTTGTGACTTAGTTACTTACTTGAGTTCATCCTATCCTCCCACTGAGCAAGTTCACGTTTCTAATCAATTGCAGGGAACTGAAAAATGCACGGAAAGGTTAACACTAGTTAAACCAATAGTCATTTGTAAATCTCCTTTCATTATATATTCTTGCAGGTGCACAGTAACACAGGAGGGTGCTCATGTGCAAATTTCCAAGACATATCGCCCCCCCCCCTCCCCCCACACACACACACCCGGGTAGAAATGTAACCACAGTGAAAATTATTAGTACTTTGACATAATAGCCCAGGCACCAGCCAGGTAAGTAGACGCAGAGCATACCCTGCACCCAGTATATATTCATCATTGCATTTTCTGGTGTAGATGTGACTGCAGGTGATTTACATATCATGTATAAATGCAATAGCTCTGACAGTTTAGATCTGTATAATGTGGAAAGAATACAAATTGCTACATAGCAACAAATCAGATACTTCTCATTTACCTAGCACCTTCTAGAAGATAATACCTGGAATCTGATTGGTTGCTTGCTATAGGCAACATCCCATCTGAAATAGAACTCCGATCTTAGTAAATTTACCCCACCATGTGTACAGATATTTCCATATACATTTAGCCTCCCTGCACGCTAAACAGACCTTCTAGTCACGCCATGCCGTGGTGTCACTTGGTAGCGCTGAGCATATTTTCATGCAATTTATTCCAATAAAATGCATTTTATTCGTATTCCCTGCTGACAGGACACTAGCTCCTGAGGAAACTATTCGCAAGCCCCACCACGGCCAGCGTACATTCCCGCAGCACACTGCCACCCCTAACAGAGGCAGAAGAAAGAAGAGTGGTGAGTACTAAGCTGGCATCCCGGTTAGCGGGTAGCCGGCCATTATGGCAGCACGAGGGTACGGAGACGCACAGCTTATACATGGGGCAGCTGGGTCTCCAGACTCAGTACACAGTGCAGATGCACAGCTTCTGAGGGGGCGAACTGAGTCTCAGTACACTATATGGTTACACAGTACCCAGACTGGCATTACATACTTAAAAAGGGGGCTGACTCCATTTTAGGCACAAAATTACCTCAGCCAGTATAAAAAAGAGTGGGAAGACCGCGCACCATTGAAGGGGTGGGGCTTCACTATGAGCAGATCAAGCAGCTCACCAGCGCCATTTTCCCTCTGCAGTGGACACAGACACTGACTGACAGGGACCAGCAGACTCCTCTGGAGAGACTCCAGATTACCTCAGCGGTACCATGGGTCATAACGGGGGGAGCGATTATTAGTGTACTGAGGGGGAGATGTACTAAGCAGTGATAAATGTGGAGAAGTGAGCAGGTGGAGAAATTGCTCATTGCAACCAATCAGCACAGATGTAACATTTGTCATTTGAATACTATAAAAGTATACAGAGCAGCTGATTGGTTGCCATGGGCAACTTCTCCACTGGCTGACTTCTCCACTTTTATCACTGCTTAGTACATGTCCCCCAAAGTCCCTAATCTAGGTACTTAGTCTGCGACCCGGCTAAGCTTGTCATTAGTGGTAAGGGCGCCGTGTGCTGGCTCCATACTATCTCTGTGTCTCCCTTGAAGGGCTCTTTGTGGGTTAATTGTGCATTTAACCTTTTCCTGTGTGTGCTGTCACTGTCACAGTATGTCAGGCAAAGAGTGTGTTTCATGTAAGGCACAGTGTTCCTCTTCTCCAAGGGGTTCACTACTGTGTACTCAGTGTAGTGTATCTTCCCAGGCTAGCGGGGCAGAGCCAGCTTGGCTGGACTCCATTAAGGGAATGATTTCCAATATTTCTACCAAATTGTCCAGCAATGAAAGACGCAATACTTAAGACAATCAATGACTGAGTTTATGAAAAGAGACTCGTACCCAAACCAGCGTCTCAGTCCCCTGCCATTTGTCCGCAAAAACTTACTTTGGCCCATATCCTGCAGTCTGACTCTGATGATAAAGGGTCAGACATGGAGGAGGGGGAGGTGGACTCAGAGGTGGGGGCGGCTACTCTGTCACAGGGAATAGAGGCACTCATAGAGGCTATCAGAGAAGTTCTGCATATCCCTAATATGGTGACAGAGGAGAGTGAGGAATCTTATTTTAATATAAAAAAGAAATCCTCAGCCACTTTTCCTGTGTCAAAGGAATTAAATACCCCATTTGAAGATCCATGGGTTAATCCTGATAGGAAATTTCATATTCCTAAAAGGTTGCTATCATCTTTTCCTTTTCCTCCTGAGGATAGGAAAAATGGGAAAATCCACTGATAGTGAATGCATCAGTATCCAGGCGGTCACGAAAAATTGTATTGCCTGTCCCGGGTGCAGCCTCCATAAAAGACTCGGCTGATCATAGAATTAAGACTACACTCAAATTCTTGTATACAGCTGGGGGGTCGCGGGGTGGCCCAGAGACCCACTATAGCATGTGGGTGGATTAATAAGGCCATTGCCAAATGGTAGGGTAACCCAATTGAGGAGTTAGATACCTTGCCTCAAGGGGAGATTATTTGACTCCTGCAACATACTGTATACAGGACTCTGCAAACTTTATGGTGAAAGCTATAAAAGAAATAGGCTTGCTTAATGCACGCACCACTGCTGTGGCAGTGTCAGCACGCAGTGGACTGCTGACACAGACTCCAGGAAAGGCGTGGAAGGCCTACCCTTCTCAGGAGAGGCATTATTTGGAAATGAACTAGACAAATGGATGTCCAAAGCTACTGCGGGTAAGTCCACATAGCTTCCTTCGGCAGCTCCCCCAGCCAGGAAGGCTTACTCAGGTTCCAATTTACAGTCCTTTCGGATGGCCAAATTTAGGAGCAAAACCAGAGGTTCTTCTACAGCCACCAGAGGCGCTAGAGGTAAACCATGCAAACCAGCAACTGACGGTTCTCATGAACAGAGCTCAAGGTCTGCTTCCTCAAAACCTTCAGCATGATGGTGGAACGCAATGCCTGGAAGACTGGCAGGTGGGAGCCCAACTAAAAATTTTCAGTCACATCTGGACAAGTTCGTGCCAGGATCCCTGGGTCATAGATCTTATTTCCCTGGGCTACAGACTGGAGTTTCAGGAGCTCCCACCTCACAGATTCTTCAAATCAGGCTTACCAGTTTCGCAAGAGGCAAGTATAACTTTAAAGGACGCCATTCAAAAACTGGTACAGACTCAGGTCATTGTTCGAGTTCCACCTCATCTGCAAAACAAGGGTAGTACCGAGACCAAACGGTTCGGTGAGACCGATTTTGAACCTCAAGTCGTTAAACCCGTACTTACGAGTGTTCAAATTCAAGATGGAGTCTCTGAGAGCGGTGATCTCAGGTCTGGAAGAGGGGGAATTCCTAGTGTCTCTGGATATCAAGGATGCGTACCTTCACATTCCGATCTGGCCACCTTATCAAGCTTATCTATGGTTTGCATTGCAGGACTGTCACTACCAGTTCCAGGCCCTGCCATTTGGTCTCTCCACGGCACTGAAAGTGTTCACCAAGGTAATGGCAGAGATGATGTTTCTACTCCGCAAACAGGGAGTAAATATAATTACATACCTGGACGATCTTCTGATAAAGGCACCATTCAAGGAGCGGTTGTTGGACAGCATTGGCCTCTCAACCAGACTACTCCTGGATCACGGGTGGATTCTGAACTTACCAAAATCTCACCTGGAACTGACGCAGATGCTTCCTTTCCTTGGAATGATACTGGACACAGAGTCTCAGAGAGTGTTCCTTCCCTTGGAGAAGGCTATGGTAATCCAGTCAATGGTTCGGGCTGTCCTGAAGCCAACCCAGATCTCGGTGCATCTGTGCATTCGCCTTCTGGGGAAAATGGTGGCCTCTTACGAGGTGCTTCATTACGGAAGTTTCATACGAAGCCTTTCCAACTGGATCTGTTGGATAAATGGTCTGGATTGCATCTTCACATGCACCAGGGGATCTGTCTGTCGCCAAGAGCCAGGGTCTCCCTTCTGTGGTGGCTACAGACTCATCGAGGGTCAGAGGTTCGGGATTCAGAATTGGATTCTGCGAACCACAGACGCAAGCCTCAGAGGTTGGGGTGCAGTCACCCAGGGGGTGCAGTTTCAAGGAAGATGGTCAAGTCGGGAAGTCATCCTTCCAATAAACATCTTGGAACTCATGGCAATCTACAACGCCGTTCTGCAGGACTCATCTCTACTTTGGAATCAGGCCATTCAAGTCCAGTCGGAGAATGTAACGGCGGTAACGTACATAAACCGACAGGGCGGAATGAAAAGCAGAGCAGCAATATCAGAGGTGTCAAAAATTCTCCTCTATGTGGAAAAACACGCCGTAGCGTTGTTGGCAGTCTTCATTCTGGGAGTAGACACCTGGGAAGCAGACTTCCTCAGCAGACACTACCTGCACGCGGGAAAGTGAGGCCTTCACCCGTAGGTGTTCCGGTGGTTGACACATCGTTGGGGATATCCACAGATCGACATGATGGCCTCTCGACTCAACAAGAAGCCCAAGCAGTATTGTTCCAGGTCGAGAGACCCACAAGAAGTGGCGGTAGAAGCTCTGACAACTCCGTGGGTCTACCAGCTGGTGTATGTGTTTCCTCCACTTCCTCTGATCCCAAGAATTCTAAAGAGAATAAAAAGGGAAAAGGTTCAAGCAATCCTCATTGCTCTGGACTGGCCTCGAAAGGCCTGGTACGTGGATCTTCTCGAGATGCTGATTGAAGATCCGTGGCCTCTACCTCTTCGCGAGGATCTTCTGCAACAGGGCCCGTTCATCTATCAAGACATACCATGGCTACGTTTAGTGGCATGGAAGTTGAATGGCTTATTCTAGCCAGGAGAGGGATTCCTGACAAGCCAGAAAGGGAGTAACATCTAAACATTACCACCGTATATTGAAGAAGTATGTCTCTTGGTGTGAGAGCAGACAATATTCTGTGGTGGAATTTCATCTGGGACGTCTCCTGCTTTTTCTGCAGTCCGGAGTGGACGTGGGCCTATGCCTAGGCTCCATTAAAGTCCAGATTTTGGCCTTGTCTATTTACTTTCAGAAACAATTGGCTTCTCTCCCTGAGGTCCAGACATTCTTGAAAGGTGTTCTGCACATCCAGCCTCCCTTTGTGCCTCCCACGGCACCTTGGGATCTAAATTTGGGGCTGCAGTTCCTCCAATCTGACTGGTTTGAACCATTACAGGAGGTTGACATAAAGTACCTTACGTGGAAGACCGTCACTCTGTTGGCCTTGGCTTCAGCAAGACATGTGTCGGAGCTAGAGGCGTTGTCTCACAAGAGTCCCTACTTAATTTTACATGAGGACAGAGCTGAACTCAGAATTCGTCAGCAATTTCTTCCTAAGGTGGTGTCCGCGTTTCAAATCAACCAACCTATTGTGGTTCTGGCTTTTATGGACACCTCTGCTACTTCAAAGTCTTTGGATGTTGTGAGAGCTTTGAAGGTGTATGTAAAGATAACGGCTTGTCACAGGAAATCCGACTCGCTGTTCGTTCTCTATGATCCCAATATCATTGGGTGTCCTGCTTGAAAGCAGTCTATTGCACGCTGGATCAGGCTCACTATCCAGCATGCTTATTCCACGGCAGGCTTGCCGGTTCTGAAATCTGTACAGGCCCACTCTATTAGGTCGTGGGTTCTTCTTGGGCAGCTGCCCGGGGAGTCTCGGCTTTACAGCTCTTCCGAGCAGCTACTTGGTCAGGTTCGAACATGTTTGCAAAGTTCTACAAGTTCGATACTTTGGCCTCAGCACTCTTCCACCCGCTTTGGTACTTCCCCATGGTACTAAATGGATTCCCAGTATCACCAAGGATGTAAGAGAAAATAGTTTTTCAATTACCTACCGGTAAATCCTTTTCTTGTAATCCGTAGGGGATACTGGGCGCCCGCCTGGTGCTTCGTTCTTCCTGCACTGTTACTTAGCTAAGTATTCTGGTTGGTTCAGCTGTTGCTGTTCCTGGTTTCAATATTGGTTAGCATGGCTTCTCTCTTGTTTTGTGTGTGCTGGTTCGTAGTCTTACCACTTTCCTTATCTATCCTTCTCTCGAAGTATGTCCGTCTCCTCGGGCACAGTTTCCTAGACTTAGTCTGGTAGGGGGGGCATAGAGGGAGGGGCCAGCGCACACTATCAGATTCTTAAAGGGGCCAAGGCTCCTAGTGGACCCATCTATAACCCATGGTACTAAATGGATTCCCAGTTTCCCCTACGGACTACGAGAAAAGGATTTACCGGTAGGTAATTAAAATCCTATTTATTGCATAGTGTGGCACTGTTATATAATGTGAACTGGGAGCATGCACAGTGTTGCAATGGCATGTAATGTGAATTAGGCCATGCATAGTGTGGCATATAATGTGAACTGGGGACATGAACAATATGGTTTATAATGTGAATTGGGGGTATCCAGCTTCAGTTTGTTTATGTGCAAATTGTGCATTTATATGGTGGGGGGAGCTATCTTGCTGAGCCTGAGACTTGTAGTGCCACACAGGCAAAAAATGCTAGAAATGCAGGCACAGTTACAATTTAAGCACTAAGAATACTGATACAAGATAATATTAATAAACTACTAAATTAAAAATGGAGTAAAATTGAAGTTGGGTTCTCTTAGCACATGTTTGGCAAAAAAATGCGGGCCCACATCACGGTTTATTGTTTCAAGTCTTGATAAAAGAGTTAAGAGCCTTGAAATGTTGACTCATTAATGGACTCGTGGTGATTCATACAGTATATTTTAAGTCTGCAAGTACCATTTGTTTCCCCTTTCTACATATATAATATCAAAAATTGCAGTACACCCTTTTGTTTCAAAAACTGTGCAGGAAATGGGAAAACTGAATACTCTAGTAAGGTATGGGTGAGGTGGGCTATCTTTTAGGGTATGTACCGAACATGGGCGCCATCTTGAAATTGGCCATCTTGAATCTAAGTCAGTTTTTTTCAAATGGAAAGGAGGTTGTGTAACATCAAACAACATAAGACTTTGCTGAAAGGTTTATTGCTGAAAAGATAAATATTGTGATATCTGCGCAAAAAATACAGTATTTAAAAAAGCAGCATGTACACTTATAGAAAAAAATCACCAAATTTTTCCGAAAAATACAGTACGTGGTAAATAAAATGTACAATTGCGCTTACACTGTATATGATGAAACGGTTCTAGATGTGGAGTTCACATGTAGTCAAACGTATGGAACACTGCATTATAAGGGAATGAACCCTTAAGGAATATAAAGACACAGGTTTTTAGAGAGCGTATCACAATAAAGATGGTTCACAGCTAAGGATAGTCAGAACGAATCCATAATTCTTTCTTGTGATAAGATGGAGAAGACTGTAATGGAATAGAAAAGTGCAATAGTGCAAAACCGGATGTACAAATGAACAATTTAATTAGCACCAAGTACACTCACAAACAGAGATTTAAAAAAGCTTGTAAAAAACTGGATGGAAGGAGTCACATATACTTATCAAGAGATAAGTGTCCACAAATGTCCCACAGGGTTCCGGATACTCAGGGGAGTTTTCTCAGGGATGCTCCGATTCCAGACAGTTCCAGGATAGCCACAGCTGCTTAATGCATTTCGAACCGACGGGTTCTTCCTCAGAAGCGTTTAGTGGCTAGATTAGTTTAGAGGGTGTATATATACCCCCTCTTATTTCTCTAAACAATTTCAGGTGTTTTCCAAAGTGATATCAGGTGTGTATTAACTAGAGATGAGCGGGTTCGGTTTCTCTGAATCCGAACCCGCCCGAACTTCATGGTTTTTTTCACGGGTCCGAGCAGACTCGGATCCTCCCGCCTTGCTCGGTTAACCCGAGCGCGCCCGAACGTCATCATGACGCTGTCGGATTCTCGCGAGACTCGGATTCTATATAAGGAGCCGCGCGTCGCCGCCATTTTCACACGTGCATTGAGATTGATAGTGAGAGGACGTGGCTGGCGTCCTCTCCATTTAGATTATAAGAGAGAGAGATTTACTGGAGTTTAGGACTAGGAGGAGTACTGTAGAAGTGTAGAGAGTGCAGAGAGTTTACTAGTGAGTGACCACCAGACAGTGCAGTTTATTTAATATATCCGTTCTCTGCCTGAAAAAAGCGATACACACAGTGACTCAGTCACATACCATATCTGTGTGCACTGCTCAGGCACAGCCCAGTGTGCTGCATCATCTATATATATTATATATCTGTCTGACTGCTCAGCTCACACAGCTTATAATTGTGGGGGAGACTGGGGAGCACTGCAGTGCCAGTTATAGGTTATAGCAGGAGCCAGGAGTACATAATATTATATAGTGAGTGACCACCAGACAGTGCAGTTTATTTAATATATCCGTTCTCTGCCTGAAAAAAGCGATACACACAGTGACTCAGTCACATACCATATCTGTGTGCACTGCTCAGGCTCAGCCCAGTGTGCTGCATCATCTATATATATTATATATCTGTCTGACTGCTCAGCTCACACAGCTTATAATTGTGGGGGAGACTGGGGAGCACTGCAGTGCCAGTTATAGGTTATAGCAGGAGCCAGGAGTACATAATATTATATTAAAATTAAACAGTGCACACTTTTGCTGCAGGAGTGCCACTGCCAGTGTGACTGACCAGTGACCTGACCACACTGACCACCAGTATAGTTAGTAGTATACTTATATTGTGATTGCCTGAAAAAGTTAAACACTCGTCGTGTGACTTCACTTGTGTGTTGTTGTTTTTTTTATTCTATAAAAATAAAACTCATTCTGCTGACAGACAGTGTCCAGCAGGTCCGTCATTATATAATATATAATATCTACCTGTCCGGCTGCAGTAGTGATATATATATATTTTTTATATCATTTATCATCCAGTCGCAGCAGACACAGTACGGTAGTTCATGGCTGTGGCTACCTCTGTGTCTGCACTCGGCAGGCAGTCCGTCCATAATTGTATACCACCTAACCGTGGTTTTTTTTTCTTCTTTATACATACATACTACTACGACATCTCTTTATCAACCAGTCTATATTAGCAGCAGACACAGTACAGTACGGTAGTTCACGGCTGTGGCTACCTCTGTGTCTGCACTCGGCAGGCAGTCCGTCCATAATTGTATACCACCTAACCGTGGTTTTTTTTTCTTTCTTCTTTATACATACATAGTTACATAGACATCTCTTTATCAACCAGTCTATATTAGCAGCAGACACAGTACAGTACGGTAGTTCACGGCTGTGGCTACCTCTGTGTCTGCACTCGGCAGGCAGTCCGTCCATAATTGTATACCACCTAACCGTGGTTTTTTTTCTTTCTTCTTTATACATACATAGTTACATAGACATCTCTTTATCAACCAGTCTATATTAGCAGCAGACACAGTACAGTACGGTAGTTCACGGCTGTGGCTACCTCTGTGTCTGCACTCGGCAGGCAGTCCGTCCATAATTGTATACCACCTAACCGTGGTTTTTTTTTCTTTCTTCTTTATACATACATAGTTACATAGACATCTCTTTATCAACCAGTCTATATTAGCAGCAGACACAGTACAGTACGGTAGTTCACGGCTGTGGCTACCTCTGTGTCTGCACTCGGCAGGCAGTCCGTCCATAATTGTATACCACCTAACCGTGGTTTTTTTTTCTTTCTTCTTTATACATACATAGTTACATAGACATCTCTTTATCAACCAGTCTATATTAGCAGCAGACACAGTACAGTACGGTAGTTCACGGCTGTGGCTACCTCTGTGTCTGCACTCGGCAGGCAGTCCGTCCATAATTGTATACCACCTAACCGTGGTTTTTTTTTCTTTCTTCTTTATACATACATAGTTACATAGACATCTCTTTATCAACCAGTCTATATTAGCAGCAGACACAGTACAGTACGGTAGTTCACGGCTGTGGCTACCTCTGTGTCTGCACTCGGCAGGCAGTCCGTCCATAATTGTATACCACCTAACCGTGGTTTTTTTTTCTTTCTTCTTTATACATACATACTACTACGACATCTCTTTATCAACCAGTCTATATTATTAGCAGCAGACACAGTACAGTACGGTAGTTCACGGCTGTGGCTACCTCTGTGTCTGCACTCGGCAGGCAGTCCATCCATAATTGTATACCACCTAACCGTGGTTTTTTTTTCTTTCTTCTTTATACATACATAGTTACATAGACATCTCTTTATCAACCAGTCTATATTAGCAGCAGACACAGTACAGTACGGTAGTTCACGGCTGTGGCTACCTCTGTGTCTGCACTCGGCAGGCAGTCCATAATTGTATACTAGTATCCATCTCCATTGTTTACCTGAGGTGCCTTTTAGTTGTGCCTATTAAAATATGGAGAACAAAAATGTTGAGGTTCCAAAATTAGGGAAAGATCAAGATCCACTTCCACCTCGTGCTGAAGCTGCTGCCACTAGTCATGGCCGAGACGATGAAATGCCAGCAACGTCGTCTGCCAAGGCCGATGCCCAATGTCATAGTACAGAGCATGTCAAATCCAAAACACCAAATATCAGAAAAAAAAGGACTCCAAAACCTAAAATAAAATTGTCGGAGGAGAAGCGTAAACTTGCCAATATGCCATTTACGACACGGAGTGGCAAGGAACGGCTGAGGCCCTGGCCTATGTTCATGGCTAGTGGTTCAGCTTCACATGAGGATGGAAGCACTCAGCCTCTCGCTAGAAAAATGAAAAGACTCAAGCTGGCAAAAGCAGCACAGCAAAGAACTGTGCATTCTTCGAAATCCCAAATCCACAAGGAGAGTCCAATTGTGTCGGTTGCGATGCCTGACCTTCCCAACACTGGACGTGAAGAGCATGCGCCTTCCACCATTTGCACGCCCCCTGCAAGTGCTGGAAGGAGCACCCGCAGTCCAGTTCCTGATAGTCAGATTGAAGATGTCAGTGTTGAAGTACACCAGGATGAGGAGGATATGGGTGTTGCTGGCGCTGGGGAGGAAATTGACCAGGAGGATTCTGATGGTGAGGTGGTTTGTTTAAGTCAGGCACCCGGGGAGACACCTGTTGTCCGTGGGAGGAATATGGCCGTTGACATGCCAGGTGAAAATACCAAAAAAATCAGCTCTTCGGTGTGGAGGTATTTCACCAGAAATGCGGACAACAGGTGTCAAGCCGTGTGTTCCCTTTGTCAAGCTGTAATAAGTAGGGGTAAGGACGTTAACCACCTCGGAACATCCTCCCTTATACGTCACCTGCAGCGCATTCATAATAAGTCAGTGACAAGTTCAAAAACTTTGGGTGACAGCGGAAGCAGTCCACTGACCAGTAAATCCCTTCCTCTTGTAACCAAGCTCACGCAAACCACCCCACCAACTCCCTCAGTGTCAATTTCCTCCTTCCCCAGGAATGCCAATAGTCCTGCAGGCCATGTCACTGGCAATTCTGACGATTCCTCTCCTGCCTGGGATTCCTCCGATGCATCCTTGCGTGTAACGCCTACTGCTGCTGGCGCTGCTGTTGTTGCTGCTGGGAGTCGATGGTCATCCCAGAGGGGAAGTCGTAAGCCCACTTGTACTACTTCCAGTAAGCAATTGACTGTTCAACAGTCCTTTGCGAGGAAGATGAAATATCACAGCAGTCATCCTGCTGCAAAGCGGATAACTGAGGCCTTGGCATCCTGGGTGGTGAGAAACGTGGTTCCGGTATCCATCATTACTGCAGAGCCAACTAGAGACTTGTTGGAGGTACTGTGTCCCCGGTACCAAATACCATCTAGGTTCCATTTCTCTAGGCAGGCGATACCGAAAATGTACACAGACCTCAGAAAAAGAGTCACCAGTGTCCTAAAAAATGCAGCTGTACCCAATGTCCACTTAACCACGGACATGTGGACAAGTGGAGCAGGGCAGGGTCAGGACTATATGACTGTGACAGCCCACTGGGTAGATGTATGGACTCCCGCCGCAAGAACAGCAGCGGCGGCACCAGTAGCAGCATCTCGCAAACGCCAACTCTTTCCTAGGCAGGCTACGCTTTGTATCACCGGTTTCCAGAATACGCACACAGCTGAAAACCTCTTACGGCAACTGAGGAAGATCATCGCGGAATGGCTTACCCCAATTGGACTCTCCTGTGGATTTGTGGCATCGGACAACGCCAGCAATATTGTGTGTGCATTAAATATGGGCAAATTCCAGCACGTCCCATGTTTTGCACATACCTTGAATTTGGTGGTGCAGAATTTTTAAAAAAACGACAGGGGCGTGCAAGAGATGCTGTCGGTGGCCAGAAGAATTGCGGGACACTTTCGGCGTACAGGCACCACGTACAGAAGACTGGAGCACCACCAAAAACTACTGAACCTGCCCTGCCATCATCTGAAGCAAGAAGTGGTAACGAGGTGGAATTCAACCCTCTATATGCTTCAGAGGTTGGAGGAGCAGCAAAAGGCCATTCAAGCCTATACATTTGAGCACGATATAGTAGGTGGAATGCACCTGTCTCAAGCGCAGTGGAGAATGATTTCAACGTTGTGCAAGGTTCTGATGCCCTTTGAACTTGCCACACGTGAAGTCAGTTCAGACACTGCCAGCCTGAGTCAGGTCATTCCCCTCATCAGGCTTTTGCAGAAGAAGCTGGAGACATTGAAGGAGGAGCTAACACGGAGCGATTCCGCTAGGCATGTGGGACTTGTGGATGGAGCCCTTAATTCGCTTAACAAGGATTCACGGGTGGTCAATCTGTTGAAATCAGAGCACTACATTTTGGCCACCGTGCTCGATCCTAGATTTAAAGCCTACCTTGGATCTCTCTTTCCGGCAGACACAAGTCTGCTGGGGTTGAAAGACCTGCTGGTGACAAAATTGTCAAGTCAAGCGGAACGCGACCTGTCAACATCTCCTCCTTCACATTCTCCCGCAACTGGGGGTGCGAGGAAAAGGCTCAGAATTCCGAGCCCACCCGCTGGCGGTGATGCAGGGCAGTCTGGAGCGACTGCTGATGCTGACATCTGGTCCGGACTGAAGGACCTGACAACGATTACGGACATGTCGTCTACTGTCACTGCATATGATTCTCTCAACATTGATAGAATGGTGGAGGATTATATGAGTGACCGCATCCAAGTAGGCACGTCACACAGTCCGTACTTATACTGGCAGGAAAAAGAGGCAATTTGGAGGCCCTTGCACAAACTGGCTTTATTCTACCTAAGTTGCTCTCCCACAAGTGTGTACTCCGAAAGAGTGTTTAGTGCCGCCGCTCACCTTGTCAGCAATCGGCGTACGAGGTTACATCCAGAAAATGTGGAGAAGATGATGTTCATTAAAATGAATTATAATCAATTCCTCCGCGGAGATATTGACCAGCAGCAATTGCCTCCACAAAGTACACAGGGAGCTGAGATGGTGGATTCCAGTGGGGACGAATTGATAATCTGTGAGGAGGGGGATGTACACGGTGATATATCGGAGGGTGATGATGAGGTGGACATCTTGCCTCTGTAGAGCCAGTTTGTGCAAGGAGAGATTAATTGCTTCTTTTTTGGGGGGGGTCCAAACCAACCCGTCATATCAGTCACAGTCGTGTGGCAGACCCTGTCACTGAAATGATGGGTTGGTTAAAGTGTGCATGTCCTGTTTTGTTTATACAACATGAGGGTGGGTGGGAGGGCCCAAGGACAATTCCATCTTGCACCTCTTTTTTCTTTTCTTTTTCTTTGCATCATGTGCTGATTGGGGATGGTTTTTTGGAAGGGACATCCTGCGTGACACTGCAGTGCCACTCCTAAATGGGCCCGGTGTTTGTGTCGGCCACTAGGGTCGCTAATCTTACTCACACAGTCAGCTACCTCATTGCGCCTCTTTTTTTCTTTGCGTCATGTGCTGTTTGGGGAGGGTTTTTTGGAAGGGACATCCTGCGTGACACTGCAGTGCCACTCCTAGATGGGCCCGGTGTTTGTGTCGGCCACTAGGGTCGCTAATCTTACTCACACAGCTACCTCATTGCGCCTCTTTTTTTCTTTGCGTCATGTGCTGTTTGGGGAGGGTTTTTTGGAAGGGACATCCTGCGTGACACTGCAGTGCCACTCCTAGATGGGCCCGGTGTTTGTGTCGGCCACTAGGGTCGCTAATCTTACTCACACAGCTACCTCATTGCGCCTCTTTTTTTCTTTGCGTCATGTGCTGTTTGGGGAGGGTTTTTTGGAAGGGACATCCTGCGTGACACTGCAGTGCCACTCCTAGATGGGCCCGGTGTTTGTGTCGGCCACTAGGGTCGCTAATCTTACTCACACAGCTACCTCATTGCGCCTCTTTTTTTCTTTGCGTCATGTGCTGTTTGGGGAGGGTTTTTTGGAAGGGACATCCTGCGTGACACTGCAGTGCCACTCCTAGATGGGCCCGGTGTTTGTGTCGGCCACTAGGGTCGCTTATCTTACTCACACAGCGACCTCGGTGCAAATTTTAGGACTAAAAATAATATTGTGAGGTGTGAGGTATTCAGAATAGACTGAAAATGAGTGTAAATTATGGTTTTTGAGGTTAATAATACTTTGGGATCAAAATGACCCCCAAATTCTATGATTTAAGCTGTTTTTTAGTGTTTTTTGAAAAAAACACCCGAATCCAAAACACACCCGAATCCGACAAAAAAAATTCGGTGAGGTTTTGCCAAAACGCGTTCGAACCCAAAACACGGCCGCGGAACCGAACCCAAAACCAAAACACAAAACCCGAAAAATTTCAGGCGCTCATCTCTAGTATTAACATCCATCAATAACGTGGACAGGAAGCGGCGGCATGCGTTCCACAGCATGACACGTCACTTCCTGTCCGAAAGTCAGGGCCAGAGACGCGGCGTATCAGGGAATCACACAAGGACCCACATGACGCGCTCCATCATGCGGCGCGTCACTTCCTGTACATTGCATTCATACAACACAATGCAGGTGAAAGTTATGCGTTCCAAATTACGGACCCACGTGATGAGCTCCTTCATGTGGCGCGTCACTTCCTGTACATCGTGGAACACAATGCAGGTGGAAAGTATGCGTTCCATCATACGTCGCGTCACATCCTGTTAATTGCGAGAAGACTACACAATACAAATACAAGAATATACTTTTAACTCATATAGTTATGTGTTCCAGTAGTGTCCACATATCCTGATGTATGCGTTTCAAAAAAATGCGAGGGATGTTCCAAACGGGTGGCTGAGCGGCAGGAAGTGACGTGTCATGCTGTGGAACGCATGCCGCCGCTTCCTGTCCACGTTATTGATGGATGTTAATACACACCTGATATCACTTTGGAAAACACCTGAAATTGTTTAGAGAAATAAGAGGGGGTATATATACACCCTCTAAACTAATCTAGCCACTAAACGCTTCTGAGGAAGAACCCGTCGGTTCGAAATGCATTAAGCAGCTGTGGCTATCCTGGAACTGTCTGGAATCGGAGCATCCCTGAGAAAACTCCCCTGAGTATCCGGAACCCTGTGGGACATTTGTGGACACTTATCTCTTGATAAGTATATGTGACTCCTTACATCCAGTTTTTTACAAGCTTTTTTAAATCTCTGTTTGTGAGTGTACTTGGTGCTAATTAAATTGTTCATTTGTACATCCGGTTTTGCACTATTGCACTTTTCTATTCCATTACAGTCTTCTCCATCTTATCACAAGAAAGAATTATGGATTCGTTCTGACTATCCTTAGCTGTGAACCATCTTTATTGTGATACGCTCTCTAAAAACCTGTGTCTTTATATTCCTTAAGGGTTCATTCCCTTATAATTCAGTGTTCCATACGTTTGACTACATGTGAACTCCACATCTAGAACCGTTTCATCATATACAGTGTAAGCGCAATTGTACATTTTATTTACCACGAAAGGTTTATTGCTGCAAACAGATTTGAAATAGCAGTTATGGTTCAAAAGTTACAACACTTTTTGTTGCAGGTAACTAAAGATGGTTTTGACAAAAGAGGAGAGAATATAAGTCATTTTGATGTCTGGAGAATGAAGTTTCCATGTGAACATGGTCAAAAGGTCAACATGGTCAAAAGATCAACATAGAATAGGTAGAAGTAGGAAAGGTCAACAGGGTCAAAAGGTCAACATGTAAATGATTCACACAAAAAAGGTAGACAATTCTTTTTTTGGGGCGAGTTTTGTCACTTTTCTGCCACAAACAAGCCCCATTAGTGTACCACGTCCCCTCGCAGCTTGAGGTAAGGTGCCTCACTCAGCTACCACTGCGCTCGGCACAGGTTACTATTCCGAATTGTAGTCCGCGTGGATTGTAAAGTATGAAAAAGTTTTTTAAAAAGAAAAAACTTCTGTCTACCATACTGTATGTGGGTCGACCATCGTCATGTAGACTTTTTGACCATGTCGACCTTCTGACCCTTGTCAACCTTTTGAACTGTCTACATTTTACATGTCAATTTTTTTTAACTTGTTGACCTTTTGACTCTGTCGACATAATGCATGTCTACCATTAGTGGTAGACCTGTTGACTGTAGACCTCTTTAGTGTAGATCTATAGACTAGATTCCAGCTAAAATTATAGACATGCCCTGCTACTGCCGTGAACTACCTCCTACTGATTGTTATACAAATAATAAACATATCTCCATTTACAACCTTTAGAGGCATGCAAATAATAGAATTGCATTTATAAAAACATTGGCTTATATGATAACTATCTCTCCAAAGTTTCCATTTGATATCCAAAATAGCTGCCACTGTAAGCATACTTGTGTTTCCAATAAACTGAAAGAGAGGAATCCCAGCTGCTGGCTTTGAGTGTGATAATAAAACAATCAGTCACAATATATATTCCATAAGAAACTGATAAATCTGTTTAGTTATTCAAAGAAGCTGCAAGCTCAAGGCAATCATAATAACAAATAACCGATTGTATGATGTTTTTCCATATAAATTGAAAAGTTCATTTGAAATTATCTCTTTTCTGGAAAATTAATTTGTGAGCCAAGGCTAAAACCGTGATTGTGGCTGCTAAGAAAGTATAACTGGAGCCACTGAATGTGATCTGTACCAGAGAATTTATTAATTGAGAATAGAAATTATTGTAGTTAGAAAGCTGATAAAAAAAATGACAGAAATTATTAAAATACAATAACTTGCACAAAACATAATTTGTTTGGCACTTGCCCTTAGTTGTATAGAATTTGGGCAGGACAGTGCATCTCTGGATCACATGACAAAATTTGTGAATTGGCACGAAAGTGCTTCTCGAGAGTGAAGACTTATGGGCTCTACACGCTTGTTGACCCGCCGCCGACCTGCTCTATGGCTAATACGGGTGGTGGGCAACCCAGTGGCGGGGGGGAGGTGATGGGGTGAGTGAAGTTTCTTCACTCCCCTCGTCACCTGGCTCCATAGCAAGCAGTGCATTGCTAATATGGACGAGATTGTCCATATTGGCCTGCATGCATAAGTGACGGGGCACCAACGATGAACGAGCGCGTTGTTCATCGTTGGTGCCTACACACTGATCGGTATGAACGAGTTCTCATTCATTAATGAACGAGAACGTTCATTTCGTTCAGTCTTCTCTGCCAGTGTGTAGGGCCCATTACAGTATTTTGAGCAAGCCAAATGCACATCTACTTCTTAAAAGAGTAACCTCCAATCTCTCAAATGAGAAGAGCATCAGGTATGGAAGTTGCATGAGCCGGGGATGTTGACTCTCACCTTAGCGCTTGTGTCTGCTGCACCTCTTGCATCCCCTAAAATTCCACCTGGTGTACAAATTACCAGGCAATACACTGTAAGAGTAACAGGCATAGAGCCATGGAACACATGTGGATAAAACTGATGTAAGACATTTCAGTCTTTATTTTTCTTTTAAGTTTTATTATTATTTTAAAATAGTATTTTTATGTGTTTATATTACTTTTAAAAAAACATTTTTAGGATATTGTGATGAGAATTTTTTCATAGGTGATAAATAGTCCAGGACAAGTACTTCAACAAAATGATCTAACTATGGAATGCTTATTTAATTGTTACATAAATAAATAAGAGACCATTTTAAATAATTTTATTGGATGGACATTTCTATACTCACAAAGTTAATTTAATAAGTGAGTAAAGCATTATGATTGAGATATACAGTGCCTATAGAAAATCATCATACCCTGTCAAAATCCTTATCTTTTATCACATTGCTCCATTAAAGAATCATTTACATATTTCGACTTGAAACACTGAACTAATGAAAAATTGGCAAACTTTCTGAATATGAATAAAAACGTTTAAAAACTAGTGTAACACTTGCAAAATCGATCAGTCCCCTAATTTAATACAGAAGTTAGGAGTAACCCACTTATTATCTGTAGAAATGGAGAAATGCGTTAAGGCACTTCTAGATATTGCAGTGAGATTGGTGCTAGCAGCTATCCAGCTTTCCCTGGTAGGATATCATGTGATTAGTAACCAGGAAATTTATCCATTTCTCTTATGGGCTACATTATAGGAACTACCAGGAGCTAGGAAGTAGGAAACATTGTTACAATTATATATGATCTTGTAGCTGGACAGACAGTCGGTGTGATACAAGCATGTAGCTGGATGTATCTTATGCTGGGCATACACGGGAAGATAAAATGCCTGTATGCCTGACACCCATCAGATATCATGGGCATACACTGTGAGATAACTCAGTGTATGGCCCACATTATTTGCGTTCCTCCCCTGGAGAGGAGACATCTCCCCTTTCCTCCACTGTTAAGGTATAGGGGAAATATCCATAAGTCGGCCGCAGCAGCTCATTCAATGCTTGATGTGGCCGACTTTTAACTTACAAAATATTGCATGGGACAGACATGCTGGGTGATTTAGACAGATAATTGTATATTGAATGGCCAGCATTAGCTGGAAATATTCATGGCTGGGTCATAGTTATTTTCACTATGATCTTGTATTTTACTAACCTTGGCATGCATATATAAACTTGCTTACTAATTACTATGCAAAAATGTGCAAATAATATCTATAGTCCATTACATGGACAATTGTTTGTGCTTTCTGGTTTGCACTAGCAATGCTCATTGTACATGTTCTAGGTCTATATTTCAAACTCTTTGGTTGGGACATTCATTTTTTATTGTATTTTACACAAGACGTGTGTTGTATATATTTAATTTTTTTATTATTGATAATAATACATAATAATATATAATAAACCTGGACAACAGTGCTTCATATATATTTATCATTTAGTTATGGACAGGATTCCCAGGCAGATTTTAATCATCTTGCTATAGGGTGGGCCATGTACAAGGGCTGGATCACATTTCAGTTTCAGCCAATAAGGAAGCATGGAAGGCATTTAGGAAAACACAATTTAGAATTACCCCTTTTTATATCTGTAATGTCTGTGATTATGCAAAGTACAAATACATACAGTATATTTGTTAAACACTTTGGGCCTAATTCAGCAAGGATCGCAAAGCAGCAAAAATCGCAGAAAATGTGGAAAATCGCAAAATCTGCATCATATACCACAAAATCTGAGAAGAAAAAAAGCAACTTCTGAGACGAAGCAAAAACTGCGTATGCACTACAAAAAGTAGGCGTGTAGGGGGGCGTACTAAAGGGCTAGACCCCAAAAAACTACGAGCAGGGGCGTGTTGTGGGGCGTATGCTGATGTTCGGTAGGTGGTGCGTATGCAATTTTTACAACTGATCGCACATTTATGGTATGCAGTTTCTGAGTGACTACAGGTCTACCTTAAAATCTGCACAAGCTGACCTCAGTTGTAAAATGTTCGATGTATCCTGCAATCATTGCTTCATTACACCCAGCTGAAGTAGCTCACACTGCTGACCACAAATCACTTCATTCAGCTGTATTGAAACTTCTAAACATGTAAGGGAGCTTTAAACTCTGTAACACATGTTTATTTATAACATATATGTTAGTAACCTAATTGTTTTTACACTTACTAACAAGCGAGGTTTGACAACCACACTATTTTTTAAAAGCAAACGTTACTTAACATTTCCAAGCATTTTGTTTTGTAGGATCTGCTTAATGTCTTTGAGCTTCCTAACAGTTTTTTTATGCTTTTTAAGCAACCAACACGTTTTTTGTTAACAAAACATACCCACATACATTTGGATAATTTTAATTTTTTTTTATATCGCTACACACACAAACATATGTTCAGAGCCGGCCCTAACCAATATGATGCCCTAGGCAAGATTTTGGCTGGTGCCCCCCTAGCACCACCGCCAGTTCCGCCTCTGACCCTGCACCCCTTTCCCAGCACCATCACCCCCCACCCATAGCAGTCCTTTTTTTGTTTTCCTACCCCCTGTAATTTAAATAAGAACAGTGTGCACATTCGGCGCACAGCCCAAAAAGGTATGTGTTTTTGCTGGCAAGGGGCATGGCCACACAATAGTACCCCCAATTCAAATTATGCCTCACAGTAGTGCAACTTTATTCACAATTTATCATACGATAGTGTCCCTTATTCACATTACATCACACAGTAGTACCGTTTTACCTTATATACGTTACTTCTCACACTAGTGCCCTTCATTCACATAACATCATACTGAATTGCTCCTTATTCACATTACACCACACCATATTGCTCTTTATTCTCATTACACCACACCATATTGCTCCTCATTCACATTACACCACACCATATTGCTCTTTATTCACATTAGACCACACAGTAGTGACCTTTCTATACGTTAAGCCACACAGTAGAGCACCTTATACACATAATGCCATACATTGGTAATGCATTTATACACATAATACCACACAGTAATGCCCCTTACACATATGACACACATTATTAATGTCCTTATAAACATAGTGCACCTTACACATTATGCCAACCCTTATTAATGCCCTTATACACATAAATTCCCTTACACATATGCTGCACATTATTAGTGCCCTTATACACATAATGACACACATAGTGCCCCTTACACATATGTTACACATTATTAATGCCCTTACACAAATAATGACACATATAGTTCCTGGCGTGAGTCAACTGGCAGCTCTGCTAACGTTTTTTATGAAAATGCATCTTATTTGCATTGCTATGTGGCTAGGATGCACAAGCAGCTTCTGCTGATTAAAATTATATGCAGCATGCACATATATTGTGTGCGACTGTGGCTGTATCTGCATACGAAATGCTGCACACAGAATATAGGCATGCCGCATATCATTTTAATCAGCAGAAGCTGCTTGTGCCCCTAGGCATACCATCATTTGAAGATTCATAATGTCTCTGCATGAGCAGCATATATACCTATAGTATACTGCAAGTCATCATCATCAATGTACACTTGCCAGGACTGGATCATAAACAAGACAGTGCAGCTGGCCACCCAGATCCTGGTGGGACTCAGGGGGCCAACCAGCAAATTGCATAGTGAAATTTTCTTGTCGTCCATCATGGCCGCAAACGTCAGGGGAGGGAGATGCAAGCCTCGAGCAAAGGAGAGAAGTGTGGGCTGCAATCAGTAGAGCAGGATGCTAGACGTGAGTGGGCAATTGGGGGGCAAGCTGTGATCAAGTGAGGGGTTGTGAGCTTCAATTAAGAAAGGTAGAGATAGTGGGGTAAAGTGACATGCCAACAGTGATGTCCGTATTAAATGTTTGACTGCAGTGTAGGTCCCTAATGACAGTTCCATAATAAGGAGTCAGAAGAGCATGCGCTGTGCTCTGAATGGAGCTCAGCACATGCTCCTCTGACACCTGTGCTCATGGTGGTGTCATGTGTCAGCAACTGGCAGTGGAGCCAGGGACCATGAGAGTAGCTGATAAGGGTAAATAAATAGGAATATGGATTGATCTGACTGGGAAGCCCCCATTATGTTGTCTAGGGCTCCATGGAGTTGTAAGCTTTTGTACTAGCACCTGCCTTATGATACTAAATTGGCCTACTAATAGACGTACAGTATATACGCTTGCTTGCGTGCATGCATGTTCTGCACTTTTGTGAACTCCCATCACTGAGCCATGCCTATGTAACAATGTCCTTTTCACATAACCATTCTGTCATCTTGAGATTTTATATGTGCTGAATGCGGTTCTGCTTAGCCACATATACTGTGCATCCGGAAAGTATTCACAGTGCTTCACTTTTTCCACATTTTGTTATGGTACAGCCTTATTCCAAAATGGAATAAATTAATTTTTTCCTTCAAAATTCTACACACAATACCCCATAATGACAATGTGAAAAAAGTTTTTTTGAGATTTTTGCAAATTTATTAAAAATAAAAAACTAAGAAATCACATGTACATACTGTAAGTATTCACAACCTTTGCCATGAAGTTAAAAATTGATCATCCTTGAAATTTTCCTACAGCTTAATTGGAGTCCACCTGTGGTAAATTCAGTTGATTGGACATGATTTGGAAAGGCACACACCTGTCTAAAACTCTATATAAGCTCCCACACTTGACCGTACATGTCTGAGCACAAACCAAGAATGAAGTAAAAGGAATTGTCTGTAGACCTCAGAGACAGGATTGTCTCGAGGCACAAATCTGGGGAAGAGTACAGAAAAATATCTGCTGCTTTGAAGGTTCCAATGAGCACAGTGGCCTCCATCATCCATAAATGGAAGACTTCGGAACCACAGGACTCTTCCTAGAGCTGGACGGCCATCTAAACTAAGTGATCGGGGAGAAGGGCCCTAGTGAGGTAGGTGACCAAGAATCCAATGGTCACTCTGTCAGACCTACAGCATTCCTCTGTGGAGAGAGGAGAACCTTCCAGAAGGACAACTATCTCTGCAGCAATCCACCAATCAGGCCTGTATGGTAGAATGGCCAGACGGAAGCCTCTCCTTAGTAAAAAGCACATGGCAGCCCACCTGGAGATTGCCAAAATGCACCTGAAGGACATTGAACTCTTTGGCGTGAAAGCCAGGTTTCATGTTTGGAGGAAACCAGGCACCGCTCATCACCAGGCCAATACCATCCCTACAGTGAAACATGGTGGTGGCAGCATCATGCTGTGGGGATGTTTTTCAGCAGCAGGAACTGGGAGACAAGTAAGGATAGAGGGAAAGATGAATGCACCAATGTACAGAGACATCCTGGATGAAAACCTGCTCCAAAGCGCTCTTGACCTCAGACTGGGGCGACGATTCATCTTTCAGCAGTACAACGACCCTAAGCACACAGCCAAGATATCAAAGGAGTGGCTTCAGGACAGCACTGTGAATGTCTTTGAGTGGCCCAGCCAGAGCCCAGACTTGAATCCGATTGAACATCTCTGGAGAGATCTGAAAATGGCTGTGCACCAACGCTTTCCATCCAACCTGATGGAGTTTGAGAGGTGCTGCAAAGAGGAATGGGCGAAACTGCCCAAAGATAGGTATGCCAAGCTTATGGCATCATATTCAAAAAGACTTGAGGCTATCATTGCTGCCAAATGTGCATCAACAAAATATTGAATAAAGGCAGTGAATACCTATGTGCATGTGATTTCTTAGTTTTTTTTTATTTTTAATAAATTAGCAAAAATCTCAAAATAACTTTTTTCACGTTGTCATTATGGGGTATTATGTGTAGAATTTTGAAGGAAAAAATAAATTTATTCCATTTTGGAATAAGGCTGTAACATAACAAAATGTGGAAAAAGTGAAGCGCTGTGAATGCTTTCCAGATGCACTGTACATGTTTGCTTTCCATGCCTGCACAGTGCAAACTCACTTATGATATGCTGAGCAAACTGTCATATGTTCAGTTCTGCATCAGCCCATGAGAGTGCATCACAAATGAGGTCCACTGCTTGTTAAATAAATTCACCCTTAATCCCATGTAGCTGTGTAAAGTGTTGGTAAATGGACCTAGTTAATGAATGGGTTGGGTTTAGGTGACCGGCGTTTGGGATCTCTCCGGTCACCATACCTGATGCTGGGATCCCGGTCTGTAGATTGCCAGCATGGGGGAGCGCTACGAAGCCCCTTGCAGGGTCGCTATGCAGGCCACGCAACAGGCTCGGTGGCTCGCTGTGCTCACCACAGGTTTTATTCCCACTCTATGGGTGTCGTGGACAAGTGTGAATAGTCCCTGTTAGTTGGCATGCCGAGTGTTGGGTTGACCGGTGCTCGGGATTCCAGGGTCGGTATAGTGACCGGCAGTCTCCCGACTGCTGGTCACATGACTACATCCCGTAATAAATAATTGAGCCTGACTTAAACTGCTGTAGCAGTTCTGTGACTTACTTGAATCTTGATCCATCACGTCTTTCTTGCCTGCTCCTTTTTTACTGTGTCCATGACACTTTCTGGTATGGACTTTGGCTTCCTCTTGACTTGCTTCTGCCAAAACCCTGGTACCTTGTTACCATGGTTCTGACCCGTTCCTGATAACCACTCCCCAGTATGACCCAGTGTCTACCAGCCCTGTACACTAGGACCCCAGTTAAAGGGCTGTGACCTGCATATTGGCTGCAGTGATCCCCAAACCTCCTTGCAGGGTCCCTGGTGAAGGCCATTGACCCATTAAACCTTGTGACCCCTTCTGTGAATTGTGAAATTGTTGTCACAAAGAAAACATTGATGCTGCTAGTAATCCTAATTAAGGGGATCAGAGGTTTGTTTTGTAAACTAGATCTACGACGGTGTAAAATGTAATAAGAATCAGATCTGTAGATGAGTGGAACATGGCATTTAACAACTGTCATGGGCACTATGAATATTTGTTCATGCCATTCCAGTTAAGTAGTGTGTCTGTTTTCCAAAAGTTTATGAACAACATATTCTGGATCTCCTGAATCAGTATGTTGTGGTTTACAGAAATTATATTCTAATTTTCTCAGAAGATTTGACATCCCATCGCAAACATGTGAGTGAAGATTTGGCCCTTGAATCTTTTGCTGGTTCCTGATCGTCCATGGACTCCATGGATTTATTTGAGAACTACCCTCCTGTATTGGGTTCAGTACCATCTGAGTGTTGGTGTATAGAGGCTGGTCATTTTGTACCCTTAAAAGTATTGCCTTCAGCTCCATGGCAAACCTATATCTTCAGACTTCATGGATTTCCTGAAATCATCATTACATATTGGGGAATACAGTTCACTTCCAAGTTTTAGAGGGCTCTTTACAAGTGTTTGAACATTAAATTAAACTTCTTATCAGCCTACCATCTTCAGAGTGAAGGCCAGAGACAGAATAGGTAAACCAATCCAGACAAATTATTAGAATGTATATCTCGGCCAATCAGGATGATTAGGGTTCTCTGCTGCCATGAGTTGAATTTGCCCATAATAACCACTTCCAGGAGGCTTCAGGTTTTCATCCTACTATAACATGCCAGAGTTACCCTCCTACCAGTCAGATCCTCTTCCAGTAGTACGAGACACTGCCAGACACTTTGTTGAAACCTGAAATAAAGTAAAGAAGAATTTACAAAAGGCCTCTTCTTGTTACATATTCTTCACTGACAGAAGAAGGAAAATTCCTTTATTGAAACCGGGAGACAGTATAAACATCTACAGTATATTTGAAGGTGTCTACTATGAATCTTAATCCCAAATTTGTTGGGCAATGCCAAATTTTACAACATTTAAAAAAAAATGTTATTAACTCAGTGGCATTCATGTTGAAGCTTCCATCTACATAAAAAAAAAATTCCCAGTGTCTTTCACATCTCACTTCTAAAACCTCAATTGATTTTCTCCTTCTGCCATCTCAGTTGACCAGGAAGAGTACTCTATGTGGTGAAACAGATGCGGGACTCTAGAATCTGCTGAAAATCCATTCAATACTTGGCTGGCTGGAAAGGTTTTGGTGCAGAGGAGAGGAGAGACATTGGGTAAAGTCCTTGAATGTCCATGTTCCCCAACTGGTACGCAAGTTCCAATAAAAGTTTCCCATTAAACCTTTTGTGGATGTTCATTGTCCACCCTTAAAGAAGGTGGTAATGTCACAGCATGCCAGAGCCCAGCTTCTTCTTACAGGGTCTGATAGCACTGGTCCGCCCAGGTGGTTCTGGGTATGCTGCAGGCAGGTACCAGTCTTGTGCTGTCTAGCACTCACCTCAGATGTCAGCCCTCTGCTCTCACCGCACACTAGGCAACTGTCCATGCAGTTTTGTAAGTTGCATTCATGTGACCACTGACATCATGCTGGTGGCAAATTCAAATGACCCAGTCTATTTAAATTGCTCTAGTAGTGTGTATCACTTCCAGAATATTATGCTCACTCCTGTACTCCAGCATCTGTTTCGCCTGTGCTACTGTATCTGTGACTTACCTGCATCATGAGCCGGCCCATTTGACAATCCTTCTTGCCTGCTCCTTTGGAACTGCTTCTATGACTTCCTGGTTCTGATTATAGCTTCCTCCTGATTTGCTTGCCTGGTTCTGACCCATGCCTGATAACCACTGTCCACTACACTCCACGGAGGCCAGTTTCCTGTCTGCATTCACTTTCTCTATAGTCCACCAGACCCATTCACTAGGAACCCAATCAGAAGACTGCAACCTGTGTATCAGGTGCAGCAAAGCCCAAACCCCCTAGCAGCAGCCCCTAGTTAAGGCAACCAATACGTTAGAATCCATGCCTCTGCTTGTACAATTATCATCCATATTATCCCACCGAGATTTGTGACACTGCCATTTGATAAACTCTGTTTACAATACAACTGTCTGCTGATCAGAATAGGAAATACTCTTCTGAACAATGGATCTAATTCAAAGTTGATCGCAGCAGCGAATTTGTTAGCAGTTGGACAAAACCATGGGGGTAATTCCGAGCTGATCGCAGCAGGAACTTTGTTAGCAGTTGGGCAAAACCATGTGCACTGCAGGGGAGGCAGATATAACATTTGCAGAAAGAGTTAGATTTGGGTGGGTTATTTTGTTTCTGTGCAGGGTAAATACTGGCTGCTTTATTTTTACACTGCAATTTAGATTGCAGATTGAACACACCCCACCCAAATCTAACTCTCTCTGCACATGTTATATCAACTCTGAATTACCCCCAATATTTGTTACATCCATTTCATCCATGGTTCTAATTAGAATTAGAATTTCTTGCGTCCAGGAAAAAATATTTAATCTTTCAAAGATATAGGTTTATTTAATAGGTTACTAATTGGGATGTAGTGGGGAGTTTGACATTAAAAAATGTTGACATTGAATACGGGGACATGTGAGGTGTAACCTGGCATGCCCACATACTATTAATGTGAATTAAATCATTTTATCAGTATTATCTGTGTAGTACCTGCTTTACAAGTTCAAGCATGATGGTAAGTATTCTGAACAAGTCAGCATGCAGTGTTAGACCTCCAAGTGTCCCTGTTCTCATTGTGACATTTTAAATGTTGAAGTCACATACCGAACTATCAGTCATTTTTTTGCTATACCAAAATGCAAATACTAAACAAGCATGTTCATCACATTTCTTGAGCTGCTAATGCATATTTGAGCTCAGAAAATGTTGAAGCTTATTAGTGCACATAGATTTGATGTGAACAATATATTTTAATATGTTTTAAATATAAGCATTGAGCAAGCTGAAAAACTGCATTTTAAACATATTTATATTGATTTGTTGTTCCCTGCAGTCTCATTATTTATATAGTCAACGTGCAGGTGTAGATTATGATGATCCCATGAGATAACTCTCTCTATCTCTGTTTCTCTATCCTGTCCTCTGTGTATCCCATTTGTGTAGAAATTCAGGATCTCCTTACAAGACTCAGTGTTTTGAGCCATTTGCCTGTTAATGACCCTGACTGAACACATACTGTACACTCCTGTAAATCTATTAATGTAATTGATCATTGGGAACAAAGAAAGGAAGTCTGTGATAATTTGTTCAATAAGTCATGAAGCACAGTATTTAGGTAATATGACAAACCTTAGCAGTATGGCACGGATACCACAAGGTTCTGGGATAAAATGATTATAAATAATTACATATGGGTCAATCCTGCTGATTACTTTAACATTCTCTGGCTGTTCAGTTTGGCAACTGTTGCAGGTTGTTTCTGGTGTAAGTGGCAACTGTTAAACTAGTTATACTCAGCATTTGTTATTTGTCTATAAAAAATAAATAAAAAAAACAGCAAAGCTGGAGATTGCTATATTATTATTTTTGCCTAGACAATAATAGCCCTTGCTTGCTTCTGTATGCCAAATAAAATAAAACATTTGAAGAATCCTATTCCTGTTTATTACTGTATGTTAACCTGGTCCTCATTCATTTTGTATATTATTTCAGGTTGTAAGAGTTATAGGGCTAGATGCATCATCGTTTGGAAAGTGATAAAATGGAGAGTGAAAAAGTACCAGCCAATCAGGTCTTAACTGTCATTTTTCAAACACAGCCTGTGACATGGCAGTTAGGACCTGATTGGCTGCTACTTTTTCACTCTCCTATTTTATCACTTTCGAAGCGATGATGCATCTAGCCGATAGTATCTCCATGTTGATTTATGGCTGCAGACAGCGGCAGCTCCAGATTAAATTCAGATAGGGAAACCACACCAACTGCCAGTGAGCCCTGGCTGGAGATGTGCATTATTTTTCAAGTGAGCTATTTTATATCACGCGTGAATTCCCGCATGACTGGCAACACTACAGACCTCCCTATTATGCGCACTGTGTGGTGGTTTCTGAGCCGTGCATGCGCGTTGGAGTTGGTGCACCAGTTTCTTAAAGACATGAATATGAGTGGGAGTTGTGGGAAACCACATAACCTACGTTCTAACTCAGCCTCTAAACTATTCTTATACCAATTGTCAAGTCAATCGATTCAAAGGTTTGGCCATAAGGTTTGGCCATGATTGAGCAACAAACATACAATTTTTAGTGCATGGAGTATGTTTAGTGTATATTTATTGGATATGATCTTACAGCCATGGCCAAAAGTTTTTAGAATTACACAAATATTGGTATTCACAAAAATTGCTGCCTCAGTTTTTATGATGGCAAGTTGCACATACTCTAGAATGTCATGAATAGTGATCAGATGAATTGCAATTAATTGTCAAGTCCCTCTTTGCCATCACAATGAACTTAATTCCAAAAACAACATTTCCAATGCAGTTCGGCTCTGCCACAAAAGGACCAGCAGACATCATGTCAGTGATTCTCTCATTAACACAGGTGAGATGTTGACGAAGACACGGGTGGAGATCACTCTGTCATGCTGATTGAGTTATGCCAAGTTCTATCGTGCTTCATCTGGATCATTTTTACATGTTTAAATTAAAACCAATTTCTGTGTGAATAAAGTCACAGTCCATTGTCTGTAGTACACTTTGACTGCTGCTTCGCTGCATCTTTAAAGCAAATAAGAAGAAAAATGTAAAGAATTACTCAGATTGCATTGCTATCATACATACTACCAACTAGCTTCAGTGAGAGGTATAGAAGGATCAACACACTGAATTACACGCTACTGTAGCTGAACTATCATACGGAGGGAGATAATTGTAGTGTTTCCAATCTTTGAATAAGAGAAATATTGACCGGTTAGTGAGACAGAACTAAATTTAGGTCCCCATTATCAATTTCTGCACTCAAAAAGTGGGACATAACCAAATACTTCAATATATTAAGACATTAAAAAATCCCAAGGATACAACATGTTCTACTACTGAATTATGAAACCGGAACTTTGTGTGTCAGCAGAGAGACCAAATCTTTAAAAGAGAGTCATTCTTTAAAAAAACATTCATTTTAAGCCATCCACAGAGCAACATAAAACCCCGGGAATTCAGAACAAATACGTGCACCAACGAGAGATTGACCAAATAGGCTATATAGTAGTGATGAATGAAGTGGAATATGGAATTATTGTCATGCCAGTTGTGATGTATATAATATAAATTATGTCCTCTGTAAATTTGTGACTTTCTGAAAATGTCTATTCAGTATTACTAGTGGGTGGTTGACTAGTTATTATATAGCTGTATATTGAATGTTCATATGTTAAGAAGGAGCTATCCAGTAATATTTGGTTTATAGACCATAAGCTGAATTTCTGTAAAGGTATTATATAGCTGCAGGATACATCAGAGCACGTAAATTGCCAAGTACAGTAAGAAGTATATCTGTCATTGTGATGAAATACAATGGCAAATAATTGCTTACCTTTATAGGATGGTTGATTATTAAATTAAGTGGGACGTTCCTCAAAAACAAAGGTTAGTCACAAAGGCACTTTTCATTGGGTGTCTGAGTCTCAGTATAGTATAGGATCTAAGATTCACCTGCAGTTTTATTGCTAATGCAATAACTGGGAGGGGGGGGGAGGGGCACAGGCTTGGGTGAAGGCACTACTACTGTACTATGCAGTTGTAGCCAGCTACTACAGGATAGGAAGAACGTATCAGCAAGGTAAGGTAAGCCCAGGCTGCAAGAGCAACATTTTTTAGAAAATAGACATTCTAATTTACAGATTTCCCTTGGCAAAACAAACAGCATAGGTATGGAACAAAGTTGGGTAGCCCCAGTAACAGTAGGTCAAATTAAAGACCCATGGCACTTGACAGCTATGACATGACACTTATGTCTTCATTGACCAATCTGTACACTGCACAGATTTGTCAGTTTAAATAAAGTTTTTATACCCCTTGAAGTACAATACCTTTCCTAAAAGGTGTCACGATTTAGTGGCAGTTGCACTTACCCACTTGTTACTGAGGTCTGCTCTCTGGTCTCATCTGCGATCTTCTCTGTGGTTTAGTGGCAGACTACAGTAATCGAAAATCAAATAAATAGTGATCATGTGCTTAAACCAGGTCTATGATGCAGCAGCAACAATATTTAAAAGGATGTTCACTAACACACATCAGCAAATTAAAAAAGTATTATAATAAAGTCAAGTCAGACACCAGTTAATATAGAGGGATAATCACCATTAGTCTTTTCACAATTTTTCTGCGAACGTTAAATAATCACTGTGAATTGAGATAGTCCTCCTGGATCAGTGCAGAGTAGGATAAATTCAAACAACCCATCCAAACATTCTTTTCCATACGAACGTATAAAACCGGAAAAAGAGAGGCCAGTAGTGCAGACAACCTTGATAGATTTAATAATGTACTAAAAAATGCACTCACAATATACATATATACAAAAGCATGTAACACATCAGCTGATTCATGTAAGATGTCATATGACCATGGATTAGACAATCGGACACCACTGTGCTCAGCTGATCACGTACTCCAATGAGTGGCAGGCAATGGGCATAAAAGGGGCTTTCTGGGATTCAAAAGGTGCCAGGCAACATTTGTCACCAGGCATCATGTGGCTGCAGATTCCAGGTTCCTCTGCATATCTGCATTATCACTGCATCAGCCTAGCTGCCCAGTATTTCCAGACAGTTCCATATACAGTACTGTAGCTATTCGGGTTCCTGGATTCTGCTCATACGGTAGAAGTTATTCAGTTCCATCCTGGATTCTGAACATAGAAGCTAATCTGGTCCCAGCTCAGATTCTGTACATACAGTACTGTAGAAGCTATTCCGGTTCCTTCCTTGATTCCACATGTATAAGCTACTCCAGTTCCAGCATGGATTCTGTACATTGAAGGTTTCCTGAGTCCAGACGGTATTAAATATTGAAGCTATAGCCATACCCAGCCTTACATCCCTGAAGCTATAGCCAGTTCCAGCCAGGCATTCCTGAAGCTATAGCCGGTCCCAGCCCTTCATACCTGAAGCCTTAGATAGACCCAGTCCAGCATCCTTGAAGCCTTAGTCGGTTCCAGTCCGGCATCATCAAAGCTATAGCCGGTATCAGCCCAGTAATTTACAGCTCTAGCCAGTTCCAATCTGGTTCTTCAGAAGTCATTGTCCATTCCAGTTATGTACTTTACATCTCTTCAGTTCACCGGTTTCCCTGTGTACCAGTATATATCCAATTATCAGAATCAACCAGTACTAACAGCCGACCTCTAAAGTTCCTAGTAATCCACTGTATAAGGAGGAATTGTCTACACCCACCCAGTTTCCTACATGCAAGCTCTACATCCCAAACAGACTCAAGATCTCTCCAAAATAAACAAGTTCCTGAAAACCTGACAAAAGGTATACTAGTGTAATGGGATACGGTCATTAGGTCGACACCACTTAGGTCGACAGTCATTAGGTCAACCACTATAGGTCGACATGCATAAGGTCGACAGGTCACTAGGTTGACATGGTCATTAGGTCGACATGTACTAGGTAGACAGGTCAAAAGAGCAACATGAGTTTTTCACATTTTTTTCCAATTTTTTGACTTTTTCATACTTTACGATCCACGTGGACTACAACTGGGAATGGTGACTAGTGCCAAGCGCAGTGGTAGCAGAGCATGGCACCTTGCCCAAAGCATGGTGAGCAAAGCGAGCCATGTGAGGGGACATGGTGCACTAATTGGGGTTCCACCGTCACTTTTCGAAGAAAACTACACCAAAAAAAGTAAAACAACTCTCGTCGACCTTTTGACCTGTCAACCAAGTACACGTTGACCTAATGACCATGTCGAACTAGTGACCCTGTTGACCTAATGCATGTCGACTAATAGTGGTTGACCTAATGACTGTCGAACTAAGTTGTGTCGACCCAATGGCCCAAACCCAGTGTAATAGCTATTTTAGGTGTATTTTCATTTTGCAAATTGTTTTAGATTTTTTTTTATATTTTGTCGACCATTCAGTTAACTTATCATAGCACTTACAGTATGGTTCACTTTATTGTATTACACTTTATAAAAACTGTAACGAAAACTTGTCTAACTTGCGTTTTTTTTCTTCAAATACATTTTATTTCTGTTTCTGTTTAAATTATTGAATATACTTTAATCAAGTGAGACAGACAATCTCCTCTCTGACATATAATTTTAACTAACTCAAATAATTACAGTAATAGTGATTCAAATTATTTTAAAATAAGTTATACCATTTGTGCCAACAATGTTCATGATTATTATCTGTCTATTAACTTTAAATTGCTTTTATGTTTATATTTTGAGAATGATTATTAATTCAGAGCTAGAAATGAACATTTATATAAACATCTAATAAAACACCAAGGAATTTTGTTTGCCTTGAAGTTAGTTGACTACAGATACTGTACATTCAGTATCAAACTGGTTAATCAGAGCTCTAGCTACGTCTTTCCTTTCTTAATAAAAATGTATTTTTTTTTTTCTTATAACTTAGTTGAAGAAATTAGAATCGGATGCCTTTGGCTAAGGAATAAGAAAACAAGAAATGGCTTTATAGAGACAAGATTATATTCTGCCAAAGAGTGAGAAAAAATTGCACATCATGAATAAAATATAATTTTTCATATTCAAACAATAGGAAGTATTGGTGACAGCTAAATATAGCATAGAGTGCCTTAGGGCACGACTAAGGTGGACTGGCAGAGATATGTATATTTTAGATTATAATGCAATGTGGTGTTACTGATCAGGTGCATTGGTAAAGGTTTGTATATTTTATTATATAATAGACTACAGTATTGGAGATCAGGTGCATTGGTATGAAACCACAAATAGAATGTTAGATTTGATAGCTGTCCTTATCCTAAAAACTGGCTTAAATATAATGATCCAGACTGTATTACTGTACTATTCAATTCTAGGAGCTATCACACATAACATAGTAAACACATCCTTTGGTGGCAAAGCCAGAAAGCCATACATCAGGATAGTCTGTATCTAACTGAGATTAAAATATCAACTTTCTTTTTAAAGCAATAACAGTCCAACCAGCTAAACTGAATAACTTTGTGTGGAACCCCATTTAGATCGACCAAAGGATTCTGATAAAGTAATACAGGAGGCAATTGTAATAATTTGCAGAACGGCCAATGTTTGTGCATTACCCTGCATTTATTTATACTTTACAAGTTTGTTGTAAAATGTATATACACACTGAGTAGTATATACACTGAGTAATATTTAGTTTCCTAGTTCCATATATTTCAACTCTGTTGGTAATGTGCATAGAGTTTCTCTACTTTTGCTGTGTTTTGCAGATAATTTTTTATATTATAATTTAAGCATCTAGAGTTAATGAAACATACAGAATACACCACACCCATCAGCCATATCATCAAAACCACCTGACTAATATTGTGTAAAGTAAGTCCCCCTAGTGCCTCCAAAACAGCTCTAACATGTGGAGGCATTAACTCCACAAGACCTCTGAAGGTGTCCTGTGGTATCTGGCACCAAGACGTTAGCAGCAGATCATTTAAGTCCTGCAAGCTGTGAGGTAGGGACCTCCATGGCTCGGACTTGTTTTTCCAGCACGTCCCACAGATGCTTGATCAGATTAAGATATGGGGAATTTGGAGGACAAGTCAACACCTTGAACTCTTTGGCATTTTTCTCAAACCATTCTTGAAGTATTTTTGTAGTGTTGCAGGGAACATTGTTCTGCTGAGAAAGGCATGGTGTACTGGGATTGCATCAATGTTTAGATAGGTGGTAGTGTCAATCTAGCATCTACATGAATGGCTGGACCTAAGGTTTCCAAGCAGAACATTGGTCAGAGCATCACACTGGTGCCATCTCTTCACCAGATAAATGAAGCACAGGCATCTGGTCATCACATGGTGTAAAAAAATACCATGATTCATCAGACAGGCCACCTTCCTTCATTGCTCCATGGTCCAGTTCTCATACTCAGCATGGATACGCTGACCAGTCTGAGGCTACACAGCCCTATACACAGCAAGCCTCAATGCACTGTGTGTTTTGCAGTGCCGTTTCTAGCGGCGGGCGAGCCGTGCAACCGCACGGGGCGCCCGCCGCGGCACTTTGTGACCACTGCTCTCCTCCCTCTCTCTCCCCCCGAGCGCTCCTGCTCGGGGGGCGGGGCTTCGCGGAATGACGCGTTTGCGTCGTGACGTCACGACGCAAACGCGTCATTTTGCGAAGCCCCGCCCCCCGAGCAGGAGCGCTCGGGGGGAGAGAGAGGGAGGAGAGGAGGACTGGAGATAACCATCGACAGAGGAGGCGGCCGGCGCGCGGGACCCGAAGAGCGGCAAGTTGTAAGTATTCATTCTCTCTCTCTCTCTCTCTCTCTCTCTCTCTCTCCCCCCACTTGACACCTGCCGCACTGTGTAAAATGGGGATACCTGCCGCACTGTGTAAAATGGGGATACCTGCCGCACTGTGTAAAATGGGGGCACCTGCCGCACTGTGTAAATGGGGATACCTGCCGCACTGTGTAAAATGGGGACACCTGCCGCACTGTGTAAAATGGGGGCACCTGCCGCACTGTGTAAAATGGGGGCACCTGCCGCACTGTGTAAAATGGGGGCACCTGCCGCACTGTGTAAAATGGGGGCACCTGCCGCACTGTGTAAAATGGGGATACCTGCCGCACTGTGTAAAATGGGGGCACCTGCCGCACTGTGTAAAATGGGGACACCTGCCTGCCGCACTGTGTAAAATGGGGGCACCTGCCGCACTGTGTAAAATGGGGATACCTGCCGCACTGTGTAAAATGGGGGCACCTGCCGCACTGTGTAAAATGGGGATACCTGCCGCACTGTGTAAAATGGGGATACCTGCCGCACTGTGTAAAATGGGGATACCTGCCGCACTGTGTAAAATGGGGACACCTGCCTGCCGCACTGTGTAAAATGGGGACACCTGCCGCACTGTGTAAAATGGGGATACCTGCCGCACTGTGTAAAATGGGGATACCTGCCGCACTGTGTAAAATGGGGACACCTGCCTGCCGCACTGTGTAAAATGGGGACACCTGCCTGCCGCACTGTGTAAAATGGGGACACCTGCCTGCCGCACTTTGTAAAATGGGGACACCTGCCTGCCGCACTTTGTAAAATGGGGACACCTGCCTGCCGCGCTTTGTAAAATGGGGACACCTGCCTGCCGCACTTTGTAAAATGGGGACACCTGCCTGCCGCGCTTTGTAAAATGGGGACACCTGCCTGCCGTGCTGTGTAATATGGGGACACTTGCCTGGTGTAATGTGTAAAAAGGGGACTTTTTTATTTTTATTTTTTCCCCCTGTGGTGGGTGTGATATCAGACGAGGCCACGCCCACTGTAATGAGACCACGCCCATTTCAATCAGGCCACACAGCCTTGTCGGGAGCGCGCGCGCCTTCGGCGCGCGCATGCTTTTTTTCTGGCTATATGGGGGGGGCACGCAATTTTTTTTTTATAGCAATGGGGGGGGGGGCGCATTTTGAAATCTCGCACTGGGAGCCAAATTGTCTAGAAACGGCCCTGGTGTTTTGACACCTTTCTATAATAACCACCATTAGCTTTTTCGGCAATTTATGCTACAAGAGCTCTTCTGTGGGATCAGACCAAATGGGATAGCCTTCGCTCCCCAGGTGCATCCAATATGCCTTGGGCACCAATGACCCTGTTGTCAATTGTCTTTTATTGTAGGTACCAACCACTGCATATTGAAAACACCCCACAAAAACTACAGTTTTGGAGAAGCTCTGACCTAGTTGTCTAGCCATGTTGGCCATTGTCAAAGTCACTGAGATCCACTGCCTATATCTTAACTAAAACTAAGCAAAAAAAGTGACTAAACTAAATTTAAAATCCTTGTCAAAATTAACACCAGATTTCGGCTTTAAATTTTTAAAGAACAAGTATATGTTCATGATATTTACAGAAAATATGACCTGCTGTGAAGGAAACAGGATTGTGTATTGCACTTTTTTGTTCTAACAAACTTTAGGCATTAATCTGTATATGATACAGTATATGGGAGTATTATGGTAAATCAGACTCAGTATGTAACACATTCTCAGCCTACTGAGCGTAGATTACTAAACACATAGTTAAATGTATGCAGACTTCTCAAGGGCATTTTAGAGAAATGTTCTTCAGCAGAATCCGTTACAGTATCATTAAACTGTTTGCAAAAGTTATGACTAAAACATTGACTAAAATTAGGCTAAAATGAAAACTTGACTAAAATGAAGTAAAAGGACTAAAATGTGACTATAAACCAACTACAATTTTAAGCGACTAAGACTAAAACTAAAGTGAAAATCATTGTTAAAATTAACACTGTTCATCAGTCATTTAAAATCTTAAACTGAACAATCCACTCTATAACATATTCCTAAAACTTGTTTTCCCACCCTGTAGGAACTAATAACCAACTACCTTATGCTTTAATACCCCCATTTCCTGATCTGTGCCCCGAACAAACCTTAGTTACCCCAAGAGCTTTAGTTCTAGTCACCCCCTCCCCATGGAAAACTCTTTATTTAAAATAGACTTGCATAACTCGTAGGAAATAGGGAATTTACTGGGGTATTACATTCCTGATATATCCAGTTAAATTTGCCACTACTTAACTCAGGGGAATGTGTTTGTTTTAAAGTATCAGGTAGCTTTCAGATGGGCATGAACTATGAATCTCTTTCACTGTGTAGCTGCACTGCAGACACTACATGTGGAATTCATATGTTTGAAAAGTCGATTGGGTGTCTCTTTTTTCCTGTCTGTAAGATAGGAAAAAACAGACTCCCAACTGACTTTTCAAACATTTGAATCTCCCCCTACGTATCATTTAAAGGGGCATATTTATTTACTAATTTTGCAAGAAATACCACAAAAAGTATCCCCAGCAGGATGTATGTAGAGGGTATCTCAGATATCTGCTGTGGTTCCTCCATTTCTGGGGGATGCTATATTGTGAGCTTTAGCAAGCTCTGGAATGTGAACAATCCCAGAAATTGGCCCCGTTAGCTAAAGCAATCTTCATGTAGTGTTAGCCATTGCAGCCTATGGGCAACAGATTACACAATTACCAGGAGCTAGAGACATGGGATCCCTCCCCAGTAACGGCTGCTAACACATGTGTAGTCTAATAACTGCACAAGCGCATTAGCTTTGCAAAGTCCTGAAGGAAAAAAAAAGTAAAGTGATTGCATTAGCGCATGTATTTCTTAATACATCCCAGTGATACGTAATTCTTAGTACCACAATAAACGGTGATAATAGGTTCTTAAACCTAATAATTAATAAATAGGCCCCACTATGTAACCCAGGAGCTTGTATTTACACAATTTTTACCAATGTACAAGTTTTTTTACACTTGCGACTACACAACAGGCTACGTGACTTATGTGCGGCACACATGTTACTCATGTGCAGCCTCTAGGTGCCTCATGTGCGGCATACATGTTACTCATGTGCAGCCTCTATGTGCCTCATGTGTGGCATACATGTGACTCATGTGAGGCCTTTATGTGACTCATGTGCGGCATACATGCTGAGCCTGTCACACCAGTATGCACATATGACTACACACCAGAGTGTTGCGCATCAACTAAAGTCTCTGTGTGCCTCATGTGTGGCATAGATATGACTCATGTGCGGACTCTATGTGAACAAATTTGCGGCATACATGTGACTCATGTGCGGTCTCTATGTGACTCATGTGCAGCATACATGCTGAGCCTGTCCCACCGGTATGCACATATGACTACACACCAGAGTATTGTGCATCAAGTAAAGTCTCTTTGTGTCTCAAGTGCGGCATGTACTTTGAGTCTGTTATGGTGGATAGATAGCTTCACAACCTAACACTATTTTGGTAGTAACACATTGTAGATACAAAATCTTACTGTATATTAAAGTTTAAACCATATTCCTGTTCCTGATATGCTCATGATGGTACATCTGGTGCCAGTTTTTTTTTGTAATTTTCAAAATCACTTACATTTTTTGTGCTCTGAAATCCACTCACTCTATAAATAGAATTATCAGCTCACATAATGCTGTTATGGCCTAAGTGGCCACATGGGAAAGACAGGTGTGCCTATTGCTACTTTATATTTACATACCATACTCATCTGCATATGGGGGACTGGTTACAGTCTATTTGTCTTGTGATACTTTTACGTTTTTTTCAGTTTATTTTTGTTTACTTTAACCCTATAAGTTCAATGCTACATGTTCCATCAGTGCAATATCCGTGATATTATATATTCATTTCTGACACTCTCATTATTGAGAAAGAGTGGGTCACACTAATACTAATAGCTTGGTCATTTGAGTAAGGAAGAAGAAGGGCACTATTGTTGGTGGCAGAATCCACAGATCACTGCAGCATATTTGCCAACATTTCAGTTAAGTATAATAACACATAATAAATAACAATAGATATGGGTATTTAGGGAAAGAGCCATAGGGAAAGATAATGGTTACAGTAGAAAAGCATTTTTGTTCATCATCTGTGATTGCTCCAGTGTTCTCTGCAGTGATATGTGGAGCCATAAGCAGGAACCATCATTGCAGGATTCAGAGGGTGTTATGGAGGTCACGGTAAGAGAAGAATGAGGACATTACTATTACACACCAAGTGACAGACAGCACTTCACTCAATAAGTTACACTCACTGTTGACTCATTCTTTCCTAATGACTCTTAGACATAATATGCCTAATTACTAGTTACATTTATTTGCCTTTTTAAATACAATATTATTACTAATGTAGAATCCAAATGAATAAATTATACGTAAGCTAATACCCCAAGGATGGAATTCCTAAAATCAATATAATTTCCTCTCACACAAATAGGGTAATAAGAAACACTTACTTTATAGGGGGGAATTCAACTGTACTGTAGGAGAAGTTCTCTTAGACACGAGTTAGTATGGCAAGTGCCGCACTTTTCGTCACCTCGGACCAGCACAATTTTATTTCAGCTTAATATGGCTACATACCAATTGTGCAAATTCAGGGGGAGAGTGGGCTGCAGGGGTGAGAAATGCCATGCAGTATCCGCTGCTGCAACAGCAACTCGCACCCTTCGCCCGCAATTGGAGTCCCCCCTATAAAGACATAAATTCTACAGATGAATAAATACAATTGGTGAACATACACCTATAACTATCTAGCTTACAACAATGTCATAAATATCTAGGAAGAGTTCACATAAAAAATAATATTAATAATAAATAATACAGTATAATAGTACAATCTAATATTTATCATTATCATTATCAATTACAGTTTATATACTGCACTACCAATTCCATAGCACTGGGCAATCAGATATAGCATACATGAATGAAATAAAAATGTATAGCATGACAAGCAGGGCCATCTTAACAGCATTGTAGGCCCTGGGCAAAACAATGTACTGGGGCCCCTACACACCCATTCACAGGAATAAATGGAAAAATATCATAAACGACCCCTCCTGCAGTCCAGTGCCATGACTCCACATGCTTCCATACAGTAAATGGCTGTCAGTACTTTGATTGGTGGATAGCTCCAGCCATCCACCAATCAGCATGATGACAGCCAATCAATGTCTGGCTGCAGGCTGAGTGGAAGGCTAGAGAATGGTGCCTGGCTGCTCTAATTGTGTGTAATTCACAATCACATGGCTGCAGAGCATTCTCTGCCTGCCTCCCAAGAAGTTCTGGAGGCACCACCCTGGTTGGCATCTGCCCAGTGTGCCTATAAGTTAAGATGACAAGCTCAGAGTTGTAGGGTGGGGCAAAGTTAGTGAGGCCTTGTAGGCGACGATGAGCAACTTCAACAGTATTCTGTAAGTACTGTAATGGGAAGCTTGATGGGCGTGTATGTGCAGGGTCAGAGCAGACAGTAAAGTTATAGTGATAGCCCGCATTGCCAGCACAGGATTAGTGTATAATTAGTTAGAAAGTTTATTTGTGTACAATAATAGATATTTAGCTTTGGTGGAATGAATAAAATAGCATTCAGCACAGGGAACCCGCTTTCTGTAGAAACACGTCCCCAGAGTTAACAATGACAATCTACTCTTGGCAAATGTACTGACAACGAATTAAGCTACATTTTCAAATACAGGTACACCACCGATTTTCCGGCAACCGATGATCCGGAACCTCTTTTAATCTGGACAATTTTGATTTGTCCGGATTAAAGGGGGTTAGGGACATCCTTAAGCCGGAACATTTTCTGCGCATGGGCGTAACACGCAATACGTGCAAGTGTCAGTGGGTACAGCTTCCACGGACACTGCAGGTGACATAGCAAGCATCAGTGGGGCTGTTATGGCGTCCAAGGTCACAGCAAGTACCGCACATGAGCGGAAGACACAGTGCGCACAAGTGTCAGTGAGTACAGCTTCTGAGGGCACTGCAGGTGACACAGCAAGCATCACACACTACTGTGTTTATTCATTAATTAATATTATACTGTAGCATATATTTTACTATTTATTGCTTTAGAAATGTTCTGAAGGTGCAAAATTAGTTTCCACCGTTAATCCGCCAAAATCGATAATCCGGCACGGCACTGGAACCGAGGATGCCGGAAAATCGGTGGTGTACCTGTATACTGGATACAGTAGAAAATAATAGTTCTATCATTATTGGACATACTGCTAAGCTTTAATATAACAGAAAGTGGCTGCAAGAAATATTTATGCAGATGGGTCCTCCGTTATCTTGACTGTTTCTGTGCCTAGATGGAGGTTTAGTCACACCTAGGCGATAGCTTAGGTTGTTGAGTTTAATCACGGACAGGCGTGTTGAAGCGCGACTAGATATTCAGCATGCAATACACATCTTCACCACTGGGTGACTAATGCTCCACTAATCCAGTACTTTAGTTTGAATAACAGCAGATTGATCTACAGTACAAGCTCTAGCAAATTGTCAGTGATTACTGTAATGTTAATATAGAGTCCTGTACTGCATAGTGTACACACAGATGGTGACCAATGGCCAGACGGAGAGAGTAAAAGAAAAAAAAATAGTTTATTCAGATGCAAACAAATGTGTTAAAACACTTGTGTATAAAGACGCGACTAATGTGTGAAAGGAATAATGTAGCTCATTGACTTTACAGTATGTACAGTGCACAAAATGAGCGTCCGAGTCCCCTAACGGCATAAGCGAACACCAATGGGAAGGAATCGCTGTTTGCATTACTTTTACACATGAACTTGTGTATCTGCAGCGACGTAGGCTAGCGGTGAAGGCTCCCACGCTGAGTGTCCCGGGTTCAATTCCCAAAGTGCCAATCTATACTTTTTTTCCCCTGACATTCACTTTATTTTATTTTTTTCTATGTAATCCATTGTAAAACATTCAATGGAAGGGTGCACACAGGTTTCACATAAATCAGGGTTTTTCGTGAACAGCTAATTAGCATGAACAGCTAATTAGTACCCTATTAGAACATACTGTACAGAGATACTAAGGATGGTGATTTGGCATCCAGGAACTTAGAAAAATTGTAATCTTTCTAAGTATAATGGAGAGAGATAAAAGCTCCTCCCTAAGTTCCTGGATGCCAAATCACCGTCCTTAGTATCTCTGTACAGTATGTTCTACTAATGTACTAATTAGCATGAACAGCTAAATAGTACACTAGTGGAACATACTGTACAGAGATACTAAGGACGGTGATTTGGCATCCAGGAACTTAGGGAGGAGCTTCTATCTCTCTCCATTATACATAGAAAGATTAAACTTGCCACTGTACGTTACAAGCTGTTCGTGCTAATTAGTACACTAGTAGAACATACTGTACAGAGATACTAAGGACGGTGATTTGGCATCCAGGAACTTAGGGAGGAGCTTTTATCTATCTCCATTATACATAGAAAGATTACAAAGTTCCTGGATGCCAAATCACCGTACTTAGTATTTCTGTTCAGCATGTTCTACTAGTGTACTAATTAGCACGAACAGCTTGTAATGTACAGTGGCAAGTTTAATCTTTTTTTGTATAATGCCGAGAGATAAAAGCTCCTCCCTAAGTTCCTGGATAACACTGTACATGCGCACACCGGGAGCCCAGTAAGATGCTATCAGCATCTCACTGGCTGCGATCGCCCCTAACTGATTGACAGGCAGAGACGGTAGCGGGGCATGAGGAGGCATTAGGACGCCGTTGCGGGGCGTGGTCTGGACCACCGAGGCATGTTTGGACTGTTGGGAAGGGGGGGGGGGCGTGGCGGCTGCATGATGTCACACGCAGCCACTGCGACCCAGGACGCAGCCAGTAGCTCCATGCCAGAGTGCAGGAGCTGCACTGGCAGGGAGCTACTCATCAGGTACAGTACAAAAGCATTGCCACCGTGCGATGATTTTGTACCTGTGCAGGGGTGGGAGGGGGGGTAGAGCCTGATATGCTGGGTGGACTAGCCCTGTGCTGGGCATCCACCCGCATGTCAGAGTAAATTATTGTAGATGTGCTATATTTAGCACATCTACGATCAACTGTGAATTACCCCCAAGGTTTTGCCCATTTGCTAACAAATTTGCTGCTGCGATCAGATCTGAATTAGACCTTTAGTACTTTAATCAAGTGTCATATACTGTATATAAGACCGTCTGTGTCAGTACAATGTTATTGTAAATACTAAGTGCCATTTACATGTAAATACTGTACTTCCATTATCTGCCTCTTTTAAAAAATGTAAAGGGAATGTGCCTTCCTGAGCAGACTAACTGTGAGTATCATTAGAACAACTCAAATAAATCACAGCAGCCATACTAATAACAGCTATAGCACCAGTGGTAGACATCAAGATGCACTCAGTAGAGTCAGGTGTCAATTATCATAATCAGTGCATCCTGTTAGACTCATAAGCATGTTTTCTGGGGTCTACATGGGACACACCTGTGGGGGGTATGTACTAAGCAGTGATAAAAGTGGAGAAGTGAGCCAATGGAGAATTTACCCATGGCAACCAATCAGCTGTTCTGTATACTTTTATAGTATGCAAATTATAAATGTTACGTCAATGCAGATTGGTTGCCATGGGCAACTTCTCCACTGGCTGAGGATACTCAGTTTTTGGAGAGCCCAAGCTTCTCAATTCGCAACTTACTATTACTATTAGTTAGTCTATCTAACTAACTATTCCCATGTGCCATGAAAGTGCTTAATACTACAGTGGATAATTGTCCTGTCTTGTCATGCAGTACTTTTTATCATTTCTCTTTCTAGCTTCCAAAAAGATATCTTATGTTGCTAGATTAAGTGATGTTCCTCTTTAAGCTGTCATATCCCTTTTTATTTAATATCCTGGCTTAAGTGTAAGCTACACACCTTCCTTTCCACTTGCTCTGTATGCTTACCTGCATCACTGATGACAGGAATAACTCCAGCAGAGCAGTCTTCAGAAGTTTGTAGCGTTTCCGTTAATGGCTCTGTCTAGTGGGCAGCTCTGGATGGCATCACAACCTAGATGGAAGAACTGTGACATTAGCACTTTCACCTCTCACTGTCCACGATATGTGATGCAGCCTCCTCTTCCTTCATGTACCTCAACATGAACACCCTGCTACTCACTGTCTGTATGCCTTTTATATGTCTCTGTCTAGCTAAGAACGCTAAGACCTCACCAGGCTAGTTCATGCACACTCTTCCTGGAGAGGTTTCTAGAATGTTCTTGCCTCACACTAATCAGCCCAGCTATTTCCACCTATACATATTAATCCACTCTAATATTCATAACAATATGTAGTTATATTCAGTTAAATAATTAATTTATGCTCTTTTTCAGACTTACAGTTTGTGTTTTTCCTCATATGAAACTTAACCACTGAACAAGGTGTTAATAGAATTTCCTCTCTCTTTATCACGTCATGCCTAGATATTTGTGCACTGGGCCCTGATTGCCTATTCCGCAGCACCTACTCTCAATATCAGCTCCTTCCCTGGTGACTTACCATCGAGATCCTCTCTACATTGTCAGTATCAGGGCAGAGATTGGTCCTATAAGTAACAGGCTGAAGGTGCTAGAGAGGGGAGGGTGGGTAGTTATTGGGACAATGGAAAGGCCTTTAGTGAGGCCTGAACAGGTGCAGCCATGGCACCCCCTCTACCTTGTGCCCTGTGCTGAGTACCTGTCGCAGTGTCTTTGGTACAGCCGTGCATCTAGATGGAGGACAATATATGTGATATATAAAGGGCAAGTCTATATAAGTAGGTTACAAAATGCAGGGAGAAATAGAGAGGGGGAATTATACAGTGTGCACAGAGGTACTAAAGTGGATAAACATAGTATGGGAGTGCAGACAGATCAGGGAAAGTAATGAAAGCAAAGAAGTCAACTAAAGCTCACAATCCGGAGAGATGCAGATAACAGACAGAAAGTGGGTACACTGGGGAGGTAAGTGACACTTGACATAACAGCAATCAGAAACCAGGAGGACAGGAAGCAAGTGTCCATGACATGCAGACCTGATTGAGGTGTAATGAGAAACAAGTACCCCTGGGAGGGCAGCACAAGGCAACCATAAAAAGCAGATATAGAACTACAATAGTGCCTCACATCTGCTTTCAGCAAGAAGACCTGACATGAGTCTGTATCTGCTCCCCTGGGATCCATGCTTCTGATGGAAACAACAATCTCCCTTCACTACCTCACTGTATAAGTGCTACCAATTACATTTTTTATATTTATTTTCTGTAATGTAATGCCGGACACTGAAACGCTAAGAGAAGCAATTAGAAATTCAGCCTCTTTTGTATACAAAACTAGTGTGGTTAGAGAAATAGAAATCCAAGCTGAATGACAACACGCTCTATTGTATTTATTGCCAATAAATGTCAGAATGAACAACTGAATACTGTTATCTACAGTATCTGTACTGTGGCAGAGTTGAATGTATACCTTAATGCAGAGTTTGGATCCACTGCAGGTGCATTTACACTTATGACTGAATATATGGAACTATGCTGTAACCAGGAGTTCACAGATAAGTTTGTTTCTATGGGTACATCTGTATCAAGACCAAGTAAGTGGTGTCCCGCAATGTGGTTGGTGTGCTCTGCGGCTCGCATGGTCCATATATCCCTATCCGCAACACATCGCCACTGATAGCTAGTGTCACCGGGAATTGCACAGTGCTCTCCCCCAGCACTATGTACAGTCACTGCTGCCTGCCCGGCCTCTGCAGTGCAGCATGGAACGGGGAGCTAGAGGCGTAACTAGGGTAGGGTGAGTGGGGCACGTGCCCTGGGCGCCCTGGCAGGCCCAGCAGAGGGGGGCGCCGCCGGCGGCCAGGGCATCATACCCCACTCGCCCCCGTCACGCTGCAATGTGAGGGGAGGAGAGCGAAGCGTCTCTCCCTCCCCTCAATGTCCTCACCGCCGCTGCCAGCACCAGCAGCACTGCGTGTGTCCGGTCTCCGGCGGCGTTAGCCAATCAGAGCTTGCGGACCAACTCCTGATTGGCTGACGGTCCACGAGCTCTGATTGGCTAACGAACTGGCGGCACATAGCCGCCGGAGACCTGGAGCCACAAAGAAGCGGTGAGTGACCGGAGGGGGGGGGGGGGGGGGGGGCACTGTGGGGCAAAGTAACTGGCACTGTGGGGCATGTATCTGGCACTGTGGGGCAATGTAACTGGCACTGTGGGGCAATGTAACTGGCACTGTGGGGCAATGTATCTGGCACTGTGGGGCATGTATCTGGCACTGTGGGGCAAAGTAACTGGCACTGTGGGGCAATGTATCTGGCACTGTGGGGGCAATGTATCTGGCACTGTGGGGCAATGTAACTGGCACTGTGGGGCATGCATCTGGCACTGTGGGGCGCTGTATCTGGCACTGTGTATCTGGCACTGTGGGGCACTGTGTATCTGGCACTGTGGGGCAATTGTGTATCTGGCACTGTGTAAAAAGGGGACTCTGCATGCGTACTGTGCAAAAATTGAATGAAGGTGTGCTGAGAGACGACACAAGGTGTAGGTGACAGTGTGCTGAGAGGCGACACGGGGTAGGTGATAGTCATGTTGGCATGCCCCATTTTCAGTGGCCACACCCCTTCTGGTGTGTGGTCACACTCATTATTCGCCACGAGGGTGCACATACTTCTTTGGTGGTTTTTTTTTTTTTTTTTTTTGGGGGGGGGGCTGCGCCACTCTTCATTTTGCCCTGGGCTCCGAAAACCCTAGTTACGCCTCTGTGGGGAGCCATTGGCATACCGTTCCCCTAACTGAGCCTGGCTATAAGGAGACATCCCAATGCTGCCTGCACTCACACGGGTCCGCAGGTCACAGCACTGAGCACCTGGGCAACTTCTCTAATCTTTAGAAAGCTTGATTCATATCACCCATGTCTGCATACAGTACCTGTCTCATTTTTATAAACCCTTATTCTCTTTCTCTGTCTAAAATCCTTTCTCTGTCTCATGTTTATAAACCCTCATCAGCAATTACTGTGGGAGAGATGTATCAAACCTTCTAAAGAGGACTAGTGGAGTAGTTACCAATATAGGGGGTAATTCCGAGATTAAATTTAGCGCAGCTACGATCTTTCACACTGACATGCGGGGGGACACCCAGCACAGGGCTATCCCGCCCAGCATGTCAGTGACGCTCCCCCCCACAGAAGTGCAAACGCACCGCACAGCGGCGATGCCTTTGCACTTCAAGAGTAGCTCCCGACCAGCGCAGCTTTAGCGTGCTGGCCGGGAGCTACCCATCACTCCCCGGCCCACAGTGGCTGCGTGTGACATCACGCAGCCGCTGCGGCCCGCCCCAGTTCGGTCCTGCCATGTCTGCGTTGGCCGGACTGCGCCCCCAAAACGGTGGCCAAATGCCGCCGTTACGCCCCCCCCGCCCAGCGACTGCCTCTGCCTGTCAATCAGGCAGAGGTGATCGTAGTGGACCGGCGGCCTTCGGCCATCTGGCATGCGCCGACTCACTGCGGCGCTGACACATGCGCAGTTCTGACCCGATCGCATTGCTGCAATAAACTGCAGCGTGCGATCAGGTCAGAATGACCCCCATTAGCCAAACTGCTTCTAACTCTCATTTATCTAGTGCGTTCTATAAAATGATATCTAGGACCTGATAGGTTGCTATGGGCAACTTCTCCATTTGTCATTTTAATGGGTTTCCCCATGTCTGAGTGAGCGTATCAGGACAATGCTTTGTTCTCTGTCCCCTCTGGATGGCCCTGAATTAGTTTGAATCACCAGTTGTAAAAAGATGACTCCACATTCTGTCTGACCCTAAAAATCTTTTCTGTTTCCACCAAAATTAAACCCAGCAGCTAAATGTGTAGTATCAGGTAGTAATCCTTGTAGATGATTTAGTAATATGCCATTGGGCAGTAGATTATATTACTTTTCTTTTACCATATCCACTCTTTAATCTATGTTGTGCTTTTATTCTGCATCGTCCTGAAGAAAATCTCACTCAGTTCAGTTCATGGTCCAATTCTTGTTACTAGGCTGATAGTTCTATTTTGTGTTTTATATTTTTAGTTGTATTTGAAACCGAAACAGTGGTATAAAAAAAATCAAAAAGTTGAAAAAATATTGGTGGTAACATATCTAATTTCATATTGATATTAATTAAGAATTAAAAAAAACCAAAACAATAAATAGTAATAATAACATTTGTTTCAAATTTAGGTCATTTTATTGTGTGGCCATAACAAGTGCTGAACATCATAGAAGCTTGAACGTTGCCTTATTGTTTTGCCTCATTACGTATTTCCAGCTGCAACATAAAACCTTTACTACACAGCAATGTAACCATTAGTACTGTAAATTAAATTCCTGCTTCTCACTTATCCCTTCTACTAAACTACTCTCTCCATTTGTTTCTAAAAAACAAATGGTTGTTTTTTTGTTTTTTTGTTTTTGCAATAGTAAAGTTTATGTTGAAAGAGGAGTGCACTACTGCACAGACTCCAGTCTTCATGTTTTCCAGGGAGGTTTCATAGCCTATCAAAGGATGGCTATCACGATCTCTACTACAGGATCATCTTGATTGTGTAAGACTACTGCATGTTAGAGGATCACAGTGGAAGACAGGGATACGGTCGTCAGGTCGACCCAAGTTAGGTCGACACTCAGGTCGACCACTGAAGGTCGACATTGCCATTAGTTCGACATGCATTAGGTCGACATGTACTAGGTCAAAAGGTCGACATGGTTTTTTTTACATGTCGACCTAATGCCCATGTTGACCTAATGCATGTCGACCTAATGGCTATGTCGACCTTCAGTGGTCAACTTAATGAGTGTCGACCCGGAAGACATATGTATTCCACATACAGTAGCTCCAGAGAGACCTGCGATTTCCTGCAATCAATAATGATTTCAGTGTCCCTGCACCACTTCCCAGTGCCTACCTACACTCACCGGATTGTAAGCTGTATGCAGTGCTGCAAGTATGGCGGTACGGGGCGGTACAGCGTTCCGGTAAGAAATTCCCAGCCAATATGCCGTACCGCTGGGCCGTCCACCATACCTGCAGCCCGCTGCTGTGTGAGGGGAGGAGAGCATAGCACAGCGCCTCTCCTGTCCCTCAATGCTCTGTGATGTGTCCGGTCTCCGGCGATGGCGGGGTGAATCTCCATAAGGCACCGGTTTGTTAGACAATCAGAGCTCACGGACCGGCAGCCAAGGCTCCTGATTGGCTGCCGGTCTGCAAACTCTGATTGGCTAACGAACCGGCGCCTCATGTGAGATACCCGCCGCCAGAGACCGGACTTCACGAGCATTCAGGGGCAGGAGAGGCACTGCACTCTCCTTCTCACACACAGCAGAAGCAGAGACAGTGGTGAGCAGCAGGGTGGGGCACTCAGGGGCAATGTGTATCTGTAACTGTGGGTTAATATGTATCTGGCATTCTGGGGCAATGTGTATCTGGCACTCTATGGCAATGTGTATCTGACACTCTATGGCAATGTGTATCTGACACTCTGGGGCAATGTGTATCTGGCACTCTGGGGCATTGTGTATTTGGCACTCTGGGGCAATGTGTATCTGGCACTCTGGGGCAATGTGTATCTGGCACTCTGGGGCAATGTGTATCTGGCACTGTAGGGTAATATGTATCTGGCACTCTGGGGCAATGTGTATCTGGCACTGTGGCGTAATGTGTATCTGGCACTGTGGCGTAATGTGTATCTGACACTCTGGGGGAATGTGTATCTGACACTCTGGGGCAATGTGTATCTGGCACTCTGGGGTTATGTGTATCTGACACTCTGGGGTAATGTGTATCTGGCACTTTGGGGCAATGTGTATCTGACACTCTGGGGCAATGTGTATCTGACACTCTGGGGCAATGTGTATCTGACACTCTGGGGCAATGTGTATCTGACACTCTCGGGCAATGTGTATCTAGCACTCTGGGACAATGTGTATCTGGCACTCTGGGGCTATGTGTATCTGGCAGTCTGGGGCAATGTGTATCTGACACTCTGGGGCAATGTGTATCTGACACTCTCGGGCAATGTGTATCTGGCACTCAGGGACAATGTGTATCTGGCACTCTGGGGCAATGTGTATCTGGCACTCTGGGAAAATGTGTATCTGACACTCTGGGGCAATGTGCATCTGGAATTCTGGGGCAATGTGTATCTGACACTCTGGGGCAATCTGTATTTAGCACTGTGAGGGGCATATATGGCACTATTGGGGGCATTTGTGTATCTGGCACCGTGGGGCATTTGTGTATATGGCACCATGGGGAATTTGTGTATCTGGCACCGTGGGGCATTTGTGCATCTGGCACTATGGGGTATTTGTGCATCTGGCACCGTGGGGCATTTGTGTATCTGGCACTGTTGGGGTATATCAGGCACTGTAGAAGCATATCTGGCATGGTGGGTGCGTATATAGCACTATTGGGGTCATATGTGTATCTGGCCCCCATTTTCATTGGCCACGCCCCATGTGGCATTTGGCCATACCGATTTTTTGCCACACGTGCACACAGTACCTATAAGAATTTTTTTCTATTTGCACCACTGGCTGTATGACACCCTGTAATGCTGAATAACCAGAGAGTACGGCTATACCTGCTATCATAAAGCCCCACAAGCTACAGTATGTATTTGACAGCAGGCAGGTGGAGCTGCAATCCATGCTCTCTCCGCCTGCTGGCTCTGCAAATCACTATTACTGAGGGCTATGGAAAACTCCCCTACATACACTTATTACCCCCAGTACACGATCAGTGCTCTCAGCCCATGCCCTCACCTCTTGACATGTCAGCATCCACTGGAGCCAGGGTATCAGATGTTTGGAGTTCCAGCCCAACCCCGCAGTCAGTCCCTTGCTCTGTGCGCTGAGTCACTTCCTACAGGCAAAGGACTGAATGTTGCAGAGGAAGCAGCAGGAGCTGAAGTGGGCACAGAAATGACAGCAGCAACAGCAGCTCACCAGGGCTGCAGATCCTGGGATCTGTGTATCAGAGTCTGCTCTCCCCTTCCTGCAGACTGGGCAGCCACGCAAAGCTCCCTGCGAGGTGCAGCATGTCCTGGGCCACGGAGGGAAGAGGAAGGTGACCAGGAATCCTCCCCGATCCTGTGCTGGAAGGTGGCGTCACTTCAGGCCATGCCTCTCCCGTCATGACAGCTGCTGAAGCCATACAGAGTGTAACTGGCGGGTCACTGGAAGAGCCGGAGATTCCCTCACTCCCAGCCTCTACAGTAGATGAGGGGGCGAGGGCGGGGCAAAGCAAACGGGGGAGAGACTGCTCAGCACTGCCCTCTGTAATGTATATTAACAGTGGTGCATCTGGCAGAGAAGTAGCTGGGTGTACCTCTAATATTAGACATTGCAGCAGGCAGTGAAGCGTACATACACTAGGTTGGCGATCACAGGTGGATGCGGATGGTGTGCTTACAGGGCAAATGTGCTGTGTGCTGAGCACCATCTGCACACACTAATACCTCTTGTCGACCTAATGCCCATGTTGACCTAATGCATGTCGACCTAATGGCTATGTCGACCTTCAGTGGTCAACTTAATGAGTGTCGACCCGGAAGACATATGTATTCCACATACAGTAGCTCCAGAGAGACCTGCGATTTCCTGCAATCAATAATGATTTCAGTGTCCCTGCACCACTTCCCAGTGCCTACCTACACTCACCGGATTGTAAGCTGTATGCAGTGCTGCAAGTATGGCGGTACGGGGCGGTACAGCGTTCCGGTAAGAAATTCCCAGCCAATATGCCGTACCGCTGGGCCGTCCACCATACCTGCAGCCCGCTGCTGTGTGAGGGGAGGAGAGCATAGCACAGCGCCTCTCCTGTCCCTCAATGCTCTGTGATGTGTCCGGTCTCCGGCGATGGCGGGGTGAATCTCCATAAGGCACCGGTTTGTTAGACAATCAGAGCTCACGGACCGGCAGCCAAGGCTCCTGATTGGCTGCCGGTCTGCAAACTCTGATTGGCTAACGAACCGGCGCCTCATGTGAGATACCCGCCGCCAGAGACCGGACTTCACGAGCATTCAGGGGCAGGAGAGGCACTGCACTCTCCTTCTCACACACAGCAGAAGCAGAGACAGTGGTGAGCAGCAGGGTGGGGCACTCAGGGGCAATGTGTATCTGTAACTGTGGGTTAATATGTATCTGGCATTCTGGGGCAATGTGTATCTGGCACTCTATGGCAATGTGTATCTGACACTCTATGGCAATGTGTATCTGACACTCTGGGGCAATGTGTATCTGGCACTCTGGGGCATTGTGTATTTGGCACTCTGGGGCAATGTGTATCTGGCACTCTGGGGCAATGTGTATCTGGCACTCTGGGGCAATGTGTATCTGGCACTGTAGCATCCACTGGAGCCAGGGTATCAGATGTTTGGAGTTCCAGCCCAACCCCGCAGTCAGTCCCTTGCTCTGTGCGCTGAGTCACTTCCTACAGGCAAAGGACTGAATGTTGCAGAGGAAGCAGCAGGAGCTGAAGTGGGCACAGAAATGACAGCAGCAACAGCAGCTCACCAGGGCTGCAGATCCTGGGATCTGTGTATCAGAGTCTGCTCTCCCCTTCCTGCAGACTGGGCAGCCACGCAAAGCTCCCTGCGAGGTGCAGCATGTCCTGGGCCACGGAGGGAAGAGGAAGGTGACCAGGAATCCTCCCCGATCCTGTGCTGGAAGGTGGCGTCACTTCAGGCCATGCCTCTCCCGTCATGACAGCTGCTGAAGCCATACAGAGTGTAACTGGCGGGTCACTGGAAGAGCCGGAGATTCCCTCACTCCCAGCCTCTACAGTAGATGAGGGGGCGAGGGCGGGGCAAAGCAAACGGGGGAGAGACTGCTCAGCACTGCCCTCTGTAATGTATATTAACAGTGGTGCATCTGGCAGAGAAGTAGCTGGGTGTACCTCTAATATTAGACATTGCAGCAGGCAGTGAAGCGTACATACACTAGGTTGGCGATCACAGGTGGATGCGGATGGTGTGCTTACAGGGCAAATGTGCTGTGTGCTGAGCACCATCTGCACACACTAATACCTCTTTTTAACCAAATTTTGCGCGTCACAGCCGGGAGCCTGTCACGGGTGCTACCCGGCTGCGACCCGTGTCAGGCCCTTTACACACTGTGCCTGCCAACCCGGCTTATTGCCGGGTTGGTGACGTCGCAGATGACGTGGCGGGGGTGGCGCTTGGAGGTCACATGATCTCCAAGCACCACCCGTTCACTCATTCACTTGTTCAACCCTGCAAACTACACGAGTTAGAATACCGGGTCACTTGACCCAGATTATTCCAACTCAGCCCTTTTACACCAACCAGCAACACGAGTTATGCACGTTCATGTGCAATAACCCGTGTTACATACTGACGGTGTAAAAGGGGTACTAGTTACAGACCTGCTGCTATCTATCAATAAACCAACACCACTGATAAGTAACTGGGCTGTTCATAATTCATATGCAACAAACGATTACTAGGAATTCTACATGATAAGGAAAAGACATTGCAAGAATATCATATCAGATAAGAAACCTACTGTACAGTATTTTTCAAATTGTTAATTGTTAATATTTGATGTCCTTTTCCACAAAGTGTCTAAACTTGTGTCCTCTTTCCAAAATTCTCTGCATGTCTATGTTCATAGTTTGGTGTGCCACACCTGCACACACATCATTTCCAACAGTTTAAGCTGGTGCTCAATGTGATTGTTCCTAAAGACAATAAATTGTTACCACAATAATTTCTGAATGTACAGTGTATTCATACAAAATGTTCTTTGCATACATTAACACTTCTGAGATAGAAAGCAACTGCCTATGCCTTCACGGACTCTTGTTACTTGAAGTAAGAAATCTCTAATATAGAAAAAAAGTAGATGAGGAGGAGCATCCACATGGGGAGGTAACAAATGGCATAAATTTAGCACAAATTAATGAACATTTGTATACTGTAGTGTAATGAGTGTTGTTCATGTTCATGTGACATTAGAAAACACTGGAGTACCTAAGTTGAATATATATTGGTATAGAGACACAAAATACATGAGGGAACTAAAGGGGTCATTCAGATCTGATCACTGCTGTGCGTTTTCGCACAGCAGGCGATCAGATCTGAACTGTGTATGCATATGCACCCCACTGCGCCGGCGCGTCACACGGCTGCAATGGGCATCGGCACCCTGCAGTGGGATGGTGCCAGTGGCGTGCGGTGAGCTCAGTGGCTGGTGAGGCACTGCAGCCATAATGTCGGCTGTGTCCCGCCGATGCCCACCACTGCACCCAAGCCAATGCCTGCTACCACCGCTGTCCCTGGGTCAGTGGGAGACAAAGAAAGGCAGTGGGCGATTCCAGGGAGAAGCAGTGGGTGACAGCAGTGGGTGATGCTAGGGAGAGGGTGACAGGGAGAAGGTGTTGCCAGTGAGAGGGTGATAACAGTGGGTGACACCAGGGAAAGGATGACAGCAGTTTGTAAAAGGGAGTGGGTGACAGCAGTGAGTGTCACCAGGGAGAGGATGATGCCAGGGAGCTGGTGACAGCAAGAGGGTCACAGGGAGAGGGCGACAGCAGTCTGTGCCAGCTGTGGGTCACAGAGAGAGGGTGACAGGAAGAGGTTGATGCCAGGGAGTTGGTGACAGGAAGAGGGGGAGAGAGTGACTGCAGTTGGTGCCAGCAATGGGTGACGGAGAGAGGGTGACATCAGGTAGAGGGTGACAGCAGTCGGTGCCAGCTGTGGGCAACAAGGAGAGGTTGACAGGGAGAGGTTGACGCCAGGTAGAGGGTGACAGTGAGAGGGTAGAGCAGTCTGTGCCAGCTGTGGGTAGTGGAGAGAGGGTGACGACAGGGAGAGGGTGACAGCAGTTGGTGCCAGCTGTGGGTGATGGGAAGAGGGTGACACCAGGGATAGGGTGGCAGGGAGAGTGACAGCAGTTGGGGCCAGCTGTGGCTGACGGGGAGAGGGTGACAGCAGTTAGTGCTAGCTGTGGGTGATGTCGAGAGGGCGACGCCAGGGAGAGGGTGACAGTGAGAGGGTACCAGCAGTCGGTGCCAGCTGTGGGTTACAGCAGTCGGTGACAGTGAGAGGGTGACAGGAAGAGGGTGACGCCAGGGAGAGCACATTACTGTCCCACTCTACCAGCAGTATAGAATACAACATTAGGAGTACAGCCCTGAGCCTTGGGTACCTGATAAAGGATGGGTGAGCTCAGCCCATTACAAATTAAAGTACCCGCCACTCTCCCCCGCCGCACACAGGCGTGCGCAGCACATTTTATTAGGGGGTGCGCCGTTGTAGAGGCGTGTCTAGTACCACCTACCTACTGGGCATGTCTAGCAACACTTATCGGGTGTCTAGCACCGCCTACTGGGTGTGTCTAGCACCGCCTATTGGCATTCTTTTCTATTGACTATGCACCTTACCTATATGGTGGTTTCTCATAACTGGGAACCTCTCGAGAAATGTATCCTTCCTGGGCAGACAGCGTCTTCAGTCGGTAATCACTATTCATGTAGGAGATCACATGAATCCGGAAGATGCCTGTTTGTGTAGGAATATAACCAATGTGATCATCACACAACAGTGGTTCAACCAGATTCGTGTCACCTCCTTCCCTCTGCATCTATCAGCCACACCATTACCCCTTCCCTGCATCTCTCAGCCACACCATCATCTCTGCCCTGTGTCATCTCTCAGCCACACCATCATCTCCTCCCTGCGTTGTCTCTCAGCCACACCATCATCTCCCATCTGAATCTCTTGCAATACCCCTCACTTTGTCTCTCATTCTCCCTTCACTCTGTGCCTCTGAGTCTCCCACCCTTCTGTCTGTGCCTCTCAGTCGCCCGCCCTTCACTGTCTCTCAGCCTCATCAGTGGAGTTGGTGGGCCCAGCAGGAGAACACGGGCAGGTGGGCGGCCGTTCGCGTGGTGTGCATCATCGGGTCACATCGCACAGTACATTGAGGCAGAGGAGTAGTGTGTAGCAGCGGGCAGGATGGGAGTAGTGGTGCATAGCAGGGATGGTAGGATGGGAGTAGTGGTGCATAGCAGGGGGGCAGGATGGGAGTAGTGGTGCAGCGCAGGGGGGCAGGATGGGAGTAGTGGTGCAGAGCAGGGGGCAGGATGGGAGAAGTGGTGCAGGGCAGGATGGGAGTAGTGGTGCATAGCAGGGGGTAGGATGGGAGTAGTGGTGCGGAGCAGGGGGGCAGGATGGGAGTAGTGGTGCAGAGCAGGGGGTAGAATGGGAGTAGTGGTGTGGAGCAGGGGGGCAGGATGGGAGTAGTGGTGCATAGCAGGGGGGTAGGATGAGAGTAGTGGTGCATAGCAGGGGTTAGGATGGGAGTAGTGGTGCATAGTAGGGGGTAGAATGGGAGTAGTGGTGTGGGGCAGGATGGGAGTAACGGTGCTGAGCTGGGGTGGGGGTGGGGGTTGGTCAGGATGGGAGCAGTGCTGGGAAGGAGCGGGCAGTTAAGCATCAATGTCACCTCACCTGCAGATCCCGGTCCCGGCCGCGATCTCTCCCTGCTATTTACAAGCGTGTAGTTTTTCATACGTCTACATCTACATGTGCAGCCGCCTATTAGCTCCCCGTCCTCCCATCCCCCCATAACACAGTCCGGCCGGAGGCAGAGGGGAGATAGGAGCCGCCACTGCGATACCCCCCCCCCCCCCCCGGCACGGCACACGGACTCCTCGTCTGCCTGGTGTGAGTCTCCTCTGCTCTGGCTGCCTCACCAGGCAGACGAGGAGTCCGTGCGCCGTGCGGGGGGGGGGGGGGGTTGTTACCCGAGTTGAAAGGGCATCACAGTGGTGGCTCCTATCTCTCTGCCTCTGGCTGTACTGCATTACCAGGGGATGGGAGGGCGGGGAGCTAATAGGCGACCGCACATGTAGATGTAGAAGTATGATAAAATACATGCTGTGTATCGTGTGCCCCCCCCCCCTCCATCCCCGCGAGTGGCCAATTACATCACTTTTAGTGACAGGGGCGTGCTTTCATTTAGGGTGAAAGCACGCCCCCTGTCAAAGAGGCACTTATGGTAAGTGCCGCTCCTGCTGATTTTTTTAATGTGCTTTCACTGCCCAAAGCTTAGCCCAGCCCCCCGCTTCCGGCCATTTCACATTGATAGCGGGAGGCACTGACAGCAGTGCCTCCGAATCACATTACAGCCAGTTTTTTTGTAAATTAAAAAAATTTAAATAATGTAAAAGCTAAAGCAGATAGTTATGACACAAAATATGTGTCATAAATATCTCCTTTACATTATTTTATAGTGCTTGATAATTATGACTCCTAAAATTATCAAATCAGGCGCTCTGATATAAGGCACAAAATAAAGCTGTTGGTCACCCAATTTATATAATATAATTGATATACTGATATCTATATACTTATAGCTGCTCCCACATGAGTATTCTGCGATACTCAAATAGTAACAAAGTAATTGTGAAACATGCAATATCACAAGAGAGCGCTAGATACCGATCATTAATATATAAACATTTTATTCAATCACATAAAATAAAAGCATAAAAAATGCAATACATATTTTCATAAAAGAGTTATTCTCACTGCTGATATTATTTATACGCTGCCATATACTGTATCCCAATTGTATATTGCACAGATGTCCACATCCAAAAGACCAGTGTGGCTGGTTCGCTCCAAAGCAAATGATAAAGTCCCAATTTGTTTTAGGGAATGTGAATGGTGTTCACTAGATGGTGAATGTTCAGCTGTATAAACGATGGGCGCTATGCTACTACCTCCCCCGACCGCCAAACAATTTTGTGCTCACCACTTATTCCTTAGAGTCTCATGTGAGGCTGGCTGTCAGCATGCGGAATCCGTTGTGGTTGGTGGGAGCGGCAGTGTTCTATTCAGTTCACCGGGGAGGGAGGGCGCCGTTCGTAGCTGCAGAATTCAGGCAGTTTGGTCACCTTCTGATGAAACCGTGGTTTGATTTTCACGGAGAAACATGTTAAGGACATCTCACGCTGCTGTTTTTCCCTGAGATCTACACAAGCACAGCACCACAGTCCGGACTCCAGCACACGGCAAACTGCCTGAATTCTGCAGCTACGAACGGCGCCCTCCCTCCCTGGTGAACTGAATAGAACAACGGGGATGTGCCTCCCCTGACTGCACATCCCTGGATGGTACGGAGAATCCATTTGCATGGGCGTTCGCAAGGAGATTGACAGGAAGAGGCCTTTCATGGGTGGCAACTGACCGTTTACAGGGCATGTCCAGGAAAACGCAGGTGGGATCAAACGTTTTCAGGGAGGGTGTCTGATGTCAGCTCCGGCCGCGACCAGCCTGCTCTCATCGCACGGGAATGAGTAAGTCCTGGGCTGTGCAGAGACAGCACAAAATCAGTTTGTGCAGCTCTGCTACACATGCGTTCGCACACTTGCACAGCAAAAATACACTCCTCCTGTAGGCGGCGACTATCTGATCGCAGGACTGCAAAAATCGCTGCCCAGTGATCAGATATGAATGACCCCATTTGCTGGAGTGTGATACTGTATGTTCCATCACAATATATGTACTGTAAGAGTGAAAAACATACAAAGTGCAGTAGAACAATATTGCTTATTTCTTAGAGACGCCGTTATGTGACTGGCTGTCAGGAGACTGCCGGTCACTATACCCACGCCGGCATCCCGACAGGTGAATATAGTCCAACGGTTGGCATGCCTTTCAACAGGGACTATTCCCACTATTGGGTGTCCACAACACCCATAGAGTGGGAAAAGAATCTGTGGTGCAGCCATTTGTCTTTCTGATGGAAAGGATCCTTTTGGAGGGTCTGATATACAGAATTTAATTGCCATATATTCTCCAGTAACTACTGTAACTATACTATGCACAATGCTGCTAATCAACACTCCTGCTGTACCAACATTATCAGGATTTCTCACCCTTTGAAGCTGGAGTTGGAGTTCAAAAATTATCTTGAGTCTCTACTGTTATTAGACTGCGAGCAGCACTAACCGTGGCAGGGTTCACTGGCCAGTTGCTCAGGATTTGCTGGGTATGTGGGTCACATTTGGGTTCTTTGGTATGAAGTGGTTGTAACACACCAACAAGTCTCCGTTGAAAGCCAGCAGGCGCCAAGGGTTTCCTACACTATTAAAGTAGATAGAAACATAGATAGAATTTGACCATATTTTTTTTATCTCAAACCTTATTTATATCCTTATGTCTATACCATGCATGTTCAAATTGCTCTACTATCTTAGCCTCTACCACCTCTGATGGGAAGCTATTCCACTTGTCGACTACTCTTTCTGTGAAGTAATTTTTCCTCAAATTTCCCCTGAACCTTTCCCCCTCCAGTCTCAGTGCATGTCCTCGTGTCCTATTGCTTCTCTTCATTTGGAGAATGTTCCCCTCCTGGACTTTGTTAAAACCTTTGATATGTTTGAAAGTTTCTATCATGTCCCCCCTTTCCCTTCTCTACTTCAAACTATACATATTGAGATTTCTTAGTCTTTCTGGGTATGTTTTGTGATCTAGGCCATGCACCATTTATAATTGCCCTTCTTTGTACGTCTCTAATATATTAATATCCTTTTGAAGATATGGCCTCCAGAATTGAATACAGTATTCTAGATGAGGCTGTACCAATGACCTATACAGTGGCATTATTACTTCTTTCTTTCTGCTGCTGATTCCTCTCCCAATGCAGCCAAGAATCTTACTAGCCTTCCTCGTTGCTTTGTTATATTGCTTACCTGCCTTTAAGTCACCTGAAATAGTGACGCATAGATCCCTTTCCTCCTCAGTAGTTTCCAGTATAGTGCCATTAATACTATATTTAACCTTTGGATTTTTGAGACCCAAGTGCATGATTTAAAATTTTTTGGCATTAAACTATAATTGCCACACTCCTGACCATTCCTCTAGTCTACCTAGATCCTCAATCATTTGTTCTACTCCACCTGGTGTGTCTACCCTGTTGCATACCTTTTTGTCATCTGCCTTCAATACCACCTCTATGCTGATGACACACAACTCTACCTCTCCTCTCCTGATCTGTCCCCCTCTGTCCTCTCTCAGGTCTCCAGCTGCCTCTCTGCCATCTCCTCCTGGATGTCTGAGCGCTCTCTGAAGCTCAACATGGATAAAACTGAACTTATTATCTTTCCCCCAGCCAGAGCAACACCCCCTACAAACATCTCTATCACTGTTGACAACACTATCATCTCCCCCGTTCCCCAACTCCGCTGCCTGGGCGTCACTCTTGACTCCTCCCTCTCCTTTGCACCCTACATCCAAGCTCTGGCGCAATCTTGTCGGTTCCAGCTACGCAACATTGCTCGCATCAGGCCATTTCTCTCCCAGAGTGCAACTAAACTAATCATCCACTCACTGGTCATCTCACGACTTGACTACTGCAATGTGCTCCTCACTGGCCTCACTTGCTCCCACATCGCTCCCCTCCAATCTGTCCTCAACTCTGCAGCTAGGCTCATCTTCCTCTCCCGCCGCACCACTTCTGCCACTCCCCTTCAACAAAATCTACACTGGCTCCCATTCCCCTACAGAATCCTCTTCAAACTCCTCACCCTCACATACAAGGCCATCTCTAATTCCACTGCTCCCTACATCTCCAACCTCCTCTCCCTTCATACTCCCTCCCGCCCACTACGGTCGGCTGATGACCGTCGCCTCTCCTCTGCCTTGGTCACTGCTTCCCATGCACGAGTTCAGGATTTTGCCCGTGCTGCACCCCTTCATTGAAATGCGCTCCCCCGCTCCATTAGACTCTCCCCGACCTTGCAAAGCTTCAAACGGACATTGAAAACCCACCTATTCATCAAAGCGTACCCCTCCAATGCATAACCTAGTCCTTAGGTTGCTCCTCCATCCCCCTGCCCCATGCCTTGGACATCTCTGCTTTGCTCGCATACCACCATCAGGCTTACCTGCTTGCACCTCATGTCATCTGTCTGTTGCCCCTCCCCACTAGATTGTTAGCTCTTCAGAGCAGGGCCCTCTTTCCTCTTGTCTAAACCCTCTTCTTGACACATTTCACTCAGCGACCATCTTTACCTGCTTTCTCTCCTGCTGGTAAAGGCTCATCTCTATCTATGGCCGCCAGCCCCAAGTAGTACAATGATTACTCCTTCGCTACTTACATCTAAGCTGTATTATGTTTTGAGAATTGTGTTGCTCTTTGTTACCTGCACTCCATTTTTGTTATTTATTGTTATGCTAAGTTTTGTCTCCCTGTACTGTCCTTTGTACGGCGCTGCGAAACACTTGTGGCGCCCTATAAATAAAATGTAATAATAATAATAATAATCTGCAAAAAGGCATGCTTTCCCTTTAATGCCATTTGCAATGTCACCAATAAAGATATTAAAAAGCACTGGTCCAAATACAGATGACTGGGGTACTCCACTGGTAACATTTCCCTCCTGTTAATGCACTCCATTTACCACAACTCTGTTTTCTATCCTGCAACCAAGATTTTATCCATTCAATAGTCCTAGAATCCAATGCCAAGCTTTCAAGTTTATTTAGCAGTCTGCGAAGTGGGACAGTGTCAAAAGCCTTACTAAAGTCTATATAAGCTATATCCATGACTCCACCTTTATCCATCACTTTAGTCACACAGTCAAAAAAGTCAATAAGATTTGTTTGACATGATCTCCCCCCAGTGTATCCATGCTATTTGGGATCCTGTAAATTGCTGGATTTGAGATAGTCTACAATTCTTCAGCTGACGTAAGACTCACTGGTCTGTAGTTGTTTGCCTCTTCCTTGCTTTCACTTTTGTGCAGTGGGAATACGCTCGCTCTTTTCCAGTCCTCTGGAAAAGTATTGATGTGATTATGCTATGCATGAATGTTTTATTTTTTTATCTTGAAAAGAAGACATTTTTGTTTTGGAAATGGATCTGGAAGTTTTAAGTCATTCCTGCAAAAAAACAAACTGGCTTATATTATCTATTGGTGTGCATGTAGAGATTGTTAGTATACATTTTTGTTATGCATGATTAAAATGAAATACAAAGGCATGAAGGTGCTTTGAAAAAATATACAAAGAAGAAAGTCTTAGGTAATACAATAAAATGAACAACGAAAGTGATTTTTAGTCCTTGTTCTAGTTCCTAATTTGGCCAGAAATATGAAAGTTAAAATTGGTGACAAAACATTCTTTAGATACTTAGATAAAAGGAAAAAAACAGAGAAATGGACTAAAAACTAAGGATGTTGTAGCAAAGATTGAAGATTGTTTAAGTAATTACTTTTCCTTTGCATTCACTTCTTAAAATTCAGAAGGGTAAATAAAGGGAAAATTGTCTTCTATAGTGTAGCTACAAATATACTTACAGAAGAATAGGTATTGTCTAGTGGTGCCAGAGTAGTGCTTGCAGCGTAATTAACCACATTTTTAATTGAGTGTTGCTTACAAATGGTAACAGATTTCTCATTGTTGCTTACAGGTGATTGGAACAGCCACAGAGAGGGCATATGGAAAGCTGCCAATATAATAGAGATGTCTTCCAGAGCAAGAGCAGCCTGATGAGAAGATATGAGAGAGAACTGAGAGAGAGAGAGAGAGAGAGAGAGAGAGAGAGTCTTTTTAGATTACTCTACTCCAGATCTGGTATAAGTGTCCAAAGGGAGTCTAGATCCAGTCCAGGTATCAAGAGGATGTCCACATCCATTATAGGTAACTAGTCTACTTATAATTGGGACTAGTAACATCATGCTTATAAGATAGGTAGGTGTATTCTTCTTATCCAAAACCATTATTGGTATATGCCATACAGAATATATTTAGTTCAACCCAATCATATTTATTAAATTATTATTATAGTTGTGTTAAATGCAACCTGTGCCTTGGACTCATCGCTATTGCATCATTTACAGATGTCATTGCTGCTATTTCTTCAGATTGTATTTATGGTAAGCCTATAAACCTGAGCGTTTTGAAATAAAAGTAATATTTACAGTATATAACTGACAGGAACTTTCAAAATCATATAAAACTTCCGAAGTCTATATGCAGGTTAGGTGTGTTTAGTAAATCCCTAGGAAGTATGGTTTCAAAGAGATTAGGTACCTAACCAATCAAATATCACAATGCAGTCATATTTAAACCCATATTATAGCTTGAGTAAAGAAGATTAATATGCACATAGCACATATTTGGTAGCTATTACACAAGGAAAGTTATGCATAATTATTTGTTCTATAGTTGAATGTTATATGGGCAGTTCTGGAATGTACCCAGATTTAATTAACTCTTGTGTGACATCATCCATGGGGTAGGGTGTTCAGCTGATAAAAGGTGTGGTTACCCTTTGTTCTGGGTTAACACTGGGGAATCAATTTTGATGTTGAAACCTGTACCTGCATTTCCTGTTATTCCTCCTGGCCAGGTTAGCTGTGTGTTATTCTTTGTATGTGTTTTTACATTTCATTTGAAATTGCAATATGTTTGTCTGTGTAACTTGTAACCCTTTTCTTTATAACATATCTGTAACTAAATATTGCACTTCTTTTATAAATACAGTATTCTTTATTAGTTTTGTTCCATATATGCTCCAGAGCTCATTCTTTGAGAAAGATATTAGATAAAAAAGGTTACGCTACATCTATTATTTGTTACTAGAAGTAGGGGGTGACCAAACTAATACCCCTTTCAGACCGCTACAACGGAAGACGGGTTATGGGCACATGAAAGCGCAGAACCCGTGTTCATGTGCAGTCTGAAAGAAGCACGGGTTGAAATACTGGTCAAGTGACCCGGTATTTCAACCCTGGTCGTTAGCAGGTTTGAACATGTCTTCAACCTGGCTCACTGTGTGGTGTGAATGGGAGCTGGGTCGATGTGACCCATTTCCACATCACTCTCTGTGTACGGGCGATCATGTGATCATGTGATCTCTAATCGCTGCCCCACCGTGTCACCGCTGACGTCACCAACTGGCAATATGCCGGGTAGCAGTCAGCGGCGGCGGGGATCCTGAGGCGTGGCACACGCTGGAAGCTCCCGTGTCAGGCTCCCGTGTGCGACCCGCCTCAGGCAGTCTGAATGGGGTATAACTATGTGGTAATTTGTGTTGCCAAGCCTACGTAATTGTAATAGGGTGTTTGGAAACCTGGGGCTCCATTAATTATTACAGGTGGTGACAGTAAAAGAGAGGTTTATGGTACCAATGGCAGAGAGATAGAATATTCAGTGAATTATATTCAGGCCAAGGGACAGGGGGGTAAAAGGGGACAACCATACCGGACCCCAAGGGTCAGTGGGGCCCCGTGGACCAGGCAGTGTTCAAAGTGGGGCAGGAGAAAGCACTGCTGAATGACCTGTTGAAATGAGAAGGCAGACTATCCATTGAGGTCACCGAAGCCAGGTCCTGTCTTGTGCGGTCTTCCTCTGAGTCCTGCCACCGGGTTGGGGGTGTCTTCCGTGGTGCCTGCCATTTCACTTCCGCCCCTGCAGAGTAGGCTGTTACTTGAAGGGAATGTCAGGGGGATCCTCTGCTACTGTATCCACTTCTGCCACGTTCTCTGCGCTGCTTGATCTTCTACACGGTCACCAGTCTTCGCTCCAATAACTCCTCTCCAGACAGGCAGTTCCAGGGACAACTGGGTGTTGAAAAGGGTCCTTTCCTTGCCCTCAGCACCAACTCATCAGGGTCCCGTTTCCTCACGTTTTCTGGAGCTGTGACTTGGATCCGTCCTCTACATCTTGATGCTGCTGTGCTCCTCAGTCCCTCGTACTGGTTAGGTAGTCTTTCAGTACCCAGAGACTCCATCGGTCGCTCTATCTTTCTCCTCCCTCGGTCTCAACAGCCACTTTTCCTTCAGTGAGAGAGTGAGATGTGCAGGGAGTGAGAAATGCAAGGGGTTAGAGGGAAGCAGACCCTGAGAGTGTAGCAGGGAATGAGAGGACCAGGGGGTGAGGGGGATGGAGGATGTAAGAGGTACAGGGGCCAAGTGATGGTGTGGAGTGAGAAATGCAGTGGGTGAGATATATATATATATATATATATATATATATAATATGTTTGTAGGAATGGTTGGGGGTCAAGTGTGGTTATGGGCGCCCCCCAGAGAAATCAGTGTACAGGGCCCCAAGATTTCTGTTGCCGGCCCTGATTATACTCGGCTCTACCTTCACTGCATCAGGACGTGGGGATCTGCGTGATACAGTCCTGACGCTAGTGTGATACAATCAAATTACTGTCTACGGCAATAGTCAGAGTGCAGTCAGTGATACTTACAGAAGTCCGACAATCATTGTAATTGTGTGCTGTGATAACTTCATCTTAAAGTTTTATGTGGAATTGAGAGCAGGCAAGTACAGTATATTGGCAACAGATAATCCAAGCATTTTTTAAAAAGCATTCTAAATTTATTAATTTGGACAACCTACTTACCCACTCATAAAACAATGAGATATGTCAAAATTGGCATAATAGATGTGGCCTTTTTCAGTACAGTACAGATCTGTTATCTGAACAGTCAGGCAGTGCCTTATATGAATCTCCCCCTTTTAAGCAATTGAATATACAGTAGTCCAGTGTGTTAACATAAGTGGGAAAACGAAGCATTAGACGGACATCAAAGATGCCAACTGTTTGTGGAAGGTATCCTGTTTAGTAACAGAAAGCTACTTTGAAGTTCTTCTAAACTGCATCCCACCATCTCCCATACTGCACATCTAGCTGATGACTAATTATTATTGCAGTTTAATTCAGTAAAATATCGAGGCTAGTAAAAGTTGACCCTAAATCAACTAAGCGAATGTCATAACTACACTGGGCTGAGGTAGAGTTTAACTTCCAACTCACAGGCCAGGTACAGTAAAGGGCCTGTCAACGCTGTATCTATTGCAGGTATTTGAGGGATGGTGCAAATATTGTATACAGATGTGTTCTCATACATCTTTACTGCAGTTGTGCCAAACAGATACTCTTGGCACGCCAGGTCACATGAGAATCTTCTAGCATTAGGCATCTGTTTTGCTACAAATGCATCTTAGTCACAACGCCATGTGATTGATATGCATGAGGAGACTGTGCTGATTAATTTGATATATGTATACTACATCTGTGCGCGACCCGGCAGCTGCAGCATTTTTCCAATACATATTCTGTTCTGCTACATATAAAGAGTCAGTTACACATAATATGCAAGTGCCACATATCAAATTAATCAGTCTCTTCATGGATCTTAGACAATTTGTGTTGGGACTAAGATACATTTGCTGCAAAAAAGATGAAACAAAAGATGCATAACGCTAGCGGAGTTGCACTTGACCTGGGGTCTCACTACCATACTTCAACACTTGATTATAACAGGCTGTATAACAGTATAACATGAAAACCTACAGTATGGTCCAGGGTTCCTCTGACTGATTAGAAGCTGAATTGCTGTGGGGCTGTCAAAAAGAGGGTCTGTGCCAAGACTTAGACAAGCAATAAAATGAAGGTGTGCGTGTAAAATGTACTCATTTACTAATTTATCCCCCAACCCAGGATTGTGTAAAAAGAGCACTGGTGCTTTCAGCATTAGACTGTTTTCTTCTGGGTAGACCTCAACCCTCTGCTGAACAGGATAGGACCCCATAGTCAGAGCCGGATTAAGGGGGGGTCACAGGGGGTCAGTACCCCGGGCCCTCTAATCTTAGGGGGCCCCCCAGCTGGAGCTGTTCTGCTTCTGACACTGCTGCCCCCTGCTTCCTGCACACTGCAGTCACGCTGAGTGGCTGCACGAAGGGTTACACAGCTACTGTGTGTACAGCAGTAGCAGACCACGCCTCCTCCCAGCGTCTCTGATCCCGGAGAGACAGACCAAGCGCAGCGGACTAAAGCAGAGCCAGAGAAAGAACAGACCTCTGACTGCAGCTGATAAAAAGTGGCAAAGGTCAAGGCAGTTTGGACTTGGGAGAGGTGAGCGCCAACCCCACACCTTGACACACCAGTAGCATGTGCTTCAGTATGCAGCAGTGGGCTGGGGCGGGGGGGGGGGGGGGGGAGGGGGGTAGAGCATATCATGAAGGCTATCTCCTCTTCTGTGTGCTTGTATGTCATGAAGTGTGTATGTCAGTGTGTTTGTGTCAGTGTGTGTACATGTGTCAGTAAGTGTGTTTGTGTTAGTGTGTGTAGGGTGGCCAATCCAGGGATCGGGATGGGCGGGATCCTAGGATTTAGGCCAAAATCCCAGGGATTGATGGATCAGGCGGCCCTTTGTTTTTTGTAAAGGCAGGCAGCGTTGAGCGTCCTCAGGACGCTCAGACGCTGCCCGGCTCCCCCTGCATGATAGCTCTGCTGCTGGTGCGTGCGGGTGGCGGGCGCTAGAAGGCTGCGAAAAACTGATAAAGCTGTGGCCTTTGGAGCCGCTGTTCTGGCTGCTGGATAATCCCTGTGTTGTGGGTGAGTTCTGGCGGCGCCTATGGCTGTTGTACATGGATAATGCTTTTCCCGCTGCGGGTGTCCGGCTGTGCACATGCGATGAAGCTTCCTCTCATAGACCGCGCAGCAGCCGCTCAGAGAACTCCCAGCAGCCTCAGCAGCACTATGTAACTTTTCCTTTAGACAGGCAGGAGGATGACTTTCACCAGGGATAGAAAAGCTGGAAAGAGCTTCCTCTGTGTTCCCCAATTCTGAATAGCTATTTTATGTACAGATTTGTATTGGGTAGGCTGGCATACATTTGTAAGACTTACTGTATAATGTACACATTTTTTCACAATTGTAATGCTTTTCTTTCAATCATAAGTATTAAAAGAAAACAGATAAATATATGTATGTGCATTATGCAATGCTGCCTATTAAATGTTTGAAACAAACATAACCCAAAGTTCAGCGATTTATGGGTTTCCCCCTGCGCAGCGTGATGTGCAGTGACAGGTCATGCTGCGCAGTCACCTGTCCGCCAAGTCAGGAGGATGTTTCCTAGCCTCCCAACCCCGTTGTATGGTGAATTATGTGTGCCGGGCGGGCGAGAGGGGCAGCCACATAGGGAAAAGCCAATCCCGGTTATCCCGGGATTGACCATTTTTCAATCCCGATACCCGGGATTGAAAAAATGGCACGGGATTGGCTTCCCTAAGTGTGTGTGTGTCAGTAAGTGTGTATGTCAGTAAGGGATATCGGTCAAAAAGTGGTGTCTGTGTCAGACTGTCAATAAGCTGTATCTGTGTAAATAAGTGTATTTGTGGTGTGTGTGAGATTCAGTAAGGGGTATCTGTGTTAGTAAGTTTTATCTGTGTCCGTAAGGTTTGTCTGTAAGTATGTATGATAATGTGCCAATAGTGTCAGTAAGTGGAATCTGTGTCAATAAGTGTGTGTTTAGTAAGTGTTTGTGTCAGTAGGGCGTGTCAGTAAATGTTTGTATCAGTAACTTGTGTCTGTATCAGTAAGGGGTGGCTGTCAGTATGCATGTGCCAATAAGTGGTGTATGTGTCAGATAGGCGTATCTGTCAGTAAGTGTTGTCTGTGTCAGTAAGGGTGTCTGTCAGTAAGTGTGTTTGTGTCAGTAAGAGGTGTCTGTGTAGTTAAGTGTGTGTCAGTAAGCGGTATCTGTCAGTTAGTGTGTGTGTGTGTGTGTGTGTCAGTGTTCCTATCTAAGATGTATCTGTCAGTAAGTGGAATCTGTCAGTAAGAGGTATTCAAGTTATTAAGAGGTGTCTGTGTCAGTAAGGCAGTGTGTGTGCAGCTACGGGGCCAGTGAGTGTGTGTGACCATGGGGGCAGTATATGTGTATTGCTATGGGGGCAGAGTGTGTGTGTGTGTGTGTGTGTGTGTGTGTGTGTGTGTGAAACTGCATGCTGTTGGGGAAGGGGGGACCCAAACTGATGGTCTAAATCTGGCTCTGGATGTGGGTACAGGAAATTGCTGTTGCAGGGTGAGGAGGCACACACACATGAGACATAACCAGGAGGATGGTCCTGCCAAGAGGGCCCCCCTATCTTAAGTACCCCAGGCCACCCGAAGGCTTAATCCGGCCCTGCCCATAGTGCAGGTTTCCTCTCTACGATATTATCATCCCAGTTAGTAGTGCTGTCTGTCTCTGATAACTTTGTTGCTTCAGATTATACGTGACAAGGATTCAGTTGGGAAAACCTTTTTTGAGTGGTGGAGGTTTAGTGAGGGACAGCATAGTTTTTGAGACCAGTCTCTCATATCAAGATTGGCATATCAACAGCATGTCAATATACTGTACATAATAACATATCATTGCATTACACATGAACATTTATGTCCCTACTTCTGTAGATATACCATTTTTATGTGCGCTTATAGTGTGCATAAATTAACGTACAGTACATCTAATTCTGCAGCTATCCAGCCCAGGCATTTAACCCACATTGAGATATTACAACAGACTGAGACTTTATCATTATTGAGTATTTACACTGGAGGGACAGCAGGTGGAGCTGTTATTTATGTGTTGAGGTGTGAACAGTCTGTGATATACAGGATCTGTGTACTTGCTTGTTATAAGAATCTTCCAGCAGGAGTAGAAGAGAGAAGAAGCATGCAGTAATGGCTGTTATATACCTGGCTTGTTCAGCATGTTAGTTTGTTTTATGACCTCTTCAGTTTTATTATAAATAGGTTATACCACAAGAGCTTCCCAGTGTGTACCTACTGATTGAGTATGTAACAGAGGAGATCCTATCTGCAAAGAAACACTTCTGCTAATACTCTATAGATATGTATATATACATTTGCACACACATATGTATACATATACAGGTTGAGTATCCCTTATCCAAAATGCTTGGGACCAGAAGTATTTTGGATATGGGATTTTTCCGTATTTTGGAATAATTGCATACCATAATGAGATATCATGGTGATGGGACCTAAATCTAAGCACAGAATTCATTTATGTTACATATACACCTTATACACACAGCCTGAAGGTCATTTATTACAATATTTTTAATAACTTTGTACATTAAACAAAGTGTGTCTACATTCACACAATTCATTTATGTTTCATATACACCTTATACACACAGCCTGAAGGTCATTTAATACAATATTTTTTAATAACTTTGTGTATTAAACAAAGTTTGTGTACATTGAGCCATCAAAAAACAAAGGTTTCACTATCTCACTCTCACTTAAAAAAGTCCGTATTTCGGAATATTCCATATTTCGGAATATTTGGATGTGGGATACTCAACTTGTATACAGTATATATATATATACATACATACATACAGATATGCTTCTGATGTTAAATAACACTTTTGTAAAGACAAATATCATTTTTATTTCCTATATCTATCTTAATTTCTACCCTCTCACCCAATCTCATTATTTTCTGTTACTGTTTGTTATTCTTTATCATTTTTGTTTTGTTTACTGTTTTCCCTTTTCCCATCCTGCATCCTTTTCTTGCACAGTCCCCATCTCTCACTTCAAGGGCATGTCTGTTCGGCAGTGCATCTTGCTTTTAATCAGTTTATACCTTCACAGTGTTGGCAACTTGATGCATTTATATCTCCTTATTATTTTGGGAGCTAGGGGGATGACATGAGTGAGAGGGTGGGGGTGGCGAGGATAAGAGGAGTGAGGAAAGTAGGTACAGATGAGATTCTGGGAGGCTATGCCTAGGTGTGACAGTTCCTGACGAACCGCTAGCTGAATCAACTAAATGAAAAGCACAGTCTGCATACCAACGGTCTATGCAGTTTGTCACAAAAGAATTAAAACAAATATAGCCCAATCCTGGAAATATAAAATGCTGCTTGTGTTTTTATTGTTTTAAGAGTTGTCAGAAAGGCATATTTATGCTGGTTGGCTCCTTAAAAATGTTATAATCAGTTGCAACAAAAGTAGGCTTTATGTATTTGGCTGCATCAGTACTGTCACTCCTGAAAGACTCAGAGGGGATGTTAAAATACTCCTGTCGCAGTGCTGGAGACATCAAAACCAGTCACCCCCCTCTCTCCCCCTCAAAAAGAGTTTGACTTTAAAATTGATTCAATGGGTAGGTGGGAAAAATACTAAGTCAGCTGCATTTTATGTTGAAGAATGGAGATTATTATCTATATTATTATATAAATATACAGCACTGTAGAGATATACTATGTATTTCTGTATACGTGATTAAGCCTTAAAAAGTCAATGTTCCTTGAGGTATATACAGTACTATATACAGTAATTTAAAATAGCAAATCCTGTTTGTCTCAAGCTCTCCCTCATGTATTTTATGTAGGCTTGTTGAATCCTTTGTCAAAGTTTCCTCTTCTTTGCAATATATACATCTTATCAGAAAATATGACAGCGGCTATTGCTAAAGGGTAATTTTTCAACTTACCAGGGTAGGTCCTGACACAAGTTCTGTCTGAAACCTTTTAGAAATCGCTTGATTGTCAATCTTTTCAATAAACCAGGCACTGTATTTCTCCTTGCTGAATGTGAGATACCAGAATAATTGGTACCAGAGACTCCACAAAGACGTCTGACCAGTCTGAATTTCTAGAGTACAGTTCTGTAGATAAAACCTGTGTCCCCTCTGAAATTACTGGTTTAACTTCTACAGACTTAGGGGTCTATTCATGAAGCAGTGAAAAGAGTGGAGAAGTGAGCAGTTGCCCATGGCAACCAATCAGCTGCTACATATAATTTTATAGAATGCTCTTGATAAATGTTATACTTCAGTGCTGATTGGTTGCTATAGGCAACTTCTCCACTGGCTCACTTCTCCACTCTTTTCACTGCTTTGTGAATAGACCCCTTAGTAAGGTAAGGAAATAGACTGGAGATTTACACCTATAGTACAGATGGAGATTTCTGGAGAGCTTGCTGGGAAAAAAAATTCAGGGCTTCTTCTGAACTGTGTTGGTGTTCCCTTTGTGGCAGATGATACCATAAAACAGTGACATTACTAATACTATAGGGGTGGCAGTGGCATCCTCAGAGGGGTTGAAATAAACATGCCGGCTCCTCCACAGTGGCAGGAGCTGGGTGCTGCAGTGTGGCATTCTTCTGTAGCTCTCGGCTGTCGTCACAGAAGAGGAGCTGGCAGTGCAGACAGATCAGTCTCCGGGGCAGCACAGCATCTCTGGGAATAATGGGCATGCCCCTGGAATGCAATCGGGGACTTTTTGTGAAGTCATGTCCCCTTCCAGTAAGACCTCATGAGTGAAAACAAGGATTTCTGATGTGATCATGTCCCTATGAATTAATGCAATGTGTTAGGTGGATTGTTATGAGACAACTTGTCCTTTATCTCATCTGAGAAACCTCAGAAATCAGGTTCCAGAGCCAGGGCCTTTTTAAGAGAGGCGAGGGCTTGCATGCAGGCTCCATGTGAGCCCACTCCTCTCTAGCAGTAAGTAGACTCTGGCTTTATGCCAGAGTCTATTGAGCATGTGCAGGTTTCTGGGTACATGGTACCCGCACCTTGTTCCCTGGGACATCTCGATTGCACATGCACAAATTGGAGAATGGCCGCTACAGCCATAAGTAATTTATGTCTGCAGTGCCAACCACCATGGGACTCCTGAGGGGTACTGTAAGTATAATTAAATGGGTGCAGAGTGTGCAGTGTGGGGACTCCTGGATCCGGAGGCCAGTGTGCACCGCACACCTTGTACCCATTATAGATACGACTATGTCCAGAATGCCCTTTTATACTGTAGCTGTGGGAGGCAGTATACCACTCCGTTGCCTTCATGCATACACATCATGGCAGAGTGCGACCTCCCGCAGAGTCCAGCTCCTTTCTTCAATGCTATGTCCCACCTATGGCTGCAGTGAAAAACCTAAGGGTAGTGGGAGCATAGCTCCCCGCTACCTTCCTTGGCTTCCGAGGTATGTGCTGCATGGGTAGAGGAAGCATGCACCCTATACCATGCACTATGCTGCAACAATTGAACAAACTAAGAAGACACAATTGTAAAGTCCAGGATTGATTGCTTGCAGTGGTGTAGAGGAATTACTTGGGCTTCAGCTGCGGACTGTGGTGAGGATCACCAAAAGCTGAAGTCAAGGCAGTCAGGAAATCATGGGCATTATAATCTGTTCACCTTTCTCTAGACAGGGCATAGCCCAGGTCAAAGCCTTATCTATGACCAAAGTAAGGATCCAACCCACTTTTAAGGATTCAGCGTCATAGGCAAGATATAATGGAAAATATTAATTGTCACTAGGAAACTTTTCATGTAAATCCACCCAAGGTTCCTTGTTTGGAATGGACAAAATTTAGTAATATAAACACTCTGGCATGTAGCCAGGACACCTGCTTGCATTTCTTGTATTTGCAAAACAACATGATCTACAAATGGATTCTCAGAGGTTATGGCACTAGCTTCAGCATGATCCATTGTATGGCCTATCATAGGTAACAGCAGCTGTAAAGATGCATTAATGTACTTTCAAGGATAGGACCCCAATGGCTGGTAGTTATAGGGCAAAACAGGGCCAAAATTAGTCCTAGTCAGAAGTTCAGTACACAGGTAGACAAGCAGGGATGTACCAGTTACCTAAAGGATTGCAAAGAGCCAAAGTCAGGAACATAGCCAGTATATCAGAGCTAGAGTAGTGATTCAGTAAAGATTGCTGATGCGATCCTTACTGCATTTACCCTGATGGCTGGGTCCTTAGCAGAAGCCTGTGCAGAACGGGTCCTGCGATCTCAGTGCAGGAATGAGAACGTCTCTGCTGGATTGACAGGTAGAGGAGTTCACAGGGAGGGGTGGGGTCAGCCGGTGTCACCCCCAATTTCTGAGAGTGGCGAGGCCAAGAAATGCACTGAGAGATGCAGTTTCCTTGGCCTTGTAAGCTGCCCTGCAACGGCAAAGCTGAAAAAGCTTAGGCTAACTCAGCCTGCAGTCGCAGATAAACATCTGCAACGGCACGTGCACTGTGATTCCAAGAGAGGGGAGGAGAGGGTACAAATTACCTGGGCCCAGGTCTGATGGAGAGGCCCAGTGAGGGTCCAGTAGGGGCCCAGGCCACGTCCCCCTTACCTGGCAGCAGTAGCTGCAGCTCTTCCTCAGCCTATCACACGCCGCTGTGTACTGGGCTGCAGTGTGGCCATGGAGGTGCTTAAAATACTTTTTTTTCAGTATTTTTTTCTAAGGGTACATGACCACAGCTTCTGTGATTATGCCACGCCCCTTGAAAAGTATCTGGGCCCATCCCGGCTCTCGACTGCCCTGCATGTGTACTGCTCTCCAGCCCTTCGGTGAACAAACTGACTTCTGTTTCAGTCACTTGATAATAGTGATGAGCGGGTTCGGTTTCTCGGAAACCGAACCCCCCCGAACTTCACCCTTTTTACATGGGTCCGAGCCATACTCGGATTCTCCCGTATGGCTCGGTTAACCCGAGTGCGCCCGAACGTCATCATCCCGCTGTCGGATTCTCGCGAAATTCGGATTCTATATAAGCAGCCGCGCATCGCCGCCATTTTCACTCGTGTATTGGAAATGTTAGGGAGAGGACGTGGCTGGCGTCCTCTCCGTTATTGTTGAACTTGATTGTGCACTATTGCTTAATTGTGGGGAGGGCTGGGGAGCAGCTGTATAATATAGGAGGAGTACAGTGCAGAGTTTGGCTGATCAGTGACCACCAGTTATCCGTTCTCTGCCTGAAAAACGCTCCATATCTGTGCTCAGTGTGCTGCATATATCTGTGCTCACACTGCTTTATTGTGGGGACTGGGGAGCAGCTGTATTATATAGCAGGAGTACAGTGCAGAGTTTTGCTGACAGTGACCACCAGTATACGTTGTCTGCCTGAAAAACACTCCATATCTGTGCTCAGTGTGCTGCTTTATTGTGGGGACTGGGGACCACCAGTATAATATTATATAGGAGGAGTACAGTGCAGAGTTTTGCTGACCAGTGACCACCAGTATATAATATATAGCATTACGGTACAGTAGGCCACTGCTGTACCTACCTCTGTGTCGTCATTAAGTATACTATCCATATAGATTCTATACCTGTGGTGCATTTCAGTTGTGCAGTTTGCTGACACAGTGACCACCAGTATATATAGCAATACGGTACGGAAGGCCACTGCTGTACCTACCTCTGTGTCATCATTAAGTATACTATCCATCTACATTCTATACCTGTGGTGTATTTTAGTTTTGCAGTTTGCTGACACAGTGACCACCAGTATACTATATATAGCAGTACTGTACGGAAGGCCACTGCTGTACCTACCTCTGTGTCGTCATTAAGTATACTATCCATCTACATTCTATACCTGTGGTGCATTTTAGTTTTGCAGTTTGCTGACACAGTGACCACCAGTATACTATATATAGCAGTACGGTACGGAAGGCCACTGCTGTACCTACCTCTGTGTCGTCATTAAGTATACTATCCATCTACATTCTATACCTGTGGTGCATTTTAGTTTTGCAGTTTGCTGACACAGTGACCACCAGTATACTATATATAGCAGTACGGTACGGAAGGCCACTGCTGTACCTACCTCTGTGTCGTCATTAAGTATACTATCCATCTACATTCTATACCTGTGGTGCATTTTAGTTTTGCAGTTTGCTGACACAGTGACCACCAGTATACTATATATAGCAGTACGGTACGGAAGGCCACTGCTGTACCTACCTCTGTGTCATCATTAAGTATACTATCCATCTACATTCTATACCTGTGGTGCATTTTAGTTTTGCAGTTTGCTGACACAGTGACCACCAGTATACTAGACATAGCAGTACGGTATGGAAGGCCACTGCTTTGTACCTACCTCTGTGTCGTCATTAAGTATACTATCCATCTACATTCTATACCTGTGGTGCATTTTAGTTTTGCAGTTTGCTGACACAGTGACCACCAGTATACTATATATAGCAGTACGGTACGGAAGGCTACTGCTGTACCTACCTCTGTGTCGTCATTAAGTATACTATCCATCTACATTCTATACCTGTGGTGCATTTTAGTTTTGCAGTTTGCTGACACAGTGACCACCAGTATACTATATATAGCAGTACGGTACGGAAGGCCACTGCTGTACCTACCTCTGTGTCGTCATTAAGTATACTATCCATCTACATTCTATACCTGTGGTGCATTTTAGTTTTGCAGTTTGCTGACACAGTGACCACCAGTATACTATATATAGCAGTACGGTACGGAAGGCCACTGCTGTACCTACCTCTGTGTCATCATTAAGTATACTATCCATCTACATTCTATACCTGTGGTGCATTTTAGTTTTGCAGTTTGCTGACACAGTGACCACCAGTATACTAGACATAGCAGTACGGTATGGAAGGCCACTGCTTTGTACCTACCTCTGTGTCGTCATTAAGTATACTATCCATCTACATTCTATACCTGTGGTGCATTTTAGTTTTGCAGTTTGCTGACACAGTGACCACCAGTATACTATATATAGCAGTACAGTACGGAAGGCTACTGCTGTACCTACCTCTGTGTCGTCATTAAGTATACTATCCATCTACATTCTATACCTGTGGTGCATTTTAGTTTTGCAGTTTGCTGACACAGTGACCACCAGTATACTATATATAGCAGTACGGTACGGAAGGCCACTGCTGTACCTACCTCTGTGTCGTCATTAAGTATACTATCCATCTACATTCTATACCTGTGGTGCATTTTAGTTTTGCAGATTGCTGACAGTGACCACCAGTATATATAGCAGTACGGTACGGAAGGCCACTGCTCTACCTACCTCTGTGTCGTCAAGTATACTATCCATCCATACCTGTGGTGCATTTCAGTTGTGCGCAGTATATATAGTAGTAGGCCATTGCTATTGATAGTTACTGGCATATAATTCCACACATTAAAAAATGGAGAACAAAAATGTGGAGGTTAAAATAGGGAAAGATCAAGATCCACTTCCACCTCGTGCTGAAGCTTCTGCCACTAGTCATGGCCGAGACGATGAAATGCCATCAATGTCGTCTGCCAAGGCCGATGCCCAATGTCATAGTAGAGAGCATGTAAAATCCAAAAAACAAAAGTTCAGTAAAATGACCCAAAAATCAAAATTTAAAGCGTCTGAGGAGAAGCGTAAACTTGCCAATATGCCATTTACGACACGGAGTGGCAAGGAACGGCTGAGGCCCTGGCCTATGTTCATGGCTAGTGGTTCAGCTTCACATGAGGATGGAAGCACTCATCCTCTCGCTAGAAAAATGAAAAGACTTAAGCTGGCAAAAGCACAGCAAAGAACTGTGCGTTCTTCTAAATCACAAATACCCAAGGAGAGTCCAATTGTGTCGGTTGCGATGCCTGACCTTCCCAACACTGGACAGGAAGAGCTTGCACCTTCCACCATTTGCACGCCCCCTGCAAGTGCTGGAAGGAGCACCCGCAGTCCAGTTCCTGATAGTCAAATTGAAGATGTCACTGTTGAAGTACACCAGGATGAGGATATGGGTGTTGCTGGCGCTGGGGAGGAAATTGACAAGGAGGATTCTGATGGGGAGGTGGTTTGTTTAAGTCAGGCACCCGGGGAGACACCTGTTGTCCGTGGGACGAATATGGCCATTAATATGCCTGGTCAAAATACAAAAAAAATCAGCTCTTCGGTGTGGAATTATTTCAACACAAATGCGGACAACAGGTGTCAAGCCATGTGTTGCCTTTGTCAAGCTGTAATAAGTAGGGGTAAGGACGTTAACCACCTCGGAACATCCTCCCTTATACGTCACCTGCAGCACATTCATCATAAGTCAGTGACAAGTTCAAAAACTTTGGGTGACAGCGGAAGCAGTCCACTGACCACTAAATCCCTTCCTCTTGTAACCAAGCTCCTACAAACCACACCACCAACTCCCTCAGTGTCAATTTCCTCCTTACCCAGGAAAGCCAATAGTCCTGCAGGCCATGTCACTGGCAAGTCTGACGAGTCCTCTCCTGCCTGGGATTCCTCCGATGTATCCTTGAGTGTAACACCTACTGCTGCTGGCGCTGCTGTTGTAGCAGCTGGGAGTCGATCGTCATCCCAGAGGGGAAGTCGGAAGACCACTTGTACTACTTCCAGTAAGCAATTGACTGTCCAACAGTCCGTTGCGAGGAAGATGAAATATCACAGCAGTCATCCTGCTGCAAAGCAGATAACTCAGGCCTTGGCAGCCTGGGCAGTGAGAAACGTGGTTCCGGTATCCACCGTTAATTCAGAGGCAACTAGAGACTTGATTGAGGTACTGTGTCCCCGGTACCAAATACCATCTAGGTTCCATTTCTCTAGGCAGGCGATACCGAAAATGTACACAGACCTCAGAAAAAGACTCACCAGTGTCCTAAAAAATGCAGTTGTACCCAATGTCCACTTAACCACGGACATGTGGACAAGTGGAGCAGGGCAGACTCAGGACTATATGACTGTGACAGCCCACTGGGTAGATGTATTGCCTCCCGCAGCAAGAACAGCAGCGGCGGCACCAGTAGCAGCATCTTGCAAACGCCAACTCGTTCCTAGGCAGGCTATGCTTTGTATCACCGCTTTCCAGAAGAGGCACACAGCTGACAACCTCTTACGGAAACTGAGGAACATCATCGCAGAATGGCTTACCCCAATTGGACTCTCCTGGGAATTTGTGACATCGGACAACGCCAGCAATATTGTGCGTGCATTACATCTGGGCAAATTCCAGCACGTCCCATGTTTTGCACATATATTGAATTTGGTGGTGTAGAATTATTTAAAAAAACGACAGGGGGGTGCAAGAGATGCTGTCGGTGGCCCGAAGAATTGCGGGCCACTTTCGTCATTCAGCCACCGCGTACAGAAGACTGGAGCACCCCCAAACATTCCTGAACCTGCCCTGCCATCATCTGAAGCAAGAGGTGGTAACGAGGTGGAATTCAACCCTCTATATGCTTCAGAGGATGGAGGAGCAGCAAAAGGCCATTCAAGCCTATACATCTGCCCACGATATAGGCAAAGGAGGGGGAATGCACCTGACTCAAGCGCAGTGGAGAATGATTTCAACGTTGTGCAAGGTTCTGCAACCCTTTTGTTATGATTCTGATACTCAGGTCAGGGGTGGTCTTATACGGTAGGACCTGAATACCAGAATGTAATGCTGGGAAAGGGGAATGGAAAGGGAATAGCCCCTGGCACCCTATCTCCGTTGTCTCGCCCGTGCTGTCAGTACACTCTTTCGAGACTATGGTTGCTTGGGCCCAAGGCAGCCGCGTTTGAAGGGCGGATTACGTCTGCCCAACTCCGATGCCCCCTCAGGTCTTAATGAGAGACAAAGAGTGAACCGAGACAGGGTGATAACAAGGGGCCCTCTAACTGAACAACAAAGCCAGGGGCTACTAACAAAGCTGAAACTAAAGTATGCGTGGATTTCCGCCAGGGAAAAGAACAACAAAATACTCCACTTGTCCACTCTCCTACACGGCACCGCCGAGTACTGGAGAGGACTGTGGAAGCGGATACCTCTGCAAATGCTCCAATAACAGAAAACAATATAAAGCAGTTTAGGCCGCAACTCGCGGCGGAGCCGCCACTCACGAAACCAAGCAAGATCCTCTATCGACTGCCACAGGTAAACGAGGACCAGAAGAACTCCTTAGGATAAGACGGCTACTCCAAGACTCAGGAACCCAGGGAACTGGAAAGACCGGGCACAGCAGACCAGGAACAGACGTTCACCAAACATGAGCAGCATGCAGGAAGCTATCACCGGCGTCTGTGTGAGGCACTGAGGAGGCTTAAAACAGGGAACATTCCAATCAGAGTCCAGAGCCTAATTACCCAAAGTGTCGTGCAGCTGCCTTGCTGCACGACCAGAGAACATGTATGAGTGCATACTAATTAAACACCAGCAACGGGGAACGCGGTCCGCCTGTGGCGTCTCCGTTGCTATGGACCCGGCGGCTCGGCACGCACGCGTCCTGGCGTTGCTAGGGACCCGGCGGCTCAGCGCGCACAGCGTCCTAGCGTTGCTAGGGACCCGGCGGCTCAGTGCGCATGGCGTCCCTAGCGTTGCCAGGCGCCGTGCAGAAAGGGGAGAAGGTGCAGCGGCCGGCTACGGACCGCTGCGCCTAACAGTACCCCCCCTTGAGGAGGGGTTAAAGAACCCCTAAAGCCAGGTTTCCGAGGAAATTCCTGAAAAAATAATCTCTTGAGTCTAGGGGCATGTAGATCCCCATCCAGGACCCAAGACCTTTCCTCCGGACCATAGCCCTTCCAGTGAACCAAAAAATAAAGTCGGCCCCGAGAAACTTTTGAATCTAAAACCTTCTCAACCAAGAACTCCTGTTGCCCCTGATCATCCACTGGAGATCTACCCTGGGAGGTCTTCCGAGGAAATCTCCTGGAAGAAACATATTGTTTCAACAGGGAACAGTGGAAAGTATTTCCAATTCTGAGAGATCTTGGCAAGCGTAGCCGAAAAGCAACTGGGTTGACCTTCTTAATGATAAGAAACGGTCAAATAAATTTGGGTCCCAGTCTAGCCGAGGGTTGTCGGAGCTTGATGTTGCGAGTTGACAACCATACCTTATCTCCCACCTTAAAAGTGCAAGGACGTCGGAGCCTATCAGAAAATGTATTTTCTCGGAAGGCAGCTTTTCTGAGGGCAAGGTGCACTTTTCTCCAAATTGCTCTGAGGTGGGAGGTTAAGGTCAACGAGGAAACTGGAGAATGATGGAAAAAAGAGTTGGCTCTAGGATGAAAACCAAAGACTGAAAAGAATGGGGACTCCTTGGTGGAGGAATGACAAGAGTTATTATAAGCAAATTCGGCCAAAGGAAGAAACTCGGACCACTCATTCTGGAGTTTGGCCGAATACAAGCGTAAGTATTGTTTTAATGACTGGTTGACTCGTTCGGTTTGCCCATTAGACTGTGGATGGTAACCAGATGTTAAAGACAGTCTCATCTTCAATGATGCACAAAAACGTTTCCAGAATCGTGCGATGAATTGCGGACCCCGATCAGAGACAATATCAGTGGGCAAACCATGGAGCCTGAACACATGGCGAAGGAACAAAACTGCCAACCCTTGAGCAGAGGGTAATCGGGGAAGAGCAATGAAATGAGCTATTTTACTAAAACGGTCCACCACCACCCAAATGACTCGAAATCTGGCTGAAAGGGGAAGGTCTACCACGAAATCCATGGAAATATGAGACCATGGCCTGAGAGGAACGGCTAAAGGCATGAGTTGCCTGATAGGCAAGGAACGAGGGACCTTATGCTGTGCACAACCCTGACAGGAATGGACGAATTCCTTAATGTCTTTAGAAAGACTAGGCCACCACACTGAGCGAGAGACTAACTCCAAGGTCTTAGTGATACCTGGATGCCCCGAGACTTTGTTGTCATGAAACTCAGTTAAAACAGTGCCTCTCAAAAATTCAGGGACAAAAAGACGACCAGCAGGAGTTAGCCTAGGAGCTTGGTGTTGAAGCTGGTTTAACTGAGTAAATAAATCCTGTGTGAGGCCTGCCCGGATGACTGAAGATTGAACTATGGGGGTAGTAACAGGATTGCTATTGTGAACCGGAAGAAAGCAATGTGACAGGGCATCAGCTTTCGTATTTTTGGAACCAGGCCTGAAGGTGATAATAAACCTGAAACGAGTAAAGAACAATGCCCAACGTGCCTGCCGAGCATTAAGTCGTTTAGCTGACTCAATATATTGCAGGTTCTTATGGTCAGTAAATACAGTAATAGTATGCCTAGCTCCCTCCAGCCAATGCCTCCACTCCTCGAAAGCCCATTTTACTGCCAGTAATTCCCGATTACCAACGTCATAGTTGGATTCTGCGGAGGAGAATTTCCTGGACATGAAGGCACAAGGATGTAATTCCTGAGACTCCGGATCTTCCTGAGAAAGGATAGCCCCCACTCCAACCTCTGAGGCATCAACCTCCACAATAAAGGGAAGCTCCGGAGGATGTCTGAAGACAGGAGCCGAGACAAAGGCCTGCTTCAAGGCCCGGAAGGCAAACTCAGCTTCAGGCGACCAATTGGAAGGATCCGCTCCTTTTTTAGTCAAAGCTACTATGGGAGCGACCAGGTCAGAAAAAGTATGAATGAACCGCCTATAATAATTTGCAAACCCTAAAAAGCGCTGAATTGCTTTTAAATTAGTGGGTTGCGCCCAATTAAGAATGGCCTGGAGTTTTTTCGGTTCCATGCAAAATCCCTGGGGAGAAATAACGTACCCCAAGAAAGACACTTCTGTGATGTGAAAATCACACTTCTCAAGCTTAGCATATAAATGATTCTCTCGTAGCTTTTGAAGAACCAGACACACCTGGGTAACATGTTGTTCTATAGACTCAGAGTATATCAAAATGTCGTTTAAATAAATGACCACGAACTTCCCAAGGAAGTCACGGAGAACATCGTTGATGAGGTCTTGAAAAACCGCCGGAGCATTTGACAGGCCAAACGGCATCACCAGGTATTCATAGTGACCCGACTGAGTGCTAAATGCCATCTTCCACTCATCCCCAGATTTTATTCGGATGAGGTTGTAAGCTCCCCTCAGATCGATTTTTGAAAAGATCACGGCGGAGCGTAACTGATCAAAAAGCACTGAAATCAATGGCAAAGGATAGGTGTTCTTCACAGAGATTTTATTCAGAGCCCTAAAGTCAATGCATGGTCTAAGCGACCCATCTTTTTTCTCAACAAAAACTCAACAACTCAAAAAAACAACTCAACGGAGATTTTGAAGGCCTAATAAAGCCTTTCTCAAGGCTTTCCTGAATGTAATTATTCATGGCCGTGGTTTCTGGTCCGGACAGGGCATATAATCTCCCCTTAGGTAAAGTGGCACCTGGTACTAACTCGATTGCACAGTCATAGGACCGATGGGGAGGCAGAATGTCCGCATTGCCTTTGGAGAACACATCGGCAAAATCCTGATATTCCACAGGAATAAGTTCTGGGACGACTGCCGCAACCCGGACTGGATGAGAAATACATTCCTTAACACAAAAAGGACTCCATTGGGAAATCTGCCCAGACCGCCAATCAATGGTGGGATTATGAAAGGCAAGCCAAGGGTGACCCAAAACTACAGGGACTGCCGGACAATGTGTAAGGTAGAATTCTATATCTTCTGAATGTAAGGCCCCTACTGTAGGTAATACTGGAGGTGTGCGGTGAGTAATTATCCCATTGGAAAGCGGACCCCCATCTAACCCGTGCATGGTGATACGTCTATCCAAGGGAATCTGTGGAATGCCTAAGGCCTTAGCCCAAGCTAAGTCCATAAAATTTCCTGCAGCTCCACTGTCGACCAAGGCCGACAATAATCAACCGAGGCTGCCAAAGGAAATTTTAACAGGAACTAATAGAGAGTCATTTGAGGAGATAAGCTGCAGACCCAAGTGAACCCCCTCACAATTCACTTGGTCAGAGCGTTTCCCGACTTGTTCGGGCAGTTGCGAGCAATATGTCCCTTACCACCACAGTACAAACAGAGACCAGAACTTAATATTCTGGTTCGTTCCTCTGGGGACAGCCGGGAGAGACCCATCTGCATGGGCTCCTCGACGTCCTCAGGAAAGGTATAAACACTAGGACTAGGCCTAAAAGTTGTTCCTCTTTCAGCCCTCCGCTCTCGGAGACGACGATCTATTTTAATTGCAAGCTCCATGAGTTTGTCGAGAGTCTCAGGAGCGGGGTACTGAAGGAGACTGTCTTTAATAAGTTCTGACAATTCGAGACGAAACTGACTGCGCAGGGCCGGGTCATTCCAGCCACAGTCGTTCGACCAATGGCGGAATTCGGTACAATACACCTCTGCTGGATTTTTACCTTGTTTAAGAGCACGCAGGTGACTCTCAGCTGACGCCTCTCTATCAGGGTCATCATACAACAGGCCTAACGGTTTAAAAAAGGCGTCTACTGATAACAAAGCAGGATCTTCCGTTCTTAACCCAAACGCCCAGGCATAGGCGTGCGCAGCTAATTTTATTAGGGGGTGCACCCGGAGGGGCATGTCTTGCTCCGCCTTTCGGGCGTATCAAGCACCGCCTTTTGGGCGTGTCTAGCACCAGCCATAGACATGTCTAGAACTATTTTACATTCTCTCAGTAAAATCACATGGCTTAATCTAATCTCTCCCTAATAATAAAGTAGATATAATACACCCCAGAGAAAAGAAATGAAATATAATGGTGCAACCACCAGGCAATACTGACGGTCTGCTACGGCATAACCCTGAGCCCTAGCTGCCGCTGTACCCTATTCACTGCTTACACTTCCCCAATCTATCCCTGACCCAGTGGCGGAACCACAGAGTGATGGGCCTAGGTGCATATGCATTCCCCTCCCCACCCCACACACGTCCCTTGCACCCCCAGCACTACACCCTAATTTTGAGTGGGCCACTCTGAAAAGTACGGGAGATTTATTAAGCCAAATGGGAGGCGATCACGAGACCGCCTGTTGGAAAACCGGCACCGTGTCCACAGCGTAGCGAGCACGGCGAGCCTGCAAGGGGCTTTCTAGCGCTCATCCCGCTGCAGGCACACTGGTGGTCGGTATCCCGCTGTCGGGATCATGACAGCCGGGATCCTGGCCGCCAGGACCAACATTTCCATTTTATTCTAACACAAGTAAGTTTATAATTTACACATGTGCCATCAGAGCCTCATTTGCCTCTTTCTACGCCAACAGACCCCTCCTCTGCAATACACCAGCATTTGTCACACATGTCCCCATGCTCACCAGCTACTGACAGTAGTGCCCCTTATTCACATTATGAGTCAAAATTCACATGACCCCACACAGTATGAGTCGAGTTCACAATACGCCACACAGTATGAGCTGAAATTCACATTACGCCACACAGTATGAGCCGAAATTCACATTACGCCACACAGTATGAGCTGAAATTCACATTACGCCACACAGTATGAGCCAAATTTCACATGACCCCACACAGTTATGAGCCGAAATTCACATTACGCCACACAGTATGAGCTGAAATTCACATTACGCCACACAGTATGAGCCAAATTTCACATGACCCCACACAGTTATGAGCCGAAATTCACATTACGCCACACAGTATGAGCTGAAATTCACATTACGCCACACAGTATGAGCTGAAATTCACATTACGCCACACAGTATGAGCCAAATTTCACATGACCCCACACAGTTATGAGCCGAAATTCACATTACGCCACACAGTATGAGCTGAAATTCACATTACGCCACACAGTATGAGCTGAAATTCACATTACGCCGCACAGTATGATCCAAAACTCAGGTTATGTCACACAGTATGAGCCCGAATTCACATTATGGCAAACAGTATGCCACCAGCAGTGCCAGATACAATAATACCCCCGTAGTGCTCACCGTTATTACAATAGTATAACACATTATTAATAATAAATATTTTGGGGGAAACAAATAATCCATAGTAATAAAAAAATCCAAATTTAACATATTAAACAGAGCTGTCTCAGTGACACACTGACAGATAGCATGTGTCTTAAGGCCCATACACACTGGGCGATTTTGAGCTGAAAGCAGATCACTTTTGGTGTTTTGTGCTGCTTTCAGCTCAAAACCGTCCAGTGTGTATGCCTGGCGATGAGCGCTGATGCACGCCTACGCTTCATCGCCGGCGGCCGACGCTCATCTGCTGGTATTACCAGCAGATGAACGGCGGGGTGGACGGCTTTTCATAGAAAGCCGCTCACCCCCGCTGACATTGCTGGCCGATTTTCAGCCCAGCGATCATCGCTGTGCATATACGCTGGGCAAAAACGCCCAGTGTGTATGCACCTTTATACTCTCTGCTGAGTGCTGAACTGTCTCAAGCTCACTCAGCTGTGTCCTCCGCTCCGGTGGCGGATCCGATTCCTCCTGAGAGGAACGCTACCTGGGCTGGGCCTGTGACGTTGGCATGGCTGGTGGTGGCAGTTACAGGACAGTGAGGATATGGTGCAGAGACAAACGCAGGATTTTTATGGGGGGGGGGTTCCATATATATATATATATATATATATTCAGCAATAACAATGGCTGGCACTCCTAGGAGATGTTAATAATTAAACCACATCACAACATGTCACCAATCACGTAGTACACATACACACACAGCATACATTGACACAGTAAACTCAATTAATAGTGAACATACACATAGATGACATACATACATACATACATACATACATACTTATACATCACACATAGCAGTAGTACACAACATGCATACATACAGTAGACACACACAGTAGCATAGATATACACAGCAGACACAGCTGACACCAGAGTATACATACTGTAGTGTACACACACACATCTCTTTCACAAAAAAATAAAACACAGCCACCATACCTACGGACATGAGACGCTGCATCCGACATCGGCCAGTCCACCCCCATGAGAAGGAAAATGGCTGATGAGCAGCTCTCACTCACGCCCTGCGTGCGCGTAGCTGCTGGAGACTGGAGAGCGCGGGCGGGAGGCGGAGCTTGACATCAGTCACCCCCTGTGCGGCTGCTATGCTGGGCAGCCGTTCGTGACACCAGCTTGAGCCTCTATAAATATATTGTCCGCGGCGGCGGGCGGGGGCGCAGCAACACAGTTAGTCAGTGACAGACTGCAATGAGCAGCGCTGGCACTGTGGCGGCTTATCGCGATCATCACAGGCGTGGAGTGCGGGGGGTGCCGGACATTAGGGGGTGCCTGTGCGCACGCCTATGCGCCCAGGTCTGTGGATCACCCTGGAGCAATGACATAACAATCCCAACCCGCTGAGACTCAGTACCAGAGGACTTAGGCCTTAAATGAAAATAAAGCTTACAAGCTTCCTTAAAATTAAAAAAATCTTTTCGGTTACCCGAAAAACGGTCGGGTAAATGCATCTTTGGTTCTAGGACCACACCCGGGGAGGCTCGCAAAAGATCTTCCTGCGATCGCACCCGAAGAGAAAGGTTCTGAACTATCTGAGTTAGTTCTTGAATTTGGTTAACCAAAAGCTGACCGGGATTTGGTCCTAACCATGCAGGATTCATGAAGCCGGATTTTACTCTCACCAAAACAGAATGGGGAAAAATAAAACCCCCCTTTTTTTTTTTTTTAGTTTTGGGCCGGTGATAATGTTATGATTCTGATACTCAGGTCAGGGGTGATCTTATACGGTAGGACCTGAATACCAGAACGTAATGCTGGGAAAGGGGAATGGAAAGGGAATAGCCCCTGGCACCCTATCTCCGTTGTCTCGCCCGTGCTGTCAGTACACTCTTGCGAGACTATGGTTGCTTGGGCCCATGGCAGCCGCGTTTGAAGGGCGGATCACGTCTGCCCAACTCCGATGCCCCCTCAGGTCTTAATGAGAGACAAAGAGTGAACCGAGACAGGGTGATAACAAGGGGCCCTCTAACTGAACAACAAAGCCAGGGGCAACTAACAAAGCTGAAACTAAAGTATGCTCGGATTTCCGCCAGGGAAAAGAACAACAAAATACTCCACTTGTCCACTCTCCTACACGGCACCGCCGAGTACCGGAGAGGACTGTGGAAGCGGATACCTCCGCAAATGCTCCAATAACAGAAAACAATATAAAGCGGTATAGGCCGCAACTCGCGGCGGAGCCGCCACTCACGAAACCAAGCAAGATCCTCTATCGATTGCCACAGGTAAACGAGGACCAGAAGAACTCCTTAGGATAAGACGGCTACTCCAAGACTCAGGAACTCAGGGAACTGGAAAGACCGGGCACAGCAGACCAGGACCAGACGTTCACCAACATGAGCAGCATGCAGGAAGCTATCACCGGCGTCTGTGTGAGGCACTGAGGAGGCTTAAAACAGGGAACCCTCCAATCAGAGTCCAGAGCCTAATTACCCAAAATGTCGTGCAGCTGCCTTGCTGCACGACCAGAGAACATGTGTGAGTGCATACTAAGTAAACACCAGCAACGGGGAACGCGGTCCGCCTGTGGCGTCCCCGTTGCTATGGACCCAGCGGCTCGGCACGCACGCGTCCTGGCGTTGCTAGGGACCCGGCGGCTCAGCGCGCATGGCGTCCTAGTGTTGCTAGGGACCCGGCGGCTCAGCGCGCACGGCGTCCCTAGCGTTGCCAGGCGCCGTGCAGAAAGGGGAGAAGGTGTAGCGGCCGGCTACGGACCGCTGCGCCTAACACCTTTGAACTTGCCACACGTGAAGTCAGTTCAGACACTGCCAGCCTGAGTCAGGTCATTCCCCTCATCAGGCTTTTGCAGAAGAAGCTGGAGACATTGAAGGAGGAGCTAAAACAGAGCGATTCCGCTAGGCATGTGGGACTTGTGGATGGAGCCCTTAATTCGCTTAATCAGGATTCACGGGTGGTCAATCTGTTGAAATCAGAGCACTACATTTTGGCCACCGTGCTCGATCCTAGATTTAAAACCTACGTTGTATCTCTCTTTCCGGCAGACACAAGTCTGCAGAGGTTCAAAGACCTGCTGGTGAGAAAATTGTCAAGTCAAGCGGAACGTGACCCGTCAACATCTCCTCCTTCACATTCTCCCGCAACTGGGGGTGCGAGGAAAAGGCTAAGAATTCCGAGCCCACCCGCTGGCGGTGATGCAGGGCAGTCTGGAGTGAGTGCTGACATCTGTTTCGGACTGAAGGACCTGCCAACGATTACTGACATGTCGTCTACTGTCACTTCATATGATTCTCTCACCATTGAAAGAATGGTGGAGGATTATATGAGTGACCGCATCCAAGTAGGCACGTCAGACAGTCCGTACGTATACTGGCTGGAAAAAGAGGCAATTTGGAGGCCCTTGCACAAACTGGCTTTATTCTACCTAAGTTGCCCTCCCTCCAGTGTGTACTCCGAAAGAGTGTTTAGTGCGGCCACTCACCTTGTCAGCAATCGGCGTACGAGGTTACTTCCAGAAAATGTGGAGAAGATGATGTTCATCAAAATGAATTATAATCAATTCCTCCGTGGAGACATTCACCAGCAGCAATTGCCTCCACAAAGTACACAGGGACCTGAGATGGTGGATTCCAGTGGGGACGAATTAATAATCTGTGAGGAGGGGGATGTACACAGTGAAAGGGGTGAGGAATCGGAGGATGATGATGAGGTGGACATCTTGCCTCTGTAGAGCCAGTTTGTGCAAGGAGAGATTGATTGCTTCTTTTTTTGGTGGGGGCCCAAACCAACCAGTCATTTCAGTCACAGTCGTGTGGCAGACCCTGTCGCTGAAATGATGGGTTCGTTAAAGTGTGCATGTCCTGTTTATACAACATAAGGGTAGGTGGGAGGGCCCAAGGACAATTCCATCTTGCACCTCTTTTTTCTTTAATTTTTCTTTGCATCATGTGCTGTTTGGGGACTATTTTTTTGAAGTGCCATCCTGCCTGACACTGCAGTGCCACTCCTAGATGGACCAGGTGTTTGTGTCGGCCACTTGTGTCGCTTAGCTTAGCCATCCAGTGACCTCGGTGCAAATTTTAGGACTAAAAATAATATTGTGAGGTGTGAGGTGTTCAGAATAGACTGGAAATGAGTGGAAATTATGGTTATTGAGGTTAATAAAACTATGGGATCAAAATGACCCCCAAATTCTATGATTTAAGCCGTTTTTTAGGGTTTTTTGTAAAAAACACCCGAATCCAAAACACACCCGAATCCGACAAAAAAATTTCGGTGAGGTTTTGCCAAAACGCGTCCGAATCCAAAACACGGCTGTGGAACCGAATCCAAAACCAAAACACAAAACCCGAAAAATGTCCGGTGCACATCACTACTTGATAATAGCAGTCACTTCATCCACAGGGATTCTCTGGTTCCTTCTATCCTAATGATGCATCCACCTGGCCCAAGACCCACACCTTTGTTCTAACGACCTCTTTGGGTGAATTTATACAAAACAAAAATGTGGAAAGACCATAGTCTGTACCGTTTAACATTTATTTTTTCAAATATATAAAAGCCAAAGACATGCGTACCAAAAGCAACCTTCTAGGGAAGGCACATAACAAGTCATATAGGGATCTTTTTGAAGAAGCTCCCCCTACTGAGCTGTACCTCCTTCAGATCCCAAGTAGTACAAGCAGTCAGAACAACGCGTTTCAACCTAAATCCGGTCTTTTTCAAGGTGTAAATTCACCTTTGAAAAGTGTGCAGGAATCATTAAGATTTATTGTGTTGTCCTTTTTTGTGGACTGGTGAGATCCACATTTGTTTCCAGCAGCCTTTTCATCAGCAAGGTGTGCTAAGTATATTGTTCTTTTTCTTGACTTCTGTTACAGACAATATTTCTAATTTTGAGTCAGCAGTCCAGCACAAAGCGTACCATTTTTCTGAGTTGCTTGGTCTTTCTTCCACATCAAAGGTACAGTGTTTTGGCCGCAATTCTTCCATGAAGACCATTTCTTGCAAGACTTTTCCAAACAGTAGATGGGTGTATCTGGTTCCCAATGGTTTCTGCCAGTTCTGAGCTGATGGGTTCGCTGGATATCTACCGATTTTGAAGGGAAGTAGGCACGTTTTTTTTTCCATCTAATGTAATGTTTCCTTGGCCGACCACACAATATTGCCCGTTTCTTTGTGCTTCGATGTTGAGAAATGCAGGCAGGTACTTAGCTATCATGCAATACCATCAAGGAGGCATCTGACTGGCTCCAAATGTATTCTGCCGCAGGACAGTTAGTTCTCAAAAATGTTTGGAACAACCTCCCTGCCTAGTTCCTTCAAAAACTGAGCAAGTGTACCTAGAAAATTTGATGCTGTTTTGAAAGCATAGGGTGGTCACACCAAATATTGATTTGATTTAGATTTCTCTTCTGTTCATTCACTTTGCATTAGGTTAATTGATAAAAATAAACTGTTAACATTTTTATCCTAGAAAAAAATTCTTACGTAGCAGCTTTTCTCCACACCTGCCTAAAACGTATTAAGTTATCAATGAGTTGGATGTAACTGTGAACATATAAAAAATAAATAATAGTTTAGTACTATAGCTCTTCCAACACACCAATGATGTGGCTGCCCAGTGTCATTTCTGTTCAGTTTTTTAATCACTTTTCCATTACGAGATTGGTTTAAAGTTTTCCTTCTGTTATCAATGTTGCTATTCCAAGACTTTTGGGTACATAACATTTTGTCTTCCCACCTCCATTTCTGACAGTTATTTTAGTTCATTGATTTATGATTATTTCAGTCAGTTATTTCAGGTCATTAAATTATGGTTATTTCTCTCAGTTATTCATTAAACCTTTTCATCCAAATCTATCCAGTGGCAGGACCAGGAATGGGCTTCCTAGGTCAAAGTTCGGACCAGCGAATTTACAGCCTGACCTGCATTGGGATCACATACTCTGTTCACAGCATTTTTCAAACAGCTACAAAATAACCTTGAAGGTGGCTCCAGGCTTCTGAAGTTCCTTAATCTTTTTTTAAAACCCACCTAATTAAAAGTTTTGAAGTACCTTGTTAGAAGAAATCCACTAACATATCAAATAAACACCCTTGATTTTGCAAATCGCGTTAGAGGTATTATCTTGATCCAAGTGGTGTGAACAAGATGTCATAAAGTTCTTCCCCGGCGGGGGTAGATAGCCGGTTCTTGTTATTCCATCAGACCCGCAAAGGTAAAGAAAGTATCGATTTGTGTGATGTAAGATCAGTTTTTAACAAAAAATCTTTCAACACTGTTTATGTCTGGGTGTACTCTGGTATGAGGGTTCTTGCATTTAGATTGATTCAACAATCACCCTAAAAAGATCCTTCTATCTCCATCCATGATGAGGTTGGTTTAAAGACTTAAGGATGCTTAAAGAAGTTTGTGGACATTCACAGTTAATTCATGGGGCGCTTAAACTAATATTTCATCTATCTATCTATCTATCTATCTATCTATCTATCTTTCTTTCTATCTATTGCTGTATATATATATATATATATATATATATATATATATATGGCAAGAAATTGAAGAAGCAGGGAGCGCCAATAGTGCATTAGTCTGAGAAAGAGACGCTGAAGGGAGCGAAGGGAGATACATCCATCAGCGGCCGCTGAAGCGATTGCGAGTGCCGTGACTGACAAAGACCAAGCCTACTGACGAAGTCGAATGACGAAACGCGTATGGGCGTGGTCTGACGTTGTGGATTTGAAATCGAGATCACTGCTTTGCACAGTGGGGTAAAATATTAAGCTGGTTATACAAGCGGTGGTTTGACCGCCTTTTATGGTACGGGTTTTTTTTACTTGTGACCGATTTGGATTTTAAAAAAAAATAAAAATCATTGTACTCGTTTAATGCACTATTGGCGCTCCCTGCTTCTTCAATTTCTTGCCAGGACTTCCACCCGTTCGGGATCGGGTATTATTGGGGAGGCGACAGCTGGAAGTTCCAGAAGTGCATACTGACAAATTTCCTTTCCAAACGATATTGGCTGTCAGCGAGTTCGAAGATCACTTCTTCTTGTTCAATCTTGAGGACATTTGACCTCTATGGGACTTTATATATATATATATACATTATAACATCTGAAAGAAGGTTTATTACCTTTTTTGTTTGCGCTCATACTTTTTGTTTGTTTTATTATATATATATATATATATACATATACACAGCTCAAAAAAATAACGGGAACACTTAAACAACACAATGTAACTCCAAGTCAATCACACTTCTGTGAAATCAAACTGTCCACTTAGGAAGCAACACTGATTGACAATCAATTTCACATGCTGTTGTGCAAATGGAATAGACAACAGGTGGAAATTATAGGCAATTAGCAAGACACCCCTAATAAAGGAGTTGTTCAGCAGGTGGTGACCACAGACCACTTCTCAGCTCCTGTGCTTTCTGGCTGATGTTTTTGGCCCTTTTGAAAGCTGGCGGTGCTTCACTCTAGTGGTAGCATGAGACGGAGTCTACAACCCACACAAGTGGCTCAGGTAGTGCAGCTCATCCAGGATGGCACATCAATGCGAGTGGTGGCAAGAAGGTTTGCTGTGTCTGTCAGCGTAGTGTCCAGAGCATGGAGGCGCTAGTAGGACACAGGCCAGTACATCAGGAGATGTGGAGGAGGCCGTAGGAGGGCAACAACCCAGCAGCAGGACTGCTACCTCAGCCTTTGTGCAAGGAGGAACAGAAGGAGCACTGCCAGAGCCCTGCAAAATGACCTCCAGCAAGCCACAAATGTGCATGTGTCTACTCAACGATCAGAAACAGACTCCATGAGGGTGGTATGAGGGCCCGACATCCACAGGTGGGGGTTGTGCTTACAGCCCAACACCGTGCAGGACGTTTGGCATTTGCCAGAGAACACCAAGATTGGCAAATTCGCCACTGGCACCCTGTGCTCTTCACAGTTGAAAGCAGGTTCTCACTGAGCACATGTGACAGATGTGACAGAGTCTGGAGACGCCAAGGAGAACGTTCTGCTGCCTGCAACATCCTCCAGCATGACCGGTTTGGCAGTGGGTCAGTAATGGTGTGGTGTGGCATTTCTTTGGGGGGCCGCACAGCCCTCCATGTGCTCGCCAGAGGTAGCCTGACTGCCATTAGGTACCGAGAGGAGATCCTCAGACCCCTTGTGAGACCATATGCTGGTGCGGTTGGCCCTGGGTTCCTCTTAATGCAAGACAATGCTAGATCTCATGTGGCTGGAGTGTGTCAGCAGTTCCTGCAAGATGAAGGCATTGATGCTATGGACTGGCCCGCCCGTTCCCCAGACCTGAATCCAATTGAGCACATCTGGGACATCATGTCTCGCTCCATCCACCAATGCCACATTGCACCACAGACTGTCCAGGAGTTGGCGGATGCTTTAGTCCATGTCTGGGAGGAGATCCCTCAGGAGACCATCCGCCACCTCATCAGGAGCATGCCCAGGCGTTGTAGGGAGGTCATACAGGCACGTGGAGGCCACACACACACTACTGAGCCTCATTTTGACTTGTTTTAAGGACATTACATCAAAGTTGGATCAGCCTGTAGTGTGTTTTTCCACTTTAATTTTGAGTGTGACTCCAAATCCAGACCTCCATGGGTTAATAAATTTGATTTCCATTGATAACTTTTGTGTGATTTTGTTGTCAGCACATTCAACTATGTAAAGAACAAAGTATTTAATAAGAATATTTCATTCATTCAGATCTAGGATGTGTTATTTTAGTGTTCCCTTTATTTTTTTGAGCAGTGTATATATATATATATACACGGAAAGGTCCCCTGGGTGAGAGTGTAGCAATCCCCCCAACAGCAAAACCCAGGCCCACAAGACAGGGGGGCCAAAACCAAATGCTATGGAAAACCTCCACCCAATGCCAACAAAAAGAAAAACTAATCTTTAATCTGTCCTCCAGGTGTTTAACCAACACCGAAAATAATGTTCTCAACAAAGGACTCTCATTTATACCCACCAATTCACATGATGATTCCAAATGGAAGACCGAGCAATATCGATTCTCCAGAAATCTGCGACTTCAAAGAATTTTTCCAGTATCAACAGACATCATCCACACAGGAACAACGACGAAAGGGGAAGTCCCGATCAGTGTTTGACCCTGTCTCCAACAACGCAGCAATAAAAACGTTCATGAGGCTCCTAGACGACTCCATTTCCAAATATGATCAAGCACAACCAAGTATATATCGCAATGTAACAAAAGAAGAACGATTGGCTATTAAGGATCTTGCGTCATATGATGACATAGTCATTAGACCAGCCGACAAGGGCGGGGCCATTGTCGTCCAGGACAAGGTCCCATATATACAAGAGATTGACAGACAACTTTCCGATCCAGCAATTTACAATAAATTACATTGTAATCCAACAAAATCCTTTAAAAAGGAAACTGATCACATCCTCAACAAAGCATCCCAGGATGGACATATTGATAGCAAGACTCTTTCTACTGTTTCTCAACCGTTTCCTAAGGTAGCAGTCCTATATACATTACCTAAGATCCATAAAGACCCTGCTCACCCTCCGGGAAGACCCATAATATCTGCCAGGGGGTCTTTAATGCAACCTATTTCCGAATTCCTGGACACACTGATCCAACCCTTAATTATTCAACAAGATTCCTATTTAAGAGATACTACACATCTATTAAATTTGTTGGAGACACTTCCTAGAATACCCGAGAATACCATCATGTGTACGATGGATGTACAAAGTCTGTGCACTATTATTCCACATTCATCTGGATTAATGGCCATGCGCAATTTCTTGGAAGAAAATCATTTCACAGGTCTCCACATTCCTCTTTTTTTACAACTTTTGGAATTAACTTTGATGCACAATTATTTCATCCACAATGGTGAGTATTACCTACAACTCACCGGTTGTGCGATGGCATCTAACGTAACTCCGAGCTACGCTAACACATACATGTTTGCACAAGAACGTAATATTTTTTTTTCCAACAATTATATAGTTAAACATATTTTTTTTTATGAACGATATATAGATGACCTGTTGCTGTTTTGGACCGGTACTGAAGCACAATTGCGTAGTTTATTGGATGAGACTACCAACATGGACAACCCTGTCAAACTGACATTTACATACAGTCCTACTTATGTCAACTTTCTGGACGTACACATCAAGATCATTGACAACAAGATAAACACGTCTGCATTCAACAAACCAACAGACAGAAATTCTCTGCTTCAATGAAATAGCTTTCATCCGCCTGCACTCAAGAAAGTGTTACCAAAGTCCCAGATGCTAAGGGTGGCCAGAATAACTAGCAATCCATCAGAATTGAATTCAGCACTGGATCAAGTCACAGAGAGATTTATGCAGCGAGAATATATCGTAAGAAACATCTTCTAGAAATTAAAAATGAGGTAATGAACATATCAACACTACTCTCATCTGCTCCAAAGGAGGCAATAAAAAAAGAACGAATCCCTTTAGTAACAGAATTTACTACTGCCAGTTCGGTTATGCCAAGGGTCACACGGGCTCTTTGGCCAATTGTCTCAAGTGACACATCCACCCCGTGCTTTCAAAACACCACAATTATGCCCAGCTACAAAAGGGGTCGCAATTTACGCGATTTATTGGTAAAGACAGACGTCACTAAGTGTAAACAAAGGACTCAGAGAAAGGGTTGCTTTAGGTGCGCCTCATGCACAACTTGTAAATCTTTAGAAACTGGACCCGTGTTTGAACATCCAATTACACACAAGAAATTCTGCATCCAACACTACCTCACATGTTCCACGCAATTTTCATTTATGTACTCCAATGTCCATGCGGCTTATTGTATGTCGAACAAACTATTAGAATGTTTAAAGAACGGACAGCACTTCATCGCTCTGCCGTTAAGGCTGCTTTGGAGAACAAGGACAATGACCAGCCAGTGGCACGACATTACAAAGCCGCCAAACACCATCTATATCAACTAAAATATATGATTGTGGATCATGTCCCGGTGTTTACCAGAGGAGATCGGGCCAGAAGACTCGCACAAAAAGAGACACAATGGATCTGTTGTGTAAACTCTTTGGCTCCACATGGGTTAAATGAGCAGATCATTTGGAATGTTTTTTTTATAAATTTCCTTTAACAGCTATTTACAGTTATAGGCAGCTATGATAGTTGAGGATTAAGTTATCCATAGTTATGGCAACTAATTAGCATACCATTCTGAGCATCCACATATAATGTTATTCAAGATTGTGAACATGAACAATATTTTTCTCTCTATTGTCAGCTTTATTACACAATGTATATATATCATTAATTGACATTCACATATACCATATCCAGTGACGAGATTTTTAAATCCTTTTTTCTAAATCCTTATTATATTGTCACTTAGATCACGTTACACTGATCACTGTACACATTGATTGTATGTTTATTTACATTTGTCCTCCCTGGTTATCCACAGACGTGGCTGTATGCGGCTTCCGGCATCTGTGGTTGCCCGGCAACAGAGTGACATCAGCGGACATGACTCGATCACCGGAGCTGCCCGGATGTCCTGCCCACAGCCTGCGGACGGGATCCGCCGCGATGGGGCTCTTTCACACACATTTATAAGGTGCATCTCAACTATTTGTTCACAGCATGTCACCTTGAGAAAAATGCCCTGCGCTGCATTGAAATGTTGGTGCTACATCATGCATTTGTTTATTTTAACATATCACCTTTTTCTACAAATCCAATGAGTGCCGCCTGGTTCCTGTTTTTCTGTTGGGGGGATTGCTACACTCTCACCCAGGGGACCTTTCCGTGTATATTCATCTGAGGAGGGCACCATGGTTATCATTTACAATTGGAGTGCCTATTAATTCGATATAACCATCGGAAGGAGGCGGCACTCAGAGACTTTCAATGTGAGCAGCGAAATAGGTTTATTGGTGCATCAACGTTTCTGAGCCGTAGCCCCGTCGTCGTCAGAAACGTTGATGCACCAATAAACCTATTTCGCTGCTCACATTGAAAGTCTCTGAGTGCCGCCTCCTTCCGATGGTTATATGAGGGGCTGCTGTCCTATGAGGAAGGCACCGTGAGTGATTACTACTGCAGACGAGGTCTTGCTGGAGTGCCAGATCATTCTGTTCGTGTAGATATATATTTATATATATATATATATATATATATATATATATACGCGCTAGTGAGTGTAATAACAATTATAACGGAAATACTTAGGTCGGTGGAGTTATGGCATTGGACACTTATCTGGTAAGTAAGAACTTCCAGCCGATGTTCATAATTTAAGATTAACATGTAAAAAGAAAAGAACAGCAAATATAGTGTATATCGTTCATGGATTAAAATGGTGTCATTTTCAGTATAGGGCAAGAAATTAGGGAACTTGCTTATTCCCAATAAAATGTAATCTGTAGCCCAGACTTCACAACATAAAATACAGATTTAATGAACAATAACATAAAAACGGCTAGACAACACACGTACAAAATTTAAAATTATAAAAGCTTATCTATCCATCATAGGAATAGGGAGGTCAGCAACAAACTATCCCCAGGACACAAGATAGCCAAAGGTTATGCGTACAGGGTAAAAAAGGTTCAAACGCTTATCTGTCCATCAAGGGGAGTTTCAGCAGCAAACAGTACCAATGCGTTTCGTCCGTCAAGGTATGGACTTCTTCAAGGGGATCAAACCAGTGAGCTCAAACAGCTCTATTTATACCATCCAACAGGAAGCTGCACATGTCTGTTCTTAGTGACATCACTTCCTGTGTTTTTTATTGATGTCAAATTATTTAGAGACGAAAAAGACTTTAAACAATAGTTAATTTATTAGAGGCATAGTGTGGACTATCTAATCTTAACAGGCTAGACCGTGAAATGAAAGTAAAAGTGGCTACTAAAGTGATTAAAGGCTGTAAACGGCAGTGGAATGCATTGTGGAACGCACCACCGTCTAAAATCCCGGTGGAACGCACCGCCATGTTAGGTGCGTCACTTCCGCCGCTGGTGAAATGGACTGGTGGAACGCACCGCCATTTTAGGTGCGTCACTTCCACCGCTATTCAGGCTTGTGGAACGCACCGCCATTAATTTAAGGCACTGTATCTGGCGGGGGGACAGCTTCCAAAACAGGGAGGACGGCGTGTTGAAAAATAATACACAAAACATAAAAATTAATACTGTAGTGATTATAAGGAAGGGTGTGATTTATAATTCCTATTTAATGTCTGTGACGCCATAATCGTGTGGAACGCACCGCCATTTTGAAAACGGGTGGTGGAATGCACCGCCATTTAATTTAATGACGGAACCGCAATGGGCACTACATTTGCGCCCAGCTTTGCCAATCTGCTGATGGGATCGTGGGAGGAAGAATGTATCTACAATAATAATCCATAACTTGATAATTTGATCATCTACAAGAGATACATAGATGATATTTTGATCATTTGGGAAGGAGACCTTGACCTGTTTAAAGCCTTTTTGAGTACATTGGAATGCCAGAATTACAACCTAAAATTCACACATGAAATCAATAAAAAACAAATTAATTTTTTGGATTTAACTCTGTCAAATAATGGAACACAGATCGTCACCAGCAATCATATCAAAAACGTGGATACCAATAGTTACCTCCACTTCAAAAGCTGTCACACTAAAAATTGGAAAACAAACATCCCCTATTCCCAATTTTATCGCATTAAGCGGAACTGCAGTGACAGGCAGGACTGCGAGAATGAACTAACTACATACGCCAACAGATTTAAGGAGAGAAAGTATCCTGATATTGTGATCAATAAAAGCACTGGAGAAAACAGCTAGTTCGTCTAGACAAGAACTTTTTAACAAGAGAACCAAAGAAAAAGACAAAAATTTCATCCCCTTCATAAGTCACCCATATGTTTTATTTATTACACAAACTAGAACCAATAAACCTAGAAATAATGACACAGACAACTGTATAAATTGGAAAAAATGGAGGTCACAGCCAGATTTATTAAATTCTAATCAGAATTGAAAATATTATTCACCGGTGGCGAAAAAGCAGTGTCAACTCGGCCATGGCTTAAAACTTTAATTTTTAAACAAATGGGGCGGAGTTTCCGCCCCATGCGCAATCCGTCCTGGGTAGAACCATCTCCCCTTAATTAGCACAGTGCTGGTCCCTCCATAAGATGGTGACCTGGTCCTCCCCTGAGGTAGTGACCGACTCGCCTTTTCTCAAAGGGGAAATGCTAGCCAAGCTCTGCTGCGCTAAATTAAGCCGCCGAATAGCACTGCTTTCCGCCCGCTGCGCCTCGCACTTGCTGGAATAATAATAACTCATTATTCCAACGTAAAGTTTCAAAAAAGAAAACCAAAACTTTTAATTTTTATACCGAAGTTAAAATTGCCGGGTGGGTGGGTGGGATCACAAAAATGGCAAGAGGAATCAGATTACCTCAGCCCTCACTTAAATAAACTAATATAACCCGCCTACCTAAACCCTTCTCATTGGATAACTTATTTGATTGACAAACTTCAATGACCTATCAACTAATATCAACACAAAAACCAGATCTATCTAGCTTAGTTACATAAACAACCAGGGTGCTTATATTCACTCTATCCTATGCAGTCTTTCATTCCTTTTAAGTCACCCATATGTTTTATTTATTACACAAACTAGAACCAATAAACCTAGAAATAATGACACAGACAACTGTATAAATTGGAAAAAATGGAGGTCACAGCCAGATTTATTAAATTCTAATCAGAATTGAAAATATTATTCACCGGTGGCGAAAAAGCAGTGTCAACTCGGCCATGGCTTAAAACTTTAATTTTTAAACAAATGGGGCGGAGTTTCCGCCCCTTGCGCAATCCGTCCTGGGTAGAACCATCTCCCCTTAATTAGCACAGTACTGGTCCCTCCATAAGATGGTGACCTGGTCCTCCCCTGAGGTAGTGACCGACTCGCCTTTTCTCAAAGGGGAAATGCTAGCCAAGCTCTGCTGCGCTAAATTAAGCCGCCAAATAGCACTGCTTTCCGCCAAATTCGGAGGCTCTAGACTATGAAAACCGCCACCACAACCTAAAACCTCAAACCTCCTTTCAACACCTCAATAAGGCTGTGACAAGTAACTCCAAACCACTCTCAGATAAATGCACTCCATCCAACCTATATAAATATTCCTACTCGTAACGCAAATCTGGGTGTTTAACAACTTTTCCACCTAAACTAATGACATATCTGGAGGTTGGGCACTGAGTTTCCTTCTTACTTTATCTAAAGCCGCTCCCCCTTGGGTGCCCCTCCAAAATCTACACGGTACCACTTCTGACCATACCACCTTAACCAAAGGCCAATGCTCTGTGATTATCTGAAAATCCTTTTTTATGGCGTTAATAAGTTCTATACCTTTAAATGTACCCAGATCATTGCCACCTAAATGTATCACCAAACAATCAGGGGCACCCCATTTTTCTTCGAAGTTCCAGAGCACACTTAATAGGTTGTTCCATCTCATTCCCCTTAAACCTATCCACCTCACTTCAAAAGGGAACAACTTGGACATCCTGTGCCTACTGGCCCAAAAAATATATGAGTAACACACAATCCACACCCGGCTTGATAATGTCAAACAAAAAACCTGTAGAAAAAACAACAAAACAAAGAACATTTTATTCAATATTACTATAATCTTTAACGAAACTGCTAAAGAGAAACAGGGAAGGATGAAAACTTAGTTGTTTAGGCGACCCAGATGGAGGTGAACAACACCAAACCTCAAAAATGTTGTGAGGAAAAAGGTGAAAAGAACTCCAATCCTCCTTTAACGGCGGGTGGCTTATGGCCCTGGGATTCCGAAACAACAAACTCGCAGGACACCTACCACTAATGCAACTTATCACTCCTAATATATCCCTTATAAACATCCGACTTCCAGCGCCCTAACCTTTTAATATCCTCGCTGGAAGAACCTGTCGATGCTGCGCAAGTTGCTGCACCTATCCTAAAAGAATGGGTCCCATAACTCTCCAGCGGAAGGTCCAACGCTATCAAACACATATTGAAGACACTTGTGCATTGAAATTTGGATAAAGGATTAAGATCCTTATGACCCAACCATTGCTCCCCCCTTTTGGACGAAACTGACCATAAGCCTCTGCTAATCTTACTGGGCAAATGCTCGGCTCCTTATGCATAGGAAAAGAAATCCATTTACCTCTCCCTAGTTGATCCGTTTTGGAAAGGTGCATTTTTTAATAAGCAGCTTATTATCCTTCAACACTACATTATTTAACAACATGCCTGAATCCACTGAACTTTTGCTTTTTGCCGCTATCTCACCTAATCTAACAGCGACGAAAAAAGCTATAGCAAATGCTAAACTAAAAGAGGTCGACCTCAAATTCCCCTAATGCAATACCAGAAACCGCGATAATTAACTCTTTCAATAACTCAATGTCGATTGGTCTACGTGCGCCACTTACACCTGCTTGCTCCTTAGCCCAACCCCTCAAAGCCTTTGATAAAATAAAAGATTTAGTTGGGTCTGACACCCCTTCCAAACGCAAAAAATATGAAATTCCTGCTAAAGCACCCAACATCGCTGCTTTATAACGACCCCTCTCATGCCATAACCATACAAATTCTAATATAGCATTGTGAAATACTCTTACCCCTACCTCCAGAATTCAAATACGCCTGCCAAACCTCCCAAGCTGCAGAATACGATCTCAAAGTTCCCGGGGCCAACGCCTTCAATGCTAAAGCTTTCATGCCGGTTTGATGATCTGCCATACAAATTCGGGACATGATAAACCTTCCATTTTTTGCTGCTGGGGCTAATGCTCTAAATCTATCCCATTGAAAATGAGATAAAGCATCCGCTATCCCGTTCTCAACCCCAGGGACATGCCTAGCATTCAAATCTATATTCAACTGTAAAAACCTGACGGTCATATGCCGTAGCAACCTCAAAGCGTGTGAACACGAAGATTTTTGAATATTAATCGCTTGAACCACCCTTAAATTATCACACCAGAATAAAATCCTCTGATTCCTAAGCCAAAAACCCCATATCTCAATTGCGACAATTATTGGAAAAAGCTCAAGCAAAAGCATACTGTCAGTAAACTTCCTTGTGCGCCATTCCTCAGGCCAAACTTCGGCGCACCAGTCCCCTTCAAAATAAGCACTGAAACCTAACGACTCTGATGCATCTGTGAAAAACTGCAGCTCACGATTACTCATTTCTTCATGCAACCAAATGCGTACACCATTGAACTCACTCAAAAATGTTACTGCAATAAAATTTTCTAACAAGATCCTTAAATTATTCACTTTCTCCGCTGGCAATCTACAAAAGCCTGCCTCAGTATCAATTAGTGATGAGCTGCCCAGATAAGATAAACGGGTCACAGGCCCCTCTGTTTTATCTTTAGCTATCGGTACACCCATAACCGAAAAAAGCGCTTGAACTAAAAAAAATAATTCCTGGCGCACTGAGCTACCCGCAGGACCTGCCAACAAGAAGCCATCCAAATAATGGGTGACTCCCAACTGACCGGTGCCTGCCCGCACACACCACTGTAGAAATGAACTAAAACCTTCAAAATAAGAACACGAAACTGAACAGCCCATAGGCAACACCTATCTACATAAAATTGACCATCCATCTTGAAACCCATAAACTTAAACGAATCAGGGTGCAGCGGTAACAGTCTAAAGGCTGATTCTATACCCACTTTTGCTAACAACGCTCCCGAACTAAAACCTTTAACCATAGCCACAGCTTCTTCAAAAAGACTGATATTTTACGCTATACAAAGAGGGGTCAAGAGCCTCGTTTATTGAGCCCCCTTCCGGGTAGGAAAGGTACTCAATTATCCTACATCTTCCTGGCTCTTTCTTTGGAACTACCCCCAATGGAGAAACGTAAAATTCAGCTAGAGGTAGACTTTCAAAAGGGCCACACATACGCCCTAAAACAATTTCAGCTGCAATCTTCATTCTTACTATCCCTGGAAAATCTGTAGCTGACTTTAGGTTTCTCTGGCCAAAACTATAACCGGCCTAACTACAGGTAGATTGAAACTGAATTTAAAACCTTGCAATAAAAATGCTGCCTCCTCCCTAAGAGGATAGCGGCCTAACCATCGTTCTAATACTTCTAAATTCACTGGTGACTCCGCTTTATCTAGGAACGGTTCTCTGCTCACCCCTACCCGCTGACTGAACTGCGGGTCTGTTGCAGTCCTTTGCTGGGTGATTTCCTCCACACAGCATACAGACGTGCCTATATCGACACAATGTTCCCCTATTACATTGTGCGTTATTAAACGCGTAACATTTTCCTCCTCCTGCCGTGTTAAAACCTGGTCTGACCTGAAAGGGCTGCCTTCTACCCGTCTGTTCCATAGGAAGCCTATTGCTTTGAGTCACTTCTAACCATACCTCCACATCCTTAAACCCCAAACTTAAAATCTTTTGGCCATCCTGCTTTTTCCTAAATAACTCATCATACTGCCTCCAAACATTTTGCCTCGCCGTAAGATACATATTATGTACCAGGTGAAAATACTTCAGAATATTCATGATTTCTGATGGACGAGACTCCATATAGCAAGCCCAAATATATAAATCCCCGCAAGCCAGTTAGGATAATTCCTTCTAGCTTCTTCAGCAGCCACCCCCCCCAGCCTTTGCAACGCTTTTTTAGCGTCATGCGTAATCGCAAACATATCTACAAATTGGCCTTTCTTTATTCTTTCCCTAACCTTAGACCTAACTCCTCTTAGAATTGCCATATTCGCGCAATGTACGCTATCACCTGTTGCATCAGGAGCCGAGCTGCTCGCTACGCTACACCCTCCCTTTGAACTTTTACGCTTCCCTCTAAGATGCTGAATGAATGTCCGCATAAATTTGCGCGGATTCTCCAGTGAACTAGACGTATCAGATGATTCGTCGGAATGAAAAAAATTTGCGCTAAGCTGAACTTTTGAATTTTTCTCACCAGTTCCAGAAGTAGAAGGACCCGCGTCCGCGTCTCCTGCGTCCAGTGGAATCTTGCCTGCTGCTGATGTGTCCAATGAAGCTGTATGAGATGCTAAAACCTGCGGACTCAATAAAACAGCATTACTTCCTGCTTGACCGGCCCCTTCTGACCAGCCGGTCACTACCGACGCCGCTCGTACTTGAGATTGCGCACGTGCAATATTCACCTCCAACTGCCGTGGTGATGGGGGTCCAGCCGGTGGAGGAACTTGGGGCAGGGTCGGCAAACCTATCTGATGAGCGCTCATGAATTGATTAGGTGCAGGCTGCAACCAATGTGCATATTGATTGCCTGCCTGCCGGGGGGGGGGAAGGGGGGAAATTGCACAATTTAAAGTACGGCACAGGGTTGGTAAAACTGACCTTAATGAGGCATTTGAGTATTAAACAAATGCTGCTGCCCTGCCACATGCAGATGCATTATATTCTGTGGAGCCCCTTGGCTGAAATATGGGGACCATGAAACCTGCGGGGGCTGAAAACCCCCCACCCGCCTGCATTTGTAATTGAGAGGAAGGAGGGGGAGGGCGGGGGGGATTCTAAGCAATCCCCTTGCCAAATCTGAGCCTGCCACTGCAGGCCCTGGAGAATTGAAATTCTCCCTTATTATATTTTCCTGCCTAACATTCTGGGCTCCTGATATGGGAGAGGCTAATATACTGCCTCTCCCCTGGAGCCCTGCTGGATAAATAATGATGCCCCCTGCAGCCGTGCTCCCCCCCCCCCCAGCTCCTGAAGCTGTGGGAGGAGGGCTAATGGCCACCATGTTATTTGACATGGCGATGGGGGCGGGGCTTTTAGCAGCAGGGACCGATGCACCTAACCCGCTGCTTGCTATTAATGGAGGCCGGGGTGTGTGCTCGTGGGGCTGTCCGTCATGCCTGACAGCCAGGCCCGCTGCACAGAGGGAGAGAGAGGCAGGTGAGCGCTCACCGCTGCCTCTGGCCGAGCAGCGCGGGCGCTGGTGACTGCCCGCCTGGCTCCCCTCACAGCGTAATGCCGTGCTCCTCTCAGCGCCGGAGAGGCAGCGACTGCAATGAGAGGCTTAGATGCCTCAACCAGCCAGCCGGGAGGGGGCGCACTGCGGCGGGGGCGAGGTATACTAAGTAAATAGAAGCTAACAAAGTTACCTCAGTACAGGACAAGAAAATTAACAGCCTTGACTAAATTAAACACTTATGAAATTAACTAAATAAAAAACAGCTAAACCACAATAATAACTAATTTAAAGATGATTAACAAAAACTTAAGCTATAATAACAACCTAAGCTATAATTACAACCTAAATAATAATGATAACACTGCAGAGTGATACCAGTTACAATACCAGTCCTGGGATCACAAAAATGGCAAGAGGAATCAGATTACCTCAGCCCTCACTTAAATAAACTAATATAACCCGCCTACCTAAACCCTTCTCATTGGATAACTTATTTGATTGACAAACTTCAATGACCTATCAACTAATATCAACACAAAAACCAGATCTATCTAGCTTAGTTACATAAACAAACAGGGTGCTTATATTCACTCTATCCTATGCAGTCTTTCGTTCCTTTTTACTACTTTTAGTAATCAAGAACACCAAATCAAGCAATCCATTAAGAAACATTGGGATCTTCTTCTGCTTGATCCCATTCTTAAAGAAATACTTCCTTCCAGACCAGATATAGTTTTCCGGAAAACAAGTAATTTAAAGGATATTCTGGCTCCTAGTCATTTGCCTACCAAAACAACTAATACAAGAAATACCATTGGAACCTGCAAGGGATGCTACAAATGTGGCAACTGTAATATTTGCAAATTTCTTCATCCCAATAGAAAAAAAAATTTCAACCATAATAATACAAAGGAATATTCCATCAAAGATTTCCTTAATTGCAACTCCACAATGATCATATACCTATTGGAATGTACTTGCGGATTAAAATATGTCGGCAAAACTAAGAGGATCCTAAAATTGCGGATACAGGAACACATTAGAAATATCAAGAATAAAGTTGATAATCATACAGTATCCAAACACTTCATAGATAAACATAGATCGAACCCAGAGGAGATCACATTTAAAGCTATTGAATGGGTCAAACTTGGAGATAGAGGTGGCGATATATTGAACAAACTCTCCAAACGAGAAATGTTTTGGATTTATGAGCTCCAAACATTATCCCCACAGGGACTAAATGAAGCCTTTGAAATTGCCCCCTTTCTTTAACTAGTGATCTGCATGTCACACTCATTCCTTCACCTATGGTACTAGTTTCTTTATTTATGATAATTTATGCTTTAAATACAAAAGTTCCTATCTCCCAATTTTTGTTCTTGTTTGTTCCTATTTCAGCTGTATTCTCCCAAAATGTAAATAAGAATCATCTTCTCAAAAATGGGATTTTCCGGACATATCTAAGGACATTGGATGCTTTTATGCGGCACAAAGAGAATTTATTTTCCAATTCATTTTCCAATTATTTAAATTCATTTCACTCACTTAATTATTCTCATCCTTAATCTTATCACTCTTTATAATATCACTTTTTAATATCGGCGCTGTGTTCGTAACACGTGTTCCACCGCCTCACGTACTATAAATTCTAGTTATGATCTCTATATTTATTTCAGGTCTGATATATTCACTTTCCATTCACTTAAGCCGTCATTAAATTAAATGGCGGTGCGTTCCACCACCCGTTTTCAAAATGGCGGTGCGTTCCACACGATTATGGCGTCACAGACATTAAATAGGAATTATAAATCACAACCTTCCTTATAATCACTACAGTATTAATTTTTATGTTTTGTGTATTATTTTTCAACACGCCGTCCTCCCTGTTTTGGAAGCTGTCCCCCCGCTAGATACGGTGCCTTAAATTAATGGTGGTGCGTTCCACAAGCCTGAATAGCGGTGGAAGTGACGCACCTAAAATGGCGGTGCGTTCCACCAGTCCATTTCACCAGCGGCGGAAGTGACGCACCTAAGAAGGCGGTGCGTTCCACCGGGATTTTAGACGGCGGTGCGTTCCACAATGCGTTCCACCGCCGTTTACACCCTTTAATCACTTTAGTAGCCACTTTTACTTTAATTTCATGGTCTAGCCTGTTAAGATTAGTTAGTCCACACTATGCCTCTAATAAATTAACTATTGTTTAAAGTCTTTTTCGTCTCTAAATAATTTGACATCAATAAACAACACAGGAAGTGATGTCACTAAGAACAGACATGTGCAGCTTCCTGTTGGATGGTATAAATAGAGCTGTTTGAGCTCACTGGTTTGATCCCCTTGAAGAAGTCCACACCTTGACGGACGAAACGCGTTGGGACTGTTTGCTGCTGAAACTCCCCTTGATGGACAGATAAGCATTTGAATCTTTTTTACCCTGTACGCATAACCTTTGGCTATCTTGTGTCCTGGGGACAGTTTGTTGCTGACCTCCTTATTCCTATGATGGACAGATAAGCTTTTATAATTTTAAATTTTGTACGTGTGTTGTCTAGCCGTTTTTATGTTATTGTTCATTAAATCTGTATTTTATGTTGTGAAGTCTGGGCTACAGATTACATTTTATTGGGAATAAGCAAGTTCCCTAATTTCTTGCCCTATACTGAAAATGACACCATTTTAATCCATGAACGATATACACTATGTTTGCTGTTCTTTTCTTTTTACATGTTAATCTTAAATGATGAACATCGCCTGGAAGTTCTCACTTACCAGATAAGTGTCCAAGGCCATAACTCCACCCACCTGAGTATTTCCGTTATAATTGTTATTACACTCACTAGCGCTTATTTTCTCTACTACCTATTTTTATCTATGTGTACACCATACACTAATCTTGTATTATGAGCTGCTACTCTTAAAAGGGGCAAAGAGTGTTATTTATAACTTCCACTGCACATCTGTACTAAAGCGCCTAGGTTTCTGCTTTTCTATATATATATATATACATATACATACACTGGTCGAAGTGGAAATTTGTAGTGGGGTTATGGAAAAGTAAAAGATGTAATTATGCACGTGCTCTGGAAAAGGGTGTGTGGTCACTCAAAATGGGGCATATCCTTGAGTGTAGTGTACCACACCATATACCGCTTATACACATTATGCACCACGATAGTAGGACCACTTATACTACCTAGTACCAGTGCCCCTTACACATTATGCCACACAGTTTGTGCCAAAATTCACATTATGCCACACAGTATGAGCCAAAATTCACATTTTTCCACACAGTATGAGCCGAAATTCACATTATGCCACCCAGTGTGAGCTGAAATTCGCATTACGTTTACAGTATGAGCTGAAATTCACATTACACCACACAGTATGAGCTAAAATTCACATTATTCCTGTTATGATTCCCGTACTCCAGACCAGAGGAGATCTTATGGCAGAGGTCTGAGTACTGGAAAGATATACTGGTTGTGGGAGCAGGAGAGCCTAGTAACCCCTGGCGCCCTAACTCCGTTGTCTCGCCCGTGTTATCAGAAATCCCCTGCGAGACTATGGTTGCTTGAGCCCATGGCAGCCGCGTTCGAAGGGCGGATTATGTCTGCCCAACCCCGATGCCCCCTCAGGTCTTAATGGGAGACAAAGGGAAATCCGAGACAGGGTGATAACAAGGGGCCCTCTGACTAAGCAACCAGGCCAGGGGTTACAAGCTAACTAACTAAACCAAAAAGTATGTGCGGACTAGCCGCCAGGGAAAAGGACAACCAAAGATCCACTGATCCGTAACTCCTATCCAGCACCGCTGGATACCAGAGTGGATCAGGGGGAGCGGAATCCTCCGCAAAAGCTCCAGAACACAAAGATACAAAATAATAAACAGTAAGCGGTCAAGCCGCAACACACGGCTACGCCGCGACTCACGAACACCACAGGATGTTAAAGGTGCTCGGTCAGACTCCAGGAACAGATGACAATTTCCGAGTACAGGATCACTGAGGACAGGAACAACCGGATTGAGCAGGACTGGAAACTCTCTGTAACCAACACAGGCAAACAGGAAGCTATCACCGGCGTCTGTGAGAAGTCCAAAGGGTGCTTATAACTGTGAGCTCCCCAATCAGGAGCCAGACTGGGTAATCACAAGTAATGCCGTGCAGCTTGCATGCTGCACGGCCAGCACACCATTATACAATTAGAAAAGACCCAGCAACGGGGAACGCGGCCCGAACGTGGCGTCCCCGTTGCTAGGGTCTGAGCGGCTCCGTGCGCCCGGCGTCTAGCGTTGCCAGGGAGCCGGCGGCTGTACGCGCACGGCGTCCCTGGTTGCTAGGCGCCGGGCCGCACCGACGAGTGGACCCCGGCGCCTAACAGTACCCCCCCCTTGAGGAGGGGTCAAGGAACCCCTAAAGCCCGGTTTCCGAGGAAATTCTCGAAAAAATGCCCTCTTGAGCCTCGGGGCATGGAGATCCTTATCCAGGACCCAAGACCTTTCTTCTGGACCATAACCTCTCCAATGCACCAAAAAATAAAGCCGACCCCGGGACAACTTGGAATCGAGAACCTTCTCCACCAAGAACTCCTGCTGACCCTGTACAACAATTGGTGATCTCCCCTGAGACATCTTACGAGGAAATCTACTGGACGAAACATATGGTTTCAGCAATGAGCAATGGAAAGTATTTCCGATCCGTAAAGTTTTTGGTAAACGTAACCGGAAGGCAACTGGATTGACTTTTTTGATAATGTGAAATGGTCCAATAAATTTAGGACCCAATCTGGCTGAGGTTTGTCGAAGTTTAATGTTGCGAGTCGACAACCACACCCTATCTCCTACTTTAAAAGTGCACGGCCGCCGGAGCCTGTCAGAAAATCTCTTTTCCTGAAATGCCGCTTTTCTGAGAGCCAGGTGCACTTTTCTCCAAATGAGCCTAAGATGAGAGGTCAAGGTCAGTGAGGAGACAGAGGAATGTTGAAAAAAGGAATTAGCTCTGGGGTAAAAACCAAAAACTGCAAAAAATGGAGACACATTGGTGGAGGAATGACAGGCATTATTGTAAGCGAACTCCGCCAATGGAAGAAACTCAGACCAGTCATTTTGGAGTTTGGCCGAGTACAACCGCAAATATTGTTTTAGTGATTGATTAACTCGCTCAGTCTGCCCGTTGGATTGGGGATGGTAGCCTGACGTTAAAGATAATTTCATCTTCAATGAGACACAAAAAGATTTCCAAAACTGTGCAATGAATTGTGGACCCCGATCGGAAACAATATCAGTGGGTAACCCATGGAGTCTGAAAACATGGCGGAGGAACAAGACTGCCAATCCCTGGGCAGATGGCAATCGGGGAAGAGCAATGAAATGGGCCATTTTACTAAAACGGTCCACTACCACCCATATGACTCGGCATCCGGCTGACAGAGGGAGGTCCACCACAAAATCCATGGAGATATGAGACCATGGCCTAAGAGGAACATTCAAGGGCATAAGCTGACCGATAGGCAAAGAACGGGGAACTTTATGCTGTGCACAGACCTGACACGAAAAAACAAACTCCTTAATGTCTTTGGAAAGACCAGGCCACCATACTGAGCGGGAGACTAATTCCAAAGTCTTAGCGATTCCCGGATGCCCGGCAACTTTGCTATCATGAAACTCCGTCAAAACAGTTGCTCTCAAAAATTCAGGGACAAAAAGACGACCAGCAGGAGTATTTCCAGGAGCCTGATGTTGAAGCAGCTTTAACTGGGTAAATAAATCCTGTGTGAGGCCTGCCCGAATGACTGAAGACGGAAGTATGGGAGTAACAGGACTGTTGTCTTGAACTGGAAGAAAACTGCGTGACAGGGCATCTGCCTTGGTATTCTTGGAACCTGGCCTGAAGGTGATAATGAATTTGAAACGAGTAAAAAATAAAGCCCAACGAGCCTGCCGGGCATTCAGTCGTTTAGCTGATTCAATGTATTGAAGATTTTTGTGATCAGTCAAAACTGAAATGATATGAGTCGCTCCCTCAAGCCAATGCCTCCACTCCTCGAAAGCCCATTTAATAGCCAGCAATTCCCGGTTACCAACATCGTAGTTGGACTCAGCAGAAGAGAATTTTCTGGACATAAAGGCACAAGGGTGTAATTCAAGGGAATCCGGATCCTTCTGAGATAGGATAGCCCCTACTCCAACCTCTGAGGCATCAACCTCAACAATGAAAGGCAATTCTGGGTTGGGGTGTCTGAGGACAGGGGCTGAGACAAAGGCCTGTTTCAAGGCCTGAAAAGATAGCTCGGCTTCACGTGACCAATTGGTAGGATCCGCTCCCTTCTTAGTCAGTGCCACAATGGGAGCAACTAGGTCAGAGAAAGAGTGAATAAATCTTCTATAGTAGTTCGCAAACCCTAAAAAGCGCTGAATTGCTTTTAAGTTGGTGGGTTGCGCCCAACTAAGGATGGCTTGGAGCTTCTTTGGTTCCATACGGAATCCCCGAGGGGAAATAATGTATCCTAAAAAGGATACCTCCGTGACATGAAATTCACACTTCTCCAGCTTGGCATATAGGTGATTTTCACGTAATTTTTTTAGAACCTGACGCACCTGGGTAACATGTTGTTCTACAGAGTCAGAATAAATCAAAATATCGTCCAAGTAGACTACAACGAATTTTCCAAGAAATTCACGGAGCACATCGTTAATGAGATCCTGGAAAACTGCCGGAGCGTTAGACAGGCCGAATGGCATAACCAGATACTCATAGTGGCCTGACTGAGTACTGAATGCCGTTTTCCACTCATCCCCTGACTTGATTCTGATGAGGTTATATGCTCCTCTCAGGTCAATCTTAGAAAAAATCACAGCCGAACGTAGCTGATCAAAGAGGACAGAGATCAGTGGCAGAGGGTAAGTATTTTTTACTGAGATTTTATTCAAGGCTCTAAAGTCAATGCAGGGTCTGAGTGAACCATCCTTCTTCTCTACGAAGAAGAAGCCTGCACTTAAAGGGGACTTAGATGGCCTGATAAATCCTTTCCCTAGGCTTTCTTTAACATACTCATTCATGGCCACAGTTTCAGGTCCGGACAATGCATATAACCTTCCCTTAGGCAAAGTGGCACCAGGAATTAGCTCAATAGCACAATCATAAGGCCTATGGGGAGGCAGAATATCCGCATTGCCCTTGGAAAAAACATCAACAAAATCCTGGTATTCCACAGGAATGGGTGCGGGAATGGCAGCAGCTATTCTGATGGGAAGCGTAATACATTCCTTATTACAGATGGTACCCCATTGTGAGATCTCCCCCGACTGCCAATCAATGATGGGATTATGAAAGGCCAGCCAAGGGTGACCCAGAACCACTGGAACTGCTGGGCAATGGGTGAGGAAAAACTCAATTTTTTCAGAATGCAGAGCTCCTACCGAGAGTAGAACAGGAGGTGTACAGAGAGAAATAACCCCATTGGACAAGGGACTCCCATCTAAACCATGCATGGTGATACACCTACCCAAGGCTAACTGAGGAATACCTAAGGTCTTGGCCCATGTCAAATCCATAAAGTTCCCTGCAGCTCCACTGTCCACAAAAACAGAGACCGAGGAACAGAGGCTGCCAAAGGAAACTTTAGCTGGGACTAACAGTGAATTATTTGAGGAGATAAGCTGCAGACCAAAGTGAACCCCCTCACAATTCACTTGGTCGAGACATTTCCCGACTTGTTCGGACAACTACGGGCAAAATGTCCCTTACCTCCACAGTATAAACAAAGACCAGAATTTTGCCTTCTGGTTCTTTCTTCAGAAGACAGTTTGGAGAGACCTATCTGCATAGGCTCCTCTATGTCCACAGGGATGGAAAAAACACAAGGAGTTGACCCGACAGATGCTCCTTTTTCAGCCCTCCGCTCTCTGAGCCGACGATCAATCTTAATAGAGAGCTCCATGAGTTTATCGAGAGTCTCAGGAGCGGGATACTGAAGGAGACTGTCTTTTATAGACTCAGATAAGCCGAGGCGAAACTGACTGCGCAGGGCTGGGTCATTCCATCCACAGTCGTTCGACCAACGGCGAAACTCCGTACAATAAATCTCTGCGGGATTCCTACCCTGTCTGAGAGCACGCAACTGACTCTCGGCGGATGCCTCTCTATCAGGGTCGTCATACAATAGCCCTAAAGACTTTAGAAAGGCGTCTACAGAAAATAAAGCCGGATCGTCTGTCTTTAAACCAAAAGCCCAGGTCTGAGGATCCCCCTGAAGCAGAGAAATAATAATTCCAACCCGCTGAGCCTCCGTACCTGAGGAGACTGGTCTCAAACGAAAATAAAGTTTACAAGACTCTTTAAAATTAAAAAACTGTTTTCTATCCCCAGAAAAACGGTCAGGCAGATGCATTTTTGGTTCAGAAATGACCCTCGGGGAAGTCCGTAACAGATCTTCCTGTGACCTCACCCGAAGAGACAGATCCTGAACCATCTGAGTAAGCTCTTGAATCTGGCTAACTAGAAGCTGGCCAGGATTTGGCCCGACACCGGTGGGATTCATGAGGCCGACAAATCTCCCAACTGAACAAGGGAAAAAATTAACTCCTGTTTAATTTTAAATTTAGTCTGGCCGGTGATAATGTTATGATTCCCGTACTCCAGACCAGAGGAGATCTTATGGCAGAGGTCTGAGTACTGGAAAGATATACTGGTTGTGGGAGCAGGAGAGCCTAGTAACCCCTGGCGCCCTAACTCCGTTGTCTCGCCCGTGTTATCAGAAATCCCCTGCGAGACTATGGTTGCTTGAGCCCATGGCAGCCGCGTTCGAAGGGCGGATTATGTCTGCCCAACCCCGATGCCCCCTCAGGTCTTAATGGGAGACAAAGGGAAATCCGAGACAGGGTGATAACAAGGGGCCCTCTGACTAAGCAACCAGGCCAGGGGTTACAAGCTAACTAACTAAACCAAAAAGTATGTGCGGACTAGCCGCCAGGGAAAAGGACAACCAAAGATCCACTGATCCGTAACTCCTATCCAGCACCGCTGGATACCAGAGTGGATCAGGGGGAGCGGAATCCTCCGCAAAAGCTCCAGAACACAAAGATACAAAATAATAAACAGTAAGCGGTCAAGCCGCAACACACGGCTACGCCGCGACTCACGAACACCACAGGATGTTAAAGGTGCTCGGTCAGACTCCAGGAACAGATGACAATTTCCGAGTACAGGATCACTGAGGACAGGAACAACCGGATTGAGCAGGACTGGAAACTCTCTGTAACCAACACAGGCAAACAGGAAGCTATCACCGGCGTCTGTGAGAAGTCCAAAGGGTGCTTATAACTGTGAGCTCCCCAATCAGGAGCCAGACTGGGTAATCACAAGTAATGCCGTGCAGCTTGCATGCTGCACGGCCAGCACACCATTATACAATTAGAAAAGACCCAGCAACGGGGAACGCGGCCCGAACGTGGCGTCCCCGTTGCTAGGGTCTGAGCGGCTCCGTGCGCCCGGCGTCTAGCGTTGCCAGGGAGCCGGCGGCTGTACGCGCACGGCGTCCCTGGTTGCTAGGCGCCGGGCCGCACCGACGAGCGGACCCCGGCGCCTAACAATTCCTCACATTATGAGCCAAAATTCCCACGGAATGAGACGAAATTCTCATTATGCCACACAGTATGAGCCATATTCACATTATGCCACACAGTCTAAGACAAAATTCACATTATGCCACACAGTATGAGCCAAAATTCAGGGACCGAGAGAGTGAAAGCAGGGACACAGGGACAGGGAGTCCTCACTGTGGGGTTGCCGGCGGTGACAATACTGCTGGGGTGCTGGCAGTGATGGTGGTGCCCTCAATGCGGAGTTGCGGGTGGTGTCAGTACTGCTGGATGTGTCAGCAGTGCGGTGGTACCAGGGGTGTCCTCACTGCAGGGGTATTGGCAGTGTCCTCAGTGTGGTGTTGCCAGCGGTGTCCATACAGCTGGGGTGCTGGCAGTGTAGGAGTGTCTGCAGTGTCCACATGTGCAGGGGTGACAGCAGTGTCGGCAATGTTGGAGTGCCGGCGGTGTCCTCAGTGCTGGGTTGTGTCAGTGGTGTTGGCAGTATGAGGGTCACGGCTGAGTCAGCAGTGCGGGGGTGCTGGGTGTGTTGGCTGTGCAGTGGTGGTGGCAGTGTCGGCATTGCTGGAGCACCAGCTGTGTTTTCAGTGCGGGGGTGTTGGCAGCACGGAAGTGCTGGTGGTATCCTCAGTGCCGCGGGGTGTCGGTAGTGTGGGCAGTTGTACGGAATGCCATCTAGACTCATTAAAGTCAATGGGGACACGCTGACTGGCTGAGAGCCGTGACAGATGAGTGGTCAGCCCATTGACTTAATGGGACTTTTGAAATTGGTGCCTGAGCTGAAACCATGAGATCCGACAGCGGGATCTCGCAGATTCATCTCAAATTGTGATCCGAGGCAGCCAGGGCAGATCCGGGCCCCAGCTCGACTGCCTCGGATCCTGGAAGTTCGGAGCGGTTTCTTAAAATCCATTCCTATGTTAGAACTTCAAAATCCAAAGACCTAAACATGCACCAATTGGATATTGACAGTGGGTCTGTCAGTGCTCGCACTTTCAGTTGCACAAATGTACTGTGCACCGGAACAGGATTTTGTGGCGTCATTTTCATAAGGTTGTAGACGGGCGTCTGCTATTAGACGCATACATGGACACAGCTGATTTCAACTCTGAAGTAACTTATAATTCACAAGTTTTGGAAAGACTACTGCAGAAGATTATAACTTAAGGAGGATGATATGTTGGGTATAATTAGAGATGTGTGGCGGGCACTTTTCGTGTTTTGTGTTTTGGTTTTGGTTCTACTTCCCCACTCATGTTTTGGTTTGGTTTTGCCAAAACCACCCTTTCATGTTTTGGTTTTGGTTTTGAATCCGGATGATTTTTGAAAAAAACATAAAAATAGCTAATATCACAGAATTTGGGGGTCATTTTGCTCCTACAATATTATTAACCTCAATAACAATAATTTCCACTCATTTTCAGTCTATTCTGAACACCTCAAACCTCACAATATTGGTTTTAGGCCAAAAGGTTGCACCGAGGTGGCTGTATGACTAAGCTAAGCGACACGAGTGTACGGCACAAACCTTGGCCCATCTAGGAGTGGCACTGCAGTGGCAGACAGGATGGCAGATTTAAAAATAGGCCCCAAACAGCACATCATGCAAAGAAGAAAAAAAAGTGTGCAATGAGGTAGCTGTATGACTAAGCTAAGCGACACAAGTGTGCGGCACAAACCTTGGACCATCTAGAAGTGGCACTGCAATTGCAGACAGGATGGCACTTAAAAAAAAACTAGGCCCCAAACAGCACATCATGTAAAGAAGTAAAAGAGGTGCAATGAGGTAGCTGTATGACTAAGCTAAGCGACACAAGTGTGCGGCACAAACACCTGGCCCATTTAGGAGTGGCACTGCAGTGGCAGACAGGATAGCACTTAAAAAACTAGGCCCCAAACAGCACATGATGCAAAGAAGAAATAGAAGTGCAAGATGGAATTGTCCTTGGGCCCTCCCACCCATCCTTTTGTTGTATAGACAGGACATGCACACTTTAACAAACCAATCATTTCAGCAACAGGGTCTGCCACACGACTGTGGCTGAAATGACTGGTTTGTTTGAGCCCCCACCAAAAAAGAAGCAATCAATCTCTCCTTGCCTAAACTGGCTCTACAGAGGCAAGATGTCGACCTCATCCTCCGATTCCTGACCCCTTTCACTGTGTACTTCCTCCTCCTCACAGAGTATTAATTCATCCCCACTTGAATCCACCATCACAGGTTCCTGTGTACTTTCTGGAGGCAATTGCTGGTAAAGGTCTTCCCAGAGGAATTTATAATTAATTTTGATGAACATCATCTGCTCCACATTTTGTGGAAGTAACCTCCTACGCTGATCCCTGACAAGGTTACCGGCTGCACTAAACACTCTTTCAGGGTACACACTGGAGGGGGTGCCACTTAGGTAAAATAAAGCCAGTTCGTACAAGGTCATCAAAATTGCCTCTTTTTCCTGCCAGTATACATATGGACTGTCTGACATGCCTACATGGATGCTGTCACTCATATAATCCCCCACCTTTCTTTCAATGGTGACAGAATCATATGCAGTGACAGTAGACATGTCAATAATCGCTGACAGGTCCTTCAGTCCAGACCAGATGTCAGCCCTCTCTTCTGCCTGCCCTGTATCACCGCCAGCGGGTGGGCTAGAAAATCTTATCCTTTTCCTCGCAGCCCCAGTTGCGGGAGAAAGTGAAGGAGGAGCTGTTGGCGGGTCATGCTCCGCTTGAGTTGACAATTTTCTCACCATCAGGTCTTTGAAACTCTGCAGACTTGTGTCTGCCGGAAAGAGAGATACAACGTAGGCTTTAAACCTAGGATCGAGCATGGTTGCCAAAATGTAGTGCTCTGAATTCAACAGATTGACCACCCTTGAATCCTGGCAAAGCGAATGAAGGGCTCCATTCACAAGTCCCACATACTTTGTGGAATCGCTCCATCTTAGCTCCTCCTTCAATTTATCCAGCTGCTTCTGCAAAAGCCTGATGAGAGGAATGATCTGACTCAAGCTGGCAGTGTCTGAACTGACTTCACGTGTGGCAAGTTCGAAGGGTTGGAGAACCTTTCACAAGATGGAAATCATTCTCCACTGCGCTTGAGTCAGGTGCATTTCCCCTCCTTTGCCTATATCGTAGGTGGATATATAGACTTGAATGGCCTTTTGCTGCTCCTCCATCCTCTGACGCATATAGAGGGCTGAATTTCACCTCGGTACCACCTCTTGCTTCAGGTGATGGCAGGGCAGATTCAGGAGTGTTTGATGGCGCTCCAGTCTTAGGCACGCGGTGTCTGAATGCCGAAAGTGGCCCGCAATTTTTCGGGCCACCGACAGCATCTCCTGCACGCCCCTGTCGTTTTTCAAAAAATTCATTGTATGTGCAAAACATGGGACATGCTGGAATTTGCCCAGATGTAATGCACGCACAATATTGGTGGCGTTGTCCGATATCACAAATCCCCAGGAGAGTCTAATTGGGGTAAACCATTTTGCAATGATGTCCCTCACTTTCCGTAAGACGTTGTCAGCAGTGTACCTCTTACAGAAAGTGGTGACACATAGCGTAGCCAGCCTAAGAACGAGTTGGCGTTTATGAGATGCTGCTTCTGGTGCCACTGCTGTTGTTGCTGAGAAATAATTCCACACCGAAGAGGTGGCTTTTTTGGTATTTTGCCCAGGCATCACAATGGGCTTCTTCATCCCACGGACAACAGGTGTCTCCTCCGGTGCCTGATTTAAACAAACCACATTACCATCAGAATCCTCATCAGCAGTATCAATGGACATATACGGCAGGATCACTGGACTTATACTGCAGGATCACTGGACTTATACGACAGTACCACTGGAATTATACGGCAGGATCAGTGGAATTATATGGCAGGATCACTGGATTTATACGGCAGGATCACTGCAATTATACGTCAGGATCACTGGAATTATACATCAGGATCACTGGATTTATACAACAGTACCACTGGAATTATACGGCAGGACCACTGGATTTTTTTTTTTTAAACATTAAATTTTTATTGAAGGGTGTACACACAGAAATGGGGAACAGAAAAAAGAAGGGGTAAGGGAAACACAGGGGAAGTCCAGAATGGTTACCATATACAGAATATAAACAGTGCACAGTTGGATGAATATACAATTGGCTACATTAAGCTTTCAAATACGTGAGGAGGAGAAAGCATTGAGAAAAGAGATGGAAGAAGAGAGAAAAAAAAGAACAATAAGGATTAAAGTGCATTACACATAGAGAATACCTGATAGCATAACATTCTTGTTGAGGTCAATCTAGGATGGGTAAAGCACAGACACATCAATTGGAGAGCTATAAACAGTTAGCCTACCCTCTCTACTCCTATAGTCGGACCATCCTAACCATTTCAGGTGAATAGAGGTAGCCGAGGAAGAGTATTTAGCCTCCGCTGTTTCGAAAATGAAATGTTTGTGAATTTTATTTTGAATAAACTCTAATGTAGGAATATTCTCAGACTTCCACAATTGTGCTATAGCAGCTTTAGTGGCTATCAAGATGTGTCCCAAGACGTAGCGATCACCTACGGAGAGGCGATCAACGCATAAATGGAATAGCGCTAGAGCTGGGTCCATGGGGATGTTGAGCCCTAACACTGGCCCTCATTCCGAGTTGATCGCTCGCAAGGCGATTTTTGCAGAGTTACACACGCTAAGCCGCCGCCTACTGGGAGTGAATCTTAGCATCTTAAAATTGCGACCGATGTATTCGCAATATTGCGATTACAAACTACTTAGCAGTTTCAGAGTAGCTTCAGACTTACTCGGCATCTGCGATCAGTTCAGTGCTTGTCGTTCCTGGTTTGACGTCATAAACACACCCAGCGTTCGCCCAGACACTCCTCCGTTTCTCCAGCCACTCCTGCGTTTTTTCCGGAAACGGTAGCGTTTTTAACCACACGCCCCTGAAACGCCGTGTTTCCGCCCAGTAACACCCATTTCCTGTCAATCACATTACGATCGCCGGAGCGAAGTAAAAGCCGTGAGTAAAAATACTTTCTTCATTGTAAAATTACTTGGCGCAGTCGCAGTGCGAATATTGCGCATGCGTACTAAGCGGAATTTCACTGCGATGCGATGAAATATACCGAGCGAACGACTCGGAATGAGGGCCACTATACTAGCCATATGCAAAACCTCTTTCCAAAGAGGCTGTACCTTTGGGCATGCCCAGAAGATATGAAAGATATCCCCCGTAGAGCCACATTTCCTCCAACATGATTTAGATTGTGAAGGCCAGATCCTGTGTTGTTTTGCAGGGGTAAAGTAGGCCCTCTGTATAAGCTTGTAGAACATTTCAGAGTGGTTTATACATTTGGAGACTTTAAAACAGGATCTAAATATACTGTCCCAATCTGCATCAATAAAGGACCTGTTCAAATCTCTTTCCCATAAAGTCTGAGCTTTAAGTTTTGTCTGTGGGCCATTAGTTAATTGAAATTGGTACCACCACGTAATCCCATATTTATGCGAGGACGATTTCAATCGACTTATAATATAAGACGGAAGAGAAGGTTTGTGGAGATGTGGGGGAGTAAATGAATGTAACCAACTTCTCACCTGCAGGTATTTGAAGAAATCTTGAGTCCGAATCTCAAATCTCTCTTGCAGTTGAGAGAAGGACATCAAGATGTCGCCTACAAATAAATCGCCCACAGTAAAGAGCCCCTTTCGAATCCACTCCTCTAGGGAGATGTTAGGAATTAATAACATAAGAGCAGATAACGACAGGCAGGGGGCAGGTAAATTAATCTCTTCCGAAGAGAGCACTAGTTTATGCCATGAATCTAGAGTCGTTTTAATAGACTTGCAGGATCCGGCCCTACCCCGAGCAGCAGACAGTGGTAACCAAAACAGATCAGGGAGAGAAACAGCGTCTAAGCATGAAGCTTCCAGGATAACCCAAGGTTTCGGGCTCGAGGTGTTGAACCAGTCTCTAGACTGACTCATCAGACATGCAGCATGGTATTTTTCTATATCTGGGAAAGCTACCCCACCAGACAGTTTGGGCAGAATGAGAGTTTTTTTTGCAATTTTTGGTTTAGAGCCTCCTCACACATATCTGGTCAGGACCTGATTAAATTTATTATAGAAGAGTCTGGGAAGGGGCCTTGGTATAGCGCGAAACAGGTACATTAATTTCGGCAACAGGACCATCTTGGCAGCAGCAATCCTGCCCAACCAAGACACCTCCTGTAGCATCCACTCCCCAGTCAGCTCCGTAAATGCTTTTAATAACGGGGCATAATTACACTCAATCAAATTATCTTCTCTGGTTAAATTAATTCCTAGATACAGTATCTCAAAGAGTAGGACTTCCAGGCATATTTGTACGAGTCCTTCAACCTAGAGACCACAGTCGGGGTTATATTGAGTGGGAGAGCTTCAGTCTTATTTGTATTTAATTTATAAAAGGAAACATCCGAGTAAGTTTGTAGGACATCATGAAGAACCGGCAAGGAAGCCTCGGGGTCAGAAAGACATAGCAAAATATCGTCCGCAAATAAGCTAATTTTGTGGGAAATGCCACCTATAACCGGGCCTCTAATCGAGTCCCGGGATCTAATGCAGGCAGCCAAGGGTTCTATCGCCAATGCAAAAATAAGAGGAGATAGCGGACAGCCCTGTCGCGTGCCATTAGAAATATTGAAGGGTGAAGAAAGGCATCCGTTAACAAAGACCCACGCACTGGGTGTGGAGTAGAGAGCCAGGATAGAGTCTAAGATCCTTCCAGAAAAGCCAAATTTGTCCAGAGTTAATCTCATAAAATCCCGGTTCAACCTATCGAACGCCTTTTCGGCGTCCAGAGACAAAACTAGGAGGGGTTCTCCTCTACAGGCAGAGTGCTCAATGACATTAATCACCCTACGCGTATTATCCGGGGCCTGTCTGTTTAAAACGAAGCCCACTTGATCGGGGTTGATAAGGGAAGGGAGAAGGGGACTGATACGGTTAGCAATTAATTTGGCATAGATTTTTAGATCCGTATTTAATAAAGCAATTGGTCTAAAATTTTGGACTGAGGTAGGGCTTTTTTCCGGTTTGGGAATGGTGATGATTTGAGCTTCCAGCATCTCTTTGGGGAAGTGGCCAGCCTCAGAGGCTTCATTAAACACTGTCAAGAGCACCGGGGCCAAGTTCTCCTTAAAGGATTTATAGAAACCAGAGGGGTAACCATCAGGTCCCGGGGCCCTATCTGCTGGAAGGGAGTCAATGGCCTTATCAACTTCGGCTAAAGTCCAAGGCGCACTGAGTGAGCTACATGACTCCGACGACAGCGAGGGGAGAGGAAAGTTACTCAGAAAATATGTGTGCCTGTAGGTTGAAAAGTAGAAGGATCCCCCCTTAGGTTGTATAATTTAGAGTAATAGGATGCAAAAACATTTGCAATTTCGTCAGGATCGTAAACTCTCTTACCCCTATCTGTGTGAACAATATGGATTTTTTCTTTCGCCCTCTTACCGCTCAGCTTCCTTGCCAGTAATCTACCAGCTCTGTTGCCATAAACATAAAATTTTTGGTTCAAGTCTATGTAGGTTGCGTTGGACCTCCGCTAGATAGAAAACATTTACCGCCTCCCTTGCTTCTTTCAATGACTTAAGGAGGGCTTTATCGTGCGGATGTGCCTTGTGAGAACTCTCCAGGGAAGCAACCGTGAGCTCAGCTTGTTCTAATTTCTGACGATATGCCCTTTTAAGCTTAGCCGCAGTTTGAATCGCCGTCCCTCGTGTTACTGCTTTGAGGGCGCACCAGAATGTGAAAATAGATGTCTCCCGAGGAGAGTTCTCAGAGAGGTAATGATCCAAGGTGGTTTGGATCGCCTGCGTGGTCTCTGGCTGAAGAAGGCTAAGTTTACCTAAGCGCCAGGGGGCCGGGGAAACCTTTCTACTATTTATGTCCCATTCGATGTATAGTGGGGAGTGATCCGACCAGGACATGGGGAGGATGGAGATTTTACGGATGGACTGTAGAGTCCACTTGTCTGCTAATGCTAGATCTATTCTAGAATAGGAGTCGTGCACCGGGGAGAAAAACGTGTAATCTCTGTCCATTGGATGTTTAACGCGCCAGAGGTCTAAGAGATTATATTCCGCCAGTAGCTGGCTAAAGCCCTTTGCATTCCTATGGAGCTGACTGGAGAGCGAGGGCCGCTTGCTAGAGTTATCAACTAGAGGGTCCAGGGTCAAGTTAAAGTCCCCCATTAGGAGTAAAGCGCCCTTAGCCAATTGTTGCACCTTAGCGCAAAGTTTCCTGCAGAATGCTAGTTGCTTGTTGTTGGGAGCGTAGCAAGAAACTAATGTCACTTCTTTATTTTCAAGAGTGCCAACCAAAATTAGAATTCTCCCCTCAGGGTCGCAGTATTGCGAAGTGAGGGAAAACGCGCAGTGCTGAGATATCAAGATTGCCACCCCCGCCTTCTTTGCTGGCCCGTTGGCTAGGTAGCAGTGGGGAAATCTCCCATTAGTAAACCTAGGAGGGTCTGATTTAATAAAGTGAGTCTCCTGGACGGCTATGATTTGAGCTTTAAGTTTATGGAAATAATTAAGTGCTAATCTCCTCTTGTGTGGGGAATTAAGACCCTTTGCATTTATAGAAACAATGTTAACCATTTTGTAGAGCTGTCGGGGATTGCATAACTATCAACAACCAACTGGCAAGTAAAAAGTGTATGTAACGTTTCCGGACAAATATAGAGGGAAAGGGAGAGAAAGGACACAAAAGATGAAGGATGACAGAAAGAAGAAACAGAACAATAACCCCTCTCGGGGGCACATGTGGACGCCTAACCATGGCGACTCAGAGTTAAACTGTGGGGGGTAGTGGTCAATCTGCCCGCACCCGAACCAGGATTAAACAAATTGTAGTTCCTCAGTACTCCATCTCTGGTCCCCCCGACCGCCATCGGAATTAAAGGAGACTCGGGTAGAATTCCCAGCCGACAGAAAAATGCGGGCGGCAGACGGGGCAGCAGAGACAGGCAACTAACAGTAAATCGGCAAAGAGAAGGCATCACTGAAAAACATGCTAATAACACACAGCTATCACATAGACACCCTCATCAAACAGTTGCCAAGGAACTGGTGCAACGTAGGAAATACGACACTATAAACCAGTCAGAAAACATGAAATCAATGCAAGTGTAGTAAATCAATCAATACTCAAAGTTCTGCAGCCGAAGAGGCCCAGTCCCGCTGATGGCCCCGCTCGGGAGAGGTGTGTGTAGAAGAACTTGCAGAGTTCCATGATGCTAGGATCTTTTTACCTTCCTCGACATTCGTTATGACAACAGTAGAACCTTCTCGGGAGATAAGCAACTTAGTGGGATATCCCCATCTGTATAGAATGTTCTCTTTACGTAGCACTGATGTGATGGGGTAAAGAGAGCGCCGTTTCGCTAAAGTTGCGGGGGACAGGTCTCCGAATATCTGAAGTGAACCCAAAGCCTCCGATGCAGTATCCGAGGGTCTAGCAGCTTTCAAGATCGCCTCCTTCACGTGGAAGTAGTGTAACCTCATAAGGACATCTCGGGGGACCCCGTCAGGAGCATTCCTGGCTTTAGGGAGCCTATGGATACGGTCAAGTAGAAAGTCCGCTGAACGGAACGAAGGAAGGAGTTTGCTGAAGAGGTCAACTGCAAAATCTTTTAAAGCGCTATTAGCGACGGCTTCCGGGACACCACGTAGCTTTATGTTGTTACGTCTCGCTCTGTCTTCAATATCCGAGAGTTTGTCCCTGAGTGCCGTGACCTCATTTTGGAGCAGATCATGAGAGGAGATCAGGTCGTTGTGTGACGACACCACCTCACCCATTTTCGTTTCTAGGTGATCGGTGCGGCCACCTATCTCGTCGATAGATCTCTGACATTCCTTCATAGTCGCTCTGAATTCTGCCACGACTTCATCCTTAAATTGTGTCAGGAGATGTTTCATCGCACCCACCGTAAGCGAGTCACCATCATTGATGGAGCGGGGATGTGCTGTGGTAGGGGCAGACACGTCTCTAGATGGTGAGGGCACCGGGACAGCAGGTTTAGAGGTACCACCCCGTGCATCCTTCGCTTTAGCGGCCTGAGGAGAAGGTTTAAAGAACGCCACCTGGGAGACAGTTTTAGCGGCCTTATATTTCTTGGGAGGCATGGCAGCGCTGGATGACAGAAGTAGAGGAACGGGAGGCACACGGCTTCTGGGGTATCAATCGAGGAGGGGTCCACTCAAAAATCAAGTTGTCATATCATGTCATAGGAGCATTCGGGTGTAGGCAGAGTTATCTCGGAGCGATCACTTCATGATGTCTTGGCTATTCAACCATAAGGACATCACGGCCGATCGTCTCGGCGGGTGACGGGATATCTGCGATCCTATAAATTCTGCAGAGCAATATGTATTTTATATCCAGCACCCTGTATGAAAAATGTGTGCTATTACACCCAGAGGCCACTAGATGGTGCAGTTGCAGTAAAGAATATTAGTGCCAAGTAAAAGGCTATTTCTCCACTCATAGGTGTAAGCACAAATCCCTCAACAGGGACCCCAGAGTGGGAGCAGGGGGAGAACAGAGCCAGAGGGCCACCAATCCTGGTGTAGCCCTAATCCAGAGACCCCCACAGAGACACAGGCACACAGCTACCTCAGGTGAAGCTTCTTTAGTTGAATCCAAGATGGCCGCCGCTTCTCCCTGGGCCTCGGATCCACTGCTCCCTCCTGCTGTCAGGCGTCTCCCCAGCCTGCTGCCCCAGGGGGTATCCACTCAGGGGGGCAGGGGAGGGCTCCTTGATGGTCCGGCGCTCCTGTGAGGGGTCCGCGCTGCTTCCCGGCGCCTCGTCTCCGCCGTGGAGCTCGAATCGCGGGCGCCGGGAGTACGCGAGTCCCCGGCTTCCGGGGATGTATAGGCCGCAACCTGCGAGAGCAGTGAAAACTGCTCCCCGGCTCTGCGGCAGTCACTGCAGGGCTTAGGAGGCCTGCAGGGAGGGAAGGGGGCCCCCCGGGGAGGACTAGCAAAGGGTAAGCCTGTAAAGTGAAGAAGTTAGTAGACTGGAGAGAGGAGGCCAGCAGATACACGTCTGCTCTCTTCTCCAGTCAAGCCACTCCCCCAGGACCACTGGATTTATACTGCAGTATCACTGGACATATATGGCCATATCAATGTACGTATACGGCAGGATCACTTGATTTATTCGGCAGGATCACTGGATTTATACGGCAGTACTGCTGGACATATACGGCAGTATCAATGGACATATACGGCAGGATCACTGGACTTATACGGCAGGATCACTGGATTTATACGCCAGTACCACTGGAATTATATGGCAGGATCATTGGATTTATACGGCAGTACCACTGGACATATACGGCAGTATCATAGAACTGGATTTATATGCTAGTACCACTGGAATTATATGGCAGGATCACTGGACTTATACGCCAGTACCACTGGAATTATATGGCAGGATCATTGGATTTATACGGCAGTACCACAGGACATATACGGCAGTATCAATGGACATATACGGCAGGATCACTGGAATTATACAGCAGGATCACTGGATTTATACAACAGTACCACTGGAATTATACGGCAGGATAACTGGAATTATTCGGCAGGATCACTGGATTTATACGGCAGGATCACTGCAATTATATGGGAGGATCACTGGAATTATACGTCAGGATCACTGGATTTATATGCCGGTACCACTGGAATCATACGGCAGGATCACTGGATTTATACGGCAGTACCACTGGACATATACGGCAGTATCATAGAACTGGATTTATATGCTAGTACCACTGGAATTATATGGCAGGATCACTGGATTTATAGCCAGTACCACTGGAATTATACGGCAGGATCACTGGATTTATACGGCAGTACCACTGGACATATACGGCAGTATCATAGAACTGGATTTATATGCTAGTACCACTGGAATTATATGGCAGGATCATTGGATTTATACGGCAGTACCACTGGACATACACGGCAGTACCACAGGACATATACAGCAGTATCAATGGACATATACGGCAGGATCACTGGACTTATACGGCAGGATCACTGGACTTATACGGCAGTACCACTGGAATTATACAGCAGGATAACTGGAATTATACGGCAGGATCACTGGATTTATACGGCAGGATTACTGCAATTATATGGCAGGATCACTGGAATTATATGTCAGGATCACTTGATTTATACGCCAGTGCCACTGGAATCATATGGCAGGATCACTGGTTTTATACGGCAGTACCACTGGACATATACGGCAGTACCGCTGGATATATACGGCAGTATCAATGGACATATATATGGCAGTATCACTGGACATATACGGCAGTATCATCGACTGAATTTATATGCCAGTACCACTGGAATTATATGGCAGGATCATTGGATTTATACGGCAGTACCACTGGACATATATGGCAGTATCAATAGACATATACGGCAGGATCACTGGACTTATACGACAGGATCACTGGACTTATACGACAGGATCACTGGACTTATACAACAGTACCACTGGAATTATACGGCAGGATAACTGGAATTATACGGCAGGATCACTGGATTTATACAGCAGGATCACTGCAATTATATGGGAGGATCACTGGAATTATACGTCAGGATCACTGGATTTATATGCCAGGTCCACTGGAATCATACGGCAGGATCACCGGATTTATACGGCAGTACCACTGGACATATACGGCAGTATCATAGAACTGGATTTATATGCTAGTACCACTGGAATTATATGGCAGGATCACTGGATTTATACGCCAGTACCACTGGAATTATACGGCAGGATCACTGGATTTATACGGCAGTACCACTGGACATATATGGCAGTATCATAGAACTGGATTTATATGCTAGTACCACTGGAATTATATGGCAGGATCACTGGATTTATACACTAGTACCACTGGAATTATACGGCAGGATCACTGGAATTGTACGGCAGGATCACTGGATTTATACGGCAGTACCGCTGGACATATACGGCAGTATCAATGGACATATTGTTAGAATCTCCTGCTCTGTGCTGCCACGTCGCCATGGCAACCGGGAGGCAAGTGTTAGCGAAGTAACCTGAGCGCAGCTGATACTCCGGTCCGGGTTTTTACTGTGTAGTGGTTACAGGCTCTGTGCACGGCAGGGAATCCGGCGCTGGTTTTGTGCTCACAGTCTGTGAGGTCTGAGTGGGGCGTGGACAGCACCTGCTATATAAACCATCCTCTCAGGCTAGGCAAATGCTGCTGAATCTTTGTTTGTTAGTCAGTTCCAGAGAGTTAGCTAGTACTGTGTGACTTTGTATTTACTTGTTGCTTACTGCGAATAGGCCTTGGGATTCGGTACTTCATTCTGCCAATCCGGACCTAGCAGTAAGACTGGAGTCAGTTGTTTGACCTGCCGGGGTTCTTTCGCTATTCTGTGAACCCAGCAGGTTTGCGGCTGTACTCTCAGACCTGCTTGCTTAATCCTCCCTCACTGTGCAGGGCGTCCAGGTGTCAGTTTAGTGGCAGTAAGCTGAACCTGTGCCCTGCAAGTGGGGGTTAGGATTGTGGATACTCTCCTTGTGTCTATATTTCTATCTCTGACCAAGGAGTTTATTCCCACACCCGTTGGTAACCCTTTGGGGTTTTTTCTGTTGCTCTTAGCAACATCATTTCAGGTGCTCCACATGTTAAATCACTACACATCGCTTCATTGTCCGCTCTATTCCATCTGAGCATTCCTGACACTAGGGAGACACCCAATTCCTGAGCCTTTGGGCTTCTCCGTTCACTTTGTGTTTATTAGTTATTCCATCACCTCCTGTGTATGTTATGTTATACTGTCTGTGAGTTCGTTTGCTTCGCTTCCCTCTCTGTTCATACACCGGTATACTCCTGTTAGCACTGGTGTGCGTAACATATTCAGCAGCCTTACTCCTGTTGAAATTTTGTGGGAATATGGAGCATACCCCTCAAAATACTTTGCAACAGATGGTCGATCAGGTGCAGGTCCTGACTCGACAATTTAATGAGATGTCCATTAAAATGAACACCCCGCAGGCCGCTAGCGGAGCTCCCGCAGCAGCAGCGGCAAGTTCAGGGGTTAAGGAGCCGAAAGTAAATCTCCCGGATCGTTTTTCTGGAGATCGCTCGCAGTTCTTTTGTTTCAAGGAGAGCTGTAAGCTATATTTCAGGCTTAGGCCCCAGTCTTCTGGGTCGGAGATTCAGCGGGTGGGCATGGTGATTTCCTTGCTACAAGGAGACCCACAGGTCTGGGCATATGGGTTACAGCCTGACTGTCCGTCGCTTAAAAGTGTTGATGCTTTTTTTACGGCACTGGGCATTTTGTATGATGACCCTGACAAGATGGCTTCAGCCGAGGCTCAGATTACGGTTCTTAAGCAAGGGCGACGGCCAGCTGAGGTTTATAGTACAGATTTTCGGAGGTTGGCTCATGATACCCAGTGGAATGACCCAGCCCTGAGAAACCAGTACCGAAGGGGCCTTTCTGACCAGATAAAGGACCAACTGGTACAATATCCCTCGCCTGATAGCTTAGATCAGCTCATGCAGTTATCCATCCGGGTGGATAGACGGCTGAGAGAGCGTAGGCTTGAAAGGGAGACCGCAGTTTCCTTTTTTTCCAAGGGAACCTCAGACTCTGAGGAATATTCCGAGGAGCCTATGCAGATTGGGGCTACCCGCCTCTCCTCGCGTGAGAAGACGCGGAGGAGACAGCAGGGTTTGTGTTTGTACTGTGGGAATAAAGGTCATGTTGTAGTATCATGCCCAGAAAAACCGGAAAACTTCAGGGCCTGAGGGTGATGGGAAATATCCTGTCAGGCCAGAAGTCAGAATTTCCTAAAAAGACTTTTCTCATTCCGGTGACTTTGGAGATCCTCGGTCAAACTGTCAAGACTGAGGCCTTTGTTGACAGTGGGGCCGATGGGGTTTTCATGGACCGTCAATTCGCCCTGGAACACTCTGTTCCCTCAGTACCTTTGGCATCAGAGATTGAGATCTGTGGGTTAAACGGGGAACCATTGTCCCAGGGAAAAAAAATTACCTCCTGCACCAGCCAAATTCCTTTGTTTATTGGAGCCACACACTCTGAAAAATTGTCTTTTTATGTGACTGTCTGTTCTTTTGCCCCATTGGTTTTGGGGTTACCCTGGTTAAGGGCCCATAACCCTCAATTTGACTGGGTCTCTGGGGAGATTCTTAGTTGGAGTAGTGATTGTTTCAGGAGTTGCTTGAGCCTTCCAGTCAGGCTCTCGCAGCTAAGTTTGCCAGGATTGCCAGGATGTTATGCAGATTTTGCGGATGTGTTCTCCAAAAAAGTTGCGGAGGTACTACCTCCCCATCGCCCCTATGACTGTGCCATTGATTTGTTGCCGGATGCTAAGCTTCCCAAGAGCAGGTTGTACTCCCTGTCACGTCCTGAGACTCAGGCTATGGCAGAGTACATTCTGGAGAACTTGGCTAAGGGATTTATCAGACCCTCACAGTCCCCAGTTGGGTCTGGGTTCTTTTTCGTGGGTAAAAAGGACGGTTTGTTGCGACCCTGCATCGACTTCAGGGAATTGAACCGTATCACGATTAAAAACTCGTACCCACTGCCTCTCATTTCGGTTTTGTTTGACCAGCTTCGTACTGCCACCATTTTTTCTAAGATTGACCTACGCGGTGCTTACAATCTAATCCGAATAAGAGAGGGGGATGAATGGAAGACTGCCTTTAATACCCACTCAGGGCATTATGAATATTTGGTGATGCCTTTTGGGCTCTCTAATGCCCCGGCAGTCTTCCAGGAATTCATGAACGATGTGCTCAGGGAATATTTGGATAGATTCTTAGTTGTTTATCTAGATGACATCCTAATCTTCTCTCATTCCCTGGAGGAACATCGGAAGCATGTACGCTTAGTCCTCCAGAAACTCAGAGACCACCAGCTTGGGGCGAAGCTGGAGAAGTGCGAGTTTGAAGTCCAGCAAATCGCATTTCTAGGGTATATTATCTCCTCAGAAGGTTTCCAAATGGAGGGTTCTAAGGTACAGGCAGTCCTGGATTGGGTGCAGCCCACTAGTTTGAAGGCGCTTCAGCGTTTTCTGGGCTTTGCGAATTTTTATAGACGGTTTATCGCTGGATTTTCGTCTATAGTGGCCCCCTTGGTGGCACTCACTAAGAAAGGGGCGGATGTTGCTCACTGGTCTTGTGAGGCCAAAGCGGCCTTTGCCCGTCTCAAAAGGGCATTTGTCTCGGCCAAGGTGCTGCGACACCCAGATCCAGAGCGTCCTTTTGTGGTAGAAGTGGATGCCTCTGAGATAGGTATTGGGGCAGTGCTCTCTCAGATGGGGGTGTCTGATAATCGCCTTCATCCCTGTGCTTACTTTTCCCGTAAATTTTCGTCTGCCGAGATGAATTATGATGTGGGTAACCGGGAATTGTTGGCTATAAAGGATGCACTCGGGGAGTGGAAACACTGGCTTGAGGGGGCTAAGTTTGTGGTCTCAATTCTCACCGACCATACGAATCTGGCATATTTAGAGTCAGCGAAGCAGCGCAATGCCAGGCAGGCACGATGGGCTTTGTTTTTTGCTCGCTTTAATTTTTTGATAACATATCGCCCTGGGTCAAAAAACATCAAGGCTGATGCGCTCTCGCGGAGTTTTGCTCCAGTTCAAGAGACCACCGAGGAGCCATTGCCCATTGTATCCCCATCATGTATTAAAGTGGGCATTACCCAGGACCTCTTGTCATTAGTCCTTAGAGCACAGGAGCAGGCTCCTCCAGACCTTCCGGTAGGTCTCTTGTTTGTGCCTCCTAGGTTAAGACAGCGAGTGTTCCTGGAATTCCATGCCAAGAGGTCGGCAGGGCATCCGGGTATTGCCAGAACTCGGGAGTTGCTGTCTAGGGCGGTGTGGTGGCCCTCGGTGGCTAGGGATGTGGATCAGTGGGTTCGGGCATGTGACGTTTGTGCCCAAAATAAAACTCCTAGAGGGGTTCCTGTCGGCCCATTACACCCACTCTCTATTCCGTCTAAGCCATGGACCCACATTTCCATGGATTTTGTGGTGGACTTGCCCAAATCCTCGGGGATGACAGCCATTTGGGTTGTCGTTGACAGGTTTTCGAAGATGGCGCATTTCGTTCCACTGGTTGGGTTGCCATCGGCCAGACGCCTGTCTGAGTTATTTATGCAGCATGTTGTGCACCTCCACGGGTTGCCACTTGATGTGGTCTCTGACCGTGGATCCCAGTTTGTGGCCAAATTCTGGAGGGCATTTTGTTCTGATCTCCAGATTTCTGTCAGCTTGTCGTCAGGCTACCATCCACAGTCTAATGGGCAGACTGAGAGGGTGAACCAGTCCTTGGAGCAGTTCCTCAGGTGTTATGTCTCCAAGTGTCATACTGACTGGGTTGCTCATCTGTCCATGGCGGAGTTTGCCTATAACAACGCGGCTCACTCTGCTACAGGGATCTCTCCCTTCCTTTGTGTGTATGGGCATCATCCTAAGGCCAATTCTTTTGACCCCCTGGATTCCACGTCTGGTGGTTCCTCTGTTGTTTTGGTCCTTAGGGGTATTTGGAGGAAAGTGAAGAAAGCCCTTGTGTCTGTGTCATTAGTGACCAAAAGGGTTTTTGATAAGCGGAGAAGACCCTGCAGCTTCAAATTAGGAGACTTCGTCTGGTTGTCCACCAAGAATTTGAAGTTGAGACAGCCATCTCATAAGCTTGGCCCCCGGTTCATCGGCCCTTATAAGATCACCAGGGTTATCAATCCGGTGGCATTTCAGTTAGATCTGCCCCGTTCATTGGGTATCAATAAAACATTTCATTGTTCCCTTTTAAAACTGGCGGTTAGTAATCCTTCTTCCAGTGGAAGACCTTCTCCTCTTCTGATACGGGGTCAGAGGGAGTTTGTGGTTGAAAGGGTTCTTGACTCCAAGATGGTTCGGGTCGGCTGTCATTTTTGGTGCACTGGAAGGGGTATGGCCCGGAGGAGCGGTCGTGGGTGCGCAGTTGTGATCTTCATGCCCCTAGACTGATACGCTCTTTCTTCTCGCAGTTCCCCGATAAACCCGGTGGTAGGGGCTCTTTGACCCCTCGTCAGAGGCGGGGTACTGTTAGGATCTCCTGCTCTGTGCTGCCACGTCACCATGGCAACCGGGAGGCAAGTGTTAGCGAAGTAACCTGAGCGCAGCTGATACTCCGGTCCGGGTTTTTACTGTGTAGTGGTTACAGGCTCTGTGCACGGCAGGGAATTCGGCGCTGGTTTTGTGCTCACAGTCTGTGAGGTCTGAGTGGGGCGTGGACAGCACCTGCTATATAAACCATCCTCTCAGGCTAGGCAAATGCTGCTGAATCTTTGTTTGTTAGTCAGTTCCAGAGAGTTAGCTAGTACTGTGTGACTTTGTATTTACTTGTTGCTTACTGCGAATAGGCCTTGGGATTCGGTACTTCATTCTGCCAATCCGGACCTAGCAGTAAGACTGGAGTCAGTTGTTTGACCTGCCGGGGTTCTTTCGCTATTCTGTGAACCCAGCAGGTTTGCGGCTGTACTCTCAGACCTGCTTGCTTAATCCTCCCTCACTGTGCAGGGCGTCCAGGTGTCAGTTTAGTGGCAGTAAGCTGAACCTGTGCCCTGCAAGTGGGGGTTAGGATTGTGGATACTCTCCTTGTGTCTATATTTCTATCTCTGACCAAGGAGTTTATTCCCACACCTGTTGGTAACCCTTTGGGGTTTTTTCTGTTGCTCTTAGCAACATCATTTCAGGTGCTCCACATGTTAAATCACTACACATCGCTTCATTGTCCGCTCTATTCCATCTGAGCATTCCTGACACTAGGGAGACACCCAATTCCTGAGCCTTTGGGCTTCTCCGTTCACTTTGTGTTTATTAGTTATTCCATCACCTCCTGTGTATGTTATGTTATACTGTCTGTGAGTTCGTTTGCTTTGCTTCCCTCTCTGTTCATACACCGGTATACTCCTGTTAGCACTGGTGTGCGTAACACATATACGGCAGGATCACTGGACATATACGGCAGTAGCACTGGACATATACGGCAGCACAGGGACACCACCACTGAACTGATGCAGGACAACACAGCACCACTGCAATGGACTGAACTTATACAGCAGCACTGGACATATGGCAGCAGAGGACACCACCACTGTGACTGGACTGATGCAGCACAACACACCACCACTGGACTGATGCAGCACAACACAGCACCACTGGACTGGACTTATACAGCAACACTGGACATATGGCAGCAGAGGACACAACCACTGTGACTGGACAGATGCAGCACAAGACACGGACACTGAGGACACTGAGGATGGAGACACTTTTTCTCTCTCTACACTCTCCAATGCCAGAGTGAAAATGGCTGCGACGAGCGGCTCCTTATATGGCATCCAAACCCCTTGAGAATCTGACAGCGGGATGATGACGTTTTGCCTCGTTCTGGTTTCCGAGTCTGGCGGGAAAACCCGAGCCTGACTAGGATCCGAGCGCGGGTGGTGAAGTTCGGTAGGGTTCGGTACTCTAGGTATAACAGATGGAGAAAAAGCAGATGATGTAGTTTAGGATCCCTCTTTATGTCTGTCTCTGGTGCAGCAATCGGTGATAGTAGCCAGATTCAACAAGCATCTAGGACCTCTGGAACATTTACCAAGGCATCTTTACTTGATAAGCCACAGCAAAATTGTTATCTGTAGATAGCATCAGTTCCCTCAGCATCTACTGACCAGCAATAAGAATCTGAGCAATATTTCTTTTATTCATAGAGGAAGCATGCAGGGCCACAGAGAGCACTGCTGGGCCCCAGTACTGTATGTGGGGGCATGACCTGAATAGAGGGGAAGGCCACGGTCCCTATAAAAAAATATATAAAAAACATTGCGGGGCCACACGCTCCATGGGGACGCCTTTTAGATGGGTGGGGGCAGGCAGTGTGGCTTGCAAGGGAGGGGGGGTATCTTACCCAGCTTGATCTGGGAAGCAGGCCCTCTCCTCCTCAGTTGGCACCATCTTCCTGAATATCACAGTACAAGAGTTTTTGCTTTCAAGGAGCTACAGTACAAAGGAGACTTCAAAAGAGGCTAATGCTGAGGACCAAATGTCTGTATGTGTAATGAGGTTTTATGCCCAGAGTCCAATGTCAGCCAGATGTGATGTGTATAATCATACAGTACATTGGGTTATTGAGTCACACACAGCTTCTTATAAGGCGGGAAATAGTGAATTTTAGCAATGTTTGCTGCATTAAGTTTATGCATTTTTGCATCTCCTAGCGATTCTAAATCAGACAGATTGTATGAAAAGGGAGTGTCTAGGTGACAATAGGGTGGTAGCATTTAGGGAGTGCCATGGGTGTGTGCCAGAGTTCTGTGCTATTCTGAGTTACAGGGAAGGCAAGCCTTGCATCCAGCATGGGGCAGGTTTAAGTGCTGATACTAATGATGGAAATTGTGGCTGTGGATGGAAAAACAGTGGGTGGTATGGATTTCCATTTGAAGATCTACTGATACTCACATTAGCTGTACAGATACTTTCTTTAGCATAAGGTGGTAAAGCTTGTCAATGGAATTTTTGAAATGAGATTACAACTCTTCTTTCACTGTTGCTAGAGTGCTGGCATAGCAGGACATTGCTGGATTTCTAGTGTAGCAGGACTTTGCTGGATTGTTGGTGTAGCAGGACATTGCAGGATTGCTGGTATAGCAGAACATTGCTGGAGTAGCAGGAGATTGCTGGATTGTTGAAGTAGCAGGACAATGCTGGCATAGCAGGACATTGCTAAAGTGCTGGTGTAGCAGGACATTGCTAAAGCGCTGGTGTAGCAGGATATTGCTGGAGTGCTGGCATAGCAGGAAATTGCTGGAGTGCTGGAATGCTGTTGCAGCAGGGCATTGCTGGAGTGCTGGTATAGCAGGACATTTTTGGAGTGCTGGCATAGATGCAGCTTGATTGAAAGGCTGTAGGCGTATGGTGGCCGTGAATGGGATTGTTGTAGAAAATGGAGTCATGTTGCCGCTGTTTTGGGGGCGTCAAAGCCAGGGACTGCGTTTTTGAGCGCAAACTCACTGGCCTCCGCAGTTTAGTTGCAGTGGACATTCTGAGCAACCTTAGGGCTATTCATAGGTCTGATCTATGTTTCCAATGTTTGGCCGATACTGCGCCACTGGATGCAGACATCGGCACTGAGAACCTGGTAGTTGGCGTTTTTTTACAAATAGGCGCCCACCTCTAATTCAGGCCTAATATATAATACAACTATTATCCACTAGAGTGCACCATTAGTTTTCTATTTTTGTGACATTGTTAGTCATTGGCTGTCTTTTATTCTAATGTATTATACAATTAAAATAAGTTTTTTGCATATTTGCCCATTCATTTATATTGTTTATAAGTGGGTAGATGATATATTCCCTTGAAAATACGGTCATGCTGAAAGTTTGCCTTATGTGTGCCAGGCACTGAGGTTGCACATAGGTCTGAAGAATGTACTCTACAGTAGTTAACCACCTCTGGCATTTCAGCAGAAGTAGGTGATGACTATACTCTTCAATTACAGTGTTTTTAAGGCTATTTATACGAAAAAGAAAAAAAAGTGTTATCGTCTTTCAAGGAAAAAAACAAAACAGAAAAACATTCTTTTGTTTTCTTTTGGAATTAAGCATAAGCTCGAAGCCAGAAATCAATTGTCGCAGTGTTTTAAAAAACAAATCATAAGAGAGAGTCTGTGAGATAGTGAGGGAGAGAGAGAAATGAGAGCAATGCCTTAAGGTAGCAATATATCTATTTTGATGTCTCACACATTTCTTTGTCCCTTTTTCCTTTGTGTTTATGATTATATGAGCTAGAGGAGCAAGGATGACACGCAATGATTTACTGCAAACTGCAGCCATCTGCAACCAATCATGCTACATTAACCCTTAGTTGAGCACTTGATTCTTGAACGTACATTATATTTAATATCCTGTCATGACACATAACATACTCCAGACACTGATGACGGGAAATACTATAGAGCACTAATAGGTGTGTCTTTAATTTATTTCCAATCAGTAACAGTAATTTGATGTAAATGTCGATGCGTAATACTAGTCATTTCAAAATAATTACGTGGGAAATACACACAGGGGCCTGAGCCAGAGGTGGAGGCAAATGTCGCTGCTGCATCTACTGTATGCATGCAGCAGCTGTGCAAAAGGATTCAAATGCAGTGGGAAGCGTCTTGGGTAAAATGACATTCAATGCCGGCTTCTCTGGTCCAGAGGCTGCGTCAACATCGGATGAACATCCTGATCACAGCATTGTATATATAAGTAGACCTAAGGTTGCTTAGAATGTTAATTTCATCTAAGCTGCCGAGGCTGGTGAGTCTGCGTCGTGGCTAGCTTTAACAGGCCAATAAAAATGGAGGTGACACACGTGTTTTTTATGCAAGTCTCCCCAAACAGCAGCAGCACGTCAATCATGGTGCGGCTTACAGTGCACTGTGACCAACGTCATTGTTGCGAGGTAAATGTGTACAGCATCTCCAACACATTCACAATCCTCAAAGCATTTCCCAATATCATGGTAACATTGGCATGAGTTCAGCTTGTGTCTAAGATAATTCAAATGAAGCCATAAAGTGACCACTTCCACTTCTCTTCACCACATAACCGCAAAAACAACTGCCAGTGAGTTGTGGCTGGCGATGTTTGGCAGGGTTTTGGGTGGCAGTTCCACCTCTGCAACTGCCACTGGCAAGGAAGTCCAGGAACAGATCATGTTGTACCTAATGGAATGGGTCATATTGGAGGGTATGCAATACTACTGCAGAGCCACCCAGAGAGTCCAAGGGACGCTCCAGACATGCTCCGTGCAGTCTGAGGAGCAGTCCGGAGATGCTCCAGGCAGTGATCTACTCACCCGAGTTTGCAGTCCAGCCCCCTAGGCATGAATTAATGGTGACATGGAAACTTGGTCCTGCATTTAACACCACACAAAGGTACAATAGCCACAGGGCCTACAATTTAAATCAGGGGTGCCGACATTCTGGCTGACCCCTCAAGGGGAGGGCATCCAGCTTGGCACTGCAGGGGTGGTGCAGATGGGCATAACACAGCATAGGGGCATGACCGGGCATGGCTCAGTACAAGAGGCAGCACAGGGGGCATAGCGTCCGGGGTTGCATCATCATGGTCACTCCTCCGCTATACAATGTCAATATTACGGGCATTGTACAGCAGGGGGGGGGAGCTGCAATGATGTAATTTACCACTAATCGCGTCATCAGCTTCCCTCAGACCCCAACTTTTGCTCTGTAAGTGGCCGGGCGAGGGAGGGTGCGGGGGGCTGCGCCGCTGCGGAAGACTTGCCCATCTTTCAGGGGGCTGGGATTGGCACAAATTTTGTGAGCTCACTGCCGTTCAGGGAGGGTAGGCAAGTGTGATTTAGATACTGTACTGTAACAAATAGAATTGCAACCCTTTCAAATCAGTTCACAATACACAGCTTAATAAAATTGTTATTGCAGTTACTTGTACTAATTTAATGATTTCATTAAAAAAAATTACTATAATAAAAGACACCTATTGCATTAAGTAAGAAATTTAGCATGGGTAACTGAAACAATATATTAGAAGGGTCAGTTTAAGGGTGAACATTTTGCATCATGTTGGTGGGTCTGAAATCTATTTAAAAAAAAAAAAAAGTTTCCTGATACCAGAATAGGTAATTAGAAACACAGAAACAGAATTTGACGGCAGATAAGAACCATTCTGCCCCATTTTTATAGATAAGTGTGGAAATAGCACACATACATATATAATATCTAGATTATTTTCTTGGAAATGTCAATGTAAATCAGGAAAAAAAATATCATATAATTTCACTTATGTACTGTCAACTGTATGTAATAAAAATCAAGATAAAATAAGCCACGCCACCAATTTATTCAAATACAATGGGTCTATTTATCATATCCGGCAGAGCATGGGGAAGCCAATTTAAAGAAGATTGCAGTGATCCTGTGGACAAAGTTTTCAGTATAATGGAACTAGCACTACCTTGACAAAGACCACATTGGGTTGAAACATGTTGCGAGGTGAGAGGTTGGAGGCACATTCTATTCCTTATGGATTGAGTGACATGGACAATATAAACCCCAGGGATTAACATCTTCTATTATATTATGAATGTGGTCCTTTGATTGCTTCGCGGTAGGCAGACTTTCAACATTTTCCTTTGTGTAATAAATGTTCTACACTTATTTCACTATTTTTCAAAAGAATGATTTAAGGTTTTTGTATAGTTTTTATACAAAAAGATAGTACATGATGATCTGTATTTTATGTATTGTTTGCTTTACTCCCCCATGTGTCAGAATTTGCAAGCCAGCTCATCTCTTGATATTGAACATAGCCTAAATCACTATAGAGGAAGGAAGGAAGGAAGGAAGGAAGGAAGGAAGGAAGGAAGGAAGGAAGGAAGGAAGGAAGGAAGGAAGGAAGGAAGGAAGGATGAATGCTTACACAAACTTTGTGTTTTATATGCAAATATAGAGAAAGATGAAAGAGAGAGTAATGAGAAGACACTTTATTATTAATTTTGTAAAGACTTATATTTATTATAAGGAGATAAATAGGAAAAACACATTGTTTATCTGTTCTGTAGAGTAAGCATTTCCAAATAATTGAGATAGTATTTCTGATCAGTAATCACTGATTTTAAGCTATGCTATGAGTTCCCTTATGTGATCTATATAATAATTCTCTAAGGTCTGTCCCGTCTCCTACATACATGTGTAGTGGGAGCAGGGAGGCGGAATGCACATCCAATGGCTCCCACTGCTAGGGAGACAGGACAGACTTACTTACTGGCCCCCGGCAGTGTCGCACTCATGTAATAATGACGCGACGATGCCTCAGAGGAGCTGAGACAGAAGGAAGAAGACAGCTATTCTCAGTAAGTACATGTACAGTAAGTACAAGGAGACAGGCAGCTGCTCCCTGCATTGGCGCCCCCTATCCATGCAAGATAGGGGCAGTGTGCGCCGTAGGCGCGCAAAAAATATATAGGGGCGTGGCTTCATGGGGAAGGGGCGTGGCCACGAAATAATACCAATTCATACTACGGTGCACAGTAGTCTCCATTAATCAAATTACGCTGCACAGTAGCGCCACTACACCAGGTAGAGCCCCTTTTACACAATACGGCAGACAGTCCCCCTTTTTACACATTATGCCAGACAGCATCCCCCTTTTTACACATTATGGCAGCCAGTCCCCCTTTTTACACATTGCGGCAGACAGAAAAGATAGAGAGATAGATAGAGAGAGAGACAGACAGATAGACAGATAGATACTTACCATCTCTCCCTGCTGGCAGTGTAATTGGTAGAGACGCCGCTGCAGCTGTCCCTCTGCTTCCGCATTGGCTGCCTGCCACCGCTGTGAATGCTGGGATAAGCGAAGCGCATCCCAGCATTAACAGCAGCACCGGGCAGCCACTGCGGAAGAAGAGGGACTCCAGTGCTGCTGCTCTCCTCCCCTGCCTCCGACTCATTACAAGCCGCTGGCTGTTGCACCCTCAGGGCGACTGCGCTGTGTGGCAGGCTCACCTGGCACACACGTAGTTAAGGCGCTGGTCCGGAGGGAGCTGCTGGCTATACATGCAGCTCCGTCTGTCCTCAGGCTCACAGTTTCAAAGTTAAGTATCCATGGAGGCAGTGTATTAATGTTAACTAGGAGGGAGTGGTGTGGGGGAGTATTAATGCTCTCTAGGAGCCTGAGGGTGTTGGGCTGTGGAGGTGTACTAAAGTGTTCCTAGGAGGGGGTATTGGCAGGGCCGTTTTTAGCCAATTTGGCTCCCAGTGCGAGATTTCAAAATGCGCCCCCCCCCCCATTGCTATAAAAAAAATGCGCCCCCCATAGCTATAAAAAGAAAAAGCATGCACGCACCGGAGGCGCACGTGCTCCCGATAAGGGGGCATGGCCTGATTAAAATGGACGTGGTCTCATTAAAGTGGGCGTGGCCTCATCTGATATCATCACGCCCACCACAGGAAAAAAAAAGAAAAATCAAAAGTCTCCATTTTACACATTACAGCAGGCAAGTGTCCCCATTTTACACAGTACGGCAGGCAAGTGTCCCCATTTTACACAGTGCGGGAGGCAAGTGTCCCCATTTTACACAGTACGGCAGGCAAGTGTCCCCATTTTACACAGTATGGCAGGCACGTGTCCCCATTTTACACAGTACGGCAGGCAAGTGTCCCCATTTTACACAGTACGGCAGGTAAGTGTCCCCATTTTACACAGTATGGCAGGCACGTGTCCCCATTTTACACAGTACGGCAGGCAAGTGTCCCCATTTTACACAGTACGGCAGGCACGTGTCCCCATTTTACACAGTGCGGCAGGCAGGTGTCCCCATTTTAAACAGCACGGCAAGCAGGTGTCCCCATTTTAAACAGTACGCAGGCAGGTGTCCCCATTTTACACAGCACAGCAGGCAGGTGTCCCCATTTTACACAGCACGGCGGCAGGCAGGTGTCCCCATTTTACACAGTACGCAGGCAGGTGTCCCCATTTTACACAGTAGGGAAGGCAGATGTCCCCATTTTACACAGCACGGCAGGCAGGTGTCCCCATTTTACACAGCACGTCAGGCAGGTGTCCCCATTTTACACAGCGGTGCAGGCAGGTGTCCCCATTTATACAGTACGCAGGCAGGTGTCCCCATTTTACACAGTGCGTCAGGCAGGTGTCCCCATTTTACACAGTGTGGCAGGCAGGTGTCCCCATTTTAAACAGCACGGCAGGCACGTGTCCCCATTTTACACAGCACGGCAGGCAGGTGTCCCCATTTTACACAGCACGGCAGGCAGGTGTCCCCATTTTAAACAGTGCGGCAGGCAGGTGTCCCCATTTTACACAGCGCGGCAGGAAGGTGTCCCCATTTTACACAGCGCGGCAGGCAGGTGCCCCATTTTACACAGTGCGGCAGGCAGGTGTCCCATTTTACACAGTACGCAGGCAGGTGACCCCATTTTACACCGTATGCAGGCAGGTGTCCCCATTTTAAACAGCGCGGCATGCAGGTGTCCCCATTTTAAACAGTACGCAGGCAGGTGTCCCCATTTTACAGAGTGCGGCAGGAAGGTGTCCCCATTTTACACAGTACGGCAGGCAGGTGTCCCCATTTTAAACAGTGCGGCAGGCAGGTGTCCCCATTTTAAACAGTGCGGCAGGCAGGTGTCAAGTGGGGGGAAGGAAGGGAGAGGGAGAGAGAGACTACTTACATAGAAGATCTTCCCGCTCTTCGGGTCGGGCCGCCTCACCTCCCTCGCGCCGGCCGCCTCCTCCTTCGAGGCTTGTCTACTCCTCCTCCCTCTTGAGTACTCCTGCTCGGGGGGCGGGGTTTTGCGGAATGACGCGATTGTGTCGTGACGTCATGACGCAAACGCGTCATTCCGCGAAACTCCGCCCCCCGAGCAGGAGTGCTCGGGAAGAGGGAGGAGGGGGAGATAATGACACGCAAAGTGCCGCGGCGGGCGCCCCGTGTGGTTGCACGGCTCGCCCGCCGCTAGAAACAGCACTGGGTGTTGGGGTGTAGTGAAATGTATCTAGGATGGGGTGTTGTGCAGTGGGGTTGTATTTATGTTTGCTAGGAGGGAATGGTGGTCATTCTGAGTTGTTCGCTAGCAGAAAATGTTCGCTGCGCAGCGATGAAGCAAAAAAACGGCACTTCTGTGCATGCGTATGCGGCGCAATGCGCACGCGTGACGTACTTTCACAACGGCCGATGCAGTTTTACACAAGGTCTAGCGAAGCTTTTCTGTCGCACTTTTTTTGTTGTTTTCAGGGAGTGTTCGAAAAAACGCAGGCGTGCCAGGAAAAACGCAGGCGTGGCTGGCCGAACGCAGGGCGTGTTTGTGACGTCAAATCCGGAATGGAACAGTCTGAAGTGATCGCAAGTGCTGAGTAGGTCTGGAGCTACTCTGAAACTGCACAATTTTTTTTTGTAGCCGCTGTGCGATCCTTTCGTTTGCACATCTGCTAATCTAAGATATACTCCCGGCTTAGCGTTTGCATGGCTGCTAAAAACAGCTAGCGAGCCATCAACTCAGAATGACCACCAATAGTGTGTGGGGCAGTATTAATGTTCTGTAGGAGAGTTACTGTGGAATGTAGGTGTATTAATGCCATCTGGGGTGGCAATGTATTATTGTTGTCTGAGGTAGGGGTGTCTACTAATGTTATCTTTGAATTGGTGGGGAGTGTATTAATGCTTATGTGCTAAATTTAGCACAGCTACGATCAGTTACTTAGACATACAGGGGGATGCAGCGGCTGCGTGTGACGTCAAGCAGCCACTGCGGCCCGTCCCCCGCACGGTCCGGCCATGCCTGGCTGGCCGGACCACGCCCCTAAAACAGCAGCTAAATGCCGCCGTGCCGCCCCCTCCTACCCAGCGACCGCCTCTGCCTGTCAATCAGGCAGAGGCGATCGCTAGGCAACGACGGGCAGTTCTGACCCGATCGCTGCTGTGCAAAAACGCACAGCAGCGATCCGGTCGGAATGACCCCCATTGTGTGTGTGTTATCCAGGGGGCTTTGTGGAAGAATTATTGCACTTTCCAGCATAAGGTGTTTACTGGTACAATGTTTCTCCTATAGTATCTGGCTTCAAGTGACACATTGTGATTTATTTGTGATTTTGTATTTAATTTGTATGTATGTTCTATATATTAAAGGTTATATCTATTTTTTTTAACACTGCTGGAACCATCAGAGTGCTGTTTTTCTTCAAGCGCAGCCTTTTCTGAAGTGTAATTTACTTGTTGTTTTATAAACCATGCAGAGGTTTTTTTTTTTTCTGAGACGGCTACTGGATTATACAGCTAACATTATTGTGCAAATAGATTATTTTCTCTGTCTGCCTGTATATTATCTTTCGGCTGATAGTATTGTCATAATTAAGTGAAGGGTCTCTCCCCGCAGCTCAGTGCTCAGATTCCCACAGGCATGTCAGCTAATGTACTGCTGCAGACTGCTCTTGTGCCACTGAGAGCCTCAGGGGAGTGACCAGATGTCAGCTGTATTAGGGGTTGTCCTTCCGGCACTTACCCGTCTGTACTGGGAGATGCGAGTAACTGGCCATTCTCAGATGGAAATTATACCTGTCCCACTTCATGTCATGCTGCAGCTGGCTGAGGAACTAGAAGTCCCAGCACACTTTGACTCTGGTTGGACACACTATATATATATATATATATATATATATATATATACTGCTTCCTGAAGACGGGGATATACTCCCCGAAACGTTGAAGTAAACTGTTACTTTATTTACCAATCCGGGAGTGTCGTGCCTGCTTTCCAAAGATTGCACTTGTATTCATATACTACTTTGGTAAAGGCACACCGGTGGTTGTTATTGATGTATGGAGTGCCAGACCTACTTGGGATATATATATATATATATATATATATATATATTATATATATATATATATATATATATATACTCACACATACCTTCAGCTGCATATACCTATATATACTGTACAGTGGCGTAAGTTCGTCCCAGTTGCCCGGAGGCAAGATAAATGTTGGTGCCACCCTATTTCCTATATTAAGATAAATATATATGTGTGTGTGTGTGTGTGTGTGTGTGTGTGTGTATATATACTGTATTTATACATTCAATTGTCTTTTATTTTTAATCACACATTTCTTAGCAGTCATACCCAGGATTAGAAGCCATGACCTGTTACACTGACAGCAGACACTTTGCTGATGGAGCTATTTGCTCCTGTAGAGGAAGCATGAGAATTCTAACTATATGAAGTTACGTGTAATTATCAGAGAAGTATCTTCATATAGTTAAAATTCTCATATTTCCTATACAGGAGCAAATAGCTCCATTAGTAAGGTGTCTGCTTCCAGTGTAATAGGTCGTGGTTTCTAATCCTGGCTATGACACTTGTAAAATGTGTATATTCAGTATAATAAAGAGGGTGTGATTTGTAAGGTGCAGGGACCAGTGAGGAAGTCAGCCACTGAAAAGATAGTGGCAGCTACTGTATCAATTAACTTAATTCAATGAAGTCACAGAATGGGAGGAGAGGTGCCCCCCTTCAGAGCAGGAGCCCGGCGGCAGATGACTCTGTTGCCTCCCAGAGTTCTGCCTCTGATACTGTACCCTCTAGCTCCATGCACACACATTTTTGGGGGGGGTCCCACTTTCAGAGGAATTATGATCCTGGGCTGACTGGTTTGATGTGATGTCAGGGGGACACCACACAGAGTGTTCCCCCCATTATGGCATTATCCCCCTCACTAGTTCAGCCTCGTGCTGGTTTTGGTTAAATAAGGGGGAACCTACTTCTTCTTTTTTTTGGGGGGGGGGGGGGGCGATTGTGCGTGAATCAGGAGTGCCTCACTGGCCACTGACTTCACCGCACGTCACTGGGGTAGAGTAAGAGCCAGGATGGGACGGAGTGGTGGGCAGAATGAGGTGACCTTTTTCTGGTGTTATGATATCTTTCACTGAACATATGCTTTACTCACTGACGTTAGAATAGAAGAGATTACCAATGGTCTGCTGGAAACCCATGGTGTCACCATATAACACAGTTCTACTGGGTAAACTTTATAACTTCACTAGGGGGGCGCAGGGGACAAGAAACTGCTACAGCTATTGCATGTACTATATGCCAGCAGGTAATAAGACTCCATTAATGGTCTGACACATACAGTAAGTAACAAATGTAATTTATTATGACAGGTTAGCATAGGATTTTACTTTACAAATAATTATGGTTTTCATAAGCACAGTCATAAGCCTGAAAGTTTTTGTTTATTATTTACTGTACATGGTTAAAGAAAAGAAAAACACATTACATTTGTCTTTCACATATTTAAATGTTACACATACTTGTAAATGCTTGCATATATGAAATATTTATTTATGTAGAATAATTCATTTTATACCTTTTAAACATATTTAATAAATAGGCATGCATAAAATCCAAAGTTTTTTATTTATCTATCTTGCATTTTAATATTTCATGCATAATTTTAATGTGGTGCATTGTAATGAAGTATGTTTAGTGCAATTGTGGTCCATTTTTCAATAAAATTTCCATATATTGTGTATTAATACAGTCATTTTGTTGCTCTTTCATCAACAGAGATGCTGAAATGTGTTACAAAGTGGTTCTCTAACCAGTTAATCTATATGGTTCTAAAATTTGAAAATAACAAACTCTCAATCTTTTATACTTACAGGCATATTTATCAATATTGTTTTTATTAAAATAATGTTAAAATGGGCGTTTTCACACCCTTTTCACATTATTTAAGTACAAACTAAATGTACTAAAAGGAAGTTGCAGGAGAATTCCCCAAATTCTCCAACAAGCCCTTAAATTTGCATATTTTTAGTAAGCATATCGCATTTCTCATACTTGTAATGGGAAATCTAATCTGGCTGAATTTACTTAAATCTGATTGTAAAAAAATACTGGATAAAGCACTGTGATAATAATGCTATCTTCAGATAGCGTTATCAGGGCTTCCCCTTGTTTCCCTTACTGCAACCTTCCCTGCATACTGACAGTGAGTGGTGAGGTCGGAGGTGCTGTCTGTGATCAGCCATGCATGTCTAAAGAGACTACAGGCTGATCACTAATTTTTTTAATAATAATTAAGGATGAAATAAAAAAAGACTAACTGTACCTTCACCCTGCTGCAGCCATGGACCATTGCCCGTCTCCTTCTCTGTGTGTCCCGGTCAGCTGATGCTATGAGATGCTTACAACACTGATACTGGCTGGGAGTTTCACAGCAGCAGCTGACTGGAGACACACAGAGAAGGAACCGGACAGGGGTGGATTGGTCATAGGGCTAGCAGGAAATATTCTAGAATGTGCATGTGGGGACTGTTTTATTTGTTGACGTGAGCGGTGGTGCTGCCACCATGGATACACGGTATACTTCTGGTGTTGTCCATGTGATGCCACTTCTACTAATTTTTCCAGGTCCACTTTCAGTTACCAATATGCCCCACTTTGAAAGAAGTTGCATTGGAATATGCTAGCACTACATTAATGTTAATAAATAAATGAATGTATAGATATTACAGCTAGTGATGTGCACCGGACATTTTTCGGGTTTTGTGTTTTGGTTTTGGATTCGGTTCCGCGGCCGTGTTTTGGATTCGGACGCGTTTTGGCAAAACCTCCCTGAAAATTTTTTGTCGGATTCGGGTGTGTTTTGGATTCGGGTGTTTTTTTTTACAAAAAACCCTCAAAAACAGCTTAAATCATAGAATTTGGGGGTCATTTTGATCCCATAGTATTATTAACCTCAATAACCATAATTTGCACTCATTTCCAGTCTATTCTGAACACCTCACACTATTATTTTTAGTCCTAAAATTTGCACCGAGGTCGCTGGATGACTAAGCTAAGCGACCCAAGTGGCCGACACAAACACCTGGCCCATCTAGGAGTGGCACTGCAGTGTCAGACAGGATGGCACTCAAAAAAATAGTCCCCAAACAGCACATGATGCAAAGAAAAAAAGAGGCGCAATGAGGTAGCTGTGTGACTAAGCTAAGCGACCCAAGTGGCCGACACAAACACCTGGCCCATCTAGGAGTGGCACTGCAGTGTCAGACAGGATGGCACTTCAAAAAAATAGTCCCCAAACAGCACATGATGCAAAGAAAAAAAAAAGAGGTGCACCAAGGTCGCTGGATGGCTAAGCTAAGTGACCCAAGTGGCCGACACAAACACCTGGCCCATCTAGGAGTGGCACTGCAGTGTCAGACAGGATGGCACTTCAAAAAATAGTCCCCAAACAGCACATGATGCAAAGAAAAAAAAGAGGTGCACCAAGGTCGCTGGATGGCTAAGCTAAGCGACCCAAGTGGCCGACATAAACACCTGGCCCATCTAGGAGTGGCACTGCAGTGTCAGACAGGATGGCAGATTTAAAAAATAGTCCCTAAACAGCACATGATGCAAAGAAAAAAAGAGGTGCCTGATTTAAACAAACCACCTCACCATCAGAGTCCTCCTGGTCAATTTCCTCCCCAGCGCCAGCAACACCCATATCCTCATCCTGGTGTACTTCAACAGTGACATCTTCAATTTGACTATCAGGAACTGGACTGCGGGTGCTCCTTCCAGCACTTGCAGGGGGCGTGCAAATGGTGGAAGGCGCAACCTCTTTCCGTACAGTGTTAAGAAGGTCAGGCATCGCAACCGACACAATTGGACCCTCCTTGGGGATTTGTGATTTAGAAGAACGCACAGTTCTTTGCTGTGCTTTTGCCAGCTTAACTCTTTTAAGTTTTCTAGCAGGAGGATGAGTGCTTCCATCCTCATGTGAAGCTGAACCACTAGCCATGAAAATAGGCCAGGCCCTCAGCCGTTCCTTGCCACTCCGTGTCATAAGTGGCACATTAGCAAGTTTACGCTTCTCCTCAGACGATTTTGATTTAGATTTTTGGGTCATTTTACTGAGCTTTATTTTTTGGGATTTTACATGCTCTCTACTATGACATTGGGCATCGGCCTTGGCAGACGACGTTGATGGCATTTCATCGTCTCGGCCATGACTAGTGGCAGCAGCTTCAGCACGACGTGGAAGTGGATCTTGATCTTTCCCTATTTTACCCTCCACATTTTTGTTCTCCATTTTTTAATGTGTGGAATTATATGCCAGTAATATATCAATAGCAATGGCCTACTACTATATATACTGCACACAACTGAAACGCACCACAGGTATGGATGGATAGTATACTCGACGACACAGAGGTAGGTAGAGCAGTGGCCTTCTGTACCGTACTGCTATATAGTATATACTGGTGGTCAGCAAACTGTGCAAAACTGAAATGCACCACAGGTATGGATGGATAGTATACTTGATGACACAGAGGTAGGTAGAGCAGTGGCCTACTGTACCGTACTGCTATATATATATATAGTTATACTGGTGGTCAGCAAACTGTGGAAATCTGAAATGCACCACAGGTATGGATGGATAGTATACTTGACGACACAGAGGTAGGTAGAGCAGTGGCCTTCTGTACCGTACTGCTATATAGTATATACTGGTGGTCAGCAAACTGCAAAACTGAAATGCACCACAGGTATGGATGGATAGTATACTTGACGACACAGAGGTAGGTAGAGCAGTGGCCTTCTGTACCGTACTGCTATATAGTATATACTGGTGGTCAGCAAACTGCAAAACTGAAATGCACCACAGGTATGGATGGATAGTATACTTGACGACACAGAGGTAGGTAGATCAGTGGCCTTCTGTACCGTACTCCTATATATTATATACTGGTGGTCAGCAAAATTATGCACTGTACTCCTACTATATACTACAATGCAGCACAGATATGGAGCGTTTTTCAGGCAGAAACGTATAATACTGGTGGTCACTGGTCAGCAAAACTCTGCACTGTACTCCTCCTATATAATACTGCTGGTCCCCAGTCCCCACAATAAAGCAGTGTGAGCACAGATATATGCAGCACACTGAGCACAGATATGGAGCGTTTTTCAGGCAGAGAACATAAAATACTGGTGGTCACTGGTCACTGGTCAGCAAAACTCTGCACTGTACTCCTCCTATATAATACTGTGGTCCCCAGTCCCCACAATAAAGCAGTGTGAGCACAGATATATGCAGCACACTGAGCACAGATATGGACGTTTTTCAGGCAGAGAACGTATAATACTGGTGGTCACTGGTCAGCAAAACTCTGCACTGTACTCCTCCTATATAATCCTGCTGGTCCCCAGTCCCCACAATAAAGCAGTGTGAGCACAGATATATGCAGCACACTGAGCACAGATATGGAGAATTTTTCAGGCAGAGAACGTATAATACTGGTGGTCACTGGTCAGCAAAACTCTGCACTGTACTCCTCCTATATAATACTGGTGGTCCCCAGTCCCCACAATAAAGCAGTGTGAGCACAGATATATGCTGCACACTGAGCACAGATATGGAGCGTTTTTCAGGCAGAGAACGTATAATACTGGTCGTCACTGGTCAGCAAAACTCTGCACTGTACTCCTCCTATATAATACTGCTGGTCCCCAGTCCCCACAATAAAGCAGTGTGAGCACAGATATATGCAGCACACTGAGCACAGATATGGAGCATTTTTCAGGCAGAGAACGTATAATACTGGTAGTCACTGGTCACTGGTCAGCAAAACTCTGCACTGTACTCCTCCTATATAATACTGGTGGTCCCCAGTCCCCACAATAAAGCAGTGTGAGCACAGATATATGCAGCACACTGAGCACAGATATGGAGCGTTTTTCAGGCAGAGAACGTATAATACTGGTGGTCACTGGTCAGCAAAACTCTGCACTGTACTCCTCCTATATAATCCTGCTGGTCCCCAGTCCCCACAATAAAGCAGTGTGAGCACAGATATATGCAGCAGACTGAGCACAGATATGGAGCGTTTTTCAGGCAGAGAACGTATAATACTGGTGGTCACTGGTCAGCAAAACTCTGCACTGTACTCCTCCTATAATACTGCTGGTCCCCAGAATAAAGATATTTGCAGCCCCCTGAAAGTTCTGAAACAAAGTGAGAGGACGCCAGCCACGTCCTCTCACTATCATTTCCAATGCACGAGTGAAAAATGGCGGCGACGCGCGGCTCCTTATATAGAATCCGAATCTCGCGAGAATCCAACAGCGGGATGATGACGTTCGGGCGCGCTCGGGTTAACCGAGCAATACTGGAGTATCCGAGTATGCCTCGGACCCGTGTAAAATGGGTGAAGTTCGGGGGGGTTCGGATTCCGAGGAACCGAACCCGCTCATCACTAATTACAGCCAAGAATTATAAAACCTCTTGGTGTCACTGGACCTTTCAAACTGCAGTGGAAATGTGAAACAAATTGTAATACCAAAAGTTATATGTATTATACATTTAATTTGTTTTGGGGCCAATTTGTTACTGGGGCCATTTTGTTTTATATTTTTCTCTTGGGGCCAATGTGTGTGTTATTTCCTGTTGGGGACAATGTGTTTTATTTATTTTTTCTTGTGTAATGTTTTTCATCTATGCTTGCATCTGCAAATGGGGGCAAACAGACTGGATCATATATGCAGTGGCCACGTGGTGCCCCAGATGGCTAGCCATTCCTAGCAAAAGAATTACAACGCTTACAGCTGTTGCAAAACACAGCTGCCAGGCTGTTAACCAACCAGCCCCGTTCTAGCCACATAACACCCATACTTTACTCTCTTCACTGGCTGCCTGTAAGATGGCAAATCATCTTCAAGATTGGCTTACTGAGTTTCAAAGCATTACATGACCAGGGCCCAAGGTACCTGAAGCAGCTTCTGACCCCATACTGCCCCACTCGATCACTGCGATCTGTAGATGAAAGACTTTTAGCAGTACCTAGAATCTCCCGTAACTCATCTGGGGGTCGAGCTTTTAGTCATGCGGCTCCAACTCTATGGAACTCACTTCCCACACAGTGCGAGAGGCCCCAACTATAGAATCCTTCAAAAGTAGACTCAAGACTTTCCTGTTTACTCAAGCATTTCCATAATGTCCCTTTTAGTATCTTCATGCTTTTGTATTTTATGAAAATGTACTTCATTATTTTCTGTACTATATTATGCTATGTACTGTATCTGTTAAGCGCCTTGAGTCCTATTGGAGAAACAGCGCTATATAAATAAAATTATTATTATTATTATTATATAAGTGTGTGTGTATGTATGTATGTATGTATGTATGTATGTATGTATGTATGTACGTACGTACAGTATGTATGTGTGTGTGTGTATGTGCATTTTTATGTGCAAGTGTGTGTGGTATGCCTACTGTATGTGGACCTTGTCTGCGCAACTCAATCTTGACACAGAGCAAAACATTTCCCTAGTCAGACCTCCATGAAAAGGTAGGCTAGTGGTGTAATTAACTATCTGTGATTTGGGGGTATATTCCTAAAGCAGATAAAAGCCCAGTTTTGCAGAAAATAGAGTTTTCCTTAGCTTTGGGTTATTCACGGAGCAGGTTATCATTGAAAAGTTCCTGACTTCAACAGCGGCACCCCTGATATGTGCCTGAATCGCTACACCATACTTTAGTATGGTGAGTGCTATTCATGAATGAATGGAAAGCTCTGCTGTCTGCTTATCCATAGAGTTTAGATTCTCCATCTTAGGATAGCGTAGTGTGAAACAGCAATGAAGCTCAATGCTTCCCTGCTCTCTGCCAGGCACTAGCTCCACCCCCTGACCTCCCAGCAGCCCCTGCAGCCTCCCAGGAGCTCAGCCAGAGGTGCATGCGCAGACCTGCCGGCTTCACAGAGGGTTCCATAGCTGAAGACGACAACACTGGAGCCCTGGATTCCGGATTGCATTGCCAGAAAGGTAAGTATATATTAGGGATGAGCGGGTTTGGTTCCCTGAGAACCAAACCCCCCCCCCCCCACCCTGATCATCATGTCCCGAGCCCAGATCTAAGTCCGGCTCGGGTTTTCCCACCAGACTCAGAAACCAGAACGAGGCAAAACGTCATCATCCTGCTGTCAGATTCTCGCAGGTTTGGATTCCATATAAAGAGCTGCGCATCGCCACCATTTTCCCTCCAGTCCTGGAGAGTGTAGCGAGAGGACGTGTCTCCTCAGTGTCTGTGCGGGAAAGTGGTGTGGCACGTGGGGTGGCGACCTGCTCTTTTGTGTAATTCCAGTGCTATCTTGTGCTGTATCAATCCAGTGGTGGTGTATTGTGCTGCATCAGTCCAGTCACAGTGATGGTGTCCTGTGCTGCCATGAGTCCAGTGCTGCTGCATAAGTTCAGTCCAGTGGTGCTGTCTTGTGCTGCATCAGTCCAGTGATGGTGTCCTGTGCTGCCATAAGTCTAGTGGTGGTGTCCTGTGCTGCCATAAGTCCAGTGGTGTTGCTGTATAAGTCCAGTCCAGTGGTGCTGTGTTGTGCTGCATCAGTCCAGTGGTGGTGTCCTGTGCTGCCATAAGTCCAGTGGTGGAGTCCTGTGCTGCCATACATCCAGTGGTGATGCCAAATAAGTCCAGTCCAGTGGTGCTACCGTATAAGTCCAGTCCAGTGGTGCTGCCGTATAAGTCCAGTGGTGCTGCCATATAAGTCATGGGGTACTGTCGTATAAGACCGGGGGTACTGCCATATAAGTCCAGTCCTGTGGTGCTGCCATATAAGTCCAGTGGTGCTGCTGAATAAGTCCAGTCCAGTGGTGCTACCGTATAAGTCCAGTCCAGTGGTGCTGCCGTATAAGTCCAGTGGTGCTGCCGTATAAGTCATGGGGTACTGCCGTATAAGTCCAGTCCAGTGGTGCTGGCATATAAGTCCAGTGGTGCTGCCGTATAAGTCCAGGGCTACTGCCATAAAAGTCCACCAATATTGTGCGTGCAATACTGTACATCTGGGCAAATTCCAGAACGTCTCATGTTTTTCACATACAATTAATTTGGTGGTGCAGAGTTTTTTTTTTAAATGACAGGGGCATGCAGATGCTGTCAGTGGCCCGAAAAATTGCGGGCCACTTTCGACATTCAGCCACTGCGTGCCACTCATTGCACCTCTTTTTCTTCTTTGCATGATGTGCTGTTTGGGGCCTAGTTTTTAAAAGTGCCATCCTGTCTGACACTGCAGTGCCACTCCTAGATGGGCCAGGTGTTTGTGACGCCCACTTGGGTTGCTTAGCTTAGTCATCCAGCTACCTCATTGCACTTCTTTTTCTTCTTTGCATGATGTGCTGTTTGGGGCCTAATTTTTAAAAGTGCCATCCAGTCTGACACTGCAATTCCACTCCTAGATGGGCCAGGTGTTTGTGCCACCAACTTGTGTCGCTTATCTTAGTCATCCAGCGACCTCATTGCACATCTATTTCTTCTTTGCATTATGTGCTGTTTGGGGCCTAGTTTTTAAAAGTGCCATCCTGTCTGACACTGCAGTGCCACTCCTAGATGGAAAGAAGAAAGAAGGAAAGGGCTGTATTGTCAGTGCACACAAGGAAGATTGGACCCGGTTGTCACATCTACCTATACTTTAATTAAAATTTAACTTTTATTTTTATCTGCTTAAAATTGGTGTACCATTAATTACACACAAACTACGAGTGTAAGCGGAACATAGAGGTTAAAATTCTGACATATACAAAACATACAAGGTGCAATGAGATATAATAAATGTGATTTTGAGATTAAAAATGTGTGTCCACGTGTCTATTCTATTGTCCAAATATGTATAGTGTATTATTCCTTAGTTGAATCAATAATCATTTATTTGTCTAGTCATTAACAGATTCCTGAAAGAGGCATTAAGAGGTATAGATATTAATGTTGATAATATCTTGAATATAAATTCAATATAGGCTATTTGGACTTGATTTAAATATCCCTAAACACTTGTCGCAATATCTTGTTGAGTTGAATCTAGGTGATACACTAGATCCAATTCTAATGTACAATACACTCTAAGGCAGTGATTTTCAACCTTTTTCCACTCGCGGCACACCTACAAGACTTTAAAATTGCCAAGGCACACCATCAGTGCCCCACGGGATAAAAACCGCATATACACACATTGGCCCCCATGGCAATTAAACAAAAACACAGGCCCCCACAGAAGTGCAAACACATTGGCCCCCACAGTACTAAAACTAATTTATAATAATGCCACACACTGTCCCCCAGAGTAATTCAACCACACACTGCCTCCCCAACTAATTTCACCTGCAACTTAACCTGGCCACTATTTACTCCTTATTTATAACTGTATAATGCAGAAGGAGTCATCAGGACCACGTCTAAAATTCCCCACCAGCAGTACAAAATTGCCACTTTGTATATGCACAGCTCCATATTGCATAAACATTGTCCCCACAGTAATGTCACATTGCCCCCCAAATAGAAATTCCACTCACTGCCCCCCCCCAGTAATTCCACACACTGCCCCCCAATAGTAATTCCATACAATATCTGCCCCCACCCCACAGTAATTCCACACATACATAATGGAAAAAAATATATATAAATAACCTGATCTGGCAGAAGTGAGGAGCATTGAGTGGATGGACCAGGCAGTGGCAGCAACAGCACGGCGCAGCAGCAGCACGGAGCAGCAGTGGGTGGGCCGTGCGTGACCTATGTCTCGCCATAGGTCATGGGTGGGTAGCAGAAGTGCACAGCACTGCCGAACCGGCTACTGATTGCAGCGGCAGCTGTGCTGGCATCTCTGGTGGGCGGCAGCAGGTCTCTCTCTGGCGGGCGGCAGCAGGTCTCTCTGGCGGGCGGAAGCAGGTCTCTCTGGCGGGTGGAAGCAGGTCTCTCTGGCGGGCGGAAGCAGGTCTCTCTCTGGCGGGCGGAAGCAGGTCTCTCTCTGTCGGCGGCGCAGGTCTCTCTCTGGCGGGCGGCAGCGGAATCTCTGGTGGAGGGCAGCGGCATCTCTGGCAGACGGCGGCACACCTGGCAACCGCTCGCGGCACACTAGTGTGCCGCGGCACAGCGGTTGAAAAACACTGCTCTAAGGGGATAATTATCTCCCTCAATTATTGGTATCTGGTCAAATATGTGACACTTGATTATAATGTTCGGGTATCCACTCTATTATAATCCCTAGAAGGAAAACACCTTCATTATTAGGGACTGGTGACACCTTCCCAAATAATTTAATTCACTCCCTTATCATATTTTAAATTGAGTGAAATATGATTTATTAATATTCCTGATCATATTTTAAGTGTCAGTAACAGTTAAATATATGGCATTCAATTATAGTACCTAGGTGCCTATAATATTTTTATCCCTAGAAGGAGAAGACCTTCATTAGGGAGGATTAGTAGCACCTTTATGAGTGTCAATATATGATTGGACCAATAAATTGTGCATCACCATCAAACATCTAAAACAGTTATTACTAAATGGCAACAATTGTGTTCATAGGTGGCAACAATTTAGGTGAAAACGTTGTTGTTATTAATTAGATATGCCACGTACTGTATAATACAATCTGAAGGGATACCTGTCTCCCTCAGTTGTTATAATAATTGGACAGGGAAATCCTTTATTTTATATTCGTAAATAGCAACTGTTTAGACAAAAAATAATTTATTAATGCTCACGTATGCCATGTAATGGTAAATTGTCCAAATAGCTTTAAATATAAATGTTGATACAAGTGTTATGTTTGTATCTACCACATTATATCACAGATACCTCTGTGTGTTCATTGAATGACTCAGAGGGGTATATTTACTAAGATTCGTAATTTCCGAAAATAGGTCAAAGTTCAATCACGAATGACATCGACAGTGTAAAACTGCAACTTTTTGAATTGATTACGATGGATTTACTAAGCTGTCGTATTCGTATTTTTCTTTGCTTCCGATGTCGATGTCATTCGGTTTTTTTTTACCTATTTTTACGGCAGTGATTAGCAAAACACTGCCGTTTTTTTTTACAATCAATCTCGGCCGGATCTGTGTGATCCGTGCTGGGGTTCTTATTTTTTTTTTTTTTAATTAAACAATGTAAAATCCCCAAAAAAAATGCGTGGGGTCCCCCCTCCTAAGCATAACCAGCCTCGGGCTCTTTGAGCCGATCCTGGTTGCAGAAATATGGGGAAAAAATTGTCAGGGGTTCCCCCATATTTAAGCAACCAGCATCGGGCTCTGCGCCTGGTCCTGGTTCCAAAAATACGGGGGACAAAAAGAGTAGGGGTCCCCCGTATTTTTAAAACCAGCACCGGGCTCCACTAGCTGGACAGATAATGCCACAGCCGGGGGTCACTTTTATACAGTGCCCTGCGGCCGTGGCATCAAAAATCCAACTAGTCACCCCTGGCCGGGGTACCCTGGGGGAGTGGGGACCCCTTCAATCAAGGGGTCCCCCCCCCCCCAGCCACCCAAGGGCCAGGGGTGAAGCCCGAGGCTGTCCCCCCCCATCCAATGGGCTGCGGATGGGGAGGCTGATAGCCATTTGTGATAATGAAAAGATATTGTTTTTAGTAGCAGTACTACAAGTCCCAGCAAGCCTCCCCCGCATGCTGGTACTTGGAGAACCACAAGTACCAGCATGCGGCGGAAAAACGGGCCCGCTGGTACCTGTAGTACTACCACTAAAAAAATACCCAAAAAAACACAAGACACACACACCGTGAAAGTATAATTTTATTACATACATACACACATACATACATACTTACCTTATGTTCTCACGCAGGTCGGTCCTCTTCTCCAGTAGAATCCAAGGGCTACCTGTTGAAGAAATTCTACTCACCAGATCCATGGGTCCAGGCTCCTCGGCAAATCCAGGGTTAATCCACGTACTTGAATAAATAAAAAAAAACGGTGTCCCGACCACGAACTGAAAGGGGACCCATGTTTGCACATGGGTCACCTTCCCACGAATGCCAGAAACCCACTTTGACTTCTGTCTAAGTGGGTTTCTTCAGCCAATCAGGGAGTGCCACGTTGTAGCACTCTCCTGATCAGCTGTGTGCTGCTGTCCTCACTGACAGGCAGCACGCGGCAGTGTTACAATGTAGCGCCTATGCGCTACATTGTAACCAATGATGGGAACTTTCTGCCCTGCGGTTGACCTAAAGTGACGTCACCGCTGAGCAGAAAGTTCCCATTTTTTTAGTGGTAGTACTACAGGTACCAGCGGGCCCGTTTTTCCGCCGCATGCTGGTACTTGTGGTTCTCCAAGTACCAGCATGCGGGGGAGGCTTGCTGGGACTTGTAGTACTGCTACTAAAAACAATATCTTTTATTTTACAACAAAGGCTATCAGCCCTCCCATCCGCAGCCCATTGGATGGGGGGGGGACAGCCTCGGGCTTTACCCCTGGCCCTTGGGTGGCTGGGGGGGGGGGACCCCTTGATTGAAGGCATTATCTGTCCAGCTAGTGGAGCCCGGTGCTGGTTTTAAAAATACGGGGGACCCCTACTCTTTTTGACCCCCGTATTTTTGGGACCAGGACCAGGCGCAGAGCCCGATGCTGGTTGCTTAAATATGGGGGAACCCCTGTCATTTTTTTCCCCATATTTCTGCAACCAGGATCGGCTCAAAGAGCCCGAGGCTGGTTATGCTTAGGAGGGGGGACCCCACGCAATTTTTTTGGCAAAAATAAGCACTTTCCCACCCCTTCCCACTGATATACATGCACGGATCTCATGGATCCCTGCATGCATCTCAAATCACGGAAAAAAAAAGCAGGTCTGTTTTTTTTAGGACTTTTTTACGAGTTGTAATTTTTCACGGCAGTGTTTTGTGTTTTTTTGCTTTGCACTTCTTAGTAAATGACCGAGATTCATATCTAAACAGGCGTAATTTGACCGATGGTGTATTCATTCGTAATTTTTTACCTGAACTAGCAAAAAATTACGAATGCCCTCATCACTGCCGTGATTAGTGTTTAGTAAATGACCGAGATTAACCGAGATGACACTTTGAAGAAAAAACGGCATCTCGGTCAAAATCGGGAGCTTAGTAAATATACCCCAGAGAGTTCATTTTGAAACATTTGTAACGATTGCATCTGCTGAATTGTATCAGGGGTGACTCATAACATTCCTGAGTTCATCACATGAAAATACAGATACAGTATGTCTCTTGGCTTCATATAATTGCCTTCTATTTCACATATGTTTTCAGGGAATCTGGCTAGTAGTGCAGTATCAATTATTATCACAATGTATTACTATCTGTTGAGCAGAGGTATAATTCTCATTGGTTCGTCAGTCAACTATCCACTGTCTCACACTCATATTCGAAACTTTCACTGCATATAGTAAATAATTAAAGCTGGCTAGACATTTCTCTTAATATCAAACATGGACATAGAGACCCGCAGAGACACGCTGCCCACACGCGTGTTCCGCCATTACTCTGACAGCTTTGTCAGGGCTGAACCAGATTGCCTCTCCTGGCATAGTATTTAAACTTTCTTAAAGATACAATCAGCAGTGATCCATTAGTCATGTGTAGCCGCTGGCCAATCTCAATACTACTCCCGTAATCACATGACCTGTGGAGCCAATGACGGAACATTACAATTGCCATTGTAACGGCTATTGATCGCACTGTACGCCCGGACCCATTAGTGCCCTGTTACCTGTATTAGTAAATTCTCAATCTTTGGTTTATCACGTCACACTCTCTCCTAGGTTCCACTCATTTATATCTGTGGATCTGTTAATTAACGTATATCGAATGGTACAATGAAACATGTTTACTGTATTTAACATTTGTTTTCACCGATAGCATAATTATAGATATACATATCTGGTGTTGATATCAACCCTGTATCATGTATGGGGCATAAATCCCCAAGTCTAGATATACATTTAATGCACCTTTATTATATCTCATTGCACCTTGTATGTTTTGTATATGTCAGAATTTTAATCTCTATGTTCCGCTTACACTCGTAGTTTGAGTGTAATTAATGGTACACCAATTTTAAGCAGATAATAATAAAAGTTACATTTTAATTAAAGTATAGGTAGATGTGACAACCGGGACCAATCTTCCTTGTGTGCACTGACAATACAGCCCTTTACTTCTTTCTTCTTTTAAATTTATCATAGCTGTAGTTGGTAGCACCCCCACAGTAGATGGTAATTACCAGGAAGTTAATAGGGGTCTGCTGGAACTTATGTTCCAAGTTTTGATTTGATACAGAGAGTGTATGTGCAGATACAACATTTTTTCCTATGTTTACTGGTGTCATGACTGAGGTTTTGTGAACCCGGTGTTGGTGAAGTCTGTGCGGGCGACTGGAGGATTATATGAATACTGCCACTGACCTGGTTTGGGAATGTTGTGGACTCTGGGTTTCTTCCGGTGACTGGGAAGAGGAACCGAGGCAGAGATGGCCGAATCTAGGTTCTTCTCATGCAGGATTAGGTCGGCAGACAGGAAGCACGTGTGGGCGCTGAAGGTCTCCTGAAAGACAGAACTGGAAAGGCACTGATGAATCAGTGAAGAATACCAGGTACAACTGCGCTAAAGTGCACTGGATGCTTGGAGACACTGAGGTGCTAGGAGGCACGGAAGTGCTTGGAGACACTGGGGTGCGTAGAGACACTGGGGTGCGTAGAGACACTGGGGTGCGTAGAGACACTGGGGTGCGTAGAGACACTGAGGTGCTTGGAGGCACTGAGGTGCTTGGAGGCACTGAGATGCTGAGGCACGAGGTGCTGGAAGCACGGAGGCACGGAGGTACTGGAGGCACGGAGATACTGAGGCACGGAGGTACTGAGGCACGGAGGTGCTGAGGCACTGAGGTACTGAGGCACGGAGATGCTGAGGCACGGAGATACTGAGGCACGGAGGTGCTGGGAGGCACGGAGGTACTGAGGCATGGAGGTACTGATGCACGGAGGTGCTGAGGCACAGAGGTGCTGGGAGGCACGGAGGTACTGAGGCACTGAGGTACTGAGGCACTGAGGCATGGAGATGCTGAGGCACGGAGATGCTGAGGCACGGAGATGCTGCAGGGATACGGGAGCTCTGGAGATCACAACTACAACAGCAGTAAAGATGAACCACGGCAGCTGTGGTTTTCAGTTGAGACTATGGAATATAATACTGTGCCTTTAAGATGAACCACTGCAGCTGTGCCTTTACTTTGAGACTCGTGGAAATAGTGATCATCAGTGGCAACACAAAATTAAACCAAACAGGGTAACCAGGAACAGAGTTTTCACAGGAACTAGAGTATAAAGGTTACCTTTAGGGAGCTCAGCATGAAGACTCACACATAGCTGTGAGTGTGACACAAGGAACTGGCCCAGTTTCTAACTCAGTCTCCCAACTTATACTTCCTGGTCCTTGGTGATTGGAGAGCAGGATTAGGTGATGCAGAGAGTCTCAGACTGGCAGACGATTGGACAACTCTGGTTCAGGTGAACAGTCACTGTCATGTGACTACTCTAGACTAGGCTGTGATGTAGAATGAGGCCTAGTAGGCCGAGAGAACACTGAAGCCTGAACTTCAGATTACTGAATTCAGCCTCACACAGGAGATCACCACAGGTGGAGCTAATTAACTATTACCTTTCAGGGAACTCAGGAAAACTCATAGTGCTGACAAGCTGTTTAACTCAGTGAGTAAAAGACACAGGATCCGGGACAGATGGCAGGGGTAAGTCACCAAATATGAAACCTACAGTCAGGATTGTGACAGTATCCCCCTCTTCAAGGGTGGACTCCGGACACCCATCTTGAATCTTAGAGGAACTTGAGAAATTCATACAGAAGAATTTAGGACCTTCGTTGATGCCTCTTCTTCTTACGGGAACATTTGGTTTTGACCAAGGACAGCGGAATCTCCTGTAAAGAAAAACCTTCCTTAGAAGACATGGGGCCTCCCATGAAAGGAGTAGCATCATGAACTGGATCAAATTCAGAGTCTGAGTCCAAGTCTAATGGAAGATATGAATCTCCCTTAGATACACAGTTTGCAGATGAAAAGGAGGTGCACTGGAGTTTTAAATTCTCTGGGCTAGGAGAGACTCCTACATGAGCAATTTTAATGGTCGGATTCTTACCGAAGGAGATTCTGAGATTATCCCTGGGAGGACAGCACAAACTTCCTTCTGCATTCCCTTTAGAGCGTGATTCTTTTACCAAGTCAGATTCCAAAGGTTTAGGACTAAATTCTTTAACTACAGCGTTACTAAAAGTCTGTAAGTCATGGAACACAGGATCATTACTCTCAAAGAGCATGTTGGCCCACTCCAAAGCTCTTCCTCTGAATGCCAGGAACAGATATCGAGTAACGTTGGAAGGAGTTACTGCACCTGAAGGATCAGACTCCATCAGAGAGAGAAATTGTTCAACCAGAGCGGCATATTGCAATAAATCTCCATCAAAGTAAATAGGTGGTAAACCATCAGACGAAAACTTAGAGGCTGGAACTGGAGAAATCTTTGGCTGGACGAGTAGTACTGGATTGGATCCGAGGATACTTGAATTGGCTGGAGCCAAAGAAGACTGACCAGGCTGGTCCTGGAGTATCGCTGGACCGGATGGAACCAGGACGGACTGACCAGGCTGGGCCTGGAGTATTGCTGGACCGGCTGGAACCAGGACAGACTGACCAGGCTGGACCTGGAGTATTGCTGGACCGGCTGGAACCAGGACGGACTGACCAGGCTGGACCTGGAGTATTGCTGGACCGGCTGGAACCGGGACGGACTGACCAGGCAGAGCCTGGAGTATTGCTGGACCGGCTGGAACCGGGACGGACTGACCAGGCTGGACCTGGAGTATTGCTGGACCGGCTGGAACCGGGACGGACTGACCAAGCAGAGCCTGGAGTATTGCTGGACCGGCTGGAACCGGGACGGACTGACCAGGCTGGGCTTGGAGTATTGCTGGACCGGCTGGAACCGGGACGGACTGACCAGGCTGGGCCTGGAGTATTGCTGGACCGGTTGGAACCGGGACGGACTGACCAGGCTGGGCCTGGAGTATTGCTGGACCGGCAGGAGCCCCCTCTTCACGGGGCTGGGCTGAGGCAGGAGCCGCCTCTTCACGGGGCTGGGCTGAGGCAAGAGCCCCCACTTCACGGGGCTGGGCTGAGGCAAGAACCCCCACTTCACGGGGCTGGGCTGAGGCAAGAGCCCCCACTTCACGGGGCTGGGCCGAGGCAAGAGCCCCCACTTCACGGGGCTGGGCTGAGGCAAGAGCCCCCACTTCACGGGGCTGGGCTGAGGCACTCTGCAGACTCTCTGGCTGGGCAGCACTCTGTAGACTCTCTGGCTGGGCAGCGCTCTGTAGACTCTCTGGCTGGGCAGCGCTCTGTAGACTCTCTGGCTGGGCAGCGCTCTGTAGTCTCTCTGGCTGGGCAGCGCTTTGTAGTCTCTCTGACTGGGCAGCGCTCTGTAGTCTCTCTGGCTGGGCAGCGCTCTGTAGTCTCCCTGGGGCTGGACCCTCTGAACCCCTCACTGGGGCTGGACGCTCTGAACCCCTCACTGGGGTTGAAGACACGGACGCCCCTCCTTGGGCTGAAGACACGGACGCCCCTCCTTGGGCTGTAGACACGGACGCCCCTCCTTGGGCTGAAGACACGGACGCCCCTCCTTGGGCTGAAGACACGGACGCCCCTCCTTGGGCTGAAGACACGGACGCCCCTCCTTGGGCTGTAGGCACGGACGCCCCTCCTTGGGCTGTAGGCACGGACGCCCCTCCTTGGGCTAATGACACGGACTCCTCTGTGACTCTAAATGGCTTGAATATTCTTCTCTGGACACCCAACTTGGGATAAGGTCGTTTAATCACCGGACCCCAGTCATAAATTTGAGTCTCTTTCAGAGTAGCCATCTTGATACCCCTGTCAGCAGTAGCAGGATCGGCTACTGTGGATGACTTGTAGACATGAGCACTGTGATACTGAGATTTGTCACCATTCCCTGGCTTACGAAGAATGCAGTCTTTAACAAAATGACCGGAATTTCCACAGTAAAGACAGGGGTGTAGCTCCCTACGCCGCTGACGTTCAGCTTCAGAGAGTTTGGGCCGTGGATAGCTCTGATGAACAACTTTTCCTTGCACAGAGGAAGAGACTCTCTTAACTGGTTGGGACAAAACAGGATCAACAACGTTTGCAGTATTCCTGAAGAGATCAGGCATCACAGAAAGAATACTCGACAAAAGTTCTTGTAACTGTAATAACATCTGGTAGAAAATCTGCAGTTGGTCAGGAGTCTTAGTGCAGAAGGTCAGAGAATCTCTGGAGAACGAATTCCACTGCAGACACTGTGCCAATTAATGCTGAGTCGACTCCAGACCTTCCAAGCGTCCTGCAATATTGCTTAGGAGGTCCTGCGTCAGACAAACACTTTCGGCCGGGTCCATGTGGCCAGTTCCTACTGTCATGACTGAGGTTTTGTGAACCCGGTGTTGGTGAAGTCTGTGCGGGCGACTGGAGGATTATATGAATACTACCACTGACCTGGTTTGGGAATGTTGTGGACTCTGGGTTTTTCCGGTGACTGGGAAGAGGAACCGTGGCAGAGATGGCCAAATCTAGGTTCTTCTCATGCAGGATTAGGTCGGCAGACAGGAAGCACTTGTGGGCGCTGAAGGTCTCCTGAAAGACAGAACTGGAAAGGCGCTGATGAATCAGTGAAGAATACCAGGTACAACTGCGCTAAAGTGCACTGGATGCTTGGAGACACTGAGGTGCTAGGAGGCACGGAAGTGCTTGGAGACACTGGGGTGCGTAGAGACACTGGGGTGCGTAGAGACACTGAGGTTCTTGGAGGCACTGAGGTGCTTGGAGGCACTGAGATGCTGAAGCATGGAGACGCTGGAGGCACGCGGTGCTGAGGTACGGGGGTGCTGAGGCACGAGGTGCTGGAAGCACGGAGGCGCTGAGGCACGGAGGTACTGGAGGCACGGAGATACTGAGGCACGGAGGTACTGAGGCACGGAGGTGCTGAGGCACCGAGGTACTGAGGCACGGAGATGCTGAGGCACGGAGATACTGAGGCACAGAGGTGCTGGGAGGCACGGAGGTACTGAGGCACGGAGGTACTGAGGCATGGAGGTGCTGAGGCACTGAGGTGCTGGGAGGTACTGAGGCACTGAGGCACTGAGGTACGGAGATGCTGAGGCACGGAGATGCTGAGGCACGGAGATGCTGCAGGGATACGGGAGCTCTGGAGATCACAACTACAACAGCAGTAAAGATGAACCACGGCAGCTGTGGTTTTCAGTTGAGACTATGGAATATAATACTGTGCCTTTAAGATGAACCACTGCAGCTGTGCCTTTACTTTGAGACTCGTGGAAATAGTGATCATCAGTGGCAACACAAAAGTAAACCAAACAGGGTAACTAGGAACAGAGTTTTCACAGGAACTAGAGTATAAAGGTTACCTTTAGGGAGCTCAGCATGAAGACTCACACATAGCTGTGAGTGTGACACAAGGAACTGGCCCAGTTTCTAACTCAGTCTCCCAACTTATACTTCCTGGTCCTTGGTGATTGGAGAGCAGGATTAGGTGATGCAGAGAGTCTCAGACTGGCAGACGATTGGACAACTCTGGTTCAGGTGAACAGTCACTGTCATGTGACTACTCTAGACTAGGCTGTGATGTAGAATGAGGCCTAGTAGGCCGAGAGAACACTGAAGCCTGAACTTCAGATTACTGAATTCAGCCTCACACAGGAGATCACCACAGGTGGAGCTAATTAACTATTACCTTTCAGGGAACTCAGGAAAACTCATAGTGCTGACAAGCTGTTTAACTCAGTGAGTAAAAGACACAGGATCCGGGACAGATGGCAGGAGTAAGTCACCAAATATGAAACCTACAGTCAGGATTGTGACAACTGGTAACTTACCAGTCTCTTGTTTCAGTATCTAGCACCCTCCAATTTTTTGGATTAATCTCTGACGAATAATATACAAATTAATTAGAGAACTAATACCTTTCCTGAGCAACAATGTCAACATTTAGTTTGACAAAAGACTTAGAGAATAGAAGAGATAAGTTAAGGAAAGACATGGACTCAGTATTTAATATGAACTCTGATTTTCATGACATCATTGATCGAAATTGGTCAGATGATTTATATAGCCTAAAAGTAGCTTTGATGAAACAGAATAAAACAAGCTGGAATAAAAGTACTTTTGAAAATTATCTGAAAAACAACTTGATCCCATGGGGTCTTAGACCAAAATTATTTCCAGCTTTTGAGTTAGCGACGGAAGGCCTCAAAAAAGAATGGGAGGGGGTCCTCACTAATTGTTCCAAAGAATTAATTAAAATTCTAATGAAACACGACGAATTAATACTTACCCAACTGAATTGCGAAATATCAGCACTGAGCGAAAGATTGAAGAATTTTGAATCACTAGAGATGTTCCAACAAAAATATGACAGATATAAGAAAGAGATTGAGGAACATGAAAAAGAGATCATAGAAAGGAAATGTCGAAAATTCCAACGTGATAAAACGGACTATGCATCAAATAGGGTCTATAAGTGGAATACCTTAATACCACGAAATAGGGCTACTTATTCAGTTAATTATTCCACATCGGAGGCGAAATCTTCTGAAGGGGAAAACTCTATAGGTGGAAATAGTAGAAGGATGTTCAGATGTGATTTTTTAGGGAGAGGCCAAAAATCTTCACGGATACATACGGATACAGAAGGAGAAAAACCAGGCGGAGCTCGGGGAGGGAGAAGAAAAAGAGAGTCTTTGGATTGGAGGGAAGAACCAAGAGAGAGGAGGAGATACAAATAACTAATCCCAGGTTATCTGGGAGTGAAAAAACAGACAATCTTAGAATTATTAATCTAACAGATAGGAATTTAAACAACGAACAACTATCTATTTTAAGTAAAGGTCTGTCTTTTTCACCGACACAAACCATGGACCGATTTGAGTGCGAGAAAGACCTGCAACTTTTCATTAGAAAAATTCTTCTTAAAAAATTCTTTATTAATCAAGAACAAAAAAAGGATAATTATGTGAGGAATTCTATGGATACAGAGGATCTCACAGCCTTACAAATGTTGAAAGTATTATCTGATGAATCAGCTTTGGCTGAAGTTTCCCATGATGATGTCAGGAATAGATCAGTAATAAGATCTAAATCAAAATTCTTTACCGACATTAGTCTATGCCCTCAAGTATAAGTATTTCAGAAATTAGTTTCCAAAGATTTGGACCAACTATTCCTCCATAGAAGGTGTAATGTTGACAACCTGAGCACATTGGAACGAGCCGCCCTAGAGGAGATATCAAACTGGCAAGACATAATAATCAAGCCCTCCGATAAAAGGGGGGAATGTAGTCTTGTGGCCTAGGGACATGTATCTGGAGGAACTGAATAGACAACTGAATGATGTCAACTGTTATAAGAAACTCAGTTTTAACCCAACAATTAAATTATTGGGACATTACAACACCATGATTCAATCCGCTTTTGATAAAGGAATAATAAATAAAAAGGATTTTGACTTCCTGACAGTAGCTAAACCTAAGGTTCCCACAATGTACCTAAGGTACACAAAAATGAAAAGAAACCACCCAGTAGGCCTATCCTATCAGGAGTTGGTAGCCTAACTGAGAAAGCAAGCACTTTTGTTGACTATCATCTCCGCAAACATGTAATCGCACTGCCCTCCCATATACGTGACATTATGGACATATTAAATAGACTGAACAATTTAAGTGTTAACCCAGGAGTTTGGTTAGCCACATGTGATGTAGAGAGTCTCTATACTAGCATCATCCACGAGAAGGGGGTTGATGCTATCAGATACTTTCTAAGCATGGAGACCCACAGTGAACTGAGTGAATTCATTGTTGAATTGTTGGAATGTATTCTATCAAAGAATTACTTCACTTGTAACGAGTACCACTACCTCCAAGTGAGGGGCACAGCTATGGGGACAGCCTGTGCCCCTACATATGCCAACCTCTACCTGGGGTGGTGGGAAAGGGAGGTAGTGTTCCAGGAAATTTTTGAAAAACACACTGATAACATATTGATATATCTTAGATATATTAACGATATATTGATATTGTGGGAGGGCCCATTGAGGGAATTGAAAGAATTCATTAAAATCCTGAACACTAACTACCTTAACCTAAAATTGACCATAGAAGCTAGTCAGACCTCCATTAATTTCCTGGATATATCCATATCTATTAATGATGAAGGGAACATCTCAACAGATCTGTACAGAAAACCTACAGCGACTAATAGCATCTTGCATTCAGATAGTTCCCACCTCCCTGCTACCATTCGAGCGATACCTAAAGGGGAATTACTCAGAATTAAAAGAAATTGTTCTAGTGAAGAAACTTTTCATGTCAGGCAGAACGAACTTAATGAACGTCTCCAGTTGAGAGGGTACAGTAAGAGACTCCTGAATCGTGCAAATAGAGAAGTGAGCACCTACGAACGAGATACTCTGCTAAAACCCAAACACAGAACCTCCCGAGATGAACCAATAAGGTTCGTGGGTACCTTCAATGCCCAATGGAAGGGGATTGTAAACAGTCTACACAGACATTGGCCTATACTTCAAACGGACACAGACTTGTTAACAATCCTGCCTGCAAAACCTCAAGCAAGTTGGAGAAGATCTAGAAGTATCAAAGACCGATTGGTACATAGTCATCTGACCAAATTTCCGGATAATAGGGTGAAATCGACAGACTCATCGCCCTGTGGTAACTGCAAAGCCTGTGCTCACATGGTCTCCACTGACCACTTTTTTGATAAATTTGGTAAAAAGTGGATAATTTCCCCGAAAATTACATATACAACTGTAGTAAACTGTCTACCATTTAGAATGCCCGTGTCACAGGAAATATGTAGGGAAAACCATCAGACCATTGAAAGTCAGAATCTTGGAGCACATTGGAAGCATACGTAATGCCAGAAAAGATGCCTCCAATTTCAAAATCTTACAACCTGTTGCGAGACATTTTTTGAACCATCACAACAGTGACCCAATGGGTCTTAAGGCCTTTGGCCTTAGGCATATACAGTTGGCAATACGCGGTGGCGATTTGGATCAAGAATTACTCCAATTCGAAACCAAAATGATTTTTCTCCTTGATAGTTTACATCCCAATGGACTGAATGAAACCAACAGCTATACACCTTTTTTTGTGTAAGCCAAGTAGGGATCCGAATTCACTCAATTGGACCTCAGTCATTGGTGATAACACCTATTCATCATCTTTATTTTGAAACCGGTCTCACCCTATAATTATAAATTTGTAGGTTGTAGATGGCTCTCTTACCAAACTGAATAAATTCACATTGATGTCCAATCTGGGTTGTAGAATTTATAAGATTAGAGCAACACATGTCATATTCATATAATATATCATGATTGATAGTAAATAACACTAAAACTTTCTCTCTTCCCCTCCCTTTTCTTTTTGATTTGTTTTCACGCACTCTTTTTGAGATATAACTTGCCCATTCAATTTATTAATCACATTATTTTTTGTTTTTCATGATAGGGGGTCCTAATTTTTGTGTTGTTATCCTCCTCACATCGCCTAAATGGGGTCTTAATACCTTTAAAAACATACAATTTCCTTATTTTTATTTTTATTATACTCCACATCACTTCCACTTATTTATTTCAGCATCACATTCATCTATTCACTATATTATGCTCACTATGAGGGATAATTATTATCCCCCTTCAAACAAATATTTATCACATACACTATGAAACCTAGGTCTATAATTAATAAACCTTATTATCCTCTTTCTTGGTATCATGGGATTATCAATAAATATTATAGTATATATAACAGTAAGGGTAATTTATTATGAGAACATATTTAATATGTGAACATATGTGTCGAATTACCGAATCAATGGTATATTTTTATTCAATTATGACAATAAACAAAGTGTCTGCTACAAGCTAGTAAAGATAAGTAGAGCCATGATAATTGTATATACAATTATTGGATTGGGTGTTCATGGTTTCTACCCTGGTAAAATGGAATATGAGTGGAATACCCATTAGGTACCAACTGGAATGTATAGATAGCTTTAAGTCTATAGTTTATTGAAGCGTAAATACAGCTATGCATTTGAATAAATATCTGCTCAAGCTAATCAATAATTAATATACTACATACTAATGGGTTTTGGGAAAGAGCTGGTTATTACACACTTTTTAATAATTAATTAAATACTCACCTGGTATAGCAGAATTGTATGCTTATCTGTTATAGTGAAATTTATGAAATTATAATATAATTACCTACTCACCTGTAAAAATAGAATTTATGATCTTTTGGATCAATAAATGTGTCATAATATTGATGAGCTTATATAATTAGCTCTGTACATATTCATATACTATGGATATATTTACTCGTTTAATAGGTTCAATTAAATCTGCACAATTTTATTTATTAACTTCATGCTTTCCATTATAATGAATACATATCTTTATTAAATAACGGGACAGCAACGAAATAACAGAACTTATTTCCTAAATAAGGTGTATATTTAAATTCGGGGACTTATGCTTCATCCATGACATGGGGTTGATATTAATATCAGACATGTATATTTACAATTATGTCATCGGTGTAAACAAATGTCAAATACAGTAAAAATGTTTTACTGACATTATCCAATATACGTTAATTAACAGATCCACAGATACAAACAAGTGGAACCTAGGAGATAATGTAATGCGATGAACCAATGATTGAGAATTTACCAATACAGGTAACAGGGTACTAATGGGTCCGGGCATATAGCGCGATCAATAGCTGTTACTATGGCAATTGCAATGTCCCGTCATTGGCTCCACAGGTCACGTGGGAGTAGCAATGAAATAATAGAATTTATTCTCTACATTAAGTGTATATCTAGACTTGGGGATTTATGCCCCATACATGATACAGGGTTGATATCAACACCAGATATGTATATCTATAATTATGCTATCGGTGAAAACAAATGTTAAATGCAGTAAACATGTTTCATTGACACCATTCGATATACGTTAATTAACAGATCCACAGATATAAATATGTGGAACCTAGGAGATAGTGTGACGTGATAAACCAAAGATTGAGAATTTACTAATACAGGTAACAGGGCACTAATGGGTCCGGACGTACAGCGCGATCAATAGCCGTTACTATGGCAATTGTAATGTCCCGTCATTGGCTCCACAGGTCATGTGATTACGGGAGCAGTATTGAGATTGGCCAGCGGCTACACATGACTAATGGATCACTGCTGATTGGATCTTTAAGAAAGTTTAAATACTATGCCAGCAGAGGCAATCTGGTTCAGCCCTGACGAAGCTGTCAGAGTAACGGCGGAACACGCGTGTGGGCAGCGTGTCTCCACGTGTCTCTATGTCCATGTTTGATATTAAGAGAAATGTCTAGCCAGCTTTAATTATTTACTATATGCAGTGAAAGTTTCCAATATGAGTGTGAGACAGTGGATAGTTGACTGACGAACTAATGAGAATTATACCTCTGCTCATCAGATACCGTAGTAATACATTGTGATAATAATTGATACTGCACTACTAGCCAGATTTCCTGAAAACATATGTGAAATAGAAGGCAATTATATGAAGCCAAGAGACATACTGTATCTGTATTTTCATGTGATGAACTCAGGAATGTTATGAGTCACCTCTGATACAATTCAGCAGATGCAATCATTACAAATGTTTCAAAATGAACTCTCTGAGTCATTCAATGAACACACAGAGGTATCTGTGATATAATGTGGTAGATACAAACATAACACTTGTATCAACATTTATATTTAAAGCTATTTGGACAATTTACCATTACATGGCATACGTGAGCATTAATAAATTAATTTTTGTCTAAACAGTTGCTCTTTATGAATATAAAATAAAGGATTTCCCTGTCCAATTATTATAACAACTGAGGGAGACAGGTATCCCTTCAGATTGAATTATACAGTACGTGGCATATCTAATTAATAACAACAACATTTTCACCTAAATTGTTGCCACCTATGAACACAATTGTTGCCATTTAGTAATAACTGTTTTAGATGTTTGATGGTGATGCACAATTTATTGGTCCAATCATATATTGACACTCATAAAGGTGCTACTAATCCTCCCTAATGAAGGTCTTCTCCTTCTAGGGATAAAAATATTATAGACACCTAGGTACTATAATTGAATGCCATATATTTAACTGTTACTGACACTTAAAATATGATCAGGAATATTAATAAATCATATTTCACTCAATTTAAAATATGATAAGGGAGTGAATTAAATTATTTGGGAAGGTGTCACCAGTCCCTAATAATGAAGGTGTTTTCCTTCTAGGGATTATAATAGAGTGGATACCCGAACATTATAATCAAGTGTCACATATTTGACCAGATACCAATGATTGAGGGAGATATTTATCCCCTTAGAGTGTATTGTACATTAGAATTGGACCTAGTGTATCACCTAGATTCAACTCAACAAGATATTGCGACAAGTGTTTAGGGATATTTAAATCAAGTCCAAATAGCCTATATTGAATTTATATTCAAGATATTATCAACATTAATATCTATACCTCTTAATGCCTCTTTCAGGAATCTGTTAATGACTAGACAAATAAATGATTATTGATTCAACTAAGGAATAATACACTATACATATTTGGACAATAGAATAGACACGTGGACACACATTTTTAATCTCAAAATCACCTTTATTATATCCCATTGCACCTTGTATGTTTTGTATATGTCAGAATTTTAACCTCTATGTTCCGCTTACACTCGTAGTTTGTGTGTAATTAATGGTACACCAATTTTAAGCAGATAATAATTAAAGTTAAATTTTAATTAAAGTATAGGTAGATGTGACAACCGGGTCCAATCTTCCTTGTGTGCACTGACAATACAGCCCTTTCCTTCTTTCTTCTTTTGAATTTATCATAGCTGTAGTTGGTAGCTCCCCCACAGTAGATGGTAATTACTAGGAAGTTAATAGGGGTCTGCTGGAACTTATGCTCCAAGTTTCGATTTGATACAGAGAGTGTATGTGCAGATACAATATTTTTCCACTCCTAGATGGGCCAGGTGTTTGTGCCGCCCACTTGGGTCACTTAGCTTAGTCATGCAGCAACCTCAGTGCAACCTTTTTGGCCTCAAAACAATATTGTGAGGTGTTCAGAATACACAGGAAATGAATATTATTGAGGTTAATAAATTTAGCACATCTACAATCAGGTCTGAATTAGGCCCTATATACTGTACAACATACACAGATATGGTAATAATATTAGATACACACTGAGAACCATGAACCCCTACACAGTGATCCCTTAAACAACAGAAATAGTGATCAGTTGAGCTGTCATGCCTGCCTGCCTTGACCGGGGTAACTCAACAATCAACCCTACCCCAAAAGCTCACTGTCTGGGTGTCTCTCTTCACTCTGAACTGTCTTTTGTTCCCCACATATAATTGACGGACAGATTTATTAAGCCTGGTGAAGTGATAAAGTGGAAGGTGATAACGCTCTAGCCAGTCAGCTCCTAACTGTCATTTTTCAAACCCAGCCTGTAACATGGAAGATAGAAGCTGATTGGCTGGTGCATTATCACCTTCCACTTTATCACTTCACCAGGCTTGATAAATCTGTCCCTGAGTTCTAACTCCTGTTACATACATCTAAAAACACATATTTTCTACAAGACACTGCAAAATCCATGCACTCATTTTCTTCCACATTGATTATTGCAATAGGCTCCTTACTGGTCTTCCCAAAAACAAACTCTCACCACTACAATCCATTTTGAATGCAGATGCGAGGCCAATCTTCCTTGCTAAATGTTCATCATCTGCTGATCCTCTCTGTCAGTCCCTCCATTGGTTACCTATATTCTACTGTATTCAGTATAAAATACTTTTACTTACACACAAGACTATCAGCCAAACTACACCTACAGTACGTACATGTCTTCACTCATCTCATAATATCTCCCAACTTGTCCTGTCTGCTCTGCACAAGATCTGTGTCTCTCTTCCACTCTCATTACTTCCTCACATTCACAGTTACAGGACTTTTATTGGGCTGCACCCACTACGTGGAATTCCCACCCACGCACAATAAGACTCTTCTCTAGGCAAAACCATATATCCAAATTTAGAATGATGTGCAGTCACCAATGTCGTGCAGATACATTTATTGTACTCATAATGCAACAAAATCATAATAAGCCTCCAGACATATTTCTTGATGCTCTCTTAAAAAAGATCCTTTGAGGACCGAAACATTGACTTACTGTGGTTTTGCTGCATTTGTGAGTTCAAAAAATGTATCTGCATTACATTGGTGATTGCCCATCTTTCTATATTTGGATATATACATATAAAGTCTGAAACGTTGGAGCATACTTACCGACATTCTGGCTGCTCTGTGCAGGAGAGAGCAACCAGGTCGGCTCAGCAGGGGGGCAGGGGAGTGCGGTGACAAGAGGAGGGGGTGGGCCGGAGGCGGGTTTGGCGGCAGGCAAGGGTGGGGCGGGGTTACAATGTCACCTCCTTTAAGCCACGCCCCCGCACTGTAATGCCTCGATCACCAGCATTAAACTGCAGGGGGCGTGGCTATGATGATGCGATTCATCAAGAATCGCGTCATCGACTTCCCGGACCGCCAACTTTACACACTAAGTGGGCGGACGGACAGGGGGGACCCCTCAAATCAGGAGACTTGCCTGCTCTTCCGGGGGCCGGGAGGGTCACACAATTTTCGGAAGCCTCCCGGCCATTCCGGGAGAGTAGGCAAGTATGCGTTGGAGTATTTGCAGAGGCTGTTTGTGTCTTTTTTTTGCAACCTTACAGAAGTCCATTGAGTGGCATCAGTTGGACATATACTTTACTGTATATACATGCACCATGGTAGTTGTTCTATTGAAGGAGGGCGCCGACCTATTCAAAAATAGAAGTGTTAATATATTTTTTTTTTAATTAACAAAATGCAAAGTGAATGAACAAAAGAGAAATCTAAATCAAATCAATATTTGCTATGACCACCCTTTGCCTTCAAAACAGCATCAATTCTTCTAGGTACAGGAAAAAAGCAAGTAACTGTGCACATGGGCAAAACCATGTTGCGCTGCAGGTGGGGCAGATGTAACATATGCAGAGAGATTTAGATTTGGATGGGGTGTTCAAACTATAATCTAAAGTGCAGTGTAAAAATAAAGCTGTCTAACACTTGCAGAATACATACAAAAGCAGACAGTGTTTACTCTGGACAGAAAAAAATCTAAATGTATTTGCTCCCCTCTCATTGCAGCATGGTTTATTTCAGATACAAAAAGTTACTTGCTTTTTAGGGCCCTCAGTAACCAGGCACCTTTTGCAGCTTCACTATATGAAAATGCAGAACATCCAACCAGCACAAATAGAAATTGCAGCTCTATCAGAAGCGTATTTGAATGTATACTGAAAAGTAAAAAAACGGTTGCATCTCTATATAGAGTGCTGTGGAATTTGTGTGCACTGGATAATAATAACTACTAGAAGTAAGTTAATACCGTGTGGTGAAATAAAAATACATGGCACAGTTCACAATTCTTTTACATTCATTTGCACTTGGAAATAATAATAATTACATACAGCTGCCTAGTCTTGTGTTTCTTTACACTGCTTGCTTTTGTTTAAAACTATAAGTGAATTAGGAAAGTTTTCAAAAATATTATAAAATGTTTTGGCTCACTGGTAAACTGTATATTAGATGTGAGAAATCAGAACACATGCATGTCAGTTTCATAATTATAGCTAGAATGACTGCAGGATATAGTTTTTGTAGTCTGCTAAGTACTGACGTGACCTGCTCTGTCCCTAATTCAAAGCACTTAAGTTGAACAGTGGGAGCAGGAGCCGAGAGGGGGACTCTAGAGAGAAGTTGAAGATTAATGGTTTAAGTTTTAATTACTCTAACACTTGGTGAATTGAAGCACAAACAAAGGAAGATTGATGGTGTGCCTGTATCTGTTGCTCTTTACAGCCTGTATTTATATTCATGGGAGGCCAAACGAAGAGCTGGAGTATGGGGCTTTGGGAGACATGGCCTCTGTCCAAATTCTAAGCACACTTCATAAATGCACATAAATGTATACACCTGCTAACTCTGATGTAGCTGAACTCTTCATTCAGTAACATAAATATCAGCACTGCAATTATATTAACATCATTTTACATATTGATCAACAATTGATCAACAATATCAATATAGGGGTCTATTCAATGCATGTTGAATCCTCCCCGACGTAGAGGATCCAACAATGCAGTATTCAATTTGCGGGCAAATCCGACTGGTTTTGTCAGTTTTTGACAATGCCAATCCGACTTTTTTTTAAAGTCAGATTGACATTGTCGAAAACGGGACTAAAGCCTGTCTGATTTGGCCGCAAATCCGAGAAAACACGTGGACCGCGGCTAATCCGCCGATCCATGTGTTTTACGACAAATCGGAATTGCAGACAAGTCGGAAAAACGGCAGCCCCATTGAATATGTTGAATCATGATTCGACCTAAAAAAGTCGGAAAATGCCATCTTTCCGACTAGACGGCAGTTCCGACTTCAATTGAATAGACCCCTTAATGTCTGATCCTGTATGCTATTCTTGCCATATCATCCAATCAACATAACAAAAGACCATATTTATATTTCTTAGAATTCAAATAACAAAGTTATAGAAGACTTTGTACCTGGCAAATCAGAGCAATGTTAGGCCCAGTTATATATTTGAGGGCCACATGTGTTGTACTTGGACTTTCAAAATAATTATTTGTAGAGAAGAGGTGATCTATTAAAGTCACATAGCAACTACAGCACTTAAGACTGATATACTATAACTCACAGTGTAAAATTAGTACATGAGCCATGTGTTCCCACACCTAACAGAATGTATTTTGGTTGGTTGAGCTTATCACTGGTGAGTATGGGAACCAAGAGGGAAACAGTCACAAAGGGAGCCGAGTGATGGCAGCAAGGACAGAACCACGATTACTCAATTCTTAGTGATGTGCACCGGATATTTTTCGGGTTTTGTGTTTTGGTTTTGGATTCGGTTCCGCGGCCGTGTTTTGGATTCGGACGCGTTTTGGCAAAACCTCCCTGAAATTTTTTTGTCGGATTCGGGTGTTTTTTTACAAAAAACCCTCAAAAACAGCTTAAATCATAGAATTTGGGGGTCATTTTGATCCCATAGTATTATTAACCTCAATAACCATAATTTCCACTCATTTTCAGTCTATTCTGAACACCTCACACCTCACAATATTATTTTTAGTCCTAAAATTTGCACAGAGGTTGCTGGATGACTAAGCTAAGCGACCGAAGTGGCCGACACAAACACCTGGCCCATCTAGGAGTGGCACTGCAGTGTCAGACAGGATGGCAGATTTAAAAAAAAGTCCCCAAACAGCACATGATGCAAAGAAAAAAAGAGGTGCACCAAGGTCGCTGGATGGCTAAGCTAAGCGACCCAAGTGGCCGACACAAACACCTGGCCCATCTAGGAGTGGCACTGCAGTGTCAGACAGGATTGCAGATTTAAAAAATAGTCCCCAAACAGCACATGATGCAAAGAAAAAAAGAGGTGCACCAAGGTCGCTGGATGACTAAGCTAAGCGACCCAAGTGGCTGACACAAACACCTGGCCCATCTAGGAGTGGCACTGCAGTTTTCTAACGAGAGGATGAGTGCTTCCATCCTCATGTGAATCTGAACCACTAGCCATGAACATAGGCCAGGGCCTCAGCCGTTCCTTGCCACTCCGTGTCGTAAATGGCATATTGGCAAGTTTACGCTTCTCATCAGACGCTTTGAATTTTGATTTTTGGGTCATTTTACTGAACTTTTGTTTTTTGGATTTTACATGCTCTCTACTATGACATTGGGCATCGGCCTTGGCAGACGACGTTGATGGCATTTCAATGTCTCGGCCAGCTTCAGCACGAGGTGGAAGTGGATCTTGATCTTTCCCTATTTTACCCTTCACATTTTTGTTCTCCATTTTTTAATGTGTGGAATTATATGACAGTAATATATCAGTAGCAATGGCCTACTACTATATATACTGCGCAAAACTGAAATGCACCACAGGTATGGATGGATAGTATACTTGACGAGACAGAGGTAGGTAGAGCAGTGGCCTACTGTACCGTACTGCTATATATTATATATACTGGTGGTCAGCAAACTGTGCAAAACTGAAATGCACCACAGGTATGGATGGATAGTATACTTGATGACACAGAGGTAGGTAGAGCAGTGGCCTACTGTACCATACTGCTATATATTATATATACTGGTGGTCAGCAAACTGTGCAAAACTGAAATGCACCACAGGTATGGATGGATAGTATACTTGACGACACAGAGGTAGGTAGAGCAGTGGCCTACTGTACCGTACTGCTATATATTATATATACTGGTGGTCAGCAAAGTGTGCAAAACTGAAATGCACCACAGGTATGGATGGATAGTATACTTGACGACACAGAGGTAGGTAGAGCAGTGGCCTACTGTACCATACTGCTATATATTATATATACTGGTGGTCAGCAAACTGTGCAAAACTGAAATGCACCACAGGTATGGATGGATAGTATACTTGACGACACAGAGGTAGGTAGAGCAGTGGCCTTCTGTACCGTACTGCTATATATTATATATACTGGTGGTCAGCAAACAGTGCAAAACTGAAATACACCACAGGTATGGATGGTATAGTATACTTGACGACACAGAGGTAGAGCAGTGGACTACTGTACCGTACTGCTATATATATAGTTATACTGGTAGTCAGCAAAATTCTGCACTGTCCTCCTACTATATACTACAATGCAGCACAGATATGGAGCGTTTTTCAGGCAGAGAAAGTATAATACTGGTGGTCACTGGTCAGCAAAACTCTGCTCTGTCCTCCTACTATATAATACTGCTGGTCCCCAGTCCCCACAATAAAGCAATTAGCACACTGAGCACAGATATTTGCAGCACACTGAGCACAGATATTTGCAGACCACTGAACATAGAAACTGAGAGGACGCCAGCCACGTCCTCTCACGATCATCTCCAAAGCACGAGTGAAAAATGGCAGCGACGCGCGGCTCCTTATATAGAATACGAATCTCGCGAGAATCCGACCGCGGGATGATGACGTTCGGGCGCGCTCGGGTTAACCGAGCAAGGCGGGAGGATCCGAGTCTGCCTCGGACCCATGTAAAATGGGTGAAGTTCGGGGGGGTTCGGATTCCGAGGATCCGAACCCGCTCATCACTAAATTCAATCCAAATCACGTCATCAAATGCCCGGACCACCCACTTCACTGGGGAAGTTGATAGGATCATGGAAGGTCATCTCCTGAGTCCAGGAGAGATACTGGATTTCTGGAGTCGTCTAAATATTCTTGGAGGGAAGACAAGTACAGATATGTCTCATACATCTAGAATCTATATGTCATACGGTATAATATGTCCAGCGTGACTGAGACACTCTAAGAGGTGTAGCGTGCCATGTTATTCTTTACATCTTGTGTCTTATTTGCATTGCAGATGCAGCGAAACATCACTCACAGCATTCCTCCCAACATTCTTACCTATTGAAGCAGGACACACGTGCGGCGAAGCCGCGCACGCTCCCGAAAAAGGGGCATGGCCTCAGAAAAATGGGTATGGCTTCACGCTGATGCCGCTATTGTAAGTCATGCCTACCTTCTCCATCACTGAGGAGGCATGCCCATCGCTCTGTGAGCTGCTGGCATGCCCCCTCTTCCTCTGTCAGAGGAGCAGTGACAGGAGCCTCCCAGCTGCTCCCCCCCACCGTGGGACACTGCGGCCCGCGGGTGGGACAGCGGGTCTGTCCCCAAAAAAACGGGACTGTCCCGCAAAAATTGGGACAGTTGGGAGGTATGCTCATAGTGGACTAGAGATGCTGGACTGCTACTTTTACCACACAGGAATTTGTTTTAAAAATGTACAAAGTCTCAGATGAAGCACAGCAGAACTTGGACGCTGCATCATAGTGATTCACAGATTCATACTCATTTGCACACAGATGTACAAGTGCTGCACATCAAATAGATCAGTGAAATCTAGCCATGTAGTTCTGTCACTCCCAGTTGTGTTATTTATGCGAATAAGACGCACATTTTGAGCAGAAAAGTTGCTCTGTGCAGAATCCACAGTGTATGAGGAGGATACATATTTGTATCATAAGTATTTCCAACATAGTAGGAAAGATTCCTCTTTACAGAGAGCTGCTTGCTGGGCAGTATCTCATTGACTGTATTTCCCACATTATCACATAAAGCAACTATGAATTTCTGCTTGTATTCAAAGTTACCTAACCTATTTTCACTTTTTCACTATATATTTTTTCACTTTAGTGTTGCCCTGGGGTCACTCAGCTGCTTCATTTTGGGGTGTCCCATGCCCTAGATTTGTACCCTCCAAAATGTTAGGGACTTGCCTGACTAATGAGGTCACCTGGACGTGGTGGGCAAGTTGTTACTTATGGCCATAACTATGCGAAGAACCTCGCTCAAAATGCAAAATTTGATTGCAATGATTATTATTAATAAATTGGTAATGTTTGAATTGTGTACCTGCAACCTTGTCTTTGTATGCAGTACTACTGAAAGGTCTCCGCAGGGTCGCACCTCTCATTACCGGTGTACACCCCAGGTCCCCTCCCTTGTATTCAAAGTTTGCTGCATCTGTGTGACAGTTCTTCCCCATCCATCTGCTGTAGAAAGTAGTCATCTTCATAGTCTGCGCTCATTTGCAGCAGCCCTAACTATGGTGCAGGTGATGAAACTAAGGTCGAGCAGATTCCTGCATATGCTCAACACTGAATAGTCTACAGTTCCGCCAACACACCCAGTACATGCTCACGTAACACTTATCCTATGTGCAAACACTCTGATGACACTCAATACAGAGGTGACTGGGGTGCGTTCCGCTCTGAATCGCCCATAATTGTTTTTTAAGTGACTGTACATATGCAGGTACTGAGACGTGCACAGTCCGCTAACCATTGCACATTCTGTAGGCAAACAGAATGCATGCAATCCTGAATGAGGCTCTATATAACTAGGGACCTAATTTAGACCTGGACGCTGCAGCGGCAACGTTCGCAGGGTGAAGTGCGCGCACACAGTGAGATGCGACGGCATCTCACATGTGCGATCGCCTCTGTCTGATACACAGGCAGCCTTGAGATGGCGCCGACATCACTGCCTGATGTCGGCGCTGTTGAGGAGGCGTTGCGGCGGCATTGGGGGGGTGCAGTCCAGACAACGGAGGCGTGCCCAGACTGTTTGTGGGGCGGGCTGCGGCAGCTGCGTGACGTCACACGCAGCCGCTGCCACCCTAAACATGGCGGGTAGCTAGACTGCGTAGACAGAGGGCTACCCGGCAGGTGCGAAAGCATCGCCGCCTTGTGATGCTTTCTCATGCCTGCGGGAGAAGGGGGCTGGATCTGGCATGCGGAGCGGACTTGCCCTGTGCTGGGCGTCCCCCCGCATGTTAAAGATTTTGATGGTAGATGTGTTTTTTTGCACATCTACAATCAGGTCTGAATTAGGCCCTATATTTTGAAATCTCCAAGCAATAACTTATTATATAACTGCACTCTTATAATTAAAAGGTACAGAATTAATTTCCCTTATTTGGGGTTATAATTCTGTCATCGCTCGGGAGTTGCTGCTTTCAGTATACGTATTCAGTAATATGCTTTTCTATGATGAACATAAAAGAATGTGTGGAGAAAATATCCCTAAATGCAACTAAAATCCTTTGTCCATCAATCATAAGCAGTCACCTTACAAAGAGAATGGTGCAGTACGGAATCCCGAAATAGAACCAGATTCATCATAAGTTTAGTGGAAAAAAATAGGACTTTTTCTTAAGTTTTTCTTCTACTTTTTTTTTTTTTTTACATGAACACTTCAATATATAATTCCTTTAGGGGATGACATAAAAACTATAAAAGAAAGAGATTGGAAAATGGATGAATGTCTATTTTCACAACTCCACTGATTTTCCTAATTTTTTGAAAACTGCTACAACAAAAATACAAGGGCTGATATGCTTGAAATTCATGAGGCAATGAGGTCGAGGAAATAATTTTTTTAATACAAATGTGAAATGTTTTTCCTCTTTTATAACCAATTTTTTTTACATGCCTCCACATAACATATCAATGCTGTTGCTTGCTTTTAAAAGAGGACATTGAACCCCAGTCCAAAGCTAGCTATCTTTGTATTAGTGTTCTCTATATGCTCTCAATGGGATGAATACTTAGTGGGACTAAGTGGCCTTATTCAAAGATGCACACAGTTGCATTTTGGACACAGTGGACTTGTGAAAATATGCTAATGACACTGTTTTATGAGGCGTAGCCATGTGAGACATAAGGGAGCGTGGCCTAGCGGTAGGCGCAATCACGTCCTTCCTATGGCTGCAGCTGATGATGTCGGTACCTGAGTATATAAAAACTCAGGCTCCCGCCGTCCATCAGATAGGGAGCCATTTTAGCTGGGATTGTGGGTTGAGGGAAGGTAGGTCCTGTGGTACCCTGGCATTTGGGGGGCAGGGGGCGTGGCATTGCCATAAGGGTACAATTATTTTAAGGGGCAAAGCACTTTGAAGTGCTCCACCATCTCTGCGGAAGGTTAAAGGCTTGTAAGATAGAGGGGCCCCTCAAAGTGCCCCCTATATATGAGGAGAGGTAGCCCTTGGGAGAGGCATGAAGATGCCTCATGCAAGTGACTGCAGCTGGAGTAACAGAGCTTTCAGTTTCACAGAGAGACCCCTGAATAAGGTATTGCTATTGGCTATGGTATGCTTGCAGTGAGAAGAGAGTGTGCAGTGGAGAGGGCTCCTGTATGGTGTGACATCCTGCAGCAGACCAGTGAGTGATGTCCTCAGAAGAGACACCCATGTCATGTGTAAGAGGTTGAATGCCTCCATGCATACTGAAAAAGCATTTCAGGGTGATGTGAAAGTAACACCTATCAGCGCGGACGTGTACTGCTACATCTGAGAGGCGTGTCATAAAAATGGCTTAAATGTAAATGAGCCCCAAAGTTAGTAAGATCTACTTGTTGAAGAAAAGACTGATATTTTTCAGGATCTGTTTGTGTGTTGTGTTTTACAATAGCTTCCATATACTGTAAGTGGCCACAAGAAACCTTATTTAAAATGCATGTAGTCATAGGGATAATTGTGCTTTATAACCAATGCAGGGAAATGGCGCTGATGAGCCCATTTAAATGTATGTATCTCTAATTTGTTTTTTATCCCAAGAATATAACAGCTATATAATGAGGATAAGGTGCAATCAGGGAGATTCATCGACTATTGATGGCAACTATGCCTCCATGTGATCTATAAAGATAAATCCCTGATTGATAGCCCCTGAGAAGTGTCCCATAGCGAGGGGAGTGGTCATTGTAAGATGGCAGTGTGCCTAGAGGGGAGTCCCTAAGTAACCATATTCTTAAGTAGAAGAGTCCAGCAGTGGAAGGGTTAAAGGCCTGCATAAAGTTGGCAGCACGTCAGATGAAAGGTCCCTGGAAAGTGGAATATATAAAAGCGTCAGAGTCCCTGGATATAGAGGATGTTAGTATGCCTGAAAAAGATGTATGCAGGGAGATGGAAGGAGAGAGGGTCTCTGTGTGATGCGATGTGCCGCACGCTAAGAGTCTGCCATGCGGATGAAGATGAGGGCAATGAATTTCGAATCTGGAGTCCCCTGTATGATGTATGTGTTTGACTGACATGCTATAGAACCACTGTGCCCAGCAACATCGGGTATGTGCTGGCATTTCTCTGCTACAGATATGTCCAGCCTCATCGCTGGTGCATCTAGTCAAACCCATGACTGATTTGCCGCAACTAGCTTGCCTGTCCACAGGCATGTACGAATAGTCTCACCTGCGATCCATAGGGAATGCATTGTATGATTGCGAGTTTGACTATAAGCAAGCAGGTACGAATAGTCGCTGCTGCGATGCGTGTGCAATGCGTATGCCTATCAGTAACGATCAGTAAGGTATTATCTGTATGTCAAATACGTAAGACTGTGCTGGAGGTGTTCATTTGGAGTGGAAACTAGAGATGAGCGGATTCGGTTTTACTCGGTTTTACTCGGTTCTCAAAACGGCATCTTATTGGCTCACGGATGTCACGTGTTTTGGATAGCCAATAAGATGCCGTTTTGAGAACCGAGTAAAACCGAGTAAAACCGAATCCGCTCATCTCTATAATGGAAACTATACAATATCTAACCTTTGTATAGTCATGCTGAAAATTTACAGCATTTACCATCGGCTGTTACAAGTATTGTGCTGGAGGAAGTTTGTGAAGTAGCGCTTCAATATATGGAGGAGTGTAAATAAAGTTTTCCTGTTCATGCATTACGAGATAGTCTGGTGCCCAGGGGCATAGGGAGGGCGGTTCCGGTGGAGCTCGAGCTACAGGCGCCCAAGACAGTACAGGGCGCCGCAGCTCGACTCCGCTGGAACCTCCGCCTGACCGCAAGCAGCTCACAGCCGCAGCTGTCAGTCACTGACAGCTGGAAGCCCGAGCTGCACCTGCATCAAGTCTCCCCTCCCCTCTGCTCCCCTCCCTCCTCTCCACTCACCTCTCTCCTCTCCTCTCCTCCCCTCCCTCCTCCCCTCCGCTCTCCGCCGGTCCGTGACTTGCGTGTGTTTGCGGCGCTACGAGGGGGCACAGCTACAGGGGGCATAATTACTCTGGGCACACCTACTGGGGGCACAACTACTCTGGGCACAGCTACAAGGGGCAAATCTACAGGGGGCACAACTACTCCGGGCAGAGCTACAGGGGGCACATCAACTGGGGGCAAATCTACATGGGGCACAACTACTGGGGGCAAATCTACAGAGGGCATCTACTGGGGGCAAATCTACATGGGGCACAACTACTGGGGGCAGATCTACAGAGGGCACAGCTACAGGGGGCACATCTACTGGGGGCAAATCTACAGGGGGCACAACTACTCCGGGCACACCTACAGGGGGCATATCTACTGGGGGCAAATATACAGGGGAACAACTACTAGGGGCAAGAAAAATAGTTGTCACCAGCGCTTGGTTGCGTAAGAAATATATATAAATATATCACTAAATTAGAGCAATAAAAAATCTAGGACGGTAGGTTAAATTGAAAAAATACATGAATTATATTTAATAGAAACAATGGGGTATATTTACTAAGGTCCCGATTTTGACCGAGATGCCGTTTTTTCATCAAAGTGTCATCTCGGTAATTTACTAAGCAATAATCACGGCAGTGATGAGGGCATTCGTAATTTTTTGGAAGTCCAACAAAAAAAAAACGAATGAATACACCATCGGTCAAAACGCGGCTGTTTAAGTATGAATCTCGGTAATTTACTAAGAAGTGCAAAGCAAAAAAAAAAACAAACACTGCCGTGAAAAATTACAACTCGTAAAAAAGTGCTAAAAAAAAACAGACCTGCTTTTTTAATCCGTGATTGTATAGGCATGCAGGGATCCATGAGATCCGTGCATGTATATCAGTGGGAAGGGGTGGGAAAGTGGTTATTTTCTTTAAAAAAATTGCGTGGGGTCCCCCCTCCTAAGCATAACCAGCCTCGGGCTCTTTGAGCCGATTCTGGTTGCAGAAATATGGGGGAAAAATTGACAGGGGTTCCCCCATATTTAAGCAACCAGCATCGGGCTCTGCGCCTGGTCCTGGTTCCAAAAATACGGGGGACAAAAAGAGTAGGGGTCCCCCGTATTTTTAAAACCAGCACCGGGCTCCACTAGCTGGACAGATAATGCCACAGCCGGGGGTCACTTTTATATAGTGCCCTGCGGCCGTGGCATCAAAAATCCAACTAGTCACCCCTGGCCGGGGTACCCTGGGGGAGTGGGGACCCCTTCAATCAAGGGGTCCCCCCCCAGCCACCCAAGGGCCAGGGGTGAAGCCCGAGGCTGTCCCCCCCATCCAATTGGCTGCGGATGGGGGGCTGATAGCCTTTTGTGAAAATGAAAAGATATTGTTTTTAGTAGCAGTACTACAAGGCCCAGCAAGCCTCCCCCGCATGCTGGTACTTGGAGAACCACAAGTACCAGCATGCGGTGGAAAAACGGGCCCGCTGGTACCTGTAGTACTACTACTAAAAAAATACCCAAAAAAAGACAATACACACACACCTTGAAAGTAAAGTTTTATTACATGCATCCACACAAACATACATACATACTTACCTTATGTTCACACGAGGGTCGGTCCTCTTCTCCAGTAGAATCCAAGGGGTACCTGTTGAATAAATTCTACTCACCAGATCCAGGGTCCCAGGGTCCTCGGGGCAACCATTTGTAATCCAGGTACTTGAATAAAATAACAAAACGGATACCCGAGCCACGAACTGAAAGGGGCCCCATGTTTTCACATGGGACTCCTTTCCCCGAATGCCAGAAACCCACTCTGACTTCTGTCTAAGTGGGTTTCTTCAGCCAATCAGGGAGCGCCACGTTGTAGCACTCTCCTGATCGGCTGTGTGCTCCTGTACTGAGTGACAGGCGGCACACTGCAGTGTTACAATGGAGCGCCTATGCGCTCCATTGTAACCAATGGTGGGAACTTTCTGCCCTGCGGTTGACCTAAAGTGACGTCACCGCTGAGCTGAAAGAAAAAAGAGGTGCAAGATGGAAATGTCCTTGGGCCCTCCCACCCACCCTTATGTTGTATAAACAGGACATGCACACTTTAACCAACCCATCATTTCAGTGACAGGGTCTGCCACACGACTGTGACTGAAATGACGGGTTGATTTGGACCCCCACCAAAAAAAGAAGCAATTAATCTCTCCTTGCACAAACTGGCTCTACAGAGGCAAGATGTCCACCTCATCATCATCCTCCGATTCATCACCGTGTACATCCCCGTCATCACAGATTATCAATTCGTCCCCACTGGAATCCACCATCACAGCTCCCTGTGTACTTTGTGGAGGCAATTGCTGCTGGTGAATGTCTCCACGGAGGAATTGATTATAATTCATTTTAATGAACATCATCTTCTCCACATTTTCTGGAAGTAACCTCGTACGCCGATTGCTGACAAGGTGAGCGGCGGCACTAAACACTCTTTCGGAGTACACACTTGTGGGAGGGCAACTTAGGTAGAATAAAGCCAGTTTGTGCAAGGGCCTCCAAATTGCCTCTTTTTCCTGCCAGTATACGTACGGACTGTCTGACGTGCCTACTTGGATGCGGTCACTCATATAATCCTCCACCATTCTTTCAATGGAGAGAGAATCATATGCAGTGCCAGTAGACGACATGTCCGTAATCGTTGGCAGGTCCTTCAGTCCGGACCAGATGTCAGCATCAGCAGTCGCTCCAGACTGCCCTGCATCACCGCCAGCGGGTGGGCTCGGAATTCTGAGCCTTTTCCTCGCACCCCCAGTTGCGGGAGAATGTGAAGGAGGAGATGTTGACAGGTCGCATTCCGCTTGACTTGACAATTTTCTCACCAGCAGTTCTTTGAACCCCTGCAGACTTGTGTCTGCCGGAAAGAGAGATCCAAGGTAGGTTTTAAATCTAGGATCGAGCACGGTGGCCAAAATGTAGTGCTCTGATTTCAACAGATTGACCACCCGTGAATCCTTGTTAAGCGAATTAAGGGCTCCATCCACAAGTCCCACATGCCTAGCGGAATCGCTCAGTGTTAGCTCCTCCTTCAATGTCTCCAGCTTCTTCTGCAAAAGCCTGATGAGGGGAATGACCTGACTCAAGCTGGCAGTGTCTGAACTGACTTCACGTGTGGCAAGTTCAAAAGGTTGCAGAACCTTGCACAACGTTGAAATCATTCTCCACTGCGATTGAGACAGGTGCATTCCACCTCCTATATCGTGGTCAGTTGTATAGGCTTGAATGGCCTTTTGCTGCTCCTCCAACCTCTGAAGCATATAGAGGGTTGAATTCCACCTCGTTACCACTTCTTGCTTCAGATGATGGCAGGGCAGGTTCAGGCGTTTTTGGTGTTGCTCCAGTCTTCTGTACATGGTGCCTGTACGCCGAAAGTGTCCCGCAATTCTTCTGGCCACCGACAGCATCTCTTGCACGCCCCTGTCGTTTTTTAAATAATTCTGCACCACCAAATTCAAGGTATGTGCAAAACATGGGACGTGCTGGAATTTTCCCAGATTTAATGCACACACAATATTGCTGGCGTTGTCCGATGCCACAAATCCACAGGAGAGTCCAATTGGGGTAAGCCATTCTGCGATGATCTTTCTCAGTTGCCGTAAGAGGTTTTCAGCTGTGTGCGTATTCTGGAAAGCGGTGATACAAAGCGTAGCCTGCCTAGGAAAGAGTTGGCGTTTGCGAGATGCTGCTACTGGTGCCGCCGCTGCTGTTCTTGCGGCGGGAGTCAATACATCTACCCAGTGGGCTGTCACAGTCATATAGTCCTGAGTCTGCCCTGCTCCACTTGTCCACATGTCCATGGTTAAGTGGACATTGGGTACAACTGCATTTCTCTAACGTCCTAGTGGATGCTGGGAACTCCGTAAGGACCATGGGGAATAGCGGGCTCCGAAGGAGGCTGGGCACTCTAGAAAGATCTTAGACTACCTGGTGTGCACTGGCTCCTCCCACTATGACCCTCCTCCAAGCCTCAGTTAGATTTCGTGCCCGGCCGAGGTTGGATGCACACTAGGGGCTCTCCTGAGCTCTTAGAAAGTTATAGTCTTAGAATTTTTTTTTTTTTTTTTTCAGTGAGACCTGCTGGCAACAGGCTCACTGCAGCGAGGGACTAAGGGGAGAAGAAGCGAACTCGCCTGCTTGCAGCCGGATTGGGCTTCTTAGGCTACTGGACACCATTAGCTCCAGAGGGATCGACCGCAGGCCCAGCCTTGATGTTCGGTCCCGGAGCCGCGCCGCCGTCCCCCTTACAGAGCCAGAAGCAGGAAGATGGTCCGGAAAATCGGCGGCATGAAGACATCCTGTCTTCACCAAGGTAGCGCACAGCACTGCAGCTGTGCGCCATTGCTCCTCATACACACTTCACACTCCGGTCACTGAGGGTGCAGAGCGCTGGGGGGGGGCGCTCTGAGGCAGCAATAAAAACACCTTGGCTGGCTAAAATACCTCAATATATAGCCCCTGGGGCTATATATGAGGTAAATACCCCTGCCAGAATCCCAAAATAAGCGGGAGAATAGGCCGCGAAAAAGGGGCGGAGCCTATCTCCTCAGCACACTGGCGCCATTTTTCCCTCACAGCTCGGCTGGAAGGAAGCTCCCTGGCTCTTCCCTGCAATTCTACAATACAGTAAGAGGGAAAAAGAGAGGGGGGGCACTAAATTGGCACTGTATACAGTATAAGCAGCTATTAGGGACATAACTCAGTTAGTCCCTGTATATATATAGCGCTCTGGTGTGTGCTGGCATACTCTTACTCTGTCCCCCCAAAGGGCTTTTGTGGGTCCTGTCCTCTATTTGAGCATTCCCTGTGTGTGTGGAGTGTGTCGGTACGGCTGTGTCGACATGTTTGAGGAGGATAATGATGTGGAGGGGGAGCAGATGCCTTTAGCAGAGATGTCACCCCCTGCGGGGCAGACACCGGAGTGGATGGTATTATGGCAAGAAATGAGTGCACGTATAGACTCCTTACATAAAAAATTTGACGACATGCCGACTGTGGGACAGCCGAGTCTTCAGCTCGTGCCGGTCCAAGGGTCTCAAAAGTCATCAGGGGCTCTAAAACGCCCGTTATCTCAGGTGGCACAAGTAGATGTCGACACGGATACTGACGCCAGTGTCGACGACGATGAGTCAAATTTAATGCCCGTTAAGGCCATTCGCTGCATGATTGAGGCAATGAAAGAGGTGTTAAATATTTCTGATTTACATCCAGGTACCACAAAAAAGGGTATTATGTTTGGGGAGAAAAAACTACCTGTAGTTTTTCCCCCGTCAGATGAATTAAATGAAGTGTGTGAAGAAGCGTGGGCTTCCCCTGATAAGAAATTGGTGATTCCTAAGAAATTACTAATGGCGTTCCCTTTCCCGCCAGAGGATAGGTTACGTTGGGAAACACCCCCGAGGGTGGATAAAGCGCTCACACGTTTGTCAAAAAAGGTGGCACTACCGTCCCAGGATACGGCCGCCCTTAAGGAACCTGCTGATAGAAGGCAGGAGGCGATCCTGAAGTCTGTATATACACACTCAGGCATTATACTCAGACCAGCAATTGCGTCAGCTTGGATGTGCAGTGCTGCCGCTGCATGGTCAGATAACCTGTCAGAAAATATTGACACACTAGACAGAGACACGATCCTGTTAACAATTGACCATATCAAAGACTCAGTCTTATACATGAGAGATGCACAGAGGGAAATCTGCCGGCTGGCATCTAAAGTAAGTGCACTATCTATCTCTGCTAGGAGATGCTTATGGACTCGCCAGTGGACTGGAGATGCAGATTCCAAAAGGCACATGGAAGTTTTGCCTTATAAAGGGGAGGAATTATTTGGGGATGGTCTCTCCGACCTAGTTTCCACAGCAACGTCTGGGAAGTCAGCATTTTTACCCCATGTCCCCTCACAGCCTAAGAAGGCGCCATTTTATCAGGTTCAGTCCTTTCGATCCCAGAAAAATAAGCGGGGAAAAGGAGGGTCTTTTCTGTCTAGAGGCAGAGGCAGGGGAAAAAGGCTGCAGCAAACAGCAGGTTCCCAGGAACAAAAGTCCTCCCCCGCTTCCTCTTCCAAGTCCGCCGCATGACGGTGGGGCTTCACAAGCGGAGCCAGGTACGGTGGGGGCCCGCCTCAGGAATTTCAGCGATCAGTGGGTTCGCTCACAGGTAGATCCCTGGATCCTTCAAATAGTATCTCAGGGATACAGGCTGGAATTCGAGGCGATTCCACCCCGCCGTTTCCTAAAATCCGCCTTGCCGATTGCTCCCTCAGACAGGGAGGCAGTGCTAGCGGCAATTCACAAGCTGTATTCCCAGCAGGTGATAATCAAGGTACCCCTACTTCAACAAGGCCGGGGTTACTATTCCACACTATTTGTGGTACCGAAACCGGACGGTTCGGTGAGACCCATTCTAAATTTGAAGTCCTTGAACACATACATAAAAAAATTCAAGTTCAAGATGGAATCGCTCAGGGCGGTTATTGCAAGCCTGGACGAGGGGGATTACATGGTATCCCTGGACATCAAGGATGCTTACCTGCATGTCCCCATTTACAATTCTCACCAGGAGTACCTCAGATTTGTGGTACAGGATTGCCATTACCAATTCCAGACGCTGCCGTTTGGACTCTCCACGGCACCGAGGGTATTTACCAAGGTTATGGCGGAAATGATGATACTCCTTCGAAAAAAGGGAGTTTTAATTATCCCATACTTGGACGATCTCCTAATAAAGGCACGATCCAAGGAACAGTTGTTAGTGGGAGTAGCACTATCTCAGGAAGTGCTGAGCCAGCACGGTTGGATTCTGAATATCCCAAAGTCACAGCTGGTCCCCACGACACGTCTAATGTTCCTGGGAATGATTCTGGACACGGCCCAGAAAAAAGTGTTTCTCCCGGAGGAGAAAGCCAGGGAGTTGTCTTCTCTAGTCAGAGACCTCCTAAAACCAAAACAGGTATCGGTGCATCACTGCACGCGGGTCCTGGGAAAGATGGTAGCTTCTTACGAAGCAATTCCATTCGGCAGGTTCCATGCCAGAATCTTTCAGTGGAACCTGTTGGACAAGTGGTCCGGATCGCATCTTCAGATGCATCGTTTAATAACCCTGTCTCCACGAACCAGGGTGTCTCTTCTGTGGTGGCTGAACAGTGCTCATCTTCTGGAGGGCCGCAGATTCGGCATACAGGACTGGGTCCTGGTGACCACGGATGCCAGCCTACGGGGCTGGGGGGCAGTCACAAAGGGAAGAAATTTCCAGGGACTATGGTCAAGTCAGGAGACTGCCCTTCACATAAATATTCTGGAACTAAGGGCCATTTACAATGCCCTAAGTCAAGCAAAATCCCTGCTTCTACACCAGCCGGTGCTGATCCAGTCAGACAACATCACGGCAGTCGCCCATGTGAATCGACAAGGCGGCACAAGAAGCAGGACAGCGATGGCAGAAGCCACAAAAATTCTCCGATGGGCGGAGAATCATGTACTAGCACTGTCAGCAGTGTTCATCCCGGGAGTGGACAACTGGGAAGCAGACTTTCTCAGCAGGCACGACCTCCACCCGGGAGAGTGGGGACTTCATCCAGAAGTCTTCAAAATGATTGTAAATCAATGGGGTCGTCCACAGGTGGACATGATGGCGTCCCGCATAAACAAAAAACTAGAGAAGTATTGCGCCAGGTCAAGAGACCCTCAGGCGATAGCGGTGGACGCCCTAGTGACACCGTGGGTGTACCGGTCAGTATATGTGTTCCCTCCTCTACCTCTCATACCAAAGGTACTGAGAATAATAAGAAAGCGAGGAGTAAACACAATTCTCGTGGTTCCGGATTGGCCAAGAAGAGCGTGGTACCCGGAACTTCAAGAGATGATCTCAGAGGACCCTTGGTCCCTGCCGCTCAGACAGGACCTGCTACAGCAGGGCCCCTGCCTGTTCCAAGACTTACCGCGGCTGCGTTTGACGGCATGGCGGTTGAACGCCGGATCCTGAAGGAAAAGGGCATTCCGGAGGAAGTCATTCCTACGCTTATTAAAGCCAGGAAAGATGTTACGGCAAAACATTATCACCGCATATGGCGGAAATATGTTGCATGGTGCGAGGCCAAAAAGGCCCCAACAGAGGAATTTCAACTGGGTCGATTTCTACATTTCCTGCAAGCAGGAGTGAATATGGGCCTAAAACTAGGCTCCATTAAAGTACAGATCTCGGCTCTGTCGATTTTCTTTCAAAAGGAACTAGCTTCAGTACCTGAAGTTCAGACATTTGTGAAAGGAGTGCTGCATATTCAGCCCCCATTTGTGCCTCCTGTGGCACCGTGGGATCTCAACGTGATGTTGAATTTCTTGAAATCACATTGGTTTGAGCCACTAAAAACCGTGGATCTGAAATATCTCACGTGGAAAGTGGTCATGTTATTGGCCTTGGCATCAGCCAGGCGAGTGTCAGAATTGGCGGCTTTATCATGTAAAAGCCCTTATCTGATTTTTCATATGGATAGGGCAGAATTGAGGACTCGTCCCCAGTTTCTCCCTAAGGTGGTGTCAGCGTTTCACCTGAACCAGCCTATTGTGGTGCCTGCGGCTACTAAGGATTTGGAGGACTCCAAGTTGCTAGACGTTGTCAGGGCCCTGCAAATATATGTTTCCAGGACGGCTGGAGTCAGAAAATCTGACTCGCTGTTTATCCTATATGCACCCAACAAGCTGGGTGCTCCTGCTTCTAAGCAGACTATTGCTCGTTGGATTTGTAGTACAATTCAGCTTGCACATACTGTGGCAGGCCTGCCACAGCCTAAATCTGTCAATGCCCATTCCACAAGGAAGGTGGGCTCATCTTGGGCGGCTGCCCGAGGGGTCTCGGCTTTACAACTTTGCCGAGCAGCTACTTGGTCAGGGGCAAACACGTTTGCAAAATTCTATAAATTTGATACCCTGGCTGAGGAGGACCTGGAGTTCTCTCATTCGGTGCTGCAGAGTCATCCGCACTCTCCCGCCCGTTTGGGAGCTTTGGTATAATCCCCATGGTCCTTACGGAGTTCCCAGCATCCACTAGGACGTTAGAGAAAATAAGAATTTACTCACCGGTAATTCTGTTTCTCGTAGTCCGTAGTGGATGCTGGGCGCCCATCCCAAGTGCGGTCTATCTGCAATACTTGTACATAGTTATTGTTAACTAAATCGGGTTATTGTTGAGCCGTCTGTTGAGAGGCTCTATCGTTTCATACTGTTAACTGGGTTTCATATCACGAGTTGTTCGGTGTGATTGGTGTGGCTGGTATGAGTCTTACCCGGGATTCAAAATCCTTCCTTATTGTGTACGCTCGTCCGGGCACAGTACCTAACTGAGGCTTGGAGGAGGGTCATAGTGGGAGGAGCCAGTGCACACCAGGTAGTCTAAGATCTTTCTAGAGTGCCCAGCCTCCTTCGGAGCCCGCTATTCCCCATGGTCCTTACGGAGTTCCCAGCATCCACTACGGACTACGAGAAACAGAATTACCGGTGAGTAAATTCTTATTTTTTTAGGACACTGGTGAGTCTTTTTCTGAGGTCTGTGTACATTTTCGGTATCGCCTGCCTAGAGAAATGGAACCTAGATGGTATTTGGTACCGGGGACACAGTACCTCAAACAAGTCTATAGTTGGCTCTGCAGTAATGATGGATACCGGAACCACGTTTCTCACCACCCAGGATGCCAAGGCCTCAGTTATCCGCTTTGCAGCAGGATGACTGCTGTGATATTTCATCTTCCTCGCAAAGGACTGTTGGACAGTCAATTGCTTGGTGGAAGTAGTAAAAGTCGTCTTACGACTTCCCCTCTGGGATGACCATCGACTCCCAGCAGCAACAACAGCAGCGCCAGCAGCAGTAGGCGTTACATGCAAGGATGCATCGGAGGAATCCCAGGCAGGAGAGGACTCGTCAGAATTGCCAGTGACATGGCCTGCAGGACTATTGGCATTCCTGGGGAAGGAGGAAATTGACACTGAGGGAGTTGGTGGGGTGGTTTGCGTGAGCTTGGTTACAAGAGGAAGGGATTTACTGGTCAGTGGACTGCTTCCGCTGTCGCCCAAAGTTTTTGAACTTGTCACTGACTTATGATGAATGCGCTGCAGGTGACGTATAAGGGAGGATGTTCCGAGGTGGTTAACGTCCTTACCCCTACTTATTACAGCTTGACAAAGGCAACACACGGCTTGACACCTGTTGTCCGCATTTCTGTTTAAATACTTCCACACCGAAGAGCTGATTTTTTTGGTATTTTCACCAGGCATGTCAATGGCCATATTCCTCCCACGGACAACAGGTGTCTCCCCGGGTGCCTGACTTAAACAAACCACCTCACCATCAGAATCCTCCTTGTCAATTTCCTCCCCAGCGCCAGCAACACCCATATCCTCCTCATCCTGGTGTACTTCAACATTGACATCTTCAATCTGACTATCAGGAACTGGACTGCTGGTGCTCCTTCCAGCACTTGCAGGGGGCGTGCAAATGGTGGAAGGCGCATGCTCTTCACGTCCAGTGTTGGGAAGGTCAGGCATCGCAACCGACACAATTGGACTCTCCTTGTGGATTTGTGATTTCGAAGAACGCACAGTTCTTTGCTGTGCTTTTGCCAGCTTAAGTCTTTTCATTTTTCTAGCGAGAGGCTGAGTGCTTCCATCCTCATGTGAAGCTGAACCACTAGCCATGAGCATAGGCCAGGGCCTCAGCCGTTCCTTGCCACTCCGTGTGGTAAATGGCATATTGGCAAGTTTACGCTTCTCCTCCGACGATTTTATTTTAGATTTTTGAGTCCTTTTTTACTGATATTTTGTGTTTTGGATTTTACATGCTCTGTACTATGACATTGGGCATCGGCCTTGGCAGACGACGTTGATGGAATTTCATCGTCTCGGCCATGACTAGTGGCAGCAGCTTCAGCACGAGGTGGAAGTGGATCTTGATCTTTCCCTATTTTTGGAACCTCAACATTTTTGTTCTCCATATTTTAATAGGCACAACTAAAAGGCACCTCAGGTAAACAGTGGAGATGGATGGATACTAGTATACTTATGGATGACGAGTGACTGACGACACAGAGGTAGCTACAGCCGTGGACTACCGTACTGCGTCTGCTAGTATAGAGATGATAATGATATAAAAAATATATATATATCACTACTGCAGGTATATATAATATAATGACGGACCTGCTGGACACTGTCAGCAGACTCCTAAACTACTAGTATGAAGAAGATAGAAAAATAAACCCCACCACAGGTAGGTATACAATTATGGACGAGCACTAACGACACAGAGGTAGCTACAGCCGTGGACTACCGTACTGCGTCTGCTAGTATAGAGATGATAATTATATAAAAAATATATATATATCACTACTGCAGGTATATATAATATAATGACGGACCTGCTGGACACTGTCAGCAGACTCCTAAACTACTAGTATGAAGAAGATAGAAAAATAAACCCCACCACAGGTAGGTATACAATTATGGACGAGCACTGACGACACAGAGGTAGCTACAGCCGTGGACTACCGTACTGCGTCTGCTAGTATAGAGATGATAATGATATAAAAAATATATATATATCACTACTGCAGGTATATATAATATAATGACGGACCTGCTGGACACTGTCAGCAGACTCCTAAACTACTAGTATGAAGAAGATAGAAAAATAAACCCCACCACAGGTAGGTATACAATTATGGACGAGCACTGACGACACAGAGGTAGCTACAGCCGTGGACTACTGTACTGCGTCTGCTAGTATAGAGATGATAATGATATAAAAAATATATATATATCACTACTGCAGGTATATATAATATAATGACGGACCTGCTGGACACTGTCAGCAGACTCCTAAACTACTAGTATGAAGAAGATAGAAAAATAAACCCCACCACAGGTAGGTATACAATTATGGACGAGCACTGATGACACAGAGGTAGCTACAGCTGTGGACTACCGTACTGCGTCTGCTAGTATAGAGATGATAATGATATAAAAAATATATATATATCACTACTGCAGGTATATATAATATAATGACGGACCTGCTGGACACTGTCAGCAGACTCCTAAACTACTAGTATGAAGAAGATAGAAAAATAAACCCCACCACAGGTAGGTATACAATTATGGACGAGCACTGACGACACAGAGGTAGCCACAGCCGTGGACTACCGTACTGCGTCTGCTAATATAGAGATGATAAAGATGATAGAGATGAACAAAAAAAATATAACACTACTGCAGGTAAATATTTATATAATATAATGAATGACGGACCTGCTGGACACTGTCAGCAGAATGCGTTTATAGAATAAATAAAAAAAACACACCACAGGAGTGTTTAACTTTTTCAGGCAGACAATATACTGGTGGTCACTGGTCAGTCACACTGGCAGCAAAAGTGTGCACTGTACTCCTGCTATAACTGCACCCCAGTCTCCCCCACAATTCAGCTGTGTGAGCAGTGAGCACTCAGCACAGTCAGATATACATAGATGATATTATCATGCAGCACACTGAGGCTGAGCACAGATATGGTATGTGACTGTGTATCGCTTTTTTCAGGCAGAGAACGGATTATATTAAATAATAAATAAAACTGGTGGTGGTCACTAGTAACTATCAGCAAAACTCTGCACTCTCTGAGTACTCCTAATGCTCCCCAAAATTACTAAGTTAGTAGTAAATAAACTCAAGTGTCTCTATCTATTCTAACGGAGAGGACGCCAGCCACGTCCTCTCCCTATCAATCTCAATGCACGTGTGAAAATGGCGGCGACGCGCGGCTCCTTATATAGAATCCGAGTCTCGCGATAGAATACGAGCCTCGCGAGAATCCGACAGCGGGATGATGACGTTCGGGCGCGCTCGGGTTAACCGAGCAAGGCGGGAAGATCTGAGTCTGCCTCGGACCCGTGTAAAAAGGCTGAAGTTCGGGGGGGGGGTTCGGATTCCGAGGAACCGAACCCGCTCATCTCTATTAAAAACACAAATGTCTTTGAAACATAATTAAAAAGCAAAAAATCATTCATAAGTCGTGACACATTCATATGTCCCCTCAATAGAGAAATTATATCATACCCCGGCTAGGACTCCCTAATACAGAGGTTCTCAAACTCGGCCCTCAGGACCCCACACAGTAAATGTTTTGCAGGTAACCCAGCAGGTGCACAGGTGTATTAATTACTCACTGACACATTTTAAAAGGTCCACAGATGGAGCTAATTATTTCACTTGCGATTCTGTGAGGAGACCTGCAAAAAATGCACTGTGTGGGCCCCCGAGGACCGAGTTTGAGAACCTCTGCCCTAATATATATATAGGGAGTCCTAGCCGGGGTATGATATAATTTCTCTATTGAGGGGACATATGAACGTGTCACGACTTATGAATAATTTTTTGCTTTTTAATTATGTTTCAAAGACATTTGTGATTTTAAGACATTGTTTCTATTAAATATAATTCATGTATTTTTTCAATTTAACCTACCGTCCTAGATTTTTTATTGCTCTAAGTTAGTGATATATTTATATATATTTCTTACGCAACCAAACGCTGGTGACAACTATTTTTCTTGTATTTATTTCTTTGGGGACTTACCACCCCCTACACCAGCAGCTTTTGACAGCGCACTCCTACAAACTTTAACTATTGGGGGCAAATCTACAGAGGGCACAGCTACAGGGGGCACAACTACTGGGTCCATAACTACAGGGGGCATAACTGTGGCCACGCCCCTTCCCTATGAAGCCACGCTCCTATTTTTTGTTGCGCACCTTTGGCGTGCACTATGTTTAACCTATGGGTGTGGGGGGGAGGGGCGCCAAAGGAAACTTTCGCCCTGGATGCAACAAGGTCTAGAACCGGCCCTGGTGGCCACGCCCCCAATTCAGTACAGGGGAGGGGGCGCCGAAACATACCTTGCTCCAGGCACCATGACACCTTGCTACACCTCTGCTGGTGCCCAACATTTCTTTGTTGCACTGCACCAGCTGTTCATGTGTGTCCCCTCCATCAGGTACTTTGTGCTAAGCACCCGAGTATTTGGGGGCCTTGCTGATCATAGACAGCATACCGACGCCACAGCTTGAACAGAGAATAGCAACCGCAAGGGGTGAGACACACTACATTCAGTTACCCCAAGTAAGTGTACCACAGCACCAGTAGGGTTATACAAATTCACTTCCACAAGTAAACCTCAAAGCCTCGTTAAGCTACCTGACTGGACTGCACACACATTCCCCACAGGCCCAAAAACAAAAGCCCCATGCACAGCAGCACCAAGTTACTACAAGTCCCAGGCACTGCATGACAACCCCAGGAATGTGAAGTTATAATAGACACCCAGAACACTTAGAAAATAAGGGATACCTCAACACATATGTGGGACATTAGGCTCCAAAATGTTTAGAGCATATACTGAAGTGCTCAGGCACATTGGGAAGTGTGTTACAAATACCAGACTAGCACTGAGACGCTATCATGGCCACGTGTTGCAGCACAGAGAGAAACAAGCACAATGTGTTTTCAGCTAAAAACTGTCACAGCAAACACATTTACAGTACCAGAGCTTCCGTATGATGGCTGTAGGGAAGCACATATGCAGGATTTATATCTAAAATGGGGTTCATAAAATTAGAAGGTGCAGAAAATTACACTGCATGGAAATTTGCTATGGAAATGCAACCCAGGAAACACTGTGGAAAGTAACACTAGAGCCTGGTGACAGTCCAAGCCCAAATGATGCAGAGAGAGCCACAGGTGCCATATATTCCATAATTCATGGAAAAATGTCTACTAGAGCTGTGTGTACAGCACTGCAAGAAGCATATCAGGTTTATGTCTCATGACGAGAATACATTTAAGATGTGCATTGTATCATATAAAGTTACATCAGTGCAAATAAGTGCCATAATTGCCACATGATACGTCCCAAAGCAAGCAGAGAAAAGCAAATCCAGTGCAAAACCAGAAATGGGATGGCAAAGATCAGTCAGTGTTACAGATAACCACAGAAAAGATTATTGGTATATCAATTCAGGAGCAATAAGACATTTCAGCTGCAATGAGAAGTGGTTCACTAAGCTGAGTGTGATCCTATCACAATCAATGGAATAGACCAGTAGTTCTCAAACTCGGTCCTCAGGACCCCACACAGTGCATGCTTTGCAGGTAACCCAGTAGGTGCATAGGTGTATTAATTAATCACTGACACATTTTAAAAGATCCACAGGTGGAGCTCATTATTTCAGTTGAGATTCTGTGAGGAGACCTGCAAACATGCACTGTGTGGGGTCCTGAGGACCGAGTATGAGAACCTGTGGAATCAAACGTTGACATCCACAAAAGTTAGGACAATGAAAGTTCACTTCAGAATTGGATCAAGAACAAAAGTCACAGAAATACAAAATGTATTTTGTGTACCAGAGATGGAAACAAATCTTATTGCAATTAGTGTCCTAAAACCGAGAGGCCGCATAGCTACTTTATCCAAAGTAAAGTGCATTGCGAGAAACAGAAGTGGAACAATTATCACTACAGTGTTCAAAAGTTGCAGAATGGGATGGTCACAGGAATGTCAGTTACTAATACCCCTTTTCCACCTGAGTACTGGGTCCGATCCAGGATGTTTAACCCGGCTACAACAAGTGTCGGCCCCGCCGTTTCCACTGCACTTCGACATTGGGTTATTCCTGGGTCGGATCTGTTTCCACTTAACCCGGGAAAGCCCTGTAAAAGCCTATTGATGTCATTAAAAATTTACTTTTTACTGTCTCATCAAGATGATGTCACGAAAAGGAACAAAAGGGAGTGGTGGGGCCTGCAAACAGCAAGCATTGCAGCAATGTAGACCAATGCAGTAGCTGTGTCTAGCATGGAGTTGCAGACTGCTGTTTTTTGCAGCTTATATTTGCTACAGACAGCTTGATGCAGTTTCTCACCTTGTGCTACCTACTGCTGAGCTGGAGAAGGAGGGCACAATTCTTTGCCAAGAGGGCTAGCTCTCGACGCAATTATTTGAAAAGGAGGAGAGTGCTGATATCAGCCACTCTCATAAGAATGAGCTCTACACCAAGCCGAAGAATGTGGGTGAGAGTTCGCAGACATGGAGAAGCATTCACACAGACCATGTTAGCATATCAGGAGGAGCAGTGGATGGCACATTTCAGGATGTCTCCTGCTACATTCGACTATATTTTGGAACTACTGTCCCCCACAATCAGCAAGCAAACCACCAGGTTCCAGAAGACCATTGAGCCGAGCAGGAGATTAGTGATTGCTCTCTGGTGGTATGCTACCCCTGGAGAGTATTGCACAATTTCCTGTTTATTTGGAGTAGGGATTGGCATGGTCTGCAAGATTGTCTACCAGGTCACGCGGGCATTGCTGGATACCATGTACCATCGTTTTATTTCCTTGCCACAAGGACAGCGGCTAGATGAGACTGTAAAAGGATTTAAAAAAGCGTGGCTACCCACAGTGTGCTGGTGCCATAGATGGCACCAGCCCCATCATCCCCATCACTGCCCCCTGTGACAACCCAGTAGACTACTACAATAATCCTCAAACATCACATGATGCAAAGGAAAAAAGAGGTGCAATGAGGTAGCTGTGTGACTAAGCTAAGCGACCCAAGGGGCCGACACAAACACCTGGCCCATCTAGAAGAAGCACTGCAGTGTCAGACAGGATGGCAGTTTTAAAATATAGTCCCCAAACAGCACATGATGCAAAGAAAAAAAGAGGTGCACCAAGGTCGCTGGATGGCTAAGCTAAGCGACCCAAGTGGCCGACACAAACACCTGGCCCATCTAGGAGTTGCACTGCAGTATCAGACAGGATGGCAGATTTAAAAAATAGTCCCCAAACAGTACATGATGCAAAGAAAAAAAGAGGTGCAATGAGGTAGCTGTGTGACTAAGCTAAGCAACCCAAGTGGCCGACACAAACACCTGGCCCATCTAGGAGTGGCACTGCAGTGTCAGACAGGATGGCAGATTTAAAAAATAGTCCCCAAACAGTACATGATGCAAAGAAAAAAAGAGGTGCAATGAGGTAGCTGTGTGACTAAGCTAAGCAACCCAAGTGGCCGACACAAACACCTGGCCCATCTAGGAGTGGCACTGCAGTGTCAGACAGGATGGCAGATTTAAAAAATAGTCCCCAAACAGCACATGATGCAAAGAAAAAAAGAGGTGCAATGAGGTAGCTGTGTGACTAAGCTAAGCGATCCAAGTGGCCGACACAAACACCTGGCCCATCTAGGAGTTGCACTGCAGTGTCAGACAGGATGGCAGATTTAAAAAATAGTCCCCAAACAGCACATGATGCAAAGAAAAAAAGAGGTGCACCAAAGTCGCTGGATGGCTAAGCTAAGCGACCCAAGGGGCCGACACAAACACCTGGCCCATCTAGGAGTGGCACTGCAGTGTCAGATAGGATGGCAGATTTATAAAATAGTCCTCAAACAGCACATGATGCAAAGAAAAAAAGAGTTGCAATGAGGTAGCTGTGTGACTAAGCTAAGCGACCCAAGTGGCCGACACAAACACCTGGCCCATCTAGAAGTTGCACTGCAGTGTCAGACAGGATGGCAGATTTAAAAAATAATCCCCAAACAGCACATGATGCAAAGAAAAAAAGAGGTGCAATGAGGTAGCTGTGTGACTAAGCTAAGCGACCCAAGTGGCCGACACAAACACCTGGCCCACCTAGGAGTGGCACTGCAGTGTCAGACAGGATGGCAGATTTAAAAAATAGTCCCCAAACAGCACATGATGCAAAGAAAAAAAGAGGCGCAATGAGGTAGCTGTGTGACTACGCTAAGCAACCCAAGTGGCCGACACAAACAACTGGCCCATCTAGGAGTGGCACTGCCTCTGACGAAGCTAACTGGCGAAACGCCGCATTAGGCTTTCATAGCACATGTGAAAATGACTTGTTCTATGTTGTAACTGCATTGCATATATTATCATGGATCAGGTGTAAATATACTTAGACCCACAGTTCCGACTTATCTGGTGCATATCTGCCCCACAGTGGTAGGAAGTGAAAGTGTTTAGCATACAGGAATTATATATGCATTTCCCATAATTCCTGGTACCAATACAGTTTGGTCATAAGGGAAACATAAGTGACAGTATTCTCCTAGATTACTGAATTAGGTAATTGAACAGAGAATTTGTACACTCTATATATATTCCATTTCTTTATACCAATTAACTCCATTTATAAGGATGGTACCCATTGCTATTTTATTCACAACACTTTTCTCCTTCAGTGTACTAGCTTAATCTGAGATCTGGGAACTACCCATTATCCTCCATCCCTATGGTACAAAAATAGACATAATATATACCAATCGATACCATTAAATTTATACGATAGGAGGGATCTCAGCTCTATAGGAGGACCAAAACTCAAACAAATAAAGATATATTTAAATTATCACCTGAGTGTTCACCCACATAAGACCTAACAAGTGGGCTCTAGCACATATTAAACTGTCATAAATACAGAATTGCCCTTTGTGGCCAATTATTCTAACTGTGAGGTCAAAAGACCAAGGTATATGACACTTTATGAGGATTCTGGGGACTCCGCCCACTTGGGTAGATAACAAGACACATAATTATACAATGAGGCAGCTGTGTGACTAAGCTAAGCGACCCAAGTGGCCGACACAAACACCTGGCCCATCTAGGGGTTGCACTGCAGTGTCAGACAGGATGGCAGATTTAAAAAATAGTCCCCAAACAGCACAAGATGCAAAGAAAAAAAGAGGTACACCAAGGTCGCTGGATGGCTAAGCTAAGCGACCCAAGTGGCCGACACAAACACCTGGCCCATCTAGGAGTGGCACTGCAGTGTCAGACAGGATGGCAGATTTAAAAAATAGTCCCCAAACAGCACATGATGCAAAGAAAAAAAGAGGTGCAATGAGGTAGCTGTGTGACTAAGCTAAGCGACCCAAGTGGCCGACACAAACACCTGGCCCATCTAGGAGTTGCACTGCAGTGTCAGACAGGATGGCAGATTTAAAAAATAGTCCCCAAACAGCACATGATGCAAAGAAAAAAAGAGGTGCAATGAGGTAGCTGTGTGACTAAGCTAAGTGACCCAAGTGGCCGACACAAACACCTGGCCCATCTAGGAGTGGCACTGCAGTGTCAGACAGGATGGTAGATTTAAAAAAATAATCCCCAAACAGCACATGATGCAAAGAAAAAAAGAGGTGCAATGAGGTAGCTATGTGACTAAGCTAAGCGACCCAAGTGGCCGACACAAACACCTGGCCCATCTAGGAGTGGCACTGCAGTGTCAGACAGGATGGCAGATTTAAAAAATAGTCCCCAAACAGCACATGATGCAAAGAAAAAAAGAGGTGCACCAAGGTCGCTGGATGGCTAAGCTAAGCGACCCAAGTGGCCGACACAAACACCTGGCCCATCTAGTAGTGGCACTGCAGTTTTCTAGCGAGAGGATGAGTGATTCCATCCTCATGTGAATCTGAACCACTAGCCATTAACATAGGCCAGGGCCTCAGCCGTTCCTTGCCACTCCGTGTCGTAAATAGCATATTGGCAAGTTTACGCTTCTCATCAGACGCTTTTAATTTGGATTTTTGGGTCATTTTACTGAACTTTTGTAGTATACTTGATGACACAGAGGTAGAGCATTGGACTACTGTACCATACTGCTATATATATATATATACTGGTGGTCAGCAAAATTCTGCACTGTCCTCCTATTATATACTGCGCACAACTAAAATGCAGCACAGGTATGGATGCAAAGTATACTTGACGAAACAGACGTGGAGCAGTGGACTACTGTACCATACTGCTATATATATATACTGGTGGTCAGCAAAATTCTGCACTGTCCTCCTACTATATACTGCGCACAACTAAAATGCAGCACAGGTATGGATGCATAGTATACTTGACGAAACAGACGTAGAGCAGTGGACTACTGTACCATACTGCTATATAGATATATATATACTGGTGGTCAGCAAAATTCTGCACTGTCCTCCTACTATATACTGTGCACAACTAAAATGCAGCACAGGTATGGATGCATAGTATACTTGACGACACAGAGGTAGAGCAGTGGACTACTGTACCGTACTGCTATATATATATATATATATACTGGTGGTCAGCAAAATTCTGCACTGTCCTCCTACTATATACTGCGCAAACCTAAAATGCAGCACAGGTATGGATGCATAGTATACTTGACGACACAGAGGTAGAGCAGTGGACTACTGTACCGTACTGCTATATATATATATATACTGGTGGTCAGCAAAATTCTGCACTGTCCTCCTACTATATACTGCGCACAACTAAAATGCAACACAGGTATGGATGCATAGTATACTTGACGACACAGAGGTAGAGCAGTGGACTACTGTACCATACTGCTATATATATATACTGGTGGTCAGCAAAATTCTACACTGTCCTCCTACTATATACTGCGCACAACTAAAATGCAGCACAGGTATGGATGCATAGTATACTTGACGACACAGAGGTAGAGCAGTGGACTACTGTACCGTACTGCTATATATATACTGGTGGTCACAGCAAAATTCTGCACTGTCCTCCTACTATATGCTACAATGCAGCACAGATATGGAGCGTTTTTCAGGCAGAGAATGTAGATATTTTCAGCACACTGAGCACAGATATTTACAAGCACACTGAGCACAGATATTTGCAGCACACTGAACACAGAAACTGAGAGAACGCAGCCATGTTCTCTCGCTATCATCTCCAAAGCACGAGTAAAAATGGCGGCAATGCGTGGCTCCTTATATAGAACACGAATCTCGCGAGAATCCGACAGCGGGATGATGACGTTCGGGCGCGCTCGGGTTAACCGAGCAAGGCGGGAAAATACGAGGCTGCCTTGGAACCGTGTAAAATGGGTGAAGTTCGGGGGGGTTCGGATCCCGAGGAACCGAATCCGCTCATCACTAATTTTTATCAACAGATGCCCTTATTTAAGGCAACTGTCTATACACCCGATATTCTGAAGATTGCGGGATTTGTGTTGTGAGATTTGAGGGAGGCTCATAGTTGTATGGACCATATGGGTGCTGTGGGTAGGCTGGGACTTGCTGTTGTGTTTGTGTGGTATTCCCTAGAGTACGTGCAAATGTGCGCTAAAAAAATGACATCTGCCTATCATGCATGGCCATTAACTGCGTCCTAAATGATTGATGCATTTCCTTTTCGGGCGCAAGATTTCTCTCAGTTCGTGCATCTTCCTGGGAATTCAGCTCACTATCCGCCTTATGCAGGTGCTGTACGCAGGCCCGGCGCTACCCGCTCAGCGAAGGGATGCAGTGCAGGGAGGCGCTGGGATGGAGAGGCGCTCCCCCTGCTCTGCATCCCTTCCCTACTGCGCCGTCCTGTCCCTCCTGCTGCTGCTGCAGCTGTAGCAAGGGGAAATTTATCAATAAGATAAAAGATCGGGCGCTTATATGTGCTGTTTCTCTAAGCTGCTGCTATATATTTGGGATAGTCACACCCAAAATAATTACAAAACAAAAAGAAAACCAGGTAGCAGCGCTAATATGGAAACGAATTGAATAGAAGGATTGAGTACTAATTGGTAATATTTAATAAACCATAAAACCGATTCACTGACAAATGCATCCACATAAATATAAAATCAAATAGTGCTAAAAAGGGGTCACATTAATAACTGCCTTCTCTGTGTAGTCCGTTCCTATATAGCAGAGCTGGCCAAACCAGTCCTCGAGATCTACCAACAGTTCACATTTTCCAGACCACCTAGCTGGTGCACAGGTGTAGTCATTACTAATTAAGATGTGCTGCATTCATTCCTAACTGACAATTCTAAAGATCTCCAGGAGGCATGAAAAACGAGAACTGTTGGTAGATCTCGAGGACCGGTTTGGCCAGCCCTGCTATATAGTATAGACCTGATAGCAGATGGGTGAAGAGTTGACACCGGACTGACAGCGCAGTCCAAAGGTTGAGAGTTATTTACCATGTTTGACCGCTGGAGGTAAAGTCCCTTGTAGTTATCTCATGAGAATGTTCATAATTTGCGGGTCCTCACTGCATCGCGGTATCCTCTTTTTAAATGGAGAGGAATAGTGGTGGTCCTGTTGTTAGCAATCAACACAGCAGTTCTGCTCAAAACGGAGTCCAGTCCTGGTACGGGCACACTTAGGCAGTAAATTTCAGAAAGGTGGTGACCCCAATAGCTCCCTTCCTGGCGCGTTGTGCTGCAGGTCCTGCAGCTTTATCAAAGCTTGATAAAGCTGCAGGACCTGCAGCAAAACGCGTCAGAAGGGAGCTATTGGGGTCACCACCTTTATGAAATTTACTGCCTAAGTGTGCCCGGACCAGGACTGGACTCCGTTTTGAGCAGAACTGCTGTGTTGATTGCTAACAACAGGACCACCACTATTCCTCTCCATTTAAAAAGAGGATACCGCGATGCAGTGAGGACCCGCAATTATGAACATTCTCATGAGATAACTTCAAGGGACTTTACCTCCAGCGGTCAAACGTGGTAAATAACTCTCAACCTTTAGACTGCGCTGTCAATCCAGTGTCAACTCTTCACCCATCTGCTATCCGGTCTATACTATATAGGAACGGACTACACAGAGAAGGCAGTTATTAATGTGACCCCTTTTTAGCACTATTTGATTTTATATTTATGTGGATGCATTTGTTAGTGAATCGGTTTTATGGTTTATTAAATATTACCAATTAGTACTCAATCCTTCTATTCAATTAGTTTCCATATTAGCGCTGCTATCTGGTTTTCTTTTTGCTGCTGTTGCTGTGCCTGTCACTGTATGACAGGCACTGGCAGCGGCGCCTGCAGCATGAAAAGCCTCCTCCCTCCCCTCCCCTCACCTGTGTGACAGGACAGCGCTGTGTATGGGACAGAAGGGGGCAGAGCTACACGGGACGGAAGGAGGCGGGGCTAAATGGGACAGAAGGGGGCGGATCTACATGGACCAGGCTGCTGTACAGAGGGAGCCTGGCTTAGGTAAGTGAAGGGTGAGAGAGAAATGTGTGTGTGTGTGTGTGTGTGTATGTGTGTGAATTGTGTGTGTGTGTGTGTGTGTGTGAGGTATGTCTGTGTGCGTGCGCTTTATGGACGCTACTACTGGGGGGGGGGGACATTACTTATAACATCGCTACTGCTGGGGGGGCATTACATGTAAGGATGCTACTACTACTGGGGGGGCATTACATATAAGGACGCTGCTACTACTACAGGGGGGGCATTACGTGTAACAATGCTACTAATGGGGGGCCATTACGTGTAACAACGCTACTATTGGGGGGTCATTACGTATAAGAACAATACTACTACTTGGGGGCATTATGTATAGGACGCTACTATTACTGGGGGGCATTACGTATAACAATGCTACTAATACTGGGGGGAGGGCATTACATATAACATTGCTACTACTACTGGGGGGAGGGCATTACGTACAAGGACGCTACTACTGGGGGGGGCATTATGTCTTAGGACGGTACTACTGGGGGGGCATTATGTATAAGGACGCTTCTACTACTGTGGGTGCACTACGTATAAAGACGCTACTACTACTGGGGGGGACTTACGTATAAGGACGCTTCTACTACTGGGGGTGCACTACGTATAAGGACGCTACTACTACTGGGGAGGGCATTATGTATAAGGACGCTACTACTACTGGGGGGGCAATATGTATAAGGATGCTTGTACTACTGGGGGTGCACTACGTATAAGGACGCTACTACTACTGGGGGAGCATTATGCATAAGGATGCTACTACTACTGGGGTGCATTACATATAAGGATGCTACTACTACGGGTGGGGCATTATGTATAAGATGAATAAGATTGTGCTACTGTGTGGCGTAATTTTGAATGGGGGTATTATTGTGTGACCATGCCCCTTACTTGTTAGACCACACCACTTTTCCCGACACACGCCAAAGGAATATGGGAGGGCACAAATTTATAGTTTAAAGGGGGGCGCCAAACACCCTAGCACCGGCCCTGGCTGTATGATAATGGCTGTCATTGCTCTGACCGTTTGTTCTGATTTGTTCAGTTTCTTTTTCCGCTGTGGAACGTTGTAGACTGTAAAGGGGATGGAAAAAAAATTAACAATAATTATATATAAAAATAGCAGTGGTAGCATATACGTGTTTGTGGCCTTTTCCCACCTGCACACTAGCTATACTCTGCAACATTACCATGCTCCAATCATTGACAAGGCAAAACCACAGTATTGACTGGAGCACCCTCACTGCTACTGAAATTAGAGATGAGCGGGTTCGGTTCGTCAAGATTCGAACACCCCCGAACTTCACCCATTTTACACGGTTCCGAGGCAGCCTCGGATCTTCCCGCCTTGCTCGGTAAACCCGAGCGCGCCCGAACGTCATCATCCCGCTGTCGGATTCTCGCGAGATTCGTTTTCTATATAAGGAGCCGCGCGTCGCCGCCATTTTCACTCGTGCATTGGAGATGATAGCGAGAGGACGTAGCTGCGTTCTCTCAGTTTCTGTGTTCAGTGTGCTGCAAATATCTGTGCTCAGTGTGCTGCAAATATCTGTGCTCAGTGTGCTTGCAAATATCTACGTTCTCTGCCTGAAAAACGCTCCATATCTGTGCTGCATTGTAGTATATAGTAGGAGGACAGTGCAGAATTTTGCTGACCACCAGTATATATATCGCAGTATGGTACAGTAGTCCATTGCTCTACCTCTGTGTCGTCAAGTATACTATCCATCCATACCTGTGCTGCATTTTAGTTGTGCACAGTATATAGTAGGACAGTGCAGAATTTTGCTGACCACCAGTATATATATAGCAGTACGGTACAGTAGTCCATTGCTCTACCTCTGTGTCGTCAAGTATACTATCCATCCATACCTGTGCTGCATTTTAGTTGTGCGCAGTATATAGTAGGAGGACAGTGCAGAATTTTGCTGACCACCAGTATATATATAGCAGCACGGTACACTAGTCCATTGCTCTACCTCTGTGTCGTCAAGTATACTATCCATCCATACCTGTGCTGCATTGTAGTTGTGCGCAGTATATAGTAGAAGGACAGTGCAGAATTTTGCTGACCACCAGTATATATATAGCAGTACGGTACAGTAGACCATTGCTCTACCTCTGTGTCGTCAAGTATACTATCTCAAGTATACTATCCATCCATACCGGTGCTGCATTTTAGTTGTGCCCAGTATATAGTAGGAGGACAGTGCAGAATTTTGCTGACCACCAATATATATATAGCAGTACGGTACAGTAGTCCATTGCACTACCTCTGTGTCGTCAAGTATACTATCCATCCATACCTGTGCTGCATTTTAGTTGTGCGCAGTATATAGTAGGAGGACAGTGCAGAATTTTGCTGACCACCAGTTTATATATAGCAGTACGGTACAGTAGTCCATTGCTCTACCTCTGTGTCGTCAAGTATACTATCCATCCATACCTGTGCTGCATTGTAGTTGTGCGCAGTATATAGTAGGAGGACAGTGCAGAATTTTGCTGACCACCAGTATATATATAGCAGTATGGTACAGTAGTCCATTGCTCTACCTCTGTGTCATCAAGTATACTATCCATCCATACCTGTGCTGCATTTTAGTTGAGCGCAGTATATAGTAGGAGGACAGTGCAGAATTTTGCTGACCACCAGTATATATATAGCAGTACGGTACAGTAGTCCATTGCTCTACCTCTGTGTCGTCAAGTATACTATCCATCCATACCTGTGCTGCATTTTAGTTGTGCGCAGTATATAGTAGGAGGACAGTGCAGAATTTTGCTGACCACCAGTTTATATATAGCAGTACGGTACAGTAGTCCATTGCTCTAACTCTGTGTCGTCAAGTAAACTATCCATCCATACCTGTGCTGCATTGTAGTTGTGCGCAGTATATAGTAGGACAGTGCAGAATTTTGCTGACCACCAGTATATATATATATAGCAGTACGGTACAGTAGTCCATTGCTCTACCTCTGTGTCATCAAGTATACTATCCATCCATATCTGTGCTGCATTGTAGTTGTGCGCAGTATATAGTAGGAGGACAGTGTAGAATTTTGCTGACCACCAGTATATATATAGCAGTACGGTACAGTAGGCCATTGCTATTGATATATTACTGGCATATAATTCCACACATTAAAAAATGGAGAACAAAAATGCGGAGGGTAAAATAGGGAAAGATAAAGATCCACTTCCACCTCATGCTGAAGCTGCTTCTACTAGTCATGGCCGAGACGATGAAATGCCATCAACGTCATCTGCCAAGGCCGATGCCCAATGTCATAGTAGAAAGCATGTAAAATCCAAAAAACAAAAGTCCACTGCTCTACCTCTGTGTCATCAAGTATACTACAAAAGTTCAGTAAAATGACCCAAAAATCAAAATTAAAAGCATCTGATGAGAAGCGTAAACTTGCCAATATGCCATTTACGACACGGAGTGGCAAGGAACGGCTGAGGCCCTGGCCTATGTTCATGGCTAGTGGTTCAGATTCACATGAGGATGGTAGCACTCATCCTCTCGCTAGAAAAAATAAAAGACTTAAGCTGGCAAAAGCACAGCAAAGAACTATGCGTTCTTCTAAATAACAAATCCCCAAGGAGAGTCTAATTGTGTCGGTTGCGATGCCTGACCTTCCCAACACTGGACGGGAAGAGGTGGCGCCTTCCACCATTTGCACGCCCCCTGCAAGTGCTGGAAGGAGCACCCGCAGTCCAGTTCCTGATAGTCAAATTGAAGATGTCACTGTTGAAGTACACCAGGATGAGGTTATGGGTGTTGCTGGCGCTGAGGAGGAAATTGACAAGGAGGATTCTGATGGTGAGGTGGTTTGTTTAAGTCAGGCACCCGGGGAGACACCTGTTGTCCATGGGACGATTATGGCAATTGACATGCCTGGTCAAATTACAAAAAAAAATCACCTCTTCGGTGTGGAATTATTTTAACAGAAATGTGGACAACAGGTGTCAAGCCGTGTGTTGCCTTTGTCAAGCTGTAATAAGTAGGGGTAAGGACGTTAACCACCTAGGAACATCCTCCCTTATATGTCACCTGGAGCGAATTCACCAGAAGTCATTGACAAGTACAAAAACTTTGGGTGACAGCGGAAGCAGTCCACTGACAACTAAATCCCTTCCTCTTGTAACCAAGCTCCTGCAAACCACACCACCAACTCCCTCAGTGTCAATTTCCTCCTTAGACAGGAAAGCCAATAGTCCTGCAGGCCATGTCACTGGCAAGTCTGATGAGTCCTCTCCTGACTGGGATTCCTCCGATGCATCATTGAGTGTAACGCCTACTGCTGCTGGCGCTGCTGTTGTTGCTGCTGGGAGTCGATCGTCATCCCAGAGGGGAAGTCGGAAGACCACTTGTACTACTTCCAGTAAGCAATTCACTGTCCAACAGTACTTTGCGAGGAAGATGAAATATCACAGCAGTCATCCTGCTGCAAAGCAGATAACTCAGGCCTTGGCAGCTGCGGTGGTGTTAAACTTGTGTCCGGTATCCACCGTTAATTCACAGGGAATTAGACAATTGATTGAGGTACTGTGTCCCCAGTACCAAATACCATCTAGGTTCCACTACTCTAGGCAGGCGATACCGAGAATGTACACAGACCTCAGAAAAAGAGTCACCAGTGTCATAAAAAATGCAGTTGTACCCAATGTCCACTTAACCACGGACATGTGGACAAGTGGAGCAGGGCAGACTCAGGACTACATGACTGTGACAGCCCACTGGGTAGATGTATTGCCTCCCGCAGCAAGAACAGCAGCGGCGGCACCAGTAGCAGCATCTCGCAAATGCCAACTCGTTCCTAGGCAGGCTACGCTTTGTATCACCGCTTTCCATAAGAGGCACACAGCTGAAAACCTCTTACGGAAACTGAGGAACATCATCGCAGAATGGCTTACCCCAATTGGACTCTCCTGGGGATTTGTGACATCGGACAACGCCACCAATATTGTGCATGCATTACATGTGGGCAAATTCCAGCACGTCCCATGTTTTGCACATACATTGAATTTGGTGGTGCAGAATTTTGTAAAAAACGACAGGGGCGTGCAAGAGATGCTGTCGTTGGCCCGAAGAATTGCAGGCCACTTTCGGCATTCAGCCACCGCGTGCCGAAGACTGGAGCACCAGCAAACACTCCTGAACCTGCCCCGCCATCATCTGAAGCAATAGGTGGTAACGAGGTGGAATTCAACCCTCTATATACATCAGAGGATAGAGAAGCAGCAAAAGGCCATTCAAGCCTATACATCTGCCTACGATATAGGCAAAGGAGGGGGAATGCACCTGACTCAAGCGCAGTGGAGAATGATTTCAACGTTGTGCAAGGTTCTGCAACCCTTTGAACTTGCCACACGTGAAGTCAGTTCAGACACTGCCAGCCTGAGTCAGGTCATTCCCCTCATCAGGCTTTTGCAGAAGCAGCTGGAGAGATTGAAGGAGGAGCTAAAACAGAGCGATTCCGCTAGGCATGTGGGACTCGTGGATGGAGCCATTCATTCGCTTAACCAGGATTCACGGGTGGTCAATCTGTTGAAATCAGAGCACTACATTTTGGCCACCGTGCTCGATCCTAGGTTCAAAGCTGACATTTTATCTCTCCTTCCGGCAGACACAAGTCTGCAGATGTTCAAAGACCTGCTGGTGAGACACTTGTCAAGTCAAGCGGAACGTGACCCGTCAACAGCTCCTCCTTCACATTCTCCCGCAACTGGGGCTGCGAGGAAAAGGCTAAGAATTCCGAGCCCACCCGCTGGCGGTGATGCAGGGCAGTCTGGAGCGAGTGCTGACATCTGGTCCGGACTGAAGGACCTTCCAACGATTACTGACATGTCGTCTACTGTCACTGCATATGATTCTGTCACCATTGAAAAAATGGTGGAGTATTATATGAGGGACAGCATCCAAGTAGGCATGTCAGACAGTCCGTACGTATACTGGCAGGAAAAAGAGGCAATTTGGTGGCACTTGCACAAACTGGCTTTATTTTACCTAAAAAAAAACCTGACACACTGGTCTAACAGACACGAAAACAGAAACAAGCTGCAACCACAGCTTGTAACAGTGCCCTCCCCCTGACGGTGGCCACTGGACACAAGATAAGGGGAAAAAAAAATCTTTTTTTTTTTTTTTTTTTATATCAAGGCAAGAGTCAAAAATTATTTCTTTTTCTTCTTCTTCTTTTTACAAAGCTCTTTAGGTCTGACCAAGGTAATTCCCCAAACATTGTCTGAACTGATGGTACCACCCAGCAAGGCTGCGTTCAAATCAGAGACAGGTTTCTTATCCTTGGGAGCTGAACTTGCTGGCAAAGTACTAATATTAGAAGAAGAAGAAGTCATAAAAGCACATCCTGCAGTCAAAACAACGGGCTGGGACTCTTGTGCCGAGTTTACAGTATTTGGTGGACTCTCAGCAGACAAGATGGGTGACTTAGAGGAACCTGAACCAATTTATTTGGAACCATATCTTTTAATAATTGCATCACTGAATGCTGGGGGATCCTGAAGAATGGGATCTTCAGCTTTCATTAGGCTGGTCGCCCACTCAAAAGGCTCTCCTCTAAAAGAATAAATCAGATAAAGCACAATGTTCTCTGAAGTGATGCCCAGAAATGGTCTAGACAACATAATAATGTAATAGTGTTTGTAAAGCGCCAGAAATTGGGCTAAGTCCCCATCAAAGATTATGGATGTTGAGAAATCAGAGTCAGGATCTGTTTCCTACCCATCTGACTGACTGGAGTGCTTTGCTAGGACCTGGTCACTATTGACCTTACTCGAGGCTGAGACTCTCTGAACCCCACCCGGGGCAGTGACTTTCTAAACCCCACACGGGGCAGTGACTTTCTGAACCCCACCCGGGGCAGTGACTTTCTGAACCCCACCCGGGGCAGTGACTTTCTGAACCCCACCCGGGGCAGTGGCCTTCGGGAACCCCGCTGGGGCAGTGGCCTCCGGGAACCCCGCTGGGGCAGTGGCCTCCGGGAACCCCGCTGGGGTCAGCACCTCGGATTCTTTTACTGGGACCGAGCCGTCGGCCTTCCCCACTGGGACCGAGCCATCGGCCTCCCTCACTGGGACCGAGCCATTGGCCTCCCTCTCTGAGTCGATAATTATCGAAACTTCTCCCGGGACTATGACTTCCGGGACTTTTGCTGAAGCTATAACCTTTAGCACCTCCACTAATGCTACACCTCTTAAGTTCTTTCCTGGGGAAGCGACCTCAAGACCCTTCTTAGAGGCTGCGTCTCTCGAGACCCCACTTGGGGATATTACTTCAAAGATCCCTTCTGGGGTTTTGCTTCTCGAGTTCCCTTCTAGAACTATGGTTTCAGATACCCTTTCTGGGGTTGCGCTCTTCAAGTCCCTACCTGGGGTAACAGCTTCTAAGACTCCTTCTGGTATGGAAACCTGAGCTATAATATTTGATGTCCCTCTATAAGCTAGAGCATCGGGTACCGCTCCAGCACTCTGGGCATCGGGTACCACACCAGCACTCTGGGCATCGGGTACCACTCCAGCACTCTGGGCATCGGGTACCGCTCCAGCACTCTGGGCATCGGGTACCGCTCCAGCACTCTGGGCATCGGGTACCGCTCCAGCACTCTGGGCATCGGGTACCGCTCCAGCACTCTGGGCATCGGGTACCGCTCCAGCACTCTGGGCATCGGGTACCGCACCAAGATCCTGAGCATCGGGCACCTCTCCAGGACCCTGGGCAACGGGCACCACTCCAGGACCCTGGGCAACGGGCACCACTCCAGGAACCTGCAACTCTGCTTCAACAGGAACCTCAAGAGAGGAGAGAAACATTCTCTTTTGATTCCTGAATCTATAATGGGGCTCCCTTGCCCAAGGACCCCAATTATAGGACAGAGAGCTTTTTAGTGTGGGTTGTGTGACAAGTACCTCTGCCACAGTAGAGACAGGAGTAGGTCTTGTATCCTGACTCAACTTGGCCAGAGGGCAAGACTCGTCACCACACTTTGGCTTGCGCAACTCACAGGTCTGCAGATAGTGGCCTAAACCCCCACAATATAGGCATAAGTTTAAGTTTCTGCGACGCAGACGCTCATCTTCTGAGAGCCTGGGCCGCAGAAAACTTTTAAACCTTTTCTCTTCAATTAAACCAGAGGATTCTCTTGTCACCATACTGTGAACAAGAGTCTCTTTAGAGATAGATGTACTTTCAACGACTTCTGGCAAGATGAGCAAGATTTTAGTCAGAAGGTTTTGCAGTTGCTTAAATGATTGCTGCAAAACTTCTAATCGCTCTGGTCTCAAAGCACTGAAAGCAGAGTTCAGGGCTGAGAGAGATGCCTGCAGGGCTTGCATAGTAGACATAGGAGGATTTAAAACTAGACAAGACAAGACAAGGCAAGACTAGACAAGGCAAGACTAGACAAGGCAGGACTAAATTTTTGCTAAACAAAACAAGACTGTTTTTTTTTTTTTTTTAAACACCAGACTGGATTCTAAACACCAGACTGGATTCTAAACACCGAATTCTAGACAGGACTGGATTCTAAACACCGGATTGGATTCTGCACACTGAATTCTAGACAGGACTGGATTCTAGACTAGACAATGGACTGGGACAAAAAAGAAAAAAAAAAATATTTCTTTTTTGTGGTTGGGCTGGTGATAATGTTAGGTTCCTGGTGCTCAGAACAAGGGAGATGTTATGAAGCGAGTCCAGAGCACCAGGACGTAATGCTGGGAAAGGGGAATGGAAAGGGAATAGCCCCTGGCGCCCTATCTCCGTTGTCTCGCCCGTGCTGTCAGTACACTCTTGCGAGACTATGGTTGCTTGAGCCCATGGCAGCCGCTTTTGAAGGGCGGATTACGTCTGCCCAACTTCTATGCCCCCTCAGGTCTTAATCGGAGACAAAGAGTGAACCGAGACAGGGTGATAACAAGGGGCCCTCTGACTAAACAACAAGGCCAGGGGCTACTAACTAACCTAAAACCAAAGTATGTGCGGCTTGCCGCCAAAGGAAAAGAACAACAAAGGAAATGCTGACCACACGCCGACACAATACTTTTGTGTACCGGCGGTGACAGCATAAGCAGAACCCTTTGCAAAACACCAGTGACAGAAATAATAAGGGAATACAGCGGCCTAGGCTGACGGATGTCACAGTGCCGCTACTCACGGAACCGGTACGAATACTGGCAAATGGACAGGAACTCCCAATGCTGCTGACACAGACTATCAGAACTGGAGGACAGGCAGAATCCCAAACGACAGACCGGTGGACACCAAGAAGCCAGAATCTTGACCAGGCACAGGCAAAGGTACTGGACCTCAGGACAGGAACGCCTCACGGCAGGACACAGGATCAGACATAGGAATCGACACAGGGACTAACACAGGAATCGACACAGGAAGCTCAGGAACTAGCAGGAACCAAGCTCAGAGCTCAAGCAGACTGGAAACCCAGAAATATCACCAGCGTCTGTGAATAGCACTGAGCCAGCATATAACAGAGAGGCCTAATTAATAATCTCATGCAGCTGCCCTGTTGCATGACTCCAAACTGACAAGATGCAACTAGCAGCCAGGTGAGGCTGAACACATGGGAACAAGCTGCAATTACACAGACTCACCAGCGGCAGCAACCAAGAGTACTCTTAAACAGAGCAATGGGAAATCCTGGCCTGCGAAACAACTAATAAACATAAAATACCTAACTGACATGCAAAACAGGAATGAGCCACAGCCGTGGCTCATAACAGTATGTCTGACTTCACCTGTTTTACAGGTTTCTAAATAAGAGAAAGCTTCAGTTGTAAGTTTGTGTAACATGGAGATGCTTGTAATGAGGGGGGTGTTAGAAGTCTCCAGAAAATGGCTCCTCTCTGGGTAAAGCAAAATAAATGGTTAACCAGGCACTAACTTAATGAAATAAAATGTATAAAAAGTACTGAAAGAGTGTACAGTATTCAATATAAAGTTGAGTTAAAATGCCAAATCAGCTGCACATTTCAAATGTGAGGTTGTGTACCCACTCAGTAATGTAATAGAAAAAGAGAAACCAGGGGAAAATTGTGCTAATAAAATGATAAATGTATTGATGTGGCAAAATGGATGTTATCAAGACACGTATCTAATGATATAAAACATTATACTGTATATACATTTATACACTAATACAAAATAAATATTGTATAAAGAAATAAATATTGATATTAAATATGTCTCATTATAAAACCAGAAATGTGATGTACAGTAAATGAGAATCCATGAGGTCCTTTCTCAAATGCCCACTTTGTAATAATAAAAGCCATTATTGACTCACTACGGTCTAGTCAAGGTGAGTGTTACGGCAGGGGATAAAGCTGAAGGAGGGCCCCTCTGAAGTCAGCTTCTGAGACTGTCTTTGAGAAAGCCTACAATACAGAGGCGAAAGTCAGAGCTGTTTTTATTGTGCCTTTACAAGTTTGCTGCATTCTGATTTTCTCCTTTTATTATTATTTTTTGATGACAGTGATGCCTATTGGTCTCCAACATGCTGGTTGGTAGCCACGGCTGTTTCAGGAGACATATACCTGACCAGTTTGTAGCAGTCCTTATCTTGCTGGCATCAGGCTCATAACAATACTGAGACCTCACACGGTGGTTTGTACAGTACTTTGGGCCTAATTCAGACTGGATAGCAGTCCTAAATTTAGTACACCTACAATTAGATCTGAATTACCCCCCTTGTTCAACCACAAGACTGTACACTCATTTCAAACGCAACTCACCATGGCTACCACTTTCAGCCCAATTGCTTCTTTAGAAACACACTCACGACTTGTAGGCACTCCCCACACACTCCTGTTACCACCCAGAAATCCCTATTAAGATTGCTTGTATTTTAATCTGTGTCCTACAGTGGCGGTAAACATCCACGCACACAGTTCAGCGCATCTAGGACTCATGCATCCAACGTTGAATCGGCCCCCTTAATCTAATTTCTGGTTTACTGGAGGTCCTGTGGCCAGCAGGGCAAGACTAACGATGGGGCAGATGGAGCTACAGCTCCAGTCCCCGAAACAAAAATAGGCCCATTAGCATGATGGTAAGCAGCTGCCTAGCTCTGCCATAAACCATACAGTATGTATTTAAATTGTTTTTCTAGTTTTTTTTCACAAATCCTGCATTTTTTCTATTATTTGTGTAATTAGGGTAACAATTGGAACATATGCACAATGGGGGACATTCCGACCCGTTCGCATGCAGCGGTTTTTCACTGCGGTGCAAACGGGTACAGAATGCGCATGCGTGGCGGGCGCAGTGTGCATGCACGACGTTGCCCGGCGAACGCTAAGTAGATTAACAGGAAGGAGGCGTGGATGGGCGGATCCGGACCGTTTGGAGCCATTTTCGGGGAGTGGTGAGTAAAACGCAGGCCTGTCCAGGACAACGGAGGGCGGAGGAGTGACGTCAAAGCCAGCCTCATCATCGCTGATCCATCGCACAGGGTAAGTATGTCCAGGGCTAGCCTAGTTTTCCTTGAAATTTATTTAGCTTAGCAGGGCCGCACAAGCAATCGCAGCCTGCTAAGCTAAAATACACTCCCCCATAGGCGTGGACTAATGATCGCAGCAGCAGCAGCTAAAAGTTGCTGACTGCGATCAACTCGGACTGACCACCCATATTCTAAAAAATAATACAAACTCACAGAGTTCCATGAACGGGACCCTAAAACTCTCACACCTACAATAATAAAGCTGTTAACAGGAACAAACAGAGGAAGAAACAGATTTAAAAAAAAATAGATTATACCTATTTAGATTAATGTATGTCTTAGCCTTTATGATCTATCTTTTCACTCTAACAAAAAAATCTAGGGAAGGAAGGGCGTGGTAATAAAGAAAATTTGATTCCTCTAGCTTTCGCCTTTAGATATATTTGTAATATACATAAATGGGATATAAGAAGTCTGATATTTTGTATTTATAGTAATGTTACTGGAACATAACATATAATCCATCGATTGGCCTCCGGTTCTTAGTGTGGATTGGCTTGGACTGCTGAAAGAAAGCTGCACCAATGCATCAGCCCGTGCTGGTCCACATTGGGAGGGGGGGATTTCAGTCATGTATATAAATGATTTAGTATAGATGTAGGTTTAATAGCAATAAATAAAATAATAAATAAAAAATATAAAACGACAACTGAGAAAAGAAACTAGACCTATTTTATAAAGTAATATCTATATACAGTATTACCCTTTTTATATGTTTCCTTATTCATCTTTCTAACCCTTTCATACTGTATACTTGTAATATTCCCCTCGTCCCATTCTTTGTCCCTTTTGTCTCTTTGCCTATTTTTCCCCCTGAAATGGCTGGAATATTAGTTATAGAATTAGATATTTTTTTATATAATAAAATAATGCATTGTTGACGGTTAATTTGGAGACAAAATTTAAAGTCCGAATGTAAGAATTAGAACTTAATGAATAAATAAATCTAAAACAATGAAAAAATATATGCATATGCCATAGGAATATATATATATATATATATATATATATATATATATATATAATGATGTATTGTTTGTTGAGAAAACCACTAATAACCCTTTTACCCTGCCAAAATAACCTGGGTTATTGCCGGGTCTACCCAGGTCATGGCTTGGTGTAAAAGGGACCTTGAAAAATAACTCAGGTTGACTTACCAGTAAATCTGACTCTGCTAGCTACTAGGGTTGGACTTAGATAACGGTGCAGTGTATGCTTAAAAGCTGCTGATTGGCTGTGTATGCAGAGGTCTGCCTCAGGGGAGTTCTGTGAGTGACATGCAGGTCAGACCCAGGTTCAATGTAAACGGGGTTGACCTGAGAATAACCCAGATCCAAGGTGCAGAGTTAACAGGGTCTCAACAGTGTCCTGAAACGTAGGTCGGACCTGGGTTTTTGGTGGAAAAGTGGTAAGTAAACTAATATTATAGGAATAAAACTGGAAGCTAAATAGAAACGACGGTAACTTAATTGGACCCAGCTGACTGTAATTTGGTATTTCAGAGTCACCATAAATAAAAGAAGGTCCAGGAAGTGAAACTATGGGCAGAATTTAGTTTGCTGCAGTAGATGACTGCAGGCTATCCAAAAAGCCCGGAAGCCAGGAGTTATCAGGCATTTTTTTTCACCTGCCTCATTGGGTAAAAATAGGATTTTAATCACCTACTGGTAAATCCTTTTCTCGTAGTCCGTAGAGGATGCTGGGGTTCACATTAGTACCATGGGGTATAAACGGGTCCACTAGGAGCCACTGGCACTTTAAGAGTTTAATAGTGTCGGCTGGCTCCTCCCTCTATGCCCCTCCTCCTAGACTCTAGAAACTGTGCCCAAGGAGATGGACAACTTCGAGAGAAGGATTTTACACGGATAGTGGCGAGATTCACACCAGCCCACACATACAAGGCAAACCAGGCTAACTAGCTTGAAAACTCAGCAACAGCTGAATAACAGTACTGAACCAAGTAATAACGCAGTACTTAACTAAGAACAAAGCAGTACTGAATCAAGTAACCACTGCAGGATAACGAAGCACTAGGCGGGCGCCCAGCATCCTCTACAGACTACGAGAAAAGGATTTACCGGTAGGTAATTAAAATCCTATTTTCTCTTACTTCCTAGAGGATGCTGGGGTCCACATTAGTACCATGTAGAGATGAACGGATTCGGTTCATCGAGATCCGAACCCCCCCCCGAACTTCACGTGTTTTACACGGGTCCGAGGCAGCCTCGGATCTTCCCGCCTTGCTCGGTTAACCCGAACGAGGCCGAACGTCATAATCCCGCTGTCGGGTTCTCGCGAGATTCGTATTCCATATAAAGAACCACGCGTCGCCGCCATTTTCACTCGTGCATTGTAGATTGAGCGGAGAGGACGTGGCTACGTTCTATGCCTGAAAAGCTCAATATCTGTGCTCAGTGTTCTGCATTGTGGTGACCACCAGTATATTATAGTAGTACAGTACAGTAGGCCATTGCTGTATCTTGCAGCTCCGTGTCAGATTCAGTTCTAGTATCCTGATTAGTGCTCAATATCTGCTGCATTGTTGTGTGACCAGTATATACTATATAGTAGTACAGTGCAGCGTTTTGGTGACCACCAGTATATAGTAGTACAGTACAGTAGGCCATTGCTGTATCTTGCAGCTCTGTGTCACTTCAAGTATCCATATCTGTGCTGCATTGTTGTGAGCAGTATATAGTAGTACAGTGCAGCATTTTGGTGATCACCAGTATATAGTAGTACAGTACAGTAGGCCATTGCTGTATCTTGCAGCTCTGTGTCACTTCAAGTATCCATATCTGTGCTGCATTGTTGTGAGCAGTATATAGTAGTACAGTGCAGCATTTTGGTGACCACCAGTATATAGTAGTACAGTACAGTAGGCCATTGCTGTATCTTGCAGCTCTGTGTCACTTCAAGTATCCATATCTGTGCTGCATTGTTGTGAGCAGTATATAGTAGTACAGTGCAGCATTTTGGTTACCACCAGTATATAGTAGTACAGTACAGTAGGCCATTGCTGTATCTTGCAGCTCTGTGTCACTTCAAGTATCCATATCTGTGCTGCATTGTTGTGAGCAGTATATAGTAGTATAGTGCAGCATTTTGGTGACCACCAGTATATAGTAGTACAGTACAGTAGGCCATTGCTGTATCTTGCAGCTCTGTGTCACTTCAAGTATCCATATCTGTGCTGCATTGTTGTGAGCAGTATATAGTAGTACAGTCCAGCATTTTGATGACCACCAGTATATAGTAGTACAGTACAGTAGGCCATTGCTGTATCTTGCAGCTCTGTGTCACTTCAAGTATCCATATCTGTGCTGCATTGTTGTGAGCAGTATATAGTAGTACAGTCCAGCATTTTGATGACCACCAGTATATAGTAGTACAGTACAGTAGGCCATTGCTGTATCTTGCAGCTCCGTGTTAGACTCAGTTCTATTCTCCGGATTAGTGCTCAATATCTTTGCTGCATTGTGGGGACCAGTATACTACAGTACAATAGTCCAGTGCTGTTCTCGCTGCTCTGTGTCAGTTCTCCGTAGTATCATCAGTGATCAGTATAATCAGTTCTCAGTATAATCAGTGTGCTGTTTGACGTGCGCCCGTTTTCCGCCATTAGTGCATTGGGATTTAGACAATTGTTGAAGTTATTGTGTCCCCGGTACAAAATCCCATATAGATTCCACTTCACTAGGCAGGTGATAGCGAGATTTTACCAATTAATATCAGTGATTTATAATTATTAATTACAGTGATCTTGCCAAATAATTCCAGTGATTTTGTCATTTTCTTCCAGTGATTTGGACCAATAATACCATTGATTAGAACGAATAATTCTTGTGATTTTGTCATTTTATTCCAGTGATTTGGACCAATGATACCATTGATTAGAACGAATAATTCCTGTGATATTGAGGTGTTTGTGTCGCTTAGTTTAGCCATCCAGCGACCACAGTGCACCTCTTTTTCTCTTTTCTTTGCATCATGTGCTGTTTGGGGACTATTTTTTTAAATGCCATCCTGTCTGACACTTCCATATATGTCCAGTGGTACTGCCATTTGATATAATTCCCGACATTACTGCCATTTAATTCCAGTGATTTTGTCATTTTCTTCCAGTGATTTGGACAAATAATACCATTGATTAGAACGAATAATTCCTGTTATTTTGTAATTTTCTTCCAGTGATTTGGACCAATAATACCATTGATTAGAACGAATAATTCCTGTGATTTTGTAAGTTTCTTCCAGTGATTTGTACCAATAATACCATTGATTAGAACGAATAATTCCTGTGATATTGAGGTGTTTGTGTCGCTTAGCTTAGCCATCCAGCGACCACAGTGCACCTCTTTTTCTCTTTTCTTTGCATCATGTGCTGTTTGGGGACTATTTTTTTAAGTGCCATCCTGTCTGACACTTTCGTATATGTCCAGTGGTACTGCCATTTGATATAATTCCCGACATTACTGCCATTTAATTCCAGTGATGTTGTCATTTTCTTCCAGTGATTTGGACCAATAATACCATTGATTAGAAAGAATAATTCCTTTGATTTTGTCATTTTCTTCCAATGATTTGGACCAATAATACCATTGATTAGAACGAATAATTCCTGTGATTTTGTAATTTTCTTCCAGTGATTTGGACCAATAATACCATTGATTAGAACTAATAATTCCTGTGATATTGAGGTGTTTGTGTCGCTTAGCTTAGCCATCCAGCGACCACATTGCACCTCTTTTTCTCTTTTCTTTGCATCATGTGCTGTTTGGGGCCAATTTTTTTAAGTGCCATCCTGTCTGACACTGCAGTGGCCCTCTTCGAGATGGGCCAGGTGTTTGTGCTGCCCACTTGGGTCGCTTAGCTTAGTCATCCAACGACCTCGGTGCAAATTTTAGGACTAAAAATAATATTGTGAGGTGTTCAGAATAGACTGGAAATGAGTGGAAATTATGGTTATTGAGGTTAATAATACTAAAGGATCAAAATTTCCCCCAAATTCTATGATTTAAGCTGTTTTTGAAAAAAAACACCTGAATCCAAAACACACCCGAATCCGACAAAAAATTTTCAGGGAGGTTTTGTCAAAACGCGTCCGAATCCAAAACACGGCCGCTGAACCGAATCCAAAACCAAAACACAAAACCCGAAAAATTTCCGGTGCACAGCTCTAGTACCATGGGGATGTACCAAAGCTCCCAGAATGGGAGGGAGAGCACGGAGGCTCCTGCAGAACTGATTGACCAAACTTAAGGTCCTCAAAGGCCAAAGTATTGAACCTGTAGAATTTTGCAAACGTGTTCGACCCAGACCAAGTAGCCGCTCGGCAAAGCTGTAAAGTCGAGACACCCCAGGCAGCTGCCCAGGAAGAACCCACCTTACGAGTAGAGTGAACCTTAACAGACTTTGGACACGGCAATCCTGCTGTAGACTATGCATGCTAGATAGTGAACCTAATCCAGTGAGAGATCGTCTGCTTAGAAGCAGGACACCCAAGTTTCTTGAGATCATACAGGACAAACAGAGAGTCCAATTTTCTGTGACGAGCAGTCCTCTTCACATATATTTTAAGCACCCTTACAACATCCAAGGACTTTGATGGAATTGAGGAGTCAGTAGCAACTGGCACCACAATAAGTTGGTTGATATGAAAAGCCGACACAAACTTTGGAATGGAACTGCTGACGTGTCCGGAGCTCAGCTCTATCTTCATGGAAGATCAAGTAGGGGCTTTTACAAGACAAAGCCCCCAGCTTCGACACACGTCTAGCAGAAGCTAAGGCCAACAGAGTGACAGCCTTCCACATGAGAAACTTGACCTCAACCTCCTGTAGAGGTTCGAACCAATCCGATTGGAGGAACTGCAAAACCACGTTAAGATCCCAGGGTGCCATAGGCCGCACAAAGGGAGGCTGGATGTGCAGAACCCCTTTCAAAAAAGTTTGAACCTCAGGGAGGGAAGCCAGCTGTTTTTGGAAGAAATGGATAAGGCCGAAATGTGGACCTTTACGGATCCCAACCTCAAGCCCATATCCACACCTGCTTGCAGGAAGAGGAGAAACCATCCCAATTGAAACTCCATTGTAGGAAACCTCTTGGATTCACACCAAGATATATACTTCTTCCAAATGCAATGGTAATGTTTAGACGTTACTCTTTTCCTAGCCTGTATCAGGGTAGGAATAACCTTGTTCGGAATGTCCTTCCGAGGTAATATCTGGTGTTCAACCTCTATGCCGTCAAACGTAGCCACGTTAAGTCTTGATAAGCGAACGGCACCTGTTGTAGAGGAAGAGGCCTTGGATCTTCCAGCAGTAGACCCAGAAGATCCGCATACCAAGCCCTTCTTGGCCAGTCAAGAGCAATGAGGATTGCCTGAACTCTTGTTCTCCTTATGAGCTTTAGAATCCTTGGAATGAATGGAAGTGGAGGAAACATGTACACCGACTGGAACACCCACCGCGTCACCAGGGCATCCACCACCATTGCTTGCGGGTCTCTTGACCTGGAACAATACCTCCAAAGCTTCTTGTTGAGGTGGAAGGCCATCATATCTATTTGAATAACCCCCAAATATCTGTCACCTCTGTGAACACCTCTGGATGGAGGCCCCACTCTCCTGGATGGAGATTGTGTCTGCTGAGGAAGTCCGCTTCCCAGTTGTCCACTCCCGGAATGAAAATTGCTGACAGCATCAGAGAGTGTTTTTCTGCCCAGAGGATGATTCTTGTTACCTCTGACATTGCAGCTCTGCTCTTCGTTCCCTGTCGGTTTATGTAGGCCACCGTCATTACATTGTCCGACTGTACTTGAATGGCTCGATCTCGCAGTAGATGTGCCGCTTGGAGAAGACTGTTGTACACGGCTCTTAGTTCCAGAATGTTTATTAGAAGACTGTTTTCCAGACTTGACTACCTTCCTTGGAAGGTTTCCCCTTGAGTGACTGCACCCCATCCCCAGAGACTTGCATTCATGGTTAGAAGGATCCAGTCCTGAATCCCGAATCTGTGGCCCTCCAGAAGGTGAGGTATTTGCAGCCACCAGAGGAGTGAAAACCTTGCTTTCAGAGACAGACGTATCCTTAGGTGCATATGTAGATGAGAACCCGACCACTTGTCTAGGAGATCCAGTTTTAAGGATCGAGCATGAAATCTTCCATATTATAGAGCCTCATAGGAGGCAACCATCTTCCCCAGAAGGTGAATGGAAACCCGGGCTGGCTTCAGGACATCCCGGCATATTGTTTGTATCACCAACGCTTTCTCCTCCGGTAGAAACACCCTCTGCACTTCTGTGTTGAGGATCATTCCTAGGAAAGACAATCTCCTTGTCAGCTCCAAATGTGACTTTGGAAAGTTCAGGATTCAATCATGTTCCCTGAGCAGATGAGTCGTGAGAGCAATGGACTGCAACAACGTCTCCCTGGTCGATGCCTTTATCAGCAGATCATCTAGATATGGAATTATGTTCACTCCCTGACTGCAGAGGAGAACCATCATCTCTGCCATCACCTTGGTGAATACCCTTGGTGCCGTGGAGAGACCGAATTGTAGTGCCTGAAACTGATAGTGACTGTCTAACAGTGCAAATCTGAGATAAACCTGGTGCGGTGGCCAAATTGGAATGTGGAGGTACGCATTCTTGATGCCCAGGGATACCAGAAACTCTCCCTCCTCCAGACCTGAGATCACTGCTCTCAGAGACTCCATTTTGAACTTGAACTCCCTCACATAAGGGTTTAACGATTTCAAGTTCAAAATCGGTCTGACCGAACCCTCTGGGTTCGATACCACGAAAAGGTTTGAATAGTAACCCATGTGTTGCATATGAGGTGGAACTGGAACAATGACCTCTGACTTTTCCAATTTTTGGATTGCTTACTGTAGGATAGCCCTTTCTGTCAGTAGAGCTGGCAAGCTTGATTTGAAGAACCGGTGAGAAGGGAGTTCTTGAAACTCCAGTCTGTACCCTTTGGACACAATATCCTGTACCCAGGGATCCAGGCCGGACGACACCAAGACATGGCTGAAACGTCTGAGCCTCTCACCCACCAGTCCGTCCTTCAGGCTGTGCAGTCCACCGTCATGCTGAGGATTTTGAGGAACCAGAAGCAGGCTCATCTCTAATGAAGGTGGTAGGAGGCTTGGACTTTTTTGTCTTAGCGGTCCGAAAGGACTACGATGCAGATGAAGAAAAGGGTTTCTTCATAGAAGGTGTAGCTGAGGGAAGAAAAGGTAACTTACCCACAGTTGCCGTGGAAATCCACGCATCCAACGCTTCCCCAAATAGAGCCTGACCTATGTAGGGTAGGTTCTCCACACTTCTCCTGGATTCCGCATCTGCCAACCATTGGCGTAGCCAGACTTCCCTGCGAGCTGAGACAGACATGGAAGATATCCTTGCATTCAGTGTACCCAGGTCCTTCATGGATTCCACCATGAATCCTGCAGAATCCTGTATGTTACGTAAAAACAGTTCAATGTTACTTCTATCCATTGTATCTAAGTCCTCTAGTAATGTGCCTGACCACTTTACTATAGCTTTTGAGATCCATGCACAGGCAATAGTAGGCCTTAACGCCACCCCTGAAGCAGTGTATATGGATTTGAGCATAGTGTCAATCTTACGATCAGCCGATTCTTTTAACGCGGTAAATCCAGGGGCAGGTAAAACCACCTTTTTTGACAGTCTGGAGACAGAAGCATCAACTATGGGTGGGTTTTCCCATATTTTTCTATCCTCCTCAGGGTAGGGAAAAGCAGCCAGAACCCTCTTGGGGATCTGGAATTTTTTCTCCGGGGTTTCCCAGGATTTTTTAAATAAAGCATTTAATTCTTTAGATGCAGGGAAGGTTAACGAGTCTTTCTTATTGTCTGTGAAGTAAGCCTCCTCAACCTGCTCAGATGGTGTGTCAGTAATGTTTAACACATCTCTAATGGCCTCAATCATGAGCTGCACTCCCTTAGCCAGGGATGCTGTCCCCCTCAGCACATTCCCATCACCTTCTGCCGTGTCAGAGTCGGTATCCGTGTCATCTTGCATAATCTGGGCAAGTGCACGTTTCTTCGGGTATATGCTAGGGGGTTTAGAAGAAATAGGAACAGAACCTGACCAAACTACTATAGAATTCTTTAAAACCTGAGTTTCAGTCTCAGTATGAGCTAACCTAGTAGAGATCTGAGAGATCATTCCCTTAATAGAAGTCAGCAGTTCTGGCTCAGTAATAGGAATCAGAGACAATACATTACATTCCTGGGTACATGGAATGGATTCATCTGGGGATGAAATGTCCTCTGCAGTATAAGACACAGAGTCCCTGGACATGGTTTGTGAGAAAACATACACCACACTCACACAGACACAGTTTCCCCCCCAAGTTCCTTCAGAGAAAAACAGAGCTTGGATCCAGCACACACACAGGGCTCAATTAGGTAGTATAACTAACCTGGCACTGACTGTGTACCTTAATAGACTACACAGGTAATACAAAGCCTCCCCCTTCTACAACCCCCTGGTACCACACAGGATAGCTGGAGTCGTGTGGAGGGACAGCACTCCCTGTCAGCGTCTCTGGTGCTGTATCTGCAGGGAGAAAATGGTGCTGAACGCTGCTGGGTCTGCTCTGAGGAGAAGCTCCGCCCCATGGAAATGGCGCCTCTTCCCTCATTTTCAAAAGATTATACTGGCCTGAGGATTTTTCTAGCAGCGTTACCAAGGTACCTGATAGCCTTGAGTGACTAGTGTAGGGTATTATTTTATTAGCAGTTTCTTTGCTGGCTCAGGGCGCCCCTCATAGCGCCACACTATGTACCACTGAGCTCTCCGGAGCGCAGTTAGTACTGCGCTCTTACACTGTTGCCGCCATTCACACTGGCTTCCCACTTGTCAGGTTGCCGGTGACTCACTCGCCGCTGGAATCTTCTGGCTCTGTTAGGGGGTGGCGGCATGCTGCGGGAGTGAGCAGTCACCTCGGGCAGCTAATGATCACCCTCAGGAGCTCAGTGTCCTGTCAGCTGAGATATTGGCCATTAACCTCTCAGGGTTAAACACTACTCCGCCCCTAAGTCCCACGAAGCAGGGAGGCTGTTGCCAGCAGCCTCCCTGTGCCTAAACTCTAATGACAAAAATAAAACTAGAAAAACTCATATGGAGCTCCCCTAGCTGTGACCGGCTCCTCTGGGCACATTTTCTAAACTGAGTCTGGTAGGAGGGGCAGAGAGGGAGGAGCCAGCCCACACTATTAAACTCTTAAAGTGCCAGTGGCTCCTAGTGGACCTGTCTATACCCCATGGTACTAATGTGGACCCCAGCATCCTTTAGGACGTAAGAAACGTTAATGCATGAACCCATGAACTTTTCATGGATTCTGTGTGTGTTGATGCCTGTTATGGACATTAAACAAGGCTATTGGGAGAAATCTAGAGTCCAGTTGATTAACCCCGGGCATCAAAGGTCCAGGCTACCTCCATTTTTCATCCGCAGCAATTTACCACAGGTAACTGAATACCTGCCTATGTCTTGAACAGTTCTACAAAAAGAACAAAACTCGTTGACCAAAGGATAATGTTTATCCACTGCATAGCAATATTTATATAGGCTTCTCACCTCTACTACATGCTTGGTGTGATTTTTCTGTGTTCCATTATACCTGACTGAAGCTGACAAATAGTGTATATATATATATATATATATATATATATATATATCTGTGCAATGGCCCCGGCACTCACGTAATCCACCGTAGGATATGTCTCGCTCCTGTGCCCTCCCCCTCCGGGGGTCTCCCTCCGGTACACACAGCAATAGAACAAAGAGGCGGCACTCGGAGACTGTGTAATCAAAGTGTATTAGAAAAAAGTGGCATCAACGTTTCGGGGACCAATTCCCCTTCTTCAGGATAAAGTGACAGTGCATAAAACAGTGCTTAAATACCATTTCCCTTTACTCACCCCCCTTCACGTGCATGCAATCTTCTCAGCGTTTCCAGCTGGCCGCTCGTCGGAGCCTCCGCCCGGCGCTTCCGCTCGCGTCAGCGTAACCAGGAAGTGACATCGCGGGAACCCTCCGATGCGACCATGGAAACACTGTAAACAAAAACTACAGATCATCAGTACATACAGTGCTTAACAAAACATACCTCAGTGTACGCTGACCACTTGGACAGTAAAGTGCTTGTGTGTATACTATTATTACAATGTTAAAATCTGCATCATTGAATATATAACCTCGATAAAATTGTGCATGTACATTAAACACGTGACTATTATTTTGATAAAAACATATGAATAAACAAACTGCAGCATTAGCAACTCAGTGACCCTGTACGCTCAATTATGTTTGCTACTTAAAGCCCACTATGCCCCTCAGACCGGATTAGACTAGAAATACCTCTTTCTACGGAAGCTATCATTGCTAGGGTACCTCCCATGATGTACTACTTGACGGAGCTAACAAAAACCAGGTTTGCCGAAAATCTAAACCACTACATTCTACCGTTACTTATTCCCTCACTTGGGAATCTAACGTTTTGTAAAATGCAGTGTACAATTATCTAGATTTATGAAAAATTATAAAAAATTATAAAAAATTATAAAAAATTAATAAGGCCTAGATTGTCATTTAGCCCACCTGGTTTTAACGTGTTTAACCTGTGTATCCACACTGACTCAAGTTGTAAGAGTCTTTTGCCCCTGTTGCCCCCTCGGGCTGACTCTGGGACATGATCAATAATTTGATGTTTTAAGGTGGCCATGCTATGTCGATGTTCCACAAAATGCTTGGCCACCGGCTGATCGCCACTTCCTGTGGCAAGAGCGTTTCTGATGGCTTGCCTGTGCTGTGCCATTCTAACCTTGAATTGGCATTCGGTTTTGCCGATATAGTAGCGCCCACAATGGCACATGATGGCATATATCACAAATTTTGAACTACAGGTTAACGGCCATTTGATTTTAAAGCTCTTGCCTGAAAATGGGTGTGAGATGGTGTCACCTGGTGACATGTAGGTGCATGTCGTGCACCCTGTGCACTTAAAACACCCATTCTTTCTTGTCATAAAATGGGTGGGCTTTACTTTAAGTTTGGACATATCGGTTTTAACCAATATATCTTTGATACTCCTTCCCTTTGTGTAGCTGGGCATAACACGTACATCTCGAAAAATTCCCAAATCAGGGTCACTTGACACTATGGGCCATAAAGTCCGGAGTTTTTGTTGCACTTGCCTACTGTTGGTTCTATGTTCACATACCCAGGGAATGATCTTAGACATATCTTTGGTATTGGCTGGTATAAACAAATCATCCCTCTTTGCTGCAACCGCTTTGGTGCGTGCAGCAGAGAGTAATTTCCGTGGGTACCCTCTCTCTAGGAACCTATGTTCCATTTCGTCAAGTTGTGTATCCCTGATTTGCTCTTGACTGTTAGTCCTGCACACACGAAGGAACTGCGAGTATGGCAGACCTTTGATGGTGGCGGGTGGGTGGAAACTGTCATACCGCAAAATTGTGTTGCGGTCAGTAGGTTTCCTATAAAGACATGTGACCAGCCTACCGTCTTGTAATCTGATCAGTATATCCAAAAAACAAATTTCTTGTATGCTGCTGACCAAAGTAAGTTTAGCAGGGCTCTCTGATTGATTGTGCAAATTAACTAAGTTAATCAAATCCAGTACATCACCCCGCCACATTATGAGCACGTCGTCTATATAACGAAAATACAGAAATAGACGTTCAGCTATCCTTGGATCAGCTAGGAATAGCTCACATTCCACCTCCCACATAAAGGCATTTGCGAACGAGGGTGCCACGGAAGATCCCATGGCACACCCCGTTCGCTGTCGATAAAATTTGCCATCAAAAATAAAGAAGTTGTGTGACAAAGTGAACTGTAATAACTGCATAAAGAAATCAATGTCAGGGCCTGTGTACAAAATGTTACCGGTAATCAATCTCCTGACCGCCTGTATACCTGCCTGATGTGGAATGCAGGTATAGAGGCTGGTCACGTCAATGGTAACCAAGGAGACATCTGCTGGCACCTGCTCGATGGTAGCCAATTTCTTAAGCAAAGTGCTAGAATCTTTCAGATGTGTACTGGTGCCCTGTACACAGGGTTGCAAATAGGCATCGAGATAAATAGCCACTGGTTCACACAGAGACTCCCGGGCGGAGATGATAGGTCTGCCCGGGGGTCTCTGTGCGTCCTTGTGGATCTTGGGAATAGTATAAAAGAGTGGAGACACAGGGAATTCAGACAACAATTTGACATACACCTCAGAAGAAATGATGCCCTCTGCCCGTGCTTGATCTAGTAGCAGCTTAAGTTCTTCTTTATAGTCCTGTGAAGGATCTTTACTTAAGATACTGTAGGTGTCTGAATCATTCAGCAGTCTCCCGCATTCAGCCATATAATCATAGGTATCTTGAATGACGATGGATCCGCCTTTATCAGCCCCCCGTATTATTATATCTTTTCTGTTACTTAATGACTGAAGTGCTAATCTTTCATCCTGTTGAAGATTATGGTATGATGGGGACCTATCTTCATCACTGGAAGCTTCCAGCATCCTATGGAACGTTTTAATGGAGGCATTATGAGACACTGGGTCAAACCTTGATTTGGGACCCAGTTTCTGTAACCTCTGTGGCAGTGGGGTCTTTGCAGGGGCTGCGGGCTGTTTACTAAAGTGCTCCTTCAATTTTAAAGTGCGGTGCAGTTTATAGGTGTTGACCTTCCATCTGAAATCATCTCCAAAGTTGGTAGGCACAAACGTGAGACCCTTGTTAAGTACCCTCTCTTCAGCCTGTGTCAGTGGTGTAGACGAGAGGTTAAAAATTAACGTTTCTTTCCCTTCGGGGGTTTTGTCTTGTTTTTGCCTTTTATTTTGTCCACCTCTTCTGGTGCTTCGGTGTTTTCTGCCCGTGCCGCGATCCCAGCACGGGTTCTTGCCCCTAAAGGGGTCCCCCGTTGTGACCCGGCTGTTGAGGATCCTCGGACATCATCAGAGTCACTAGCTGAGGTCGTGTTGCCTACCGTTCCCCTCCGGGGTCTGTACTTAAAAGGTGGTCGTGGCCTGTTGGTGTTTGCAGAGTTGCCCAACCACGGGTACACCCTGTGTTGTGTATAGTCCATTTGAACTTTATTAAATTTTTCTTTTTTAAATTTTAACAAATTAATTCTGTACTGTTCCACCTGGGTTTCCAATTTCTCCAATAGGACCTTAGACTGCTCAGATGTCAACAATGCACTGTGTTCAGCTTCAAGATTGGTAATGAGCCCTTTGTTTTCTCTACTTCTCTGGTGTACTCCTCTATTACCAGGAGAATTAGGTCCATGGAGCACTTATTAAGTACCTGGATCCATCTTTTACAAAATTCCATGTTGTGGCGTCCAATCGTGGGTACATTGTGGACCCTGAAGCCTCTCGGCAGCTGTTTGGCCCTAAAGTAATCCGATAGTGTTCGACTGTGGTATATATAATCTATCTTACGTTTCTTAAGGCGTAGCAGTTCCTTGACGGCCTCTGAACTGGTTGTAACAACTCCTTCTGAGAAGGCTGGTTCCTTGTGTAAAATGGCTTCTGCTTCCAAATCTGAGAAGCTTAATGTCTCAAGGGTGTCACAGTGTAGAAGAAATGAGGAAACATCGTTGGAATCGGGTACTGCCGATGCCATGGTGCAAAAGAGATAAAGTGCTGGTGCTTAATTCAGTGCATCAATGCTGATAAAAACTTGCCTTGCTGACAGGCTCACCGTGCTGTGCTCGTGAATTGTGCGTGAGGATGAATCCTGGAGAAATTAAGAAATACTTGGTCCAGCAGGACTCAATGTGGTGCCTTGGGCTAGGGGCCTTGATGCAAAAAGCAATGCATGCGGCTCCTGAATATTTCTGTGCAATGGCCCCGGCACTCACGTAATCCACCGTAGGATATGTCTCGCTCCTGTGCCCTCCCCCTCCGGGGGTCTCCCTCCGGTACACACAGCAATAGAACAAAGAGGCGGCACTCGGAGACTGTGTAATCAAAGTGTATTAGAAAAAAGTGGCATCAACGTTTCGGGGACCAATTCCCCTTCTTCAGGATAAAGTGACAGTGCATAAAACAGTGCTTAAATACCATTTCCCTTTACTCACCCCCCTTCACGTGCATTCAATCTTCTCAGCGTTTCCAGCTGGCCGCTCGTCGGAGCCTCCGCGCGGCGCTTCCGCTCGCGTCAGCGTAACCAGGAAGTGACGTCGCGGGAACCCTCCGATGCGACCATGGAAACACTGTAAACAAAAACTACAGATCATCAGTACATACAGTGCTTAACAAAACATACCTCAGTGTACGCTGACCACTTGGACAGTAAAGTGCTTGTGTGTATACTATTATTACAATGTTAAAATCTGCATCATTGAATATATAACCTCGATAAAATTGTGCATGTACATTAAACACGTGACTATTATTTTGATAAAAACATATGAATAAACAAACTGCAGCATTAGCAACTCAGTGACCCTGTACGCTCAATTATGTTTGCTACTTAAAGCCCACTATGCCCCTCAGACCGGATTAGACTAGAAATACCTCTTTCTACGGAAGCTATCATTGCTAGGGTACCTCCCATGATGTACTACTTGACGGAGCTAACAAAAACCAGGTTTGCCGAAAATCTAAACCACTACATTCTATCGTTACTTATTCCCTCACTTGGGAATCTAACGTTTTGTAAAATGCAGTGTACAATTATCTAGATTTATGAAAAATTATAAAAAATAAAAAATTATAAAAAATTAATAAGGCCTAGATTGTCATTTGGCCCACCTGGTTTTAACGTGTTTAACCTGTGTATCCACACTGACTCAAGTTGTAAGAGTCTTTTGCCCCTGTTGCCCCCTCGGGCTGACTCTGGGACATGATCAATAATTCGATGTTTTAAGGTGGCCATGCTATGTCGATGTTCCACGAAATGCTTGGCCACCGGCTGATCGCCACTTCCTGTGGCAAGAGCGTTTCTGATGGCTTGCCTGTGCTGTGCCATTCTAACCTTGAATTGGCATTCGGTTTTGCCGATATAGTAGCGCCCACAAGGGCACATGATGGCATATATCACAAATTTTGAACTACAGGTTAACGGCCATTTGATTTTAAAGCTCTTGCCTGAAAATGGGTGCGAGATGGTGTCACCTGGTGACATGTAGGTGCATGTCGTGCACCCTGTGCACTTAAAACACCCATTCTTTCTTGTCATAAAATGGGTGGGCTTTACTTTAAGTTTGGACATATCGGTTTTAACCAATATATCTTTGATACTCCTTCCCTTTGTGTAGCTGGGCATAACACGTACATCTCGAAAAATTCCCAAATCAGGGCCACCAGACCTTTGATGGTGGCGGGTGGGTGGAAACTGTCATATCGCAAAATTGTGTAGGTTTCCTATAAAGACATGTGACCAGCCTACCGTCTTGTAATCTGATCATCAATCTCATAATGCCTCCATTAAAACGTTCCATAGGATGCTGGAAGCTTCCAGTGATGAAGATAGGTCCCCGTCATACCATAATCTTCAACAGGATGAAAGATTAGCACTTCAGTCATTAAGTAACAGAAAAGATATAATAATACGGGGGGCTGATAAAGGCGGATCCATTGTCATTCAAGATACCTATGATTATATGGCTGAATGCTGGAGACTGCTGAATGATTCAGACACCTACAGTATCTTAAGTAAAGATCCTTCACAGGACTATAAAGAAGAACTTAAGCTGCTACTAGATCAAGCACGGGCAGAGGGCATCATTTCTTCTGAGGTGTATGTCAAATTGTTGTGGGCTAAATGACAATCTAGGCCTTATTATTTTTTTATAATTTTTTATAATTTTTTATAATTTTTCATAAATCTAGATAATTGTACACTGCATTTTACAAAACGTTAGATTCCCAAGTGAGGGAATAAGTAACGGTAGAATGTAGTGGTTTAGATTTTCGGCAAACCTGGTTTTTGTTAGCTCCGTCAAGTAGTAAATCATGGGAGGTACCCTAGCAATGATAGCTTCCGTAGAAAGAGGTATTTCTAGTCTAATCCGGTCTGAGGGGCATAGTGGGCTTTAAGTAGCAAACATAATTGAGCGTACAGGGTCACTGAGTTGCTAATGCTGCAGTTTGTTTATTCATATGTTTTTATCAAAATAATAGTCACGTGTTTAATGTACATGCACAATTTTATCGAGGTTATATATTCAATGATGCAGATTTTAACATTGTAATAATAGTATACACACAAGCACTTTACTGTCCAAGTGGTCAGCGTACACTGAGGTATGTTTTGTTAAGCACTGTATGTACTGATGATCTGTAGTTTTTGTTTACAGTGTTTCCATGGTCGCATCGGAGGGTTCCCGCGACATCACTTCCTGGTTACGCTGACGCGAGCGGAAGCGCCGGGCGGAGGCTCCGACGAGCGGCCAGCTGGAAACGCTGAGAAGATTGCATGCACGTGAAGGGGGTGAGTAAAGGGAAATGGTATTTAAGCACTGTTTTATGCACTGTCACTTTATCCTGAAGAAGGGGAATTGGTCCCCGAAACGTTGATGCCACTTTTTTCTAATACACTTTGATTACACAGTCTCCGAGTGCTGCCTATTTGTTCTATTGCTGTATGTATATATATATATATATATATATATATATACAGTTCTTGCGTGGACCGGCACTCCAGCTACAGAAAAAAGTGTGCCCGGTGCCCTCTGGTACAAATGAGTTAGACGAGAGGCGGTAAAGCAGGACAAACACGTCCCTTTGTCAAGGTGAATAGCACCTGCTATTCACCTTGACAAAGGGACGTGTTTGTCCCGAAACGTTGGTATTCATGCAGTGATTTACTAATACACCTGTTTGCTACAACAAGACACTGAGTGCCGCTGATTGCTTTACCGCCTCTCGTCTATATATATATATATATATATATATATATATATAAACAATAGTGGTATAGCGCCCATGCCAGAGGTCACAATCTCAGTGGCCCTCTTCTGTCTTTGTATGAAAATAGGGACACACAATTAAAAGTCCAATGTAATTTATTAAAAGGTCCTTCTTGAAGTATTGATAGTACAATAATTGTCCTTCCCCTTTGGGATCACAGCAAACATCACAGACAGATACCCGACACGTTTCGTCTCCTAGGAGACTTCATCAGGGATGTATGTCTACAATACCAAGAATACATCATGTAAATACACAATATTAATAACATTTCATATAAAGACCTTACATTAAGAGTGAACACTCCTAAATTGATTTAATATATTATGAGAAATACAACAGAGCTGGTGATGAAAAGACAGATACATTCATCATAAAATCCTTAATGGAACTGTATAATGCATTTAACCAATGTAAGCCTTTAATGACTGCATGCCTTGATGAACCTTAAATGGGAATATGACAGATGTGGATATAATCTTGGCAAAGATACTTACCACACAACTTCATTCAGAATTGACACCTATTTAAAAAAAAGTACTCAATTAACTCTTAAAACGGTCAACGTGTATTCCAAAAAAATCATATATACGCATACATGTAGATTACAACTTCATATCCACATATCTCTAGTAGTAACAGGTTCCAAACAGGATAAATCCAATCTGAATTTAACCAAGGTAGATATCATAAGGTTTCCCCTAATGCTAATACCCATTTAAGAAATATTTAATTTACTTTTTGATTAAACTTCATGAAACAGTATAAGCAAGGTATAGAGGCTGTTTAACTAATTCCTTAAAAATAGTGTCAAGTAACATACAGTACCTCAGTTGCACATAAACAGGAAAATTCCAGTATATCCAGATATAGAATACAACGTATAAATAAAAACCTATAAAACATATTTGAAATAACCATCAGAGAAATCTCCAATAAATTCTAAACATCAGTAATTACCATCAATTTTCAAAAAAATATATCCCAATACCTCCAAGTCCATGTAAAATACATACAAACATATATGAAATCCCCATTACGTCTATTTTATATTTATTTGATCAATTGTGGACTATAAAAAAGTCTATACAGTAATCTCCCCTGTGAAAAAATATCCACTCAATGTGCTTACCTCTTCAGTGTGATTTTGTGGAATACCAATCTGGAAATGAGACCTCTTTCCCAGACTGGGATTATATAGGGAACTAATTGGTCCCTTATATTCACTATTATAACGAAAAATACAACTAGTAAAAAGAGACCAGTATACCATAACTTTTTATTAAGAAACATTCTTAAGCCACTCTTGTTTTACTAAGTCAGTAAAACTGTGTACTTTAGGTGTAAAACTTTTAATTACTTAATTCACCCATAATGCATTGCGACTCAGGTTTTTAGTGAAACTATGGATTTGCCCTTAATAGTGCTTATAATCCTCTTCTTGGTCTCCCCGCTTACTTAACTATAACAAAGGGGCAAGGAGAAGAGGCTTGATTCCCTTTCTAAACCTCTAACAGCCCGTTTTAGAATGCCAGGTCCGCTACGGAAAGCACTTCTTGTTGGTGTTCCACCATCACCGGAAGTGAGTTCCATTGGCCGGAAACTACCGTAGCCGCATGTACAATTAAGACCCGAAGTCGGGAACAAAACCCCACATCATCGGGTTTGTATTAAAGGAGCCACAGCATCCCCTAGGATACATCTGCCACGGTTACACACTGGGGATTAGTCCACAACCGCGGCTTCATCATCAGAACCAACACTTCCGACCTGCGTTCCACAGCAGCCAGAAGTGCATTCCACCAACCAGGAAGTGCCTTTCTCCATAATACAGGTGTCGATTAATGACACCTAAACTCAAATTCTAAAGTGATGCAAATATACATAATTACACTATAGTGGCAAACTTCAGGGGTATTAACCCCATATCTTGGTGTTTATAAATGTGAATAAATGATCAATACTTATTAGTGTTTATTCTAAACTACCTAGATCATAGGTACAACTACGCTCCAGTATAGTATCATGTAATAAGTAATAATAAAAAATAATAATAAATTAATAATAAATGGATATTGTGAAAACTTGTGCAAATATTATAATCTCTGTCATATAATCCACAATCTTACAATCACAATTACAAAAAATACAGTGCATAAACATATTATTCTCACATAAACACAACCCAAATGGATAATTAGTTGCATCAATAAATCTACAAAAAGGGCACCATGTCTATAGTTTCATTCAGACCATATGGGATAAGAGTATTTAAGGTAAATATCCAATAGGACTCTCGTTTAGAAAGGGCCAAGTCCCTATCTCAACTTCTACCATCTAATTTAACATGCTCCAATATCATAAATTTAAATTTTTTTTATATCAGAATTATGATGCTCCAGGAAATGTCTACAAAGACTATGATTTCTTATTTTATTCTTAACATTCCTAAGATGCTCTTGTATCCTAATTTTTATACATCTCTTAGTTTTTCCTATATTACGTAAGTTACAGCCACAGCTTATTTGATAAATCACATATGTAGTATCACAAGTAACAATACCCTCTATACGTGGTCTCCTAGCTGAATTTTCAAAACTTTTATCAATGAACTTATAACAGATGCATTTATTACATGCTATTAAGCCAGATTTAGTAGGCAGAAAGCTGTTCTGAGTTTTAGCTACCTTCGGTTGTTTCATTCTACTAGGAGCCACCATACTTTTAAGATTTGAAGCTCTTTGAAACATGATACCAGGTTTGCTGGGTAATTGTGGTCCTAAAATTAGATCCTTTAACAAAATATGCCAATAGGTCTTCAGGCATCTTATAATTTTTCCACTTTCCTGAATGTATCTTGTTATGAAAGGTCTAGTTGAACTTCTATCCTTGTTTTTACATTCCTGTTTCACTTGTAGTAAATCAGTTCTTTCTGTCTGGGCTGCCCTACATTGGTCTGCTTCCAGTTTCATTAGGTCATAATAACCCCTTTCCTTAAATCTATCTACTAATAGGGATGACTGGTCCCAATATGCCTCTATGGTACAACAATTCTTTCGAATCCATAAAAATTGAGCGTAAGGTACTTTGTTTTTCCATCTGGGGTGGTGGCAGCTCTCCGAGGGAATGTAGCTATTGGGATCTGTCTCTTTAAAAAAAGTTATTGTATGAATCTTGAAGTCAGGACTAATTTCAAACAAAATGTCTAAATAATCCATCTGTACTGGATGTTGTTTATATGTAAACTTCAATTTGTAAAGATTCGTTTGTAACCCTGAGACAAAATTCTCCAGATCTTCCTCACTACTGTTCCATATGATGATAAGATCATCAATATATCGCCTATAGAAGACAATATTGGAAACTTGAAAGCCCTAAGCTGTATACAGATGTCGCTCCTCCCAGTCATTCAGATAGATGTTTGCATAGGAGGGGGGAAATTTAGTCCCCATCGCAGTACCTTGTTGTTGGGCATAGAAGCAGAGCCGGTCATAGGCATAGGCAAACTAGGCAATTGCCTAGGGCATTTGATATGCCTAGGGGCATCAGCAGCTTCTGCTGATTAAAATGATATGCGGCATGCCTATATTCTGTATGTACAGTAGCATTTCACATGCAGATACAGCCACAGTCTCACACAGTATATAGGCATGCTGCATATCAGTTTAATCAGCAGAAGCTGCTTGTGCATTCTAGCCACATAGCAATCAAATAAGATGCATTTTCAATAAAAAAAGGTGCCCAATGTTAGCATTGATGCAAAATTTGTCTGGACACATCTGTATCCAAGCAGAGGCAGAGGTCACAGTGTTAGTGGAAGTGTGAGTGCTGTGTGCATGTGAGAGGATTGGTTGTGCAGTAGTGTTCGGAATGTGTGTAAGGAGCATTATGTGTGTCATGTAAAAATGCATTAATAATGTGCAACATATGTGTAAAGGGCCACTATGTGTGTCATTATGTGTATAAGGGCATTAATAATGTGCGGCATATGTGTAACAGGGTACTACTGTATGTGTGTCATTATGTGTATAGGGGCACTAATAATGTGCAGCAAATGTGTAGGGGGCACTATGTCTGTCATTATGTATATAAGGGCATTAATAATGTGCGGCATATGTGTAAGGGACATTATGTGTAAAAGGGCATTAATAAAGGTTGTCATAATGTGTAAGGTGCATTATGTTTATAAGGACATTAATGTGTCTCATATGTGTAAGGGGCATTACTGTGTGAAATTGTGTATAAATGCATTACTAATGTGTGGCATTATGTGTATAAGGTGCTCTACTATGTGGCGTTGCATACAGAAAGGGCACTACTGTGTCGTCTAATGTGAATAAAGAGCAATAAGGTGTCGTGTAATGTGAATAAGGAGCAATTCAGTGTGATGTAATGTGAATAAGGGTCTCTACTGTGAGGAGTAACGTTTATAAGGTAAAGTGATACTACTGTGGGATGTAATATGAATTATGGACACTATCGCAAGATAAAATGTGAATAAAGTTGCAGTACTGTGTGGCGTAATTGGAATTTGGGTTACTATTGTGTGGCCATGCCCCTTCCCAGCAAGAAGATGCCCCTTTTTGAGCTGTGCATCAAATGTGCGAACTGTTCCTATTTAAAATTTAGGGGGTACAAGGACTGCTATGGGTGAGGGGTGATGGTGCTGGGAAAGAGGTGCAAGGTCAGAGGCAGAACCAGCGGTGGTGCTAGGGGGCACCAGCCAAAATCTTGCCTAGGGCATCATATTGGTTAGGGCCGGCTCTGAAATTCAAAATAATTATGTACAAGTATAAATTTGATACTATTAAGAAGGAACAACTTTTCTGAAGTTCTGAAGTCATTGATCTGGCTACCATCTTATAGGTGGTTGGCGATAGACATGTAGGCATTATATACATCTATCCCTCATGGTAAAGGGCTTAAATCTGTAGATAAAGTTTTATCAAATGATGAGAAAAATAACGGTGCAGTATATGCTTAAAAGCTGCTGATTAGCTGTGTATGCAGATGTCCGCCACAGGGGAGTTCTGTGACATGCAGGGCAGACCCAGGTTCAGTGTAAACGGGGTTGACCTGGGAATATCCCAGATCCATGGTGTAGAGTTACCAGGGTCTGACCTGGGCTGGAGCAGTGTCCTGAAACCTGGGTCGGACCTGGGTTTTTGGTGGAAAAGTGGTATCCTGTAAAGTAAACCAATATTATAGGAATAAACCTGGAAGCTAAATAGAAACGTTGGTAACGTTACTTAATTGGACCCAGCTGACAGTAATTTGGTATTGCATAGTCACCATAAATAAAAGAAGGTCCAGGAAGTGAAACTATGGGCAGAATTCAATTAGCTGCAGTAGATGACTGCAGGCTATCCAATTAGCCCTGAAGCCAGGAGTTATCAGGGAATTTTTTTCACCTGCCTCAGTGGGTCAAAAAAAACAAACCCTGATATCCAGCAGGTTAAGGGTTGCTGCGGCCCTGTTAATGCACGAACCCATAAACTTTTCATGGATTCTGTGTGTGTTGATGCCCGTTATGGACATTAAACAAGGCTATTGGGAGAAATCTAGAGTCCAGTTGAATACCCCCGGGCATCAAAGGTTCAGGCTACCTCCATTTTTCATCCGCAGCAATTTACCGCGGGTAATTGAATACCTGCCTATGTCTTGAAAAGTTCTAGAAAAAGAACAAAACTCGTTGACGAAAGGATAATGTTTATCCACTGCATAGCAATATTTATTTAGGCTTCTCACCTCTACTATATGCTTGGTGTGATCTCTTTGTGTTTCATTATACCCGACTGAAGCTGACAAATAGTATAATATATTTATATATATATATATATATATATACATATACACATATAAAACAAATAGTGGAAATATATGCATTTTTAGGTGTATGTGTATGTCTAATACAGCGGTGACCAAACCCATCAATCGCGAGCGACGGGTAGCTCGGCATCGCTATCAGGGTAGCTCGACCGCTGCTGATGCCCGACCTCAGAAGGAGTCTGAAATTGACTTCCCTCGCACTGCTCCGGCACAGAGGAGACAGATGCTAGAGGTTATACTTGACCTCTAGCATCTGACAGGGAGCACAGCGCTACAACTTTGCCCGTAAGTACCGGGAGCGCTAATCGCTAGCAGCACCCGGAGAAGATGCAGTTTCTGCAAAGCTGCATTTTCTGTCATGAAACCCCTAACAACAATAAGCATTAAGCCCCTGGCACGAGCATGACACCCAGAGCATGAAACCCCTGGCAACAAACATGACACCCAGAGCATGACAGACCTGGCAAGCAGCATTACACCCATGGCAAAGTGGATGACACCCAGAGCATGAAACCACTGGCAATGAGCATTACACCTCTGGCAACAAGCATGAAACCCCTGGCAATGAGCATCGATCGCAGAGCATGAAACCCCTGGCAATAAGCATCGATCCTAGAGCATGAAACCCCTGGCAACGAGCATGGAATCCAGAGCATAAAAACCCTGGCAACGAGCATGGAAGCCAGAGCATAAAAGCACTGACAACAAGTATGAAACCCCTGGCAATGAACATGTAACCCCTGGCAATGAGCATGAAACCTAGAGCATGAAACCTCAGACAACGAGCATGAGACACTTGACAACAAGCAGATAATTTACAAGTAATTAGAAGCCTTTTTGTTGGGTATAATGTGTAATGGGCATTACGGTGTGTTGCATAATGTGTCACAGGCATTATGGTGGGTGGCATAATGTATAACTGGCATTGTGATCTGTGGTATAAATGTGTCAGGAGCATTGTGGTGTGTGGTATAATGTATCACGGGCATTGCAACAATATCGCTGTTATAATTAAATCATTGTTTTTTTTTCTCTGAAAGATTTATTTTATTTTATTTAAATGACCTTTCATTTTTCGGTTATTAGCCAGATTTTTTAAAACATTTGTTTAGTAGCTCTTCAGGAGGTGGGGGGAGCAGCAGACCCAGACCCCTATCGGGCCCCTCCACCATACCCGAGTCATTAGTACCCGATCCCCCCTTGGCACCAATGACCAAGAAATGTAAAATTTGGTCTGGGAATAAAGAGGCAGAAACCATTCAGTTTTGAAGAGGTTAAATACAGACACGCTTGCTATCTGCTCTCTCCACTGTTTGTATTGCTTATACTCTTATAGTACATCTAGATAATCAGTGTTCATTGTACTAAAATAGCAATCATTATTTTACATATTAATCTGATAAACTCACCTCCAGCCTTCTACATCATGCCATTATTAGTTCACACATTATCCTCCTTGCTACAGTATATCGGACCAGCAGCTCCAGTAACCTTTCTAGCCTGCTGCCAGTTGTACTCCTTATCTGACCACTGGGAATATCAGAGAGGTGTGGAACCAATGGATCTCTCAAATCATTTCATATAGGAGAATGTATACATTTCTAAAAATAGCAATATGTGCTATGTATTCTGTTTACAATCCTTTCCCAGCTTGTAAATAAGATGGTGAATTACAGTTTCCAAGCAGTTTTATGTTTCACTCCTGGGCCCTGATCCTCAAGGCCCTGTCATATTAGTTGTAAGAGGGACACCTGTTCCAGCCATTTGCAGCTAGTTAATTAAAAGGGGGCACTCCCTCTCAACTGAGTCATAAAACATACTGAATCCCAGTAGCAGTGCCATAAAGAATCAGACTGAAGAGATAGGAGCATACACAAATTAGAAGCGAGAGACTTTCGGATATTAAATTACGATGTTAACCTTCATGCTGCATCCCTATTTTATTTTTACTCAATAAACTTTAAAGGCAGTACAGTTTCCGTATACTGTAGTTTGTACCAGGGATACTTCTCACCCCATTTAATGAATGGAGATTTTAGTACATAATTTAATAGTATAATATACTGTACATGGGCCCTCATTCCGAGTTGTTCGCTCGGTATTTTTCATCGCATCGCAATGAAAATCCGCTTAGTACGCATGCGCAATGTTCGCACTGCGACTGCGCCAAGTAACTTTGCTATGTAGAAAGTAATTTTACTCACGGCTTTTTCATCGCTCCGGCGAACGTAATGTGATTGACAGGAAATGGGTGTTACTGGGCGGAAACACGGCGTTTCAGGGGCGTGTGGCTGAAAACGCTACCGTTTCCGGAAAAAACGCAGGAGTGGCCGGAGAAACGGTGGGAGTGCCTGGGCGAACGCTGGGTGTGTTTGTGACGTCAAACAGGAACGACAAGCACTGAACTGATCGCACAGGCAGAGTAAGTCTGAAGCTACTCTGAAACTGCTAAGTGTCACAACTGAGGGCCTGAGCTGACGGGAGGCAGCCTCAGTTGTAGGGGCTGAGATGTACCGGAACCTGGGAGGTTATATCAGACCCCTGGACATGTAAGTAACATGAATAATAACTGCCCGAAGGCGTGACCACGACAACTTGGATAAAAGTCAATGATGTTTATTATGACAACTCCGCAACACAGCAGCAGTAAAAGAAAACGTAAAAGTCAGCAAATAATAAATACAGTTCCTGGGTACTACAGGATGGCAGGAGCCACAGGGCACTGGTAGTGTGAGATAGTTCTTATGATCTTCTAGATGGAAAGTCCTTACCAGGCCCGACTGTAGCAATGGAGATAACCCAGGATTGTGCCAGCTGGTGTTCCAGAAAAAGCTGGGTTGCTGAAGGTAAAACAGCTGCTGTGGATACTGGCTGGAACCAGACTGTTGTTAGCACGGAGTGGATACTGGCTGGAACCAGTTAAATAATAAATGAACTTGGGAGCGATGAAATATGAACTGAAATGTAGAACTTGAGAGCGGAGAAATAATAATACCGGTGGAGAGTGGTAAAGTGTAGAAAGGACACCGGCCCTTTAAGGGAAGCTGTACTCTGCTGGAAGCTGAGCTGGAAGCAGGTAATGTTGTAGCTGGAAACAGATGAATCCACAATGGATTGGAGAGTCAGGCTACACCGCAGGTGGAATGCTGGTGCGGGTCTCTATGGTGGAAGTCTTGAGACAGGAGCTGGAACCTGGAAGACAATCACAGGAGAGAGACAAACAGGAACTAGGTTTGACAACCATAGCACTGACGCCTTCCTTGCTCAGGCACAGTGTATTTATACCTGCAGCAAGGAAGGGATTGGCTAGGCAATTATGCAGATTAACAATACTGACAACAGATTGGAGGAAATGATCAGCTGACAGAATCCAAGATGGCTGCGCCCATGCAGACACTTGGAGGGAAGTTTGGTTTGTAATCCATGTGGTAATGAAAACAGTAATGGCGGCGCCGGCCACTGGAGACAGGAGACGCCAGGCTGACAAGTGCACATCCAACCACGCGGACACAGCGGAGGCCGCGGCTGACGTAATCGCCACTCTGACACTCTGCATGCAGAAGCTCAGGGACGGCGGCGGAGGCCGCGGGGGACGCCATGCCAGATGTAATAAGGCGTTACTGTGACAGCGTCTCAGAGAGACAGGAGAGGATGCAGGAATGTGAACATTAGGATAACAGATGGGATCCGGTCCTGGAGCGCTGAGCCAGCCTTAGGAGGCATCTGATGGGTAAGAAATGGCGTCCAGATACCCGGATCGTGACAGCACCCCCCCCTTTAGGAGTGGCCCCAGGACACTTCTTTGGCTTTTGAGGAAACTTGGAATGGAATCTCCGGACCAAGGCAGGAGCATGGACATCAGAAGCATTGGTCCATGAACGTTCCTCAGGACCATAACCCTTCCAGTCAATAAGATATTGTAGTTGACCGTAACGGTGACGTGAGTCCAGGATCTTGGCCACTTCATACTCAACGCCTCGTTGAGTTTGGACTTTCGGAGTTGGAGGAAGTGAGGAATGAAACCGATTCAAGATCAGCGGTTTCAACAGGGAAACATGGAATGTCCTGGGTATTTTTAAGAAGGGAGGCAACTGGAGTCTGTAAGCAACAGGATTGATGACTTGTTCAATCTTGAAAGGACCGATATAGCGAGGTGCAAACTTCATACTGGGAACTCTTAACCTCAAATTCTTCGTGGATAACCATACCCGATCACCCACCTTGAGAGCAGGAACTGCTCGACGCTTCTTATCCGCAAACTTCTTGTACCTGAACGATGCCTTGAGCAGAGCTGATCGTACGCTCTTCCAGATATTGGCAAACTGATGCAAGGTGATATCCACTGCGGGAACAGAAGTTGCTGGAAGCGGTTGGAACTCAGGAACTTTAGGGTGGAATCCAAAGTTAGTGAAGAATGGTGTTGAAGCAGATGAAGAATGATACTGGTTGTTATGACAGAACTCGGCCCAGGGAAGTAATTGAACCCAGTCATCTTGAGAGGAGGACACATAGATGCGGAGGAAGGCCTCCAAGTCCTGATTCACCCTCTCGGTTTGACCATTGGTCTGAGGATGGTAAGCCGTGGAAAACTTTAGCTTGACTTGGAGGACTTGACATAAACTTCGCCAGAATTTGGCTGTGAATTGAACTCCTCGATCTGAGATAATTTCTTCAGGAAGACCGTGGAGTCGGAAGATCTCTTGTATGAATACTTGAGCCAACTTGGAAGCTGACGGAAGACCGGTGAGAGGAATGAAGTTTGCCATCTTGGTGAACCGGTCAACTACCACCCAGATGGTATTGAACTTGTTGCACATGGGTAAGTCTGTAATGAAATCCATCGACAAGTGGGTCCATGGTCGACGGGGAACGGATAGTGGAACCAGTTGCCCCGCAGGCGACTGGCGGGATACTTTATGTTGGGCAAACTTTGGGCAAGATGCAATAAACTCCAAGACGTCCTTTTTCAGAGTTGGCCACCAATAGGACCTAGAGATAAACTCCAGGGTTTTTTGGATACCTGTATGTCCGGCAAAACGGGAAGCATGGGCCCAATGCATGAGCTTCTTCCTTAGCATCGGCTTCACAAAACTTTTCCCTGATGGGGGCGTAGAGTCCATCCCTACCGTGGAGAATGCCAACGGATTTATAATAGGATGCTTGTCTGAAGACTCTGACTCATTTTCTTGCTCCCATGAGCGGGAAAGGGCATCGGCCTTGCGATTCTGAGAGCCCGGACAGAACTGGAGTTTAAAGTCGAACCTGGAAAAGAAAAGTGCCCTTCTGGCCTGACGAGGGTTGAGACATTGTGCGCCCTTCAGGTATAAAAGGTTCTTGTGGTCTGTAAGTATGGTGATCAAATGAGAAGCTCCCTCCAACAGATACCTCCACTCTTCTAGAGCGAGCTTGATGGCTAGCAACTCCTGGTCGCCAATGGCATAGTTGCGCTCAGCTGGGGAGAACTTCCGGGAGAAGAAACTGCAAGGATGTAAATGGCCATCTTTAGCCCTCTGAGATAACACCGCTCCTACTCCAACGGAGGAGGCATCCACCTCTAGGATGAAAGGAGAGTCGATGTCAGGCTGTTTCAGGACAGGCGCAGAGATGAACCTCTGTTTTAAAAGATGAAAAGCTTGCATGGCTTCTTCAGACCACTTGGACGGGTTAGCACCCTTCTTGGTGAAAGCAGTAATAGGCGCCACAATGGTGGAAAAGTCTCGTATAAACTTTCGGTAATAATTGGCGAACCCTAAGAACCTCTGGACCCCTTTGAGGGTTAAGGGTACCGGCCAATTCTGAATTGCTTGTAGTTTCTCAGGATCCATCTCTAGTCCGGAACCGGACACAATGTACCCTAGAAACGGAATGGACTTGACTTCAAAGACGCATTTTTCTAATTTGCAATAGAGATGATTGACACGGAGACGGGACAGAACCTCTTTAACCCAAAAACGATGTTCCTCTAAATCGTTGGCAAAAATGAGGATATCGTCTAGATAGACCACGACATGACGGTATAGAATGTCTCTGAAAATCTCATTGACAAAATGCTGGAAGACAGCTGGAGCATTGCTCAATCCGAAGGGCATGACGAGGTACTCATAATGTCCGTCACGGGTGTTAAAGGCGGTCTTCCACTCGTCACCCTCACGGATCCGGATGAGATTGTATGCACCTCGCAAGTCCAGCTTTGTAAAGATGGTAGCTCCGCTAACTCTGTCAAAGAGCTCAGTAATCAGGGGTAAAGGATAACGGTTCTTGATGGTAATGTCGTTCAAACCTCTGTAGTCGATGCACGGCCGCAGACCACCATCTTTCTTTTTTACAAAAAAGAAGCCTGCGCCGGCTGGGGAAGAAGAAGGTCGAATGAACCCCTTTGCTAGGTTCTCTTTAATGTATTCCTCCATAGAATGCGTCTCAGGCAGAGACAACGGATAAGTTCGGCCTCGAGGTGGAACCTTCCCTGGAACGAGATCAATCGGGCAGTCCCATTCTCTATGAGGAGGAAGGATATCAGCAGAAGCTTTACTGAACACATCCGTGAAATCTTGATATGGAGGAGGTGGAACATCAGACGACCTGGGGGAGGAAGAACAGACAGGCAATACTTTAAACAAACATGTCTCTGCACAGGAGGAACCCCATGCCAGGATTTGCGTAGTCGTCCAATCAATTGTAGGATTGTGAAGACGGAGCCATGGAAGGCCCAGGACCACAGGATGTGTGGCTCTTGGAATCACTAAAAGTGAAATAAGTTCGGAATGAAGAACTCCCACTCTCAGACGAACTGGTAGAGTCCTTAGAGCAATAACAGTATCAAAAATTTTACTGCCATCCACGGCAGTTAAGGAAAAGGAGGAAGGAAGTCTCTCGGTGGGTAGGGACCACCGTTTAACATAGGCTTCAGTAATAAAGTTCCCAGCTGCTCCGGAATCAAGGATAGCAATGACGTTCCGATAACGTTGAGCAACTTGAAGCGAGACTGGGAGATTACAATCATGAGGAGATGGAGAGGAGATCATTACTCCTAGCCGGCCCTCTCCTGGGCGAGCTAGGGTTTGGAGTTTTCCCGGACGTTCGGGACAGGCATTGATGGTGTGAGACGGAGCTGCACAGTAAAGACAAAGAGACTCAGAGAGACGTCTTCGGCGCTCAGCAGGAGTTAAACGGGAACGGCCAATTTGCATGGGCTGATCTTTAGATGGTGACAGTTGACGAGGAGGAGGAGCAGAAGATTTTGGAGCAGATGATCTTCCACGCTCAGTTGCTCTCTCTCTGAAACGTAAATCAACTTTCGTGCAGAGTGAGATTAGCTCATCTAATTTAGTAGGTAAGTCTCTGGTAGCTAACTCATCTTTAATAAGCTCAGATAAGCCATGCCAGAATGCAGCATACAGGGCCTCGTCGTTCCATGCCAGTTCGGATGCCAGGATCTGGAACTGTATCAGATATTGTCCTACAGTACGTGACCCCTGGCGTAAACGGAGAATCTCGGATGAAGCTGAGGTTACCCGGCCTGGCTCGTCAAAGATGCGCCTGAATGTTGACACGAATGCAGTGTAAGAAGATAGCAGGGTGTCGGACCTCTCCCATAACGGTGATGCCCAGTCAAGGGCGGAGCCACTGAGAAGAGAGATGATGTAGGCAATTTTTGTACGGTCACTGGGAAAATTGCCAGGTTGTAGCTCAAACTGAATCTCACACTGGTTGAGAAATCCCCTGCAGAATCTTGGAGATCCGTCAAATTTTGCTGGCGTTGGAAGATGAAGACGTGGAGCAGAAATGGGTAAGGTGGGTGGGGTTATAGCTGGAGTCACTGTGGTTGACGCACCAGATGCGCCTGATCCACGGAGAGTTGTCTGAATCCCATCCAGCCGAGTAGAGAGATCCTGGAGACAGCGGATGATGTGGCCCTGTGCAGCCTCCTGATGTTCTAGTCGGGCTGCCAGTTCTTGCATCGGCCTGGCCGCTTGATCCTGGTCTCCGGCTGGATTCATTAGGTCAGTGCTTACTGTCACAACTGAGGGCCTGAGCTGACGGGAGGCAGCCTCAGTTGTAGGGGCTGAGATGTACCGGAACCTGGGAGGTTATATCAGACCCCTGGACATGTAAGTAACATGAATAATAACTGCCCGAAGGCGTGACCACGACAACTTGGATAAAAGTCAATGATGTTTATTATGACAACTCCGCAACACAGCAGCAGTAAAAGAAAACGTAAAAGTCAGCAAATAATAAATACAGTTCCTGGGTACTACAGGATGGCAGGAGCCACAGGGCACTGGTAGTGTGAGATAGTTCTTATGATCTTCTAGATGGAAAGTCCTTACCAGGCCCGACTGTAGCAATGGAGATAACCCAGGATTGTGCCAGCTGGTGTTCCAGGAAAAGCTGGGTTGCTGAAGGTAAAACAGCTGCTGTGGATACTGGCTGGAACCAGACTGTTGTTAGCACGGAGTGGATACTGGCTGGAACCAGTTAAATAATAAATGAACTTGGGAGCGATGAAATATGAACTGAAATGTAGAACTTGAGAGCGGAGAAATAATAATACCGGTGGAGAGTGGTAAAGTGTAGAAAGGACACCGGCCCTTTAAGGGAAGCTGTACTCTGCTGGAAGCTGAGCTGGAAGCAGGTAATGTTGTAGCTGGAAACAGATGAATCCACAATGGATTGGAGAGTCAGGCTACACCGCAGGTGGAATGCTGGTGCGGGTCTCTATGGTGGAAGTCTTGAGACAGGAGCTGGAACCTGGAAGACAATCACAGGAGAGAGACAAACAGGAACTAGGTTTGACAACCAAAGCACTGACGCCTTCCTTGCTCAGGCACAGTGTATTTATACCTGCAGCAAGGAAGGGATTGGCTAGGCAATTATGCAGATTAACAATACTGACAACAGATTGGAGGAAATGATCAGCTGACAGAATCCAAGATGGCTGCGCCCATGCAGACACTTGGAGGGAAGTTTGGTTTGTAATCCATGTGGTAATGAAAACAGTAATGGCGGCGCCGGCCACTGGAGACAGGAGACGCCAGGCTGACAAGTGCACATCCAACCACGCGGACACAGCGGAGGCCGCGGCTGACGTAATCGCCACTCTGACACTCTGCATGCAGAAGCTCAGGGACGGCGGCGGAGGCCGCGGGGGACGCCATGCCAGATGTAATAAGGCGTTACTGTGACAGCGTCTCAGAGAGACAGGAGAGGATGCAGGAATGTGAACATTAGGATAACAGATGGGATCCGGTCCTGGAGCGCTGAGCCAGCCTTAGGAGGCATCTGATGGGTAAGAAATGGCGTCCAGATACCCGGATCGTGACAGCACCCCCCCCTTTAGGAGTGGCCCCAGGACACTTCTTTGGCTTTTGAGGAAACTTGGAATGGAATCTCCGGACCAAGGCAGGAGCATGGACATCAGAAGCATTGGTCCATGAACGTTCCTCAGGACCATAACCCTTCCAGTCAATAAGATATTGTAGTTGACCGTAACGGTGACGTGAGTCCAGGATCTTGGCCACTTCATACTCAACGCCTCGTTGAGTTTGGACTTTCGGAGTTGGAGGAAGTGAGGAATGAAACCGATTCAAGATCAGCGGTTTCAACAGGGAAACATGGAATGTCCTGGGTATTTTTAAGAAGGGAGGCAACTGGAGTCTGTAAGCAACAGGATTGATGACTTGTTCAATCTTGAAAGGACCGATATAGCGAGGTGCAAACTTCATACTGGGAACTCTTAACCTCAAATTCTTCGTGGATAACCATACCCGATCACCCACCTTGAGAGCAGGAACTGCTCGACGCTTCTTATCCGCAAACTTCTTGTACCTGAACGATGCCTTGAGCAGAGCTGATCGTACGCTCTTCCAGATATTGGCAAACTGATGCAAGGTGATATCCACTGCGGGAACAGAAGTTGCTGGAAGCGGTTGGAACTCAGGAACTTTAGGGTGGAATCCAAAGTTAGTGAAGAATGGTGTTGAAGCAGATGAAGAATGATACTGGTTGTTATGACAGAACTCGGCCCAGGGAAGTAATTGAACCCAGTCATCTTGAGAGGAGGACACATAGATGCGGAGGAAGGCCTCCAAGTCCTGATTCACCCTCTCGGTTTGACCATTGGTCTGAGGATGGTAAGCCGTGGAAAACTTTAGCTTGACTTGGAGGACTTGACATAAACTTCGCCAGAATTTGGCTGTGAATTGAACTCCTCGATCTGAGATAATTTCTTCAGGAAGACCGTGGAGTCGGAAGATCTCTTGTATGAATACTTGAGCCAACTTGGAAGCTGACGGAAGACCGGTGAGAGGAATGAAGTTTGCCATCTTGGTGAACCGGTCAACTACCACCCAGATGGTATTGAACTTGTTGCACATGGGTAAGTCTGTAATGAAATCCATCGACAAGTGGGTCCATGGTCGACGGGGAACGGATAGTGGAACCAGTTGCCCCGCAGGCGACTGGCGGGATACTTTATGTTGGGCAAACTTTGGGCAAGATGCAATAAACTCCAAGACGTCCTTTTTCAGAGTTGGCCACCAATAGGACCTAGAGATAAACTCCAGGGTTTTTTGGATACCTGTATGTCCGGCAAAACGGGAAGCATGGGCCCAATGCATGAGCTTCTTCCTTAGCATCGGCTTCACAAAACTTTTCCCTGATGGGGGCGTAGAGTCCATCCCTACCGTGGAGAATGCCAACGGATTTATAATAGGATGCTTGTCTGAAGACTCTGACTCATTTTCTTGCTCCCATGAGCGGGAAAGGGCATCGGCCTTGCGATTCTGAGAGCCCGGACAGAACTGGAGTTTAAAGTCGAACCTGGAAAAGAAAAGTGCCCTTCTGGCCTGACGAGGGTTGAGACATTGTGCGCCCTTCAGGTATAAAAGGTTCTTGTGGTCTGTAAGTATGGTGATCAAATGAGAAGCTCCCTCCAACAGATACCTCCACTCTTCTAGAGCGAGCTTGATGGCTAGCAACTCCTGGTCGCCAATGGCATAGTTGCGCTCAGCTGGGGAGAACTTCCGGGAGAAGAAACTGCAAGGATGTAAATGGCCATCTTTAGCCCTCTGAGATAACACCGCTCCTACTCCAACGGAGGAGGCATCCACCTCTAGGATGAAAGGAGAGTCGATGTCAGGCTGTTTCAGGACAGGCGCAGAGATGAACCTCTGTTTTAAAAGATGAAAAGCTTGCATGGCTTCTTCAGACCACTTGGACGGGTTAGCACCCTTCTTGGTGAAAGCAGTAATAGGCGCCACAATGGTGGAAAAGTCTCGTATAAACTTTCGGTAATAATTGGCGAACCCTAAGAACCTCTGGACCCCTTTGAGGGTTAAGGGTACCGGCCAATTCTGAATTGCTTGTAGTTTCTCAGGATCCATCTCTAGTCCGGAACCGGACACAATGTACCCTAGAAACGGAATGGACTTGACTTCAAAGACGCATTTTTCTAATTTGCAATAGAGATGATTGACACGGAGACGGGACAGAACCTCTTTAACCCAAAAACGATGTTCCTCTAAATCGTTGGCAAAAATGAGGATATCGTCTAGATAGACCACGACATGACGGTATAGAATGTCTCTGAAAATCTCATTGACAAAATGCTGGAAGACAGCTGGAGCATTGCTCAATCCGAAGGGCATGACGAGGTACTCATAATGTCCGTCACGGGTGTTAAAGGCGGTCTTCCACTCGTCACCCTCACGGATCCGGATGAGATTGTATGCACCTCGCAAGTCCAGCTTTGTAAAGATGGTAGCTCCGCTAACTCTGTCAAAGAGCTCAGTAATCAGGGGTAAAGGATAACGGTTCTTGATGGTAATGTCGTTCAAACCTCTGTAGTCGATGCACGGCCGCAGACCACCATCTTTCTTTTTTACAAAAAAGAAGCCTGCGCCGGCTGGGGAAGAAGAAGGTCGAATGAACCCCTTTGCTAGGTTCTCTTTAATGTATTCCTCCATAGAATGCGTCTCAGGCAGAGACAACGGATAAGTTCGGCCTCGAGGTGGAACCTTCCCTGGAACGAGATCAATCGGGCAGTCCCATTCTCTATGAGGAGGAAGGATATCAGCAGAAGCTTTACTGAACACATCCGTGAAATCTTGATATGGAGGAGGTGGAACATCAGACGACCTGGGGGAGGAAGAACAGACAGGCAATACTTTAAACAAACATGTCTCTGCACAGGAGGAACCCCATGCCAGGATTTGCGTAGTCGTCCAATCAATTGTAGGATTGTGAAGACGGAGCCATGGAAGGCCCAGGACCACAGGATGTGTGGCTCTTGGAATCACTAAAAGTGAAATAAGTTCGGAATGAAGAACTCCCACTCTCAGACGAACTGGTAGAGTCCTTAGAGCAATAACAGTATCAAAAATTTTACTGCCATCCACGGCAGTTAAGGAAAAGGAGGAAGGAAGTCTCTCGGTGGGTAGGGACCACCGTTTAACATAGGCTTCAGTAATAAAGTTCCCAGCTGCTCCGGAATCAAGGATAGCAATGACGTTCCGATAACGTTGAGCAACTTGAAGCGAGACTGGGAGATTACAATCATGAGGAGATGGAGAGGAGATCATTACTCCTAGCCGGCCCTCTCCTGGGCGAGCTAGGGTTTGGAGTTTTCCCGGACGTTCGGGACAGGCATTGATGGTGTGAGACGGAGCTGCACAGTAAAGACAAAGAGACTCAGAGAGACGTCTTCGGCGCTCAGCAGGAGTTAAACGGGAACGGCCAATTTGCATGGGCTGATCTTTAGATGGTGACAGTTGACGAGGAGGAGGAGCAGAAGATTTTGGAGCAGATGATCTTCCACGCTCAGTTGCTCTCTCTCTGAAACGTAAATCAACTTTCGTGCAGAGTGAGATTAGCTCATCTAATTTAGTAGGTAAGTCTCTGGTAGCTAACTCATCTTTAATAAGCTCAGATAAGCCATGCCAGAATGCAGCATACAGGGCCTCGTCGTTCCATGCCAGTTCGGATGCCAGGATCTGGAACTGTATCAGATATTGTCCTACAGTACGTGACCCCTGGCGTAAACGGAGAATCTCGGATGAAGCTGAGGTTACCCGGCCTGGCTCGTCAAAGATGCGCCTGAATGTTGACACGAATGCAGTGTAAGAAGATAGCAGGGTGTCGGACCTCTCCCATAACGGTGATGCCCAGTCAAGGGCGGAGCCACTGAGAAGAGAGATGATGTAGGCAATTTTTGTACGGTCACTGGGAAAATTGCCAGGTTGTAGCTCAAACTGAATCTCACACTGGTTGAGAAATCCCCTGCAGAATCTTGGAGATCCGTCAAATTTTGCTGGCGTTGGAAGATGAAGACGTGGAGCAGAAATGGGTAAGGTGGGTGGGGTTATAGCTGGAGTCACTGTGGTTGACGCACCAGATGCGCCTGATCCACGGAGAGTTGTCTGAATCCCATCCAGCCGAGTAGAGAGATCCTGGAGACAGCGGATGATGTGGCCCTGTGCAGCCTCCTGATGTTCTAGTCGGGCTGCCAGTTCTTGCATCGGCCTGGCCGCTTGATCCTGGTCTCCGGCTGGATTCATTAGGTCAGTGCTTACTGTCACAACTGAGGGCCTGAGCTGACGGGAGGCAGCCTCAGTTGTAGGGGCTGAGATGTACCGGAACCTGGGAGGTTATATCAGACCCCTGGACATGTAAGTAACATGAATAATAACTGCCCGAAGGCGTGACCACGACAACTTGGATAAAAGTCAATGATGTTTATTATGACAACTCCGCAACACAGCAGCAGTAAAAGAAAACGTAAAAGTCAGCAAATAATAAATACAGTTCCTGGGTACTACAGGATGGCAGGAGCCACAGGGCACTGGTAGTGTGAGATAGTTCTTATGATCTTCTAGATGGAAAGTCCTTACCAGGCCCGACTGTAGCAATGGAGATAACCCAGGATTGTGCCAGCTGGTGTTCCAGGAAAAGCTGGGTTGCTGAAGGTAAAACAGCTGCTGTGGATACTGGCTGGAACCAGACTGTTGTTAGCACGGAGTGGATACTGGCTGGAACCAGTTAAATAATAAATGAACTTGGGAGCGATGAAATATGAACTGAAATGTAGAACTTGAGAGCGGAGAAATAATAATACCGGTGGAGAGTGGTAAAGTGTAGAAAGGACACCGGCCCTTTAAGGGAAGCTGTACTCTGCTGGAAGCTGAGCTGGAAGCAGGTAATGTTGTAGCTGGAAACAGATGAATCCACAATGGATTGGAGAGTCAGGCTACACCGCAGGTGGAATGCTGGTGCGGGTCTCTATGGTGGAAGTCTTGAGACAGGAGCTGGAACCTGGAAGACAATCACAGGAGAGAGACAAACAGGAACTAGGTTTGACAACCAAAGCACTGACGCCTTCCTTGCTCAGGCACAGTGTATTTATACCTGCAGCAAGGAAGGGATTGGCTAGGCAATTATGCAGATTAACAATACTGACAACAGATTGGAGGAAATGATCAGCTGACAGAATCCAAGATGGCTGCGCCCATGCAGACACTTGGAGGGAAGTTTGGTTTGTAATCCATGTGGTAATGAAAACAGTAATGGCGGCGCCGGCCACTGGAGACAGGAGACGCCAGGCTGACAAGTGCACATCCAACCACGCGGACACAGCGGAGGCCGCGGCTGACGTAATCGCCACTCTGACACTCTGCATGCAGAAGCTCAGGGACGGCGGCGGAGGCCGCGGGGGACGCCATGCCAGATGTAATAAGGCGTTACTGTGACAGCGTCTCAGAGAGACAGGAGAGGATGCAGGAATGTGAACATTAGGATAACAGATGGGATCCGGTCCTGGAGCGCTGAGCCAGCCTTAGGAGGCATCTGATGGGTAAGAAATGGCGTCCAGATACCCGGATCGTGACACTAAGTAGTTAGTAATCGCAATATTGCGAATACATCGGTCGCAATTTTAAGAAGCTAAGATTCACTCCCAGTAGGCGGCGGCTTAGCGTGTGTAACTCTGCTAAATTCGCCTTGCGACCGATCAACTCGGAATGAGGGCCATGGTGTTAATGTATACATAAATTATGTATACATAATAAACATACAGTATTTCACCCTGAACATTCTGGTAGAGATTTATCAAGCCTTTAAGAGTAGGGAAGTTGTCTATAGCAACAGATTTACCAAACTATGATTTATCTAGCAGAGCCTATAAAATGACTGCTACAGTATGGTCAATTCCTCTGCTTTAATTCTCTCAAAGGTCTGATACATCGCCCCCCTCTACAACTACTCATCAGCAAACCTCCCAACATTTTAGGATCCATAAGCGGGACTCCCACGCGTGCAAAGCCTAAATGAAAGGCGGAGTGGCCTTGTGGCAGTGCTGTGATCGCGAGCCACGCCCCGTTTACCGTCACTAAAGGGGGCATGACCAGCGCTCTGTGAGCTGCTGGCATGCCCATAGTCCCTCTATCTTCACTGAATAGATGCTGTGCGCATCTATTCACCGCTGCTCTGCTAAGCAGAACAGCGAGTGTCAGGAGTCTCCCAGCTGCCCCACGGGTCGGGACAGTCCCAAAAAAACGGGACTGTCCCGCGAAAATCGGGACAGTTGGGAGGTATGCATCAGTGAATAAAAGTCTGTTTGCCAACAAAATACATACTACTGTATCTTAACTTGTACAGTTTAAGACTATTAAGGCATACACTTTAGAAGTAGTTGAGGAAGTCTTGTAGCACTGTGTGTGAGTGTGTGTGTTTGTGTTTGTGTGTGTGTGTGTGTGTGTGTGTGTGTGTGTGTGTGTGTGTGTGTGTCTCTGTGTGGGGGGAAGGATGGTTATATGATTCACATCATCATGGCATTGCCCCCATCTGCAGCTTATGGACTAGTGACATATAGGCCGGGATGTAATGAAGTTTGAGTTTGGCGGCTGAATTCAGACTTTTTTTAAAGGGGTAATCATGTACAAGGCTAAACCATGCCGAATCTTTAGCACTATATGAAGATTCTCCCATGGTTACAAAACATACAGATTATATACAATCATCTCCAGAATTATTGGACCCACACAGACAATGAGTGATATTTTGGGGCCCAGGCAAACTAATTGGTAATGCAACTATACAGGGATGGGGGCGGGGCTGGACTAGGTGTGTTATTAAGCCCTGCCCCTTCACTGTAAAATTCAATGATTTGCAGATATTTGCATAGAGGGTTGGGCTAAAATGTGCTTGCCATAGATTTGCATCATTAGGCCCCACTCGATCCTCGGTGGCCACGGAATATTGTTATTATTATTCTACCTATTCTGCCCACTTCACTCTTCCGTGGGTGTGGGGGTCTTCCCAAAAAATGGGGTGTCTTCCGCAGTTGCGCAATAGTAGGTAAGTATGAATATGCTGGAAATGTTATTAGAAAGTATAATATGTACATTTTTTATTGCGTCACAAATGTGTTAAACTCTGGCAACCCCAGTTCATAGTATACCACAAAGAAACACAGTTTACATTATGTCACAGTGCCCCCATGCTGGTGCTGTAGCTATGTGTGAGGGCCTTGTTACTAATCCTGCAATTTTGCAAGTATCCGAAGCAGTGTTATGTGCATGTTGCTGTTAGAAATGGCTTCTTTGTGGAACTCTTGGAAGTGGTCATGGAAGTGGTGTTTGATAGATACTTTTTAAAACCATCCCCCTCACTGTACATGGGGGCAGTATGCTCAGGTGCCTACTCCCTGGTAAATTCTCCACTGTCTCAAGCTTTTTTTCTTTTATATGATCCCCCTGCCTGTGCCTAAAGGCCCATACACACTAGACAAGAAAGTAAAATATCTCAGAAGGGCCGATTTGAGCGAGATCTTTTACTTTCTGGTCCAGTGTGTACAATCAATGCTCCCGCGCATCGTTAACAACCCCCTCCCTCGTCTGAACATGTACAGACGAGGGAGGTTCTCGTTGACGACTGCAGATGCAGCATGGGTGTTGTTCCCCCCGCCTCCACTCCCTTCCCCACCGGCATCGGCAAGTGTGTATGCACTTGCCGATGCAGGCACCCCGCTTGGTTCCCGCCCTCGCCAATATCGGCGTTGGTGGGGGTTGTCTAGTGTGTACTGGGCTTAATGGTAATTTTAACTATTACTTTTTTTTATAACAATTTCAAATCTGTGCTGGTCTACAGCCTGTTGTCTAATATGAGTTGCCAGTTATTTGGTTATAGATATATTAATGTATGACAAAGGGATGTTGCATGGATGGAGCATCATATTTATACCCCAGGGAAACAGGAATTGGTCATAAGTAACAATGGGGCAGATGTATTAACCTGGAGAAGGCATAAGGAAGTGATAAACCAGTGATATGTGCAAGGTGATAAATGCACCAGCCAATCAGCTCCTAACTGTTAATTTACATATTGGAGCTGATTGGCTGGTTCGTTTTTCACCTTGCACATATCACTGGGTTATAACTTCCTTATGCCTTCTCCAGGTTAATACATCTGCCCCAATGGAGTTTAGGGAGACTAAAAAAAAAAGTGTATTTTGCAGTGCGAATTACCTATGTTCTATTTAAAGTATTCCTTGGGGATATCAATCTTTCACCATACTGTATGTTTATAGAAGAATACACTGTTCTTAAAATAAAACACTTTTGTAAGACTGATGACTATTATATGAATGGTAAGCAATTTATCTTAACATTTTTGATGAACATTTGAAAAATGTAATGTATTATGTTTTTGTACAGTTTCATGAAGGGTGTCAGTAATTCTCGGGTTGACTATAGGCACAGTTTGCACGTATAGAATATTAAGGCATGATATTTGGACAAAAAAAAGATATGCTAAATTGATTATGTTTTTTATTTGTATTAAAATCAAAACTAAACCAACAAAATACATGGATATGTCTAGAAATATTTTTTTTTAAACATAATTTAGGTAGGGTAATGTATAGTACAGACTCAACTATATTATAAGTAATTCCCACACCTTTGCATATTAATTCGTACCTACCTGTAGTTTTAAACAGGATCTCTGTTTAATTCATGCCATCCATTTAATAAAAGTTTAGTAATTTATTGTTACAAACATTTCTACAGTCACAATATTTTTAAATAATGGGTTTATTTATCAATAGAGCCCCAATTGGTTGGTAAAGCTGATTATTTTTCTGCCTCAGTATTAATTATTGCTACAAATTAACAATAATTGTGATACCTTACCTCTTTACTGGAAGCAGTCTTATCCACTTATCCATGGGATTGAAAGCCAAGATTTGTTTTTGGGTTTTTTGGGTACGCTAAAATGCAAAAAATAATAATTTAAAAAGAGGGTAAAAGTAGATAGTATTAAAAATAATTAAAAAGCTTTAATCATTAAAAAAAGTTTTAGTCAATGAATATTTTTTTTTTTTATTATTTCTGTTATAACCACCCTGATATGCCAGAATTGCAACACAAATATGGGAGCTGATGGTAGGGATGATAATCAACATTGATCTTTGCAAGTGTAAGAAAATACAGAAAACAATGAATGAATAAATGCGCTGCTAGGTATAATGCAGCCAACTCGCAATAAGGAACCTTCACAAAATTCCAAGAAAATAGACGTTACAAAAGAAAATTGAATAGTGGCGCAACTACCAAATAGGCCTTACATGAAATATCCTTATCAATTCCAGGTGTAATGAGTCCTGTGTTGTAAGGGTCCCGTTGTCCGTGCAACCTTTGATCCTATGGTCAAAATCCTTAACTTGACAAACAGAAACAGATCATGGTGCAGATCAACTTTTTAGGGGACCAAGACTTTATTTACAAGGAGAACTCACAATTTATACAGATTAAAAAAGCATATCACCACTCAGGGTAAAAGTGAAGGGGGTGCTGGCGTGACTGGTATTCCAAAGTTACCCTCCCAGATGGTACAAGGGCTCCGCTCGTGGTTCCAGATACCACGAAAGCCGGATAAGGATAAATGAAGTCCAGTGTCAGGTCACCCACAGTCAGAAGAGAACACCAATTGCTCAACGCGTTTCGGACGCTCTGGACCTTCCTCAGGAGCATAATGGTGTACAGCAACAGAGCATATATTTATACCTAGATCTAATGACACAATAATGTCCATGTGGGCAGCTTTCTCCGCCCCAAACAGCCGGACGCACGTCCGCAACCGGAAGTGGCGTTGACCGGAAGCGGAAGTTGTGATGCGTTCCACCGCAAAGATCCGGAAGTTCACTGTGCGTTCCAAATACGGATATTCACAAACGGGAGTTCATAGAATGGTATTAGAGTTCCACACTCCCAAATCAGACATTTAGTAGTCCAAATAAGTCCAAGTAAATGTATTTCCACATGTAATCAAAAAGAAAATATAAATAATATCAATATACTACTATAAAATTCACATTTTAAAAAAATTAGCAGCCAGAACATTCAAGATAGCAGCAAAAATACAAATACAAGATAGCAGCAAAAAATAATAATAAAGAATTTAAAAAATTAAAAATAGCAGCAGAAATAGCAGCAGGAATATAAAAATTAAAGGAACCACTTTAATTCAAATTCCCCATTTAAGCCTTCTGGAGTTTGGTAGTTGCGCCACTATTCAATTTTCTTTTGTAAAGTGTAAGAAAATAGAAAGAAAAGGGAAAGAAAGAATTAACCCCTACACACACACACACACACACACACACACACACACACACACACACACACACACACACACACAAAGTGAAACCAACACAATCAGCCTGTATAGATTTGAAGGCTTGAAGCTAATGTTGGGGATGGGATACAGTCATTAGGTTGACCTCTCTTAGGTCGACAGTCATTAGGTCGACCACTATTGGTCGACATGCATTAGGTTGACATGGTCATTAGGTCGACGTGGTAAAGGGTGACACATGAAAAGGTCGACATGAGATTTTCACAATTTTTTTCTTCTTTCTTTTTTTTACTTTTTCATACTTTATGATCCACGTAGACTGTGATTGGGAATAGTAACCTGTTTCAAGCGCAGTGGAAACGGAGCGAGGCACCTTTCCCGAAGCATGGCGAGCAAATCGAACCATGCGAGGGGACGCGGTGCACTAATTGGGGTTCCCAGTCAATTTATGAAAATGACACCAAAACCCAAAAAAACCTCATGTCAACCTTTTCGACGTCGACCTGATGCCCATGTCAACCTTTTCCAGGAGTCAATCTAGTGCCTGTCGACAACTAGTGGTTGACCTAATGAGTGTTGACCTAAATAGGGTCAACCCAATGATCCCATTCCGTTGGGGACATGGTCTATTCAGCAGAGTGGCTTTGATATGATTGGATACAGCTGGAAAAAGATGCTCTGATTGGCAACTTGCATATAGACACAACAGGCAACTGCAAAGCTACTATATTGTGGATGAGGCGTTGTGACCACTATGGGGCATATATGTGCGGAAGTGCAAGTAACAAATCCTGGTAGAGCCTCATTTTCACACACTAGATAAATTTAGTAAAGCCGCTCTGATAGAACTCACTGGCTGTCATTTGCTTTGTGACTGCTAGAACAAGTCTATTGCCGTTTATGTGGGGTTTTTAGCTGTTTGAACAGTTTATAGTGTTTGCACTGGGCTCTCTGTATCTGCTAGATATATTTATATTATTTCCAAATAATTCTTATGTTTGGTGCAATTACACCATCACAACTTGATGCTCTCTTGGTCCAGCTGAATATTTGACCCTATTTTGTTCCTGTTTGTTTTTTTTACCATTTTGATTGTGGGCAAAGTTAGTGTGAGTTCTTCATACAGGCTATGTAAACATAGTTATTTGGCCAATTTGTTCAAGCAGTCAGTTTGAGATCTCAAAATTAAATCTCATACATGCGTTTGAAAAAGGGTTTCTACAGTTCAAACCAATTTTATTGCCACTGATATTTCTAAAAATAATCTATTAAGGTGGGCTGTACGCCACAGGAGAAAAGACCCCCAAGAATCAATTCCATCCAAGTTCCAACAGCATCTGATGGACCAATTATTTACTTGTAATTAAACTGGAATCAGTATAAATACTAGGTAATTTGTCAAACCTTTCCAGATTTAATTGTGTTCTCTTGGTGATGTTAGGCTAATAGGACATAGAGGGAATGGGGATTTACAATTGTATTCCTTATACTACACTAGAGCCAATTTTGTTTCATATTGTAAATTATCATATCATTAAAGTTTCATTCCGATACAGCATAACTAAATGTGTTCACTCAGTGCCTACTTACAGTATAAACACTGATCATTTTCTCTTTTTTAGTAAGTTTAAGATATACTTGTCTGATATAAAGGATGATGTTACTGCATATGACGAGTGAGACTTGACCAAACTGCTCTAGAATGTTGATGAGTGTCATTCTTCATGTACCACATACACATATTTGTTTTTTTTTTATCATGCCTTTATGAATTCAGTGATAACATGTAAGTTGCACTTATACTATCATACATGTCAGCACCCTGTTGATTTTGTATTTTGTTTGATTTTATGCACCTCCTGACTTTAAATTCGATCCTGGTATGCCCAACAGTGCTGTCACTTCCAGAAGATGGAACAATTGGTAAATCCATGGTCATAAAACCTAGTTTGACAACTTTTTGTGAATTCTACCAGCCAACAGGAGACCTCTACAGGAGAAGCAATGGGACCTTTATATAACCAGTGATAGCCACCCCACAACAAGGGCTTCTACACTATCATCCAGAAGTGGACTTTTCTCTTTACACTGGTCAACAGGATTGATTTATTTAAACTAGGTGTTAGTACTAATAACCACATATAAAATTGGAAAAAATGTACATTTAAAAATTGATGTATAAGATTTATATTTTATACAGGATCTTGGTTCTGGGCTCCACAGCTTATTCCACCTTTGAACTGTTAGAAGTGGAGAGTGCTACTGCACAGTCTACAACATGGCTCCTCAAGGGATGATTCTGCACTCCTTTACCAAGATGGCCACCAATACTATAACTGCACATGCACAATGCCATCTTGTCACTGTGTATGAGTTAAAAAAGAAATGTTTCCCCTCGCAATAATAAAATCAAATTGAGGCAACAGGACATGAATGTACTCACTACATCAAATACTTTATGATATTTTTAATATCTATAAGATCAATCACATAAAAGATAATAATAACATCCCATCAAAATTAATATACGCATATAAAATCCCCAATAATATAAAATATTAATAGATAAGCATAAGAGGTGGATCATGTATCTAAATTTCTATAGTTGACCACAGTAGACTACACTGATGATTGTAGTAATATTAGTATCCCTATTTAATTCCTGAATAGGACAGTCCCGTATGGTGTGCTATAAATTGTCCCTGAATTGGATGACATACGGTAGAGCAATAATGGATTTTTACCAATGCAAGGAATTTTCGTGTGCTCACAACAGGGTTAGTTCTTATTGTGGGAGAGCTATTTTTCTGTTTGCGGTTAGTATATATAGGTAGCAGGGGCGTCAGAACGTTTTTAGGTTGGGGGGGGCAAGATATAGTCTCATTTTGGCGCCCCTAAATTGCTGAATCGCTAAAGGCCAGATCCACCTGAAATACACTGAGAAGGCCAGATCCACACTAAGGGGGTCATTCAGATCTGATCGCTGCTGTATGTTTTCACACAGTGGGCAATCAGGTATCAACGGCGCAGTGGCGTTGGACAGCAACAAAGGGTGTCGCTGGTCATCGAGGGGATGATGCGAAAAATCCGTTGGCACGGGCGTTTGCAAGGTGATTGACAGGAAGTGGCAGTTTGTGGGTGGAAACTGACCGTTTACTGGGTGTGTCCGGAAAACCGCAGGTGTGCCCAAGCGTTTTCAGGGAGGGTGTCTGGTGTCAGCTCCGGCCCGATCAGCCTGATGTGATCGCACTATAGGAGTAAGTCGTAGGCTGCGCAGAGACTGCACAAAGTGGATTTTAGTGGATTTTATCAGCTCGGCGTACACATGCAGTCGAACACTTGCACGGCAAATATACACTACCCCTGGAGGTGGCGACTATTTGAACACAGAACAGCAAAATAAGCAGCTCAGCTCTCCCATGCCACTCTAGTTTCCCACCATGTGCCCCATGTAGCAGGGAGAGTAGGTCAAGCACTAGCAGTGACCAGTGCAGTGCTGGCGTCATGGTGACTGATAGTAGTGGCCATGGGAGTTACAGGGAGGGTGAAGGCAGGGACATAGACGGGGAGTTACAGGGAGGGTGAGGGCATGGGCGCTGACAGGGAGTTAGAAGGAGCGTGAGGAGCACTGAGGGGGGAGTTACAGGGAGGGTGAGGGCAGAGATGCTGACGGGGCGTTACATGGCGGGTGAGGCAGGGACACTGATGGGTAGTTACATGGCGGGTGAGGGCAGGGACACAGACGGGGAGTTACAGGGAGGGTGAGGGCATGGGTGCTGACAGGGAGTTCGAAGGAGCATGAGGAGCACTGAGGGTCGAGTTACAGGAAGGATGAGGACTGGGACGCTGAGGGGAGAGTTACAGGGAGGGTGAGAGTAGGGATGCTGAGGGGGGAGTTAGAAGGAGGATGAGTGCACACTGAGGGGGGAGCAACATGGAGGGTGAGGGCAGGGATGCTGACGGGGAGTTACAGGGAGGGTGAGGGCATGGGTGCTGATGGGGTGTTAAAGGGAGGGTCAAGGCAGTGGCACTGAGGGGGGAGTTACAGGGAGGGTAAGGGCAGGGGCACCGAGGATGGACTTACAGGGAGTGAGGGAAGGGGCATATAAAAATAGCTTTATTAGAACAAATGAAATACTCTAAATCCAAGTGTGGATTAAACATTCACATACAGATTATACGGAGAGCCACTACCCCCCCCCCCCCCCCCCCGACTGCTGATTACCATATATTTGGAGTGTAAGTAGCGCCTCCTCTTTTTTTTAGGAAGAGGCAGCAGCCTGTCACACATGGGATTCTGTCTGTGTGCTACGGCTATCACTTTGATTTAGAGCAGCCCACTGGGGAGGCGGAGCTCGGGACTCGGAGAGTACCTAGAGCTGCCTGAGATAGTGTGGTCTTCCTGGGCGGGTGAGCGGCACATCTCTTCATGCCGCCATCGCCACTGCTGCTCTGCCTGTGGTAAGTGAGACAGGCTCTGGCAGCAGCGGCAGCAACAGGCAGAACTGTGCGGCTCCCTCAGTAAGGAGGCAGAGAGGGGGGAGCTGCTTTTCATGAGGCATTTCTCAGCAAGGAGGTGTGACAGGGAGATAGAAAGTGTCAGGGAAATAGTGGCTTACAAAAAGACATTGGGTGACAGAAAAATAGTGGGTGACGGTGAGGGAGACAGGGAGATACTAGGTGATGGAGACACTGGGTGAAAGGTAGAGAGGGTGACAGGGAGAGAGAGCTACAGGGAGATAATGGGTGACATGGTGAGGGTGACAGGGGGATAGTGGGTGACATGGTGAGGGTGACAGGTGGATAGTGGGTGACATGGTGTGGGTGACAGGTGGATAGTGGGTGACATAGTGAGGGTGGCAGGTGGATAGTGGGTGACAGGGGGATAGTGGGTGACATGGTGAGGGTGACAGGGGGATAGTGGGTGACATGGTGAGGGTGACAGGTGGATAGTGGGTGACATGGTGAGGGTGAGAGGTGGATAGTAGGTGACATGGTGAGGGTGACAGGGGGATAGTCGGTGACATGGTGAGGGTGATGGGGGGATAGTGGGTGACATGGTGAGGGTGACGGGGATAGTGGGTGACATGAGGGTGACGGGGGATAGTGGGTGACATGGTGAGGGTGACGGGGGGATAGTGAGGGTGACAGGGGGATAGTGGGTGACATGGTGAGGGTGACGGGGATAGTGGGTGAAATGAGGGTGACGGGGATAGTGGGTGACATGAGGGTTACGGGGGATAGTGGGTGACATGGTGAGGGTGACGGGAATAGTGGGTGACATGGTGATGGTGAGAGGTGGATAGTGGGTGACAGGGTGAGGGTGACGGGGGATAGTGGGTGACATGGTGAGGGTGACGGGGGGGATAGTGGGTGACATGGTGAGGGTGACGGGGGGATAGTGGGTGACATGGTGAGGGTGACAGGGCGATAGTGGGTGACATGGTGAGGGTGACAGGTGGATAGTGGGTGACATAGTGAGGGTGACAGGTGGATAGTGGGTGACATAGTGAGGGTGACAGGTGGATAGTGGGTGACATGGTGAGGGTGACAGGGGGATAGTGAATGATAGGGCACAGCCAGCCTCCTAAACCCCCCCCCCCACTGCACGGTGACAGGGGCAGGGGATGCCTCCCAGCAGCACTGACAGCCTCCTCCCCCACCCCCCCTTTCACAGAGCACAGAGGATGCCTCCAGTGGCACAGCCAGCCTCCTCTACCCCTAGTCACAGGGGATGCTTCCAGCGGCGTCTAAGGCAGCTTCCTCCCCCTCCCCCGCTGTCACAGGGGATGATGCCTCCAGCCGTCTCTTCCCTCTCTCCCCCACGCTGTCCCCGGGGATGCCTCCAGCCGCACAGTCCACAGCCAGCCTCCTCACCCTCTCCGTTCCCGCTCACCTGTCCGGCTCCAGGCTCAGTAGATCCGCCATCGGATCGGCTGCATCCATCGCGCGCGGAGAGATCCCCTCCTCCCTCAAGCTGACGGCCGGGATGCTCGCACCTCGCAGAGCAGAACTCAAGGAGGCGGAGCTCCTCTGGCTGCAGGGATGCTGCTGCTGCTGCTGCTGCTGCTGTGTGACTAGCAGCGCAGCGGCAGCTATAACAAACAAAAAAATGCCTGAAAATGACGGGGGAGGGGTCCGCACTGGGCGCGGGATGTTCACTACACGGAGCGGAGGATGTAATGTGCGGTCTTTCACCTGACCGCACATCGCTCCTCCGCTCCTCCTCTATCCTGATCGGCGCCTCTCTATGTTTGGGGGGGGCGAGCTGCCCCCTTGCCCCCCCAGTTCCGACGCCTCTGATAGGTAGCTAGGTGGTGGCATACAAGACAAGAGATGCTAGTGAGATATTAGAATAGTAATTTAGAGAATAGAGATAAGATTGAAGATAGAGTAAAGGTTGATCATCGGTCTCCAGGAGTGAGAACTATGGAATCGGATCCCGCTGTGGCAGATTTTTTTGTATTTAGGAATATGTTAAAATAGTATATATGGGATCTCAGATATTTGTTGTAATTATATATGTTTATCTATTTTTTAATATGATTGCGAGCTTTGCATATATATTTTTGTCTTGTATATGGATTAAAATATATATTAATATATGCATAGGTTAAATCTATCTCCATTGAATATGAGGTGCTAGACTAGGATTGAGGGTAGCTTTGAGATAGTGCATCGGTTTACCATAGCGTAGGCTATAAGTTAGATTCCCGGATGGTATATACCCTAGATTGGTATGAGAGGGTTGTTCTCTGTATGGATTGAATTTATTCTATTTGAATACATGTATATATATATATATATATATATATATATATATATATATATATATATAATTATTATTTATACTATTCCTGGTTATTGATAACACGATCATAGATTGAATATATGTGTGTATGTATATTATTGTATGCAGGGAATGGATTTCTTGTGTACGGGAGCAGATTTGTACATGTGTTTGTATATATAGTTATATATTTTTTATGGGTATGTAAACCTTTAGACAGGCGGGCATATAAGGATTTGATGATGGATGTTTAATTAGGGGAAAAAGGTGTAGCAAAGAGGTGGATCAGGTGGTGGATCTAAGACAGGTGTTTTACATCTATGAGGATAATTGCACCAATTGGCTATAAGGCTGCCATTTAAAAAGGGCTACAGTTTTACAGTTTCTTTACTCTATGAGGAAGCTCCAATTAGGAGCGAAACGCGTCAGTGAAAGTGTCCTTTCGGGGACTCAGTGGACTGTGAGGCTGACGAGCGGGAGACGGAAGACGCTATATGTGGCGGCTGGAAGACGGGAGCTCAATCAGCTGTTAGGCGCCTGCGGTGCGCTGAGCCCCGGGTGCCATACTTTATCCTCCAGGGTCAGAAGGCGTGTGCATCGCCACTGTGGGGCTGACAAATGGGAGACGGAGGACATTACATGCGGCGGATGGAAAACGGGAGCTCAATCAGCTAAAGGCACTTGCGGTGTGCCGCGCCCCGGGTGCTGGACTTCATCCTCCAGGATTGGAATGACAGCTCTCCCACAATAAGAACTAACCCTGTTCTGAGCACACGAGAATTCATTGCATTGGTAAAAATCCATTATTGTTCTACCGTATGTTATCCAATTCAGGGGACAATTTATAGCACACCATACGGGACTGTCCTATTCAGGAATTAAATAAGGATACTAATATTACTACAATCATCAGTGTAGTCTACTGTGGTCAACTATAGAAATTTAGATACATGATCCACCTCTTATGCTTATCTATTATTATTTTATACTATTGGGGATTTTATATGCGCATATTAATTTTGATGGGATGTTATTATTATTATCTTTTATGTGATTGATTTTATAGATATTAAAAATATCATAAAGTATTTGATGTATTGAGTACATTCATGTCCTGTTGCCTCAATTTGATTTTATTAGTACGAGGGGAAACATTTATTTTTTAGCTTTACATCTGATTATATCAGGTGGAATTTTTTGGCTATATCCACAAGCCAATATACCTTCGCTGCTTTATGTGATTACTGGAACAAATTGGTTCTTATAAAGTATATAATCTGGTATTTATATTGATTTATATATATATATGTATGTGGGTGTATGTGTGGTATTTAATCATACGTATATGTCACACACCAGAGGCAGTGGCCGCCGCGCTTACCCCTGCGTGTCTGCTGGTCCGTCTGGCGGCCCCAGCCCCTGGCGGTCGTCGGGTCCCGGCGTCTGGCTGGCGCTGCTCCCGGCGGTTCCCCGGAGTGTGGGCGCCGCCATTGCACCCGGCGTCATGCGGGGGCGGGAGTGGGTGGCATCACAGAACCACTCCACCAATCCTGTTAGGGCGGGAGATTCAAAACCAGATGCCGGGCAGAGCTCCGGCGCCTGAGTATCGTCGCTTTTCCAGAGGTGATCTCCAGTGCTCCTGTGACCGCTGTGCTACCTCCTAGAGTTTCCAGCATCCAGTCAACTTTCCCAGCATATCGTGCTGCTCGCTCACATAGTCTCCAGTGTCTTTAAACATCGCTCACGAGTTCTTCAATCATCAGCGTCTTTGAACACTGCTCACAAAATCTTCAGTGCCTTATATCATCGCTCACAAGTTCTTCATTCACCAGTGTCTTTATAATCGCTCACAAGTTCTTCATTCACCAGTGTCTTTATCATCGCTCACAAGTTCTTCATTCACCAGTGTCTTTATCATCGCTCACAAGTTCTACATTCATCAGTGTCTTTATCATCGCTCACAAGTTCTACATTCACCAGTGTCTTTATCATCGCTCACAAGTTCTTCATTCATCAGTGTCTTTATCATCGCTCACAAATTCTACATTCATCAGTGTCATTAAACATCGCTCACAAGTTCTTCAATCATCAGTGTCTAAAACATCGCTCACAAATTCTTCAGTGTCTTTTAACATCGCTCACTAGCTCTTCATTCACCAGTGACTTTAAACATCGCTCACGAATTCTTTAGTGTCTTTCACCATCGCTCACAAGTTCTTTATTCATGTATCTCTAAACATCGCTCACAAATTCTTCAGTAGCCTTTGACATTGCCCACCAGTCCTCTTTCTTCCATGTGTTGCTGTATTGCTCCCTTCCCTAAATAAAGTTCTTCAGCATTTCTTCATCAAACACAATTGTCAGAGTCCTGTATGAGGGAAATCTATATCCGGCCTTCTCTGCTCCGACCCAGCTGTGGTGCCTCTTCCTGACCACCGAGTTCACAACACTCCCAATCCAGGTCAGTGACAGTATACTCAGGCCACATGGACCCGGGGGATCGGAACCCAGAGGCAAGTGCCATCCAGGACTTGGTTTCCCGAGTTCAGAGTCAGGAGGCTGCACAGAGCCAGGTGATGCAGTATCTCCAGGAATTATCCAGCCGGCTGGATCAAATTCAGGCTTCTCTGGCTTCAGTAGTTCCAGCTCCAGCTCCAGTGCCCACTCCAGTGGTTGTCCCTAGTAATGTTCAATCCTTGTCTGGAACTAGGTCACGCCTTCAGCTTCCCACTCCCTCTCGCTATAATGGGAATCCAAAGAATTGCAGTGGTTTTCTCAACCAATGCGAGGTGCATTTTGAACTTCTTTCGCACAACTTCCCCACAGATCGGTCCAAGGTGGCGTACATTATTTCCTTACTGGAAGGTTCAGCGTTGGATTGGGTGTCACCATTGTGGGAGCGATCTGATCCTTTGGTTTCTAGTTACACCAATTTCATTGCATCATTTCGAAGGATCTTTGATGAGCCCGGCAGAACGACCGCTGCTTCTTCAGACTTGCTCCGAGTCCGACAAGGCTCCCGTTCAGTGGGGCAGTATGTGATTCACTTCCAGACCATAGCTTCAGAACTACGCTGGAAAAATGACGCTCACCGGCTGCCTTTTGGAACGGGCTCTCCGACCGCCTAAAGGACGAACTGATCACTAGGGATCTGCCAGATTCCTTAGAACAGTTGATCTCACTCTGTGTAAAGGTGGATCTTCGCATGCAGGAACGGGGTGGCGAACGTAGTCGGTCAGATCGATCCAGATTCCGGTCTCTCCCGTCTAAGCAAACGGTTACTTCAGGTCCAGACGAACCCATGCAAATCAATCAATCTCGGTTGTCCCCGGAAGAACGACAGCGACGTCGTGAGGGTAGACTCTGCCTCTACTGTGGAGCCGCGGATCATTTTCTCAAGTTCTGCAAGTCCTGTCCGGGAAACGGGCAGTCCTAGCTTGTTCCGGAGGAGTCGAGTTAGGAATTACATCTAAACCTTCTCCGACAGTGGACTGTTTACTCTCCGTGTCTCTGTTTCCTGAGTCAATAGCCAAACCTGTTAAAGCTTTGCTGGACTCTGGGGCTGCAGGGAATTTTGTTTCCCTTTCTTGTGTCCAGAACTTAGGTTTACAGTTACAGTCTCTCAAATGGCCTATTACGTTAACCGCCATGAATGGTACCCAAATTTCTAATGGTCTTATTACCAGTCGCACAGTGCCAATCAGGCTGCAGGTGGGAGCTCTGCATCAAGAACATCTGGAGTTCCTAGTGATTCGGGAGATGCCCCACGATCTGGTTCTAGGTCTTCCTTGGCTTAAAACTCACAACCCTCACGTCGACTGGAAGTCGTCACGAATACTGTCCTGGAGTTCTTTTTGTCATTCTAATTGTCTCACTCCTGTCTACCCGCTCCGGGTATCTTCCAAGTCGGATGAAGAGCTCATTCCGGAGGTCTATCGGTAGTTCACAGATGTTTTTTTGGAGCAGGCGGCCGATCAGTTACCACCCCATAGACCCTGGGACTGTCCCATTGAGCTCATCCCAGGGAAAATGCCACCCCGGGGACGTACTTACCCCTTGTCTTTACCCGAGACCCAAGCTATGTCGGACTACATCAAGTCTAATTTGCTGAAAGGATTCATTCGCCCCTCTACCTCCCCGGCAGGAGCAGGTTTCTTTTTTGTGAAGAAGAAGGACGGAGGGTTAAGACCATGTATTGACTATCGGGGCTTAAACGATATCACCGTTAAGAACAAATACCCTTTGCCGCTCATCACGGAGCTATTTGATAGGGTTCGCGGAGCCCATGTCTTCACTAAGCTCGATTTAAGGGGAGCCTATAATTTGATACGCATCCGACAGGGGGACGAATGGAAGACGGCCTTCAATACCAGGGATGGGCATTATGAATATTTGGTAATGCCGTTTGGCCTCAGCAATGCCCCTGCTGTTTTCCAGGGATTTGTGAATGAGATATTCCGGGACATGTTATACCTAAGCGTAGTGGTATATTTGGATGACATTCTGATATTTTCTAAGAATCTCACAGAGCACAGAGTACAGGTCAAGGAAGTACTTCTTTGCCTACGAAGGAATCATCTCTATGGCAAGATTTCCAAATGCACCTTTAAGGTCCCTTCAATTCCATTTCTTGGCTATGTCATCTCGGGTATGGAGCTCTGCATGGATCCGGAAAAACTCACTGCCATTCGGGACTGGACTCAGCCTCTCTTCTTGAAAGCGGTACAAAGATTTCTGGGTTTTGCAAATTACTACCAGAAATTCATAAAGGGATTCTCTACCATTGTGGCACCTATTACTGCCCTAACCAAAAAGGGGTCTGACCCAAGTCACTGGTCTTCTGAAGCGGTAGCAGCATTCGCTCGGTTGAAAGCAGCCTTTATGTCCGCTCCAGCACTCCAGCAACCGAATTTTTCAAAACCATTCTTCTTGGAGGTCGATGCTTCCTCGGTAGGCATCGGTGCCGTACTTTCCCAGTACTCCTCTGATGGGAAGTTACATCCATGTGGTTTCCATTCTCGCAAGTTCTCTCCTGCTGAACGAAACTACACCATTGGAGACCAGGAACTTTTGGCGATAAAATCTGCCCTAGAAGAATGGAGGTACTTATTGGAAGGTGCTAAACATCTAATTACGATTTACACCGATCACAAGAACTTGCTGTATCTCAAGACGGCCCAGTGCTTGAATCCCCATCAAGCTAGATGGGCGCTCTTCTTCACTCGTTTCTCGTTCATCATTAAGTACCGGGCCGGGACTTTTAACACTAAGGCTGATGCTCTATCTCGTTCCTTAACGGCCTCGGATGAAGAAAATTCAGTTGAAAAGGCTTTGATTCTCAGTCCAGTCTCTATTTCAGCAGCTCCTACCACTCTGGGTCCTCCTTCTGGAAGAATGTCTGTACCAGCTAAATTTCGACCGAAATTGTTGCAGTGGGCTCATATCTCCAAGTTTTCCGGTCATCCTGGAGTTCAAAAAATATGGGAATTTCTACGAAGGTCATACTGGTGGGATACTATGAAGAAGGATATACAGGATTTTGTCAACTCATGTCCTCAATGTGCTCAGCACAAAACTCTTCGTCTGCCTCCTGCGGGGTTGCTTCATCCACTGTCCATTCCTAAGAGACCTTGGACCCATATTTCGATGTACTTTGTTACCGAATTACCCTTCTCCAAGGATCATAATACCATCTGGGTGATTATTGACCGCTTTTCTAAAATGGCACATTTTATTCCATTGACCGGGTTACCCTCAGCTCCCAAGTTGGCTTCTTTATTAATTCGTGAACACTTCCGCCTGCACGGGTTACCTCAGGAGATAGTCTCTGATCGGGGGGTGCAGTTCACGGCAAGGTTCTGGAGGGCCCTCTGCTTTGCCTTACAAATAAAGCTCAAGTTCTCATCTGCTTACTATCCTCAAACCAATGGGCAAACTGAACGCGTCAATCAAGATTTAGAGACTTTTCTCCGCGTTTATCTCTCTCCTTCGCAAGACAATTGGGTGGAACTGTTACCCTGGGCCGAGTTTGCCCATAATCATCTGTACTACTCCTCCACTGGTGAGTCTCCATTTTTTATTAATTATGGATTCCATCCTCAAGTTCCAGAATTACCCATCTGTCCTCCGGAAGATGTTCCTGCTGCAGCCTCTACTCTCCGGCACTTCAGTCAAATCTGGAGTAGAGTTCATGCTAACCTCAAGAAAATCTCCGGCCGCTACAAATTCTTTGCGGATAGGAAGCCACGGGCAGCTCACCAATACAAAGTGGGTGACAGGGTATGGCTCTCTACCCGCAATCTCTGTTTAAGAGTGCCTGCTATGAAGTTTGCTCCAAGGTTCATTGGTCCTTACCCCGTGTTGCAAGTCCTGAACCCGGTTGTCTGCAAATTGGGCTTGCCTTCCCACTTTCGGGTACCAAATTCTTTCCATGTCTCTCTCCTTCGTCCTCTTGTTTTGAATCAGTTCCATTCAGAATCTCCTAGGCCAACTTCTGTAGAGACTGAAGCTGGAACGGAATTTGAAATTAAAGCTATTCTTGACTCTCGTTATCTTCACAAGAATCTACAGTATCTGGTGGAATGGAAAGGTTATGGTCCTGAGGAGAGGAGCTGGGTCAAAGCTGCTGAAGTCACGGCTCCCCGACTAGTGCGGATCTTCCATTCCAGACATCCAACAAAGCCCAGGAAGTGTCCGGGGACCACTCCTGGAGGAGGGGGTACTGTCACACACCAGAGTCAGCGGCCGCCGCGCTTACCCCTGCATGTCTGCTGGTCCGTCTGGCGGCCCCCGCCTCAGGCGGTCGTCGGGTCCCGGCGTCTGGATGGCGCTGCTCCCAGCGGTTCCCCGGAGTGTGGGCGCCACCATTGCACCCGGCGTCACGTGGGCGGGAGTGGGTGGCGTCACAGAACTGCTCCACCAATCCTTTTAGGGCGGGAGATTCAAAACCAGGCGCCGGGCAGAGCTCCGGCGCCTGAGTATCGTCGCTTTTCCAGAGGTGATCTCCAGTGCTCCTGTGACCGCTGTGCTACCTCCTAGAGTTTCCAGCATCCAGTCAACTTTCCCAGCATATCGTGCTGCTCACTCATCTAGACTCCAGTGTCTTTAAACATCGCTCACGAGTTCTTCAATCATCAGCGTCTTTGAACACTGCTCACAAAATCTTCAGTGCCTTATATCATCGCTCACAAGTTCTTCATTCACCAGTGTCTTTATCATCGCTCACAAGTTCTTCATTCACCAGTGTCTTTATCATCGCTCACAAGTTCTTCATTCACCAGTGTCTTTATCATCGCTCACAAGTTCTACATTCATCAGTGTCTTTATCATCGCTCACAAGTTCCTCATTCATCAGTGTCTTTAAACATCGCTCACAAGTTCTTCATTAATCAGTGTCTTTATCATCGCTCACAAGTTCTTCATTCATCAGTGTCTTTATCATCGCTCACAAACTCTACATTCATCAGTGTCATTAAACATTGTTCACAAGTTCTTCAATCATCAGTGTCTAAAACATCGCTCACAAATTCTTCAGTGTCTTTTAACATCGCTCACTAGCTCTTAATTCACCAGTGACTTTAAACATCGCTCACGAATTCTTTAGTGTCTTTCACCATCGCTCACAAGTTCTTTATTCATGTATCTCTAAACATCGCTCACAAATTCTTCAGTAGCCTTTGACATTGCCCACCAGTCCTCTTTCTTCCATGTGTTGCTGTATTGCTCCCTTCCCTAAATAAAGTTCTTCAGCATTTCTTCATCAAACACAATTGTCAGAGTCCTGTATGAGGAAAACCTATATCCGGCCTTCTCTGCTCCGACCCAGCTGTGGTGCCTCTTCCCGACCATCGGAGGAGCCCCCGAGTTCACAACACTCCCAATCCAGGTCAGTGACAGTATACCTATATATGTGCATTGTAAATAGCGCCGGACACAGGTAGTGTTTTCACTGTGTATGGGTATTACAATGGGAGATGGGCATCCCCCCCCCCCTAGCTCCAGAGACCTGCGACTATTTACCCATATTGACCGCTGTCCCCGCACCTGCACTGATACCCCGTACCTGAGACAGTCGCTGGCTGGTGAGCTGCCTGACCACTTCATGCTCCTCTTTGTCCAGTTTTACAATGATTGTGGCTGTACAATCACCTATTTAATAAAGTCACTAGACTTGTGCACTGGATTAATTACAACTGTGCGGGTGTGTACAAAACTCTAAATGATCAAACTGTACACACATTCCAACATGAACATGGCACCATCAAGAAATTTTCTCTTTAGACTGAATACTGTAAAACCAGCTCTTGTCTGAATGAATGTATTAAAATTATTACAGAAAGCCTGACTATTTGCCTTGTGCATTATGTTGTTCTGCTTACAGTATTTGCTCTAGGATTACAATATACTGTATTACATATCGAGCCAGTGGAACCACTCATTAGTCCACCATACACATTCTTTTCTCTGGGATAGGGATTGGCAAGCTTTTTTTTAATGAGCCCTAGCGTATCAGAATGTGTTTCATGTAGAGGTGAGCGGGTTCAGTTCTCAGAGAACCGAACTCCCCCGAACTTCACTACCCAAGCTCGGATCAGAGTCAGGCTCGGGTTTTCGGAAACCAGAACGAGGCAAAATGTCGTCATCCCACTGTCGGATTCTTGCAGGGTTTGGATACCATATAAGGAGCCGTGCGTCCCCGACATTTTTACTCCGGCATTGGAGAGTGTAGAGAGAGGATGTGTCTCCGTCCTCAGTGTCCTGCATCAGTTCAGTGGTAGTGTCTTGTGCTGCATCAGTCCAGTCACAGTGGTGGTGTCCTCTGCTGCCATATGTCCAGTGCTGCTGTATAAATCCAGTCCAGTGGTGTTGTGTTGAGCTGCATCAGTTCAGTGGTGTCTTGTGCTGCATCAGTCCAGTCACAGTGGTGGTTTCCTCTGCTGCCATATGTCCAGTACTGCTGTATAAGTCCAGTCCATTGCAGTGGTGCTGTGTTGTCCTGCATCAGTACAATGGTAGTGTCTTGTGCTGTATCAGTCCAGTCACAGTGGTGGTGTCCTCTACTGCCATATGTCCACTGCTGCTGTATAACTCTAGTCCATTGCAGTGGTGCTGTGTTGTCCTGCATCAGTCCAGTGGTGGTGTCCCTGTGCTGCCGTATATGTCCAGTGGTACTGCCGTATATGTCCATTAATACTGCCGTATATGTCCAGTGACACTGCCGTATATGTCCATTGATACTGCCGTATATGTAAATTGATACTGCCGTATATGTCCAGCGGTACTGCTGTATAATTCCAGTGATCCTGCCGTACAATTCCAGTGATCCTGCCATATAATTGCAGTAATCCTGATGTATAATTCCAGTGGTACTGGCGTATAAGTCCAGTCCAGTGATACTGCCGTATATGTCCAGTGACAGAGCCGAAACTAGGGGGGGGCTAGGGGGGCATGTGACCCAGGCGCAGGATTTAGAGGGGCGCTGAGAGAGACCCGGCGGCAGTGCCATTTCTACTCCTTATCGCCTCTTCCGAGCGCTCCTGCTCGGGGGGCGGAGTTTCGCGGAATGACGCATTGCGTCTTGACGTCACGACGCAAACGCGTCATTCCGCGAAGCCCCGCCCCCCGAGCAGGAGTGCTCGGGGAGAGGCGATAAGCATGAAGGAGGAGGCGGCCGGGGCGAGGGACGTGAGGCGGCGGGACCGAAGAGCGTGAAGACGTAAGTATTCTCTCTCTCTCCCCCCCCCTCCTTCCCCCCAACTTGAAACCTGCCTGCTGCTGCCGCACTGTGTAAAATGGGGACACCTGCCTATGGGGATACCTGCCTGCCGCACTGTGTAAAATGGGGGCACCTGCCTGCGTACTGTGTATTATGGGGGCACCTGCCTGCGTACTGTGTAATATGGGGGCATCTGCCTGCGTACTGTGTATTATGGGGGCACCTGCCTGCGTACTGTGTAATATGGGGGCATCTGCCTGCGTACTGTGTAATATGGGGGCACCTGCCTGCGTACTGTGTAATATGGGGGCACCTGCCTGCGTACTGTGTAATATGGGGGCATCTGCCTGCGTACTGTGTAATATGGGGGCATCTGCCTGCGTACTGTGTAATATGGGGGCATCTGCCTGCGTACTGTGTAATATGGGGGCACCTGCCTGCGTACTGTGTAATATGGGGGCACCTGCCTGCGTACTGTGTAATATGGGGGCATCTGACTGCGTACTGTGTAATATGGGGGCACCTGCCTGCGTTCTGTGTAATATGGGGGCACCTGCCTGCATACTGTGTAATATGGGGGCATCTGCCTGCGTACTGTGTAATATCTGGGCATCTGCCTGCGTACTGTGTAATATGGGGGCATCTGCCTGCGTACTGTGTAATATCTGGGCATCTGCCTGCGTACTGTGTAATATGGGGGCATCTGCCTGCGTACTGTGTAATATGGGGGCATCTGCCTGCGTACTGTGTAATATCTGGGCATCTGCCTGAGTACTGTGTAATATGGGGGCATCTGCCTGCGTACTGTGTAATATGGGGGCATCTGCCTGCGTACTGTGTAAAATGGGGATATATGCCTGCCGCGCTGTGTAAAATGGGGATATCTGCCTGCCGTACTGTGTAAAATGGGGATACCTGCCTGCAGTGTTATTGTTGGTAATGTAGATGTAGTGTAGTGTAGTGTAATGAAGTAATATATAGTACAGCATATAGGGTATGTAGTACAGTGTATAGGAGCATGTAATGTAGTGCAGCATATAGGGGATGGTGTAGTAGTGTAGTGCAGCATATAGGGGATAGTGTAGTAATGTAGTGCAGCATATAGGGGCATGTACGTAGTGTAGTGTATAGGAGCATGTAATGTAGTGCAGTGTATGGGAGATAGTGTAGTAATGAAGTGCAGCATATAGGGGCATGTACGTAGTGTAGTGCAATATAAAGGGCACTTAGTGTAATCATGTAGTGCAGTAATGTGGTGCAATGTGTGGGGACACACAGGGGCTATGTTAAAGATGCTTAGGACATTTAGGGCACATGAGGCGCAATTTTGTTCAATGGTATCCCCTTTCTAAATATTTGATAACATGATAATTTTTTGTGTAATGCGGGGGGGGGGGGGGGGGGGGGGGGGGGGGGGAGCGCCAAAATGCTTCCTTGCCCCGGGTGCTGACAAGTCTAGTTTCGGCCCTGCCAGTGATACTGCCATATATGTCCAGCGGTACTACCGTATAATTCCAGTGATCCTGCCGTATAATTCCAGTGATCCTGCCGTATAATTCCAGTGGTACTGGCATATAAATTAAGTGATCCTGCCGTATAATTCCAGTGGTACTGGTGTATAAATCCAGTCCAGTGATACTGCCGTATATGTCCAGTGATACTGCCGTACATGCAGAGGCGTAACTAGGGTTTTTGGAGCCCAGGGCAAGATCAATAATGGCGCCCCCCCCCCCCCCCCCCCCCCCCCCCAAAAAAAAAAAAAATTCTAATAAAAAGAATAAATTAATAAAATGCTAATAATAAAAAAAAAAATACAACAGGAAAGTATGTGCAGACGCCACCGGTGTCACTGCATATAAAGATGTCAGGGTGTGTATGTATGTGTATGTAGGTGCAGTGGTCGAAGTAGAATTTTGAAGGTGGAATGAAAGAGTTTATATAGCAATTATGCGCGCGCCGAAGGCGCGCGCGCTCCGGAAAAGGGGCGCGGTCACTCAAAAGGGGCGTGTCCTTCAGTGTATTAGGACCCCTTGTACTATCTAGTACTGGTGCCCCTTTCACATTATAGCACACGGTATGAGCCGAAATTCACATTATAGCACACAGTATGAGCCGAAATTCACATTGCCCCACACGGCATGAGCTGAAATTCACATTATGGCACACAGTATGAGCCGAAATTCACATTACCCCACATGGTATGAGCCAAAATTCACATTACTCCACATGGTATGAGCCAAAATTCACATTACCCCACATGGTATGAGCCGAAATTCACATTACAGCACACGGTATGAGCCGTAATTCACATTACAGCACACGGAATGAGCCAAAATTCACATTACCCCACATAGTATGAGCCGAAATTCACATTATAGCACACGGTATGAGCCAAAATTCACGTTACAGCACATGATATGAGCCAAAATTTCCATTATAGAGTTAGGGGATCCTACCCCCAGAATTAACATGGCCTGTGGGGCACTATGATGAGGGAGCCCACCCCCTTAATAGTCTAATTGCAGAGTTTAGCAGCGGAAGGGCTGCAGCGGTTTCTCACCCCAAGCTGCGGCGCTTCTGCCACCTCCGACACTCCACATCTTCGGCACGACCCGGGATGCAGAGCACCGCACCGGGTATGCACCCTTTTCAGTGTGGTCTGCTGCGCTCTGAAGGGGTTCTTGTATCATGCTGCAGGATTCCGATGTGCACCTTCCTCCCCGCTGTTACTGTCACGGTAAGCATTTGTATCGATTACCGCAGAGGCCATTTTCTGAGGCATATGTGTTAAACCTCAGGAACTGAGATGCCCTTCTCACCATACAGCTGTGTGGCCGAGCCGGGCGGGGGGACAACCAGCAGCAGCATGCCGGATATCAGCAGCAGAGGGTGCGGGCTGTACATACTTGAGGTAGCTGGATATTCAACAGTGCTGAAAGCCTCCGGAGCCCGCACCCCCGGAGCTGCAGTACACCGGCAGAGGACACCCATCCCCCGAACCCTGCGTAGCCCAAAGCCGGACATCAGCAGCATGTTGAACGCGGAAGCAGAAGCTGCTTATTGCCGGTCAACATGCTGCTGATCTCCGGCTTTGGGCTCCGCACGTGCATTACAGCCCCCACCCTCGGCTGCTGATATCCGGCATACTGCCCCTGCTGCTGGCTTTCCACCCGCCCGGCTCGCCCACCCAGCTGGATGGTGAGTGAGAAGGGCATCTCAGTGCCCGTGGTTTAATACATATCTCTCTTCGGTAAATGGCCATTAGTACATGCCACACACACTGATTACACACACACACAGACTGGCCACCCCCAAATCCTACACACACCCACTCAGACTACACACACACACACACACATTCTCATACTTTCCTCTCCCCCACACACACACACTGGACTGCAAAAATTTACACACACTGACACTGTTCCACACACACACACTCACACTGTCCCACACACACAATTAACACACACGCACACTGTCCCACACACACAATTAACACACACGCACACTGTCCCACACACCAGTGGCGTGCGGTGAGGTCAGTGGCGTGCGGTGATGCACTACAGCATAATGTCTGCCGAATCCTGCCAATGAGCCCTACCGCCACCGAGCCAATGCCCGCCACTGCCTCTGAGCCGATGCCCACTGCCACCACCAATGGCTTACAAACTGGCCCACCATCAACTGACCCAGCCCTCCGCCACTAATTTGCAACTCAGTCCAAAGCCGCCAATGCAAAAAAAATAATTAGTGTTTCGGACTGGGAAGGGAGTGGGAGGAGGACATGAATGCAATTTTGTTGTCCAGGGCTTCCATTAACTTAATGGAGAAGGGTCTGAATGGGTTAAAAATGTCCAAAAAAAACTGCGTGAGGTCCCCCCTCCTAAGTATAACCAGCCTCGGGCTCTTTGAGCCGGTCCTGGTTGTTTAAATACTGGGAAAAAATTGGACAGGGGTTCCCCGTATTTAGACAACCAGCATCGGGCTCTTAGTCCGGTCCTGGTCCCAAAAATACGGGGGACAAAAGATGTAGGGGTCCCCCCGTATTTTTAAAACCAGCACCGGGCTCCACTAGCCAGGGACATAATGCCACAGCCGGGGGACACATTTATGTAGGTCCCTGCGGCCATGGCATTACCCCCCCAACTAGTCACCACTGGCCGGGGTTCCCTGGAGGAGTGGGGACCCCTTAAATCAAGGGGTCACCCCCCCTCCAGGCACCCAAGGGCCAGGGGTGAAGCCCGAGGCTGTCCCCCCCATCCGTGGGCTGTGGATGGGAGGCTGATAGCCATGTAAGTAAAAAAGAATATTGTTTTTTGTTGTGGAACTACAAGGCCCAGAAAGCCTCCCCCGCTTGCTGGTACTTGGAGAACCTCAAGTACCAACATGCAGGGAAATAACGGGCCCGCCGGTACCTGTAGTTCTACAACAGAAAAAATACCCAAATAAAAACACAACTCACACACCGTGACAGTAAAAATTTATTAAAACACACTGACACACTCACACATACTTACCTATATCCCACGCCGGTCACGTCCACTTGTCCAGTAGAATCCAATAGGGGTAGCTGTAAAAATGAGAGACACATTACTTACCTACATCCCACGCCGGTCACGTCCACTTGTCCAGTAGAATCCAATAGGGGTACCTGTAAAAATGAGAGAGAGATTACTTACCTACATCCCACGCCGGTCACGTCCACTTGTCAGTAGAATCCAATAGGGGTACCTGTAAAAATGAGAGAGAGATTACTTACCTACATCCCACGCCGGTCACGTCCACTTGTCAGTAGAATCCAATAGGGGAATCTGTAAAAATGAGAGACAGATTACTTACCTACATCCCACGCCGGTCATGTCCACTTGTCCAGTAGAATCCAATAGGGGTACCTGTAAAAATGAGAGACAGATTACTTACCTACATCCCACGCCGGTCACGTCCACTTGTCAGTAGAATCCAATAGGGGCACCTGTAAAAATGAGAGACAGATTACTTACCTACATCCCACGCCGGTCACGTCCACTTGTCAGTAGAATCCAATAGGGGCACCTGTAAAAATGAGAGACAGATTACTTACCTACATCCCACGCCGGTCACGTCCACTTGTCAGTAGAATCCAATAGGGGTACCTGTAAAAATGAGAGAGAGATTACTTACCTACATCCCACGCCGGTCACGTCCACTTGTCAGTAGAATCCAATAGGGGCACCTGTAAAAATGAGAGACAGATTACTTACCTACATCCCACGCCGGTCACGTCCACTTGTCAGTAGAATCCAATAGGGGTACCTGTAAAAATGAGAGACAGATTACTTACCTACATCCCACGCCGGTCACGTCCACTTGTCAGTAGAATCCAATAGGGGTACCTGTAAAAATGAGAGACAGATTACTTACCTACATCCCACGCCGGTCACGTCCACTTGTCCAGTAGAATCCAATAGGGGTACCTGTAAAAATGAGAGACAGATTACTTACCTACATCCCACGCCGGTCACGTCCACTTGTCCAGTAGAATCCAATAGGGGTACCTATAAAAATGAGAGACACATTACTTACCTACATCCCACGCCGGTCACGTCCACTTGTCCAGTAGAATCCAATAGGGGCACCTGTAAAAATGAGAGACAGATTACTTACCTACATCCCACGCCGGTCACGTCCACTTGTCCAGTAGAATCCAATAGGGGAATCTGTAAAAATGAGAGACAGATTACTTACCTACATCCCACGCCGGTCATGTCCACTTGTCCAGTAGAATCCAATAGGGGTACCTGTAAAAATGAGAGACAGATTACTTACCTACATCCCACGCCGGTCACGTCCACTTGTCCAGTAGAATCCAATAGGGGCACCTGTAAAAATGAGAGACACATTACTTACCTACATCCCACGCCGGTCACGTCCACTTGTCCAGTAGAATCCAATAGGGGCACCTGTAAAAATGAAAATGATGATACTTACAAACTTCAATCCACAGGAGGAGAGAGAGAGAGAGAGAGAGAGAGAGAGAGAGAGAGAGAGAGAGAGAGAGAGGGGGGGGGTAGGAGAGAGAGACTAACCTGCTGCTGCTGCTGGGGAGTCCGGCACACACTGCAGGGCCACGACGGGAGGACGGAGCCGGCGGAGCAGGGGGAGAGCCGCACAACACCGCTCCTGTCAGCAGCAGCGGAGGAGGACGGGGGCGCACACTGCAGACACCAATCACCGCCGGGACAATAAACACACGCACACTGTCCCGCACACACACAATTAACACGCACACTGTCTCACACACACACACACACACGCACTGTCCCACACACACGCACACTGTCACACACGCACACTGTCCCACACACACAATTAACACACACGCACACTGTCACACACACACAATTAACACACACTGTCACACACACAATTAACACACACGCACACTGTCACACACACACATACAATTAACACACACACACGCACACTGTCCCACACACACACACAATTAACACACACACACTGTCCCACACACGCACAATTAACACACTCACACAATTAACACACTCACACTGTCCCACACACGCACAATTAACACACTCACACAATTAACACACTCACACTGTCCCACACACACACAATTAACACACTCACACAATTAACACACACTCACACACACACACTGTCCCGCAACCCCCTCTCCCGACAGAGAAAAAACTAAAGTCCACTCCGCTCACCTGGCTGTTAAACCCGCTCACTGAAGCCGCGCAGGCGCGCGCGCGCGTACCGTCGCGGTCGCGCGCACGCGCGATCGCGCACAGTACAATGTGTAGGGAGACGGAGAGAGGGGGAGGGCCGGGGGAGATGAGCGGAGGCTCCTGGCTGCCGCTGCCTGTCCAGTGTGACAGGCACAGCAGCCGGGAAGACAGGGAGAGCGCCGCAGGTAGCGTCGGCGGAATCCCTGTTGCATGGGGTGAGCGGGCCGTGCCGGTGGCGCCCCCTCTGTTGGGGCTTCCACAGCGCCCAGGGCACGTGCCCTGCTCGCCCCGTGCTAGATACGCCTCTGCGTACATGTCCATTGAAACTGCCGTATATGTCCAGTGATTCTGCCGTATAATTCCAGTGATCCTGCCGTATAATTCCAGTGATACTGCCATATATGTCCATTGATACTGCTGTATATGTCCAGCGGTACTGCCGTATAAATCCAGTGATCCTGCCGTATAATTTCAGTAGTACTGGCATATAAATCCAGTGATCCTGCCGTATAATTCCAGTGATACTGCCGTATAATTCCAGTCACACTGCCGAATATGTCCAGTGGTACTGCCATATAATTCCAGTGATACTGCCGAATATATATATACCCTGTTGCAAAGCAGATTACTGAGGTCATAACAACTATGCTTGTGCAAGACGTGCATCCGGTATCCACCATTAGTACAGTGGGACTGCAGTGCCAATCCTAGATGGGCCTGGTATTTGTGCCGCACACTTGTGTCACTTAGCTTAGTCACACAGCTACCTCATTGCCCTCTTTTAGTTCTTGGCATGATGTGCTGTTTGGGTACTATGTTTTTTTTAAGTGCCATCCTGTCTGACACTGCAATGCCACTCCTAGATGGGCCAATTGTTTGTGTCGCTTAGCTTAGTCATACAGCTACCTCATTGCACCTCTTTTACATCTTTGCATGATGTGCTGTTTGGGGCCTTTTTTTATATCTACCCTCCTGTCTGACACTGCAGTGCCACTCCTAGTTAGGCAAGGTGTTTGTGCCGCACACTTGTGTCACTTAGCTTAGTCATACAGCAACCATGGTGCACCTCTTATTCATCTTTGCATCATGTGCTGTTTGGGGCATGGTTTTTTAAAGTGCCATCCTGTCTGACTCTGCCGTATAAGTCCTGGGGTACTGCTGCATTAGTCCAGGGGTACTGCCGTATAAGTCCACCAATTGCATAATTTAAAAAAAAATGACAGGGGCGTGCAGGAGATGCTGTCAGTGGACTGAATAATTGCGGGCCACTTTCAACATTCAGTCACTGCATGCCACTACTAGATGAGTCAGGTGGTTGTGTCGCTTAGCTTAGTCATACAGCTACCTCGGTGCACTTCATTTTCTTCTTTGCATCATGTGCTGTTTGGGGCCTATTTTTTAAATCTGCCATCCTGTCTGACGCTGCAGTGCCACTCCTAGATGGGCCAGGGGTTTGTACCGCACACTTGTGTCGCTTAGCTTAGTCATACAGCAACCTCGGTGCAACCTTTTGGCCTAAAAACAATATTGTGAGGTTTGAGTTGTTCAGAATAGACTGGAAATTAGTGATGAGCGCCTGAAATTTTTCGGGTTTTGTGTTTTGGTTTTGGGTTCGGTTCCGCGGCCGTGTTTTGGGTTCGACCGCGTTTTGGCAAAACCTCACCGAATTTTTTTTGTCGGATTCGGGTGTGTTTTGGATTCGGGTGTTTTTTTCAAAAAACCCTAAAAAACAGCTTAAATCATAGAATTTGGGGGTCATTTTGATCCCATATTATTATTAACCTCAAAAACCATAATTTCCACTAATTTTCAGTCTATTCTGAATACCTCACACCTCACAATATTATTTTTAGTCCTAAAATTTGCACCGAGGTCGCTGGATGACTAAGCTAATCGACCCTAGTGGCCGACACAAACACCTGGCCCATCTAGGAGTGGCACTGCAGTGTCACGCAGGATGTCCCTTCCAAAAAACCCTCCCCAAACAGCACATGACGCAAAGAAAAAAAGAGGCGCAATGAGGTAGCTGTGTGAGTAAGATTAGCGACCCTAGTGGCCGACACAAACACCGGGCCCATTTAGGAGTGGCACTGCAGTGTCACGCAGGATGTCCCTTCCAAAAAACCCTTCCCAAACAGCACATGACGCAAAGAAAAAAAGAGGCGCAATGAGGTAGCTGTGTGAGTAAGATTAGCGACCCTAGTGGCCGACACAAACACCGGGCCCATCTAGGAGTGGCACTGCAGTGTCACGCAGGATGGCCCTTCCAAAAAACACTCCCCAAACAGCACATGACGCAAAGAAAAAAAGAGGCGCAATGAGGTAGCTGACTGTGTGAGTAAGATAAGCGACCCTAGTGGCCGACACAAACACCGGGCCCATTTAGGAGTGGCACTGCAGTGTCACGCAGGATGTCCCTTCCAAAAAACCCTCCCCAAACAGCACATGACGCAAAGAAAAAAAGAGGCGCAATGAGGTAGCTGTGTGAGTAAGATTAGCGACCGTAGTGGCCGACACAAACACCGGGCCCATTTAGGAGTGGCACTGCAGTGTCACGCAGGATGTCCCTTCCAAAAAACCCTCCCCAAACAGCACATGACGCAAAGAAAAAAAGAGGCGCAATGAGGTAGCTGTGTGAGTAAGATTAGCGACCCTAGTGGCCGACACAAACACCGGGCCCATCTAGGAGTGGCACTGCAGTGTCACGTAGGATGTCCCTTCCAAAAAACACTCCCCAAACAGCACATGACGCAAAGAAAAAAAGAGGCGCAATGAGGTAGCTGTGTGAGTAAGATTAGCGACCGTAGTGGCCGACACAAACACCGGGCCCATTTAGGAGTGGCACTGCAGTGACACGCAGGATGTCCCTTCCAAAAAACCCTCCCCAAACAGCACATGACGCAAAGAAAAAAAGAGGCGCAATGAGGTAGCTGTGTGAGTAAGATTAGCGACCCTAGTGGCCGACACAAACACCGGGCCCATCTAGGAGTGTCACTGCAGTGTCACGCAGGATGTCCCTTCCAAAAAACCCTCCCCAAACAGCACATGACGCAAAGAAAAAAAGAGGCGCAATGAGGTAGCTGTGTGAGTAAGATTAGCGACCGTAGTGGCCGACACAAACACCGGGCCCATTTAGGAGTGGCACTGCAGTGTCACGCAGGATGTCCCTTCCAAAAAACCCTCCCCAAACAGGACATGACGCAAAGAAAAAAAGAGGCGCAATGAGGTAGCTGTGTGAGTAAGATTAGCGACCCTAGTGGCCGACACAAACACCGGGCCCATCTAGGAGTGGCACTGCAGTGTCACGTAGGATGTCCCTTCCAAAAAACCCTCCCCAAACAGCACATGACGCAAAGAAAAAAAGAGGCGCAATGAGGTAGCTGTGTGAGTAAGATTAGCGACCGTAGTGGCCGACACAAACACCGGGCCCATTTAGGAGTGGCACTGCAGTGTCACGCAGGATGTCCCTTCCAAAAAACCCTCCCCAAACAGCACATGACGCAAAGAAAAAAAGAGGCGCAATGAGGTAGCTGTGTGAGTAAGATTAGCGACCCTAGTGGCCGACACAAACACCGGGCCCATCTAGGAGTGGCACTGCAGTGTCACGCAGGATGGCCCTTCCAAAAAACCCTCCCCAAACAGCACATGACGCAAAGAAAAAAAGAGGCGCAATGAGGTAGCTGACTGTGTGAGTAAGATAAGCGACCCTAGTGGCCGACACAAACACCGGGCCCATTTAGGAGTGGCACTGCAGTGTCACGCAGGATGTCCCTTCCAAAAAACCCTCCCCAAGCAGCACATGACGCAAAGAAAAAGAAAAGAAAAAAGAGGTGCAAGATGGAATTGTCCTTGGGCCCTCCCACCCACCCTTATGTTGTATAAACAAAACAGGACATGCACACTTTAACCAACCCATCATTTCAGTGACAGGGTCTGCCACACGACTGTGACTGATATGACGGGTTGGTTTGGACCCCCCCCAAAAAAGAAGCAATTAATCTCTCCTTGCACAAACTGGCTCTACAGAGGCAAGATGTCCACCTCATCATCATCCTCCGATATATCACCGTGTACATCCCCCTCCTCACAGATTATCAATTCGTCCCCACTGGAATCCACCATCTCAGCTCCCTGTGTACTTTGTGGAGGCAATTGCTGCTGGTCAATGTCTCCGCGGAGGAATTGATTATAATTCATTTTAATGAACTTCATCTTCTCCACATTTTCTGGATGTAACCTCGTACGCCGATTGCTGACAAGGTGAGCGGCGGCACTAAACACTCTTTCGGAGTACACACTTGTGGGAGGGCAACTTAGGTAGAATAAAGCCAGTTTGTGCAAGGGCCTCCAAATTGCCTCTTTTTCCTGCCAGTATAAGTACGGACTGTGTGACGTGCCTACTTGGATGCGGTCACTCATATAATCCTCCACCATTCTTTCAATGTTGAGAGAATCATATGCAGTGACAGTAGACGACATGTCCGTAATCGTTGTCAGGTCCTTCAGTCCGGACCAGATGTCAGCATCAGCAGTCGCTCCAGACTGCCCTGCATCACCGCCAGCGGGTGGGCTCGGAATTCTGAGCCTTTTCCTCGCACCCCCAGTTGCGGGAGAATGTGAAGGAGGAGATGTTGACAGGTCGCGTTCCGCTTGACTTGACAATTTACAATTTGACAATTGACAATTTGACAAGCGAATTAAGGGCTCCATCCACTAGTCCCACATGCCTAGCGGAATCGCTCCGTGTTAGCTCCTCCTTCAATGTCTCCAGCTTCTTCTGCAAAAGCCTGATGAGGGGAATGACCTGACTCAGGCTGGCAGTGTCTGAACTGACTTCACGTGTGGCAAGTTCAAAGGGCAGCAGAACCTTGCACAACGTTGAAATCATTCTCCACTGCGCTTGAGACAGGTGCATTCCACCTCCTATATCGTGCTCAATTGTATAGGCTTGAATGGCCTTTTGCTGCTCCTCCAACCTCTGAAGCATATAGAGGGTTGAATTCCACCTCGTTACCACTTCTTGCTTCAGATGATGGCAGGGCAGGTTCAGTAGTTTTTGGTGGTGCTCCAGTCTTCTGTACGTGGTGCCTGTACGCCGAAAGTGTCCCGCAATTCTTCTGGCCACCGACAGCATCTCTTGCACGCCCCTGTCGTTTTTTAAATAATTCTGCACCACCAAATTCAAGGTATGTGCAAAACATGGGACGTGCTGGAATTTGCCCATATTTAATGCACACAGAATATTGCTGGCGTTGTCCGATGCCACAAATCCACAGGAGAGTCCAATTGGGGTAAGCCATTCCGCGATGATCTTCCTCAGATGCCGTAAGAGGTTTTCAGCTGTGTGCGTATTCTGGAAAGCGGTGATACAAAGCGTAGCCTGCCTAGGAAAGAGTTGGCGTTTGCGAGATGCTGCTACTGGTGCCGCCGCTGCTGTTCTTGCGGCGGGAGTCCATACATCTACCCAGTGGGCTGTCACAGTCATATAGTCCTGACCCTGCCCTGCTCCACTTGTCCACATGTCCGTGGTTAAGTGGACATTGGGTACAGCTGCATTTTTTAGGACACTGGTGACTCTTTTTCTGAGGTCTGTGTACATTTTCGGTATCGCCTGCCTAGAGAAATGGAACCTAGATGGTATTTGGTACCGGGGACACAGTACCTCCAACAAGTCTCTAGTTGGCTCTGCAGTAATGATGGATACCGGAACCACGTTTCTCACCACCCAGGATGCCAAGGCCTCAGTTATCCGCTTTGCAGTAGGATGACTGCTGTGATATTTCATCTTCCTCGCAAAGGACTGTTGGACAGTCAATTGCTTGGTGGAAGTAGTAAAAGTGGTCTTACGACTTCCCCTCTGGGATGACCATCGACTCCCAGCAGCAACAACAGCAGCGCCAGCAGCAGTAGGCGTTACACGCAAGGATGCATCGGAGGAATCCCAGGCAGGAGAGGAATCATCAGAATTGCCAGTGACATGGCCTGCAGGACTATTGGCATTCCTGGGGAAGGAGGAAATTGACACTGAGGGAGTTGGTGGGGTGGTTTGCGTGAGCTTGGTTACAAGAGGAAGGGATTTACTGGTCAGTAGACTGCTTCCGCTGTCACCCAAAGTTTTTGAACTTGTCACTGACTTATTATGAATGCGCTGCAGGTGACGTATAAGGGAGGATGTTCCGAGGTGGTTAACGTCCTTACCCCTACTTATTACAGCTTGACAAAGGGAACACACGGCTTGACACCTGTTGTCCGCATTTCTGTTGAAATACCTCCACACCGAAGAGCTGATTTTTTTGGTATTTTCACCAGGCATGTCAACGGCCATATTCCTCCCACGGACAACAGGTGTCTCCCCGGGTGCCTGACTTAAACAAACCACCTCACCATCAGAATCCTCCTGGTCAATTTCCTCCCCAGCGCCAGCAACACCCATATCCTCCTCATCCTGGTGTACTTCAACACTGACATCTTCAATCTGACTATCAGGAACTGGACTGCGGGTGCTCCTTCCAGCACTTGCAGGGGGCGTGCAAATGGTGGAAGGCGCATGCTCTTCACGTCCAGTGTTGGGAAGGTCAGGCATCGCAACCGACACAATTGGACTCTCCTTGTGGATTTGGGATTTCGAAGAACGCACAGTTCTTTGCGGTGCTACTGCTTTTGCCAGCTTGAGTCTTTTCATTTTTCTAGCGAGAGGCTGAGTGCCTCCATCCTCATGTGAAGCTGAACCACTAGCCATGAACATAGGCCAGGGCCTCAGCCGTTCCTTGCCACTCCGTGTGGTAAATGGCATATTGGCAAGTTTACGCTTCTCCTCCGACAATTTTATTTTAGGTTTTGGAGTCCTTTTTTTACTGATATTTGGTGTTTTGGATTTGACATGCTCTGTACTATGACATTGGGCATCGGCCTTGGCAGACGACGTTGCTGGCATTTCATCGTCTCGGCCATGACTAGTGGCAGCAGCTTCAGCACGAGGTGGAAGTGGATCTTGATCTTTCCCTAATTTTGGAACCTCAACATTTTTGTTCTCCATATTTTAATAGGCACAACTAAAAGGCACCTCAGGTAAACAATGGAGATGGATGGATACTAGTATACAATTATGGACGGACTGCCGAGTGCCGACACAGAGGTAGCTACAGCCGTGGACTACCGTACTGTACTGTGTCTGCTGCTAATATAGACTGGTTGATAAAGAGATGTAGTAGTATTTATGTATAAAGAAGAAAGAAAAAAAAACCACGGGTAGGTGGTATACAATTATGGACGGACTGCCGAGTGCCGACACAGAGGTAGCTACAGCCGTGAACTACCGTACTGTACTGTGTCTGCTGCTAATATAGACTGGTTGTTAAAGAGATGTAGTAGTATGTATGTATAAAGAAGAAAGAAAAAAAAACCACGGGTAGGTGGTATACAATTATGGACGGACTGCCGAGTGCCGACACAGAGGTAGCTACAGCCGTGGACTACCGTACTGTACTGTGTCTGCTGCTAATATAGACTGGTTGATAAAGAGATGTAGTAGTATTTATGTATAAAGAAGAAAGAAAAAAAAACCACGGGTAGGTGGTATACAATTATGGACGGACTGCCGAGTGCCGACACAGAGGTAGCTACAGCCGTGAACTACCGTACTGTACTGTGTCTGCTGCTAATATAGACTGGTTGATAAAGAGATGTAGTAGTATGTATGTATAAAGAAGAAAGAAAAAAAAACCACGGGTAGGTGGTATACAATTATGGACGGACTGCCGAGTGCCGACACAGAGGTAGCTACAGCCGTGAACTACCATACTGTACTGTGTCTGCTGCTAATATAGACTGGTTGATAAAGAGATGTAGTAGTATGTATGTATAAAGAAGAAAGAAAAAAAAACCACGGGTAGGTGGTATACAATTATGGACGGACTGCCGAGTGCCGACACAGAGGTAGCTACAGCCGTGGACTACCGTACTGTACTGTGTCTGCTGCTAATATAGACTGGTTGATAAAGAGATGTAGTAGTATGTATGTATAAAGAAGAAAGAAAAAAAAACCTCGGGTAGGTGGTATACAATTATGGATGGACTGCCGAGTGCCGACACAGAGGTAGCTACAGCCGTGAACTACCGTACTGTACTGTGTCTGCTGCTAATATAGACTGGTTGATAAAGAGATGTAGTAGTATGTATGTATAAAGAAGAAAGAAAAAAAAACCACGGGTAGGTTGTATACAATTATGGACGGACTGCCGAGTGCCGACACAGAGGTAGCTACAGCCGTGGACTACCGTACTGTACTGTGTCTGCTGCTAATATAGACTGGTTGATAAAGAGATGTAGTAGTATGTATGTATAAAGAAGAAAGAAAAAAAAACCACGGGTAGGTGTTATACAATTATGGACGGACTGCCGAGTGCCGACACAGAGGTAGCTACAGCCGTGAACTACCGTACTGTACTGTGTCTGCTGCTAATATAGACTGGTTGATAAAGAGATGTAGTAGTATGTATGTATAAAGAAGAAAGAAAAAAAAACCACGGGTAGGTGGTATACAATTATGGACGGACTGCCGAGTGCCGACACAGAGGTAGCTACAGCCGTGGACTACCGTACTGTACTGTGTCTGCTGCTAATATAGACTGGTTGATAAAGAGATGTAGTAGTATGTATGTATAAAGAAGAAAGAAAAAAAAACCACGGGTAGGTGGTATACAATTATGGATGGACTGCCGAGTGCCGACACAGAGGTAGCTACAGCCGTGAACTACCGTACTGTGTCTGCTGCGACTGGATGATAAATATTGATATAAAAAATATATATATATCACTACTGCAGCCGGACAGGTATATATTATATAATGACGGACCTGCTGGACACTGTCTGTCAGCAGAATGAGTTTTTTATAGAATAAAAAAAAAACACCACACAAGTGAAGTCACACGACGAGTGTTTAACTTTTTCAGGCAATCACAATATAGTATACTACTAACTATACTGGTGGTCAGTGTGGTCAGGTCACTGGTCAGTCACACTGGCAGTGGCACTCCTGCAGCAAAAGTGTGCACTGTTTAATTTTAATATAATATGTACTCCTGGCTCCTGCTATAACCTATAACTGGCACTGCAGTGCTCCCCAGTCTCCCCCACAATTATAAGCTGTGTGAGCTGAGCACAGTCAGATATATATACATAGATGATGCAGCACACTGGGCTGAGCAGTGCACACAGATATGGTATGTGACTGAGTCACTGTGTGTATCGTTTTTTTCAGGCAGAGAACGGATATATTAAATAAAACTGCACTGTCTGGTGGTCACTGTGGTCAGTCACTAGTAAACTCTGCACTCTCTACACTTCTACAGTACTCCTAAGCTCCAGTAAATCAGGTCAATCTCTCTCTCTCTCTCTTCTAATCTAAATGGAGAGGACGCCAGCCACGTCCTCTCCCTATCAATCTCAATGCACGTGTGAAAATGGCGGCGACGCGCGGCTCCTTATATAGAATCCGAGTCTCGCGAGAATCCGACAGCGTCATGATGACGTTCGGGCGCGCTCGGGTTAACCGAGCAAGGCGGGAGGATCCGAGTCTGCTCGGACCCGTGAAAAAAACCATGAAGTTCGGGCGGGTTCGGATTCAGAGAAACCGAACCCGCTCATCTCTACTGGAAATGAGTGGAAATGAATGTTATTGAGGTTAATAATACCGTAGGATCAAAATGACCCCCAAATTCTGTGATTTTAGCGGTTTTTATGTTTTTTCAAAAATCATTCAGATCCAAAACCAAAAGGGTGGTTTTGGCAAAACCAAGCCAAAACCAAAGCATGAGCGGGGAATTAGAACCAAAACCAAAACACAAGACACGAAAAGTGCCCGCCGCACATCTCTAGTTTCATGGCACCTAGAGCATCAGAATGTGTTTCATGGCTACTCTAGGCCAATGCAGGTTTCTTACTGAGAAATTTAAAGTGAAATATATAATGAAGTAAAATGTGTTTAGATGTCATCCTTATGTTCATTTACGAGGTAAGGTACAGGGTTCACTTCTGTTTGCCCACATATTTTATGATTGGAAGCTACAAGCACTGGTTTTGTCTGTTACAGTGACCATAAATAATTAGAATTGGTCCTGGACTACCTAACCATGGCACCCCTGCAAGTGTCCCGAAGCACCGTAGGGTGCCATGGCAGTGGCACACAATAGTCTAGGCTACTGCAAATTAATATGGAAACACAAAGGGTCTGATTCTGTGTGGCATACAAAGTGGCTGTTGTTGCTGGCAGCTGAGGAAATCTGTTTTGCTACCGCATGTGCATGAAAAAAAACAGTGCTGCCCGCTGAATGTATCCCTGGCAGCGGTAACCATAATCATCAATAGCATCAGCACTTGCATCAGGTGCATGCTAGGTGCAGGAGATCTATCAGAAACAGGCTTCCCTTGTCCATACACAATACACAGAATCACACAGAACTTTTGACATTCCCACATGTCAGGATAACAATACAATAAATGGTTCCATGCAATCGCTATGCCACCGCCTATTTCATGGAAAGACAGATCCAGCCAAATTGGGTCCAACTCAGAAATTGACGACATATGCAAAAACTAGCTTCTGTGCGTGGGCTGTATGCACAAACTCATCATTTGCATCTGAAAGAGAGAGCCAATTGACACAGAATCAGCCGACCCTTTATATGTTTCTATGTTTATACTACAGTACACGTCTTCCACACTATATAACTATCTACTCCATACCCAGCAGTATCGGCTTAAAGTTCATTCTGACTTGGCCGCTGTTTCTGTCACATCTCCCACCTCCCTTCTTCATCCTGTACTGTTCTTTTTTTACTGACGTTTACTATGGAGTTCCAGCAGCCACCAATCAGAAGTGACATGAACGTGAGGTAACAAACTCTTGACAAAGCTGTGGCTCACAGCGAAACTCATTGGTGAAGGAGCTGGGTTCTGCTACATACTGGACTATATCAGGAGGCAAGCCTAGACGTCCACAAGTGAGATTACCATTGCGATTTACAACTGGGAATAAAGAACTGATCTTACAATAGGACTATTTTTGTGTCCACAATCGAGCTACAAGAGGTCATCCATTTCATCACAAGTTGGTAACTACCATTTTGAAATTTTGCATATCCCTGGACTGTGGCCAGCCTCCATGGACAAATTCTGCATATAAATCCTGGGTGTAGTATGTTATGCTGGCAGGCGGGCTCCCGGCGGGCAGCATACCGGAGCTGGAATCCCAACCGCCGGCATACTGACAGCAGGACGAGTGCAAATGAGTCCCAACCGCCGGCAAACTGAAGGCCACCCATAAATCCTAGCCTATATTTCTCAATAATACCCTTTTCACTGCAGTACTAATGTGTGACGTATTTTTCCTTTTTATGCATTTTGCCTAATTTTTTATTTTGTTGCAACAATATTTTTATTAGAGATGAGCGGGTTCGGTTCCTCGGGATCTGAACCCCCCCGAACTTCATCCATTTTACACGGTTCCGAGGCAGCCTCGTATCCTCCCTCCTTGCTCGGTTAACCCGAGCGCGCCCGAACGTCATCATCCCGCTGTCGGATTCTCGCGAGATTCGTATGCTATATAGGGAGCCGCGCGTCGCCGCCATTTTTACTTGTGCATTGGAGATGATAGTGAGAGGACGTGGCTGCGTTCTCTCAGTTTTTGTGTTCAGTGTGCTGCATATATCTGTGCTCAGTGTGCTGCAAATATCTGTACTCAGTGTGCTGCAAATATCTGTGCTCAGTGTGCTGAAAATATCTACGTTCTCTGCCTGAAAAATGCTCCATATCTGTGCTGCATTGTAGTATATAGTAGGAGGACAGTGCAGAATTTTGCTGACCCCTAGTATATATATAGCAGTACAGTACAGTAGTCCATTGCTCTACCTCTGTTTCGTCAAGTATACTATCCATCCATACCTGTGCTGCATTTTAGTTGTGCGCAGTATATAGTAGGAGGACAGTGCAGAATTTTGCTGACCACCAGTATATATATAGCAGTACGGTACAGTAGTCCATTGCTCTACCTCTGTGTCGTCAAGTATACTATCCATCCATACCTGTGCTGCATTTTTGTTGTGTGCAGTATATAGAAGGAGGACAGTGCAGAATTTTGCTGACCACCAGTATATAAAATATATATAGCAGTATGGTACAGTAGTCAATTGCTCTACCTCTGTGTCGTCAAGTATACTATCCATCCATACCTGTGCTGCATTTTAGTTGTGCGCAGTATATAGTAGGAGGACAGTGCAGAATTTTGCTGACCACCAGTATATATATAGCAGTACGGTACAGTAGTCCATTGCTCTACCTCTGTGTCGTCAAGTATACTATCCATCCATACCTGTGCTGCATTTTTGTTGTGTGCAGTATATAGAAGGAGGACAGTGCAGAATTTTGCTGACCACCAGTATATAAAATATATATAGCAGTATGGTACAGTAAGTCAATTGCTCTACCTCTGTGTCGTCAAGTGTACTATACATCCATACCTGTGCTGCATTTTAGTTGTGCGCAGTATATAGTGGGAGGACAGTGCAGAATTTTGCTCACCACCAGTATATATATAGCAGTATGGTACAGTAGTCCATTGCTCTACCTCTGTGTCGTCAAGTATACTATCCATCCATACCTGTGCTGCATTTTAGTTGTGCGCAGAATATAGTAGGAGGACAGTGCAGAATTTTGCTGACAACCAGTATATATATAGCAGTTCGGTACAATAGTCCACTGCTCTACCTCTGTGTCATCAAGTATACAATCCATATGTGTGCTGCATTGTAGTTGTGCGCAATATATAGTAGGAGGACAGTGCAGAATTTTGCTGACCACCAGTATATATATAGCAGTACGGTACAGTAGTCAATTGCTCTACCTCTGTGTCATCAAGTATGCTATCCATCCATACCTGTGCTGCATTTTAGTTGTGCGCAGTATATAGTAGGAAGACAGTGCAGAATTTTGCTGACCACCAGTATATATATAGCAGTACGGTACAGTAGTCCATTGCTCTACCTCTGTGTCATCAAGTATGCTATTCATCCATACCTGTGCTGCATTTTAGTTGTGCGCAGTATATAGTAGGAGGACAGTGCAGAATTTTGCTGACCACCAGTATATATATAGCAGTATGGTAGAGTAGTCCATTGCTCTACCTCTGTGTCGTCAAGTATACAATCCATATGTGTGCTGCATTGTAGTTGTGCGCAGTATATAGTAGGAGGACAGTGCAGAATTTTGCTGACCACCAGTATATATATAGCAGTATGGTACAGTAGTCCATTGCTCTACCTCTGTGTCATCCAGTATACTATGCATCCATACCTGTGCTGCAATTTAGTTGTGCGCAGTATATAGTAGGAGGACAGTGCAGAGTTTTGCTGACCACCAGTATATATATAGCAGAATGGTACAGTAGTCCATTGCTCTACCTCTGTGTCGTCAAGTATACTATCCATATGTGTGCTGCATTGTAGTTGTGCGCAGTATATAGTAGGAGGACAGTGCAGAATTTTGCTGACCACCAGTTTATATATAGCAGTACGGTACAGTAGTCAATTGCTCTACCTCTGTGTCGTCAAGTATACTATCCATCCATACCTGTACTGCATTTTAGTTGTGCGCAGTATATAGTAGGAGGACAGTGCAGAATTTTGCTGACCACCAGTATATATATAGCAGTACGGTACAGTAGTCCATTGCTCTACCTCTGTGTCGTCAAGTATACTATCCATCCATACCTGTGCTGCATTTTAGTTGTGCGCAGTATATAGTAGGAGGACAGTGCAGAATTTTGCTGACCACCAGTATATATATAGCAGTACGGTACAGTAGTCCATTGCTATACCTCTGTGTCGTCAAGTATACTATCCATCCATTCCTGTGCTGCATTTTAGTTGTGCGCAGTATATAGTAAGAGGACAGTGCAGAATTTTGCTGACCACCAGTATATATATAGCAGTACGGTACAGTAGTCCATTGCTCTACCTCTGTGTCGTCAAGTATACTATCCATCCATACCTGTGCTGCATTTTAGTTGTGCGCAGTATATAGTAGGAGGACAGTGCAGAATTTTGCTGACCACCAGTATATATATAGCAGTACGGTACAGTAGTCCATTGCTCTACCTCTGTGTCGTCAAGTATACTATCCATCCATACTTGTGCTGCATTTTAGTTGTGCGCAGTATATAGTAGGAGGACAGTGCAGAATTTTGCTGACCACCAGTATAAAATATATAGCAGTACGGTAAAGTAGTCCATTGCTCTACCTCTGTGTCGTCAAGTATACTATCCACATGTGTGCTGCTTGTGCTGTTTGGGGACTATTTTTTTAAGTGCCATCCTGTCTGACACTGCAGTGCCACTCCTAGATGGACCAGGTGTTTGTGTCGGCCACTTGGGTCGCTAAGCTTAGCCATCCAGCGACCTTGGTGCACCTCTTTTTTTCTTTGCATCATGTGCTCTTTGGGGACTATTTTTTAAATCGGCCATCCTGTCTGACACTGCAGTGCCACTCCTAGATGGGCCAGGTGTTTGTGTCAGCCACTTGGGTCGCTTAGCTTAGTCATACAGCTACCTTGGTGCAAATTTTAGGACTAAAAATAATATTGTGAGGTGTGAGGTGTTCAGAATAGACTGGAAATGAGTGGAAATTATGGTTATTGAGGTTAATAATACTATGGGATCAAAATGACCCCCAAATTCTATGATTTAAGCTGTTTTTGAGGGTTTTTTGTAAAAAAACACCCGAATCCAAAACACACCCGAATCCGACGATAAATTTTCAGGGAGGTTTTGCCAAAACGCATCCGAATCCAAAACACGGCCGCGGAACCGAATCCAAACACAAAACCCGAAAAATTTCCGGTGCACATCACTAATTTTTATGTATATTGTATTTGAATAAATGTTATATATTTGTTTATGACATCCAGCTCTTTTAGCGCTGTTTTATATCCTTTTTGAACGTGAGGTAAATTCAATTTATCAATCTTAACAATCTTTGCTGGATTACTGTCTGAATAATAAACTTTTGATACATTACAGATCTGCATACAGTGTGGTGAAGCGGTAATTTTTTATAGCCATGATAAGTGCCTGGGATTAATGCAGCAGCAAGGATTTGCCAGTCTCAGCTACTATAATTTCAGTACTGACCCTGGGAACTCCCTGCTGCTGGTATGTAACATATATGTTCACTCCATCCACTAGTGTATTGAGTTTGCCCATGGCCGCAACTAGGGAGGCTCAGGGGGCATACGCCCCGGGTGCAGAATCTTAGAGGGCACAGAGATGGGTACTCTGCCTCCCCTCCTTCCTCTAAGCCCTAAGGGGCTACCTTCTGCCAGGTCCACGGACCCTCACTGCATGTACCCACTCCCCAGCACCCCCAATGTGGACTCCACAGCAACTAGAACGCTAACGAATGGGGCAGGGGGCTGTGACCATGGACTCTCTAGCTGCCCCTTTCATTTCCCAAGTGCTAGTCCATGGCCGCCTCACACACTCCTGTGCCTGTTTAAGTGATGTTTGCCCCCAGGCCTGTCCCCAGTGTCTCCCCCTTCCCGCAGCTCCACCAGAGGAGGACAGACCCTAAGGGTCTACCTGCTGCCAGGTCCCAGACAGAACTCTCACTGCAGGTCCCCTCACCTCAGTACCACCAATGTGGACTCCTGTTAAACTACCCCTGGCAACTAGAACACTTATGAATGGGTCGGGAATGGCTGTTCACACACTCCTGTGCCTGTGTAAACTATGTCTGCCCCCGGCCCTGTTCCTCAGTGCCTTCCCCTTCCTGTACGACAACTCCACCAGAGGAGGACAGGGCAAGAGGAAGCTGCAGCAGCCGATAATTAGTCTGGGCACTGAGGTGAGGTCTCTACTGGCATGCAGGGCTTTGTAGTCTTACAGCAGTTGGCCAGTCGGAGTCATCCCCCCATGTGTGTGATATAGTGATTGCATGGCTTATATCAGGTATAAGAACACCAGTCAGTCCTAGGGACTCTTCTCTGCAGTGTCCCCCCCCCCCCCCCCCCCGTAAGTTGGTACTCCACCTAGGTCCTAACTGGCTTGCTGAGATTTGTAGTCCTACAGCAGTTGGCCAGTCAGAGTCCCGAACAATACTGTATCTGAGGTGCATGGTAGTTTTCTTGTGTTCCTATCCATTTTCCTAGGTAACGTGTGCTGGATGCACCCTGACGGTGCTGATTGTCACTTTGCCAACTGTTTAGTACTGTGGTCTTTACACAGTTCCAAAGAGAGTCTGTGTGTGCACGCGCGCGCACATGGGGGGCGCCACATTACTGCCTTGCCCCGGGTGCCAAAACTCCTAGTTTCGGCCCTGGCTTGCCTATATACCGTATGTTTGCAGCACCTACCAGTGCACTGCTTGGTTTAGGTCTGACTATTGTTACAATCTGTGGTTGCCATTGCTGTAACTCCACCTATAATTAGATTAGGTGTTGCATTGGGCATGCCTTCTAAAACACTGGTTTGGGTAACAATCTGCTAATCCCACCTACTTTTGTATTGTCCCACCTACACAAGATCACTTAGAATTATTTCCAAGACAACATTAATTTGTCAACCTGCCCCCTGCTGTATTTTAAAATATTTTATTTGGCAGTCACAAATCACTAAAATTCTGATGTTATATTTTGATATAAAATAATAGTAAAGTGCCTGCAGAATACAGTATGCTACAACTGTAGTATTATTATTTTTCATAGACACAGCAATATAAGTGTATGTAACCTATACTAGACATGACCTACTTATAGCAGACTGCTGTTATTATTGCTTTCTGCTGATAAAATATCACAACCACGATCCATCAATTCTACTTTATAGGCATAGGCATGTCTCATAATATATCTTAGAAAAGTACACTGTACAATACATTGCCTCTTTTGAACAACTGAATATAGTGCAGAGTTCCTGGCTTAGTCACAAGAGAATACGTAGGCTGAAGTCTCAGGGGACATAGCTGAATGGAAGTTAATAGAGTTGTCTTGTAGCATTAAGATGTTGATGACTGCGCTGTTAGGCTGTTGAGATGTGGGAAATGAAAATCCTAAAAGGACAATTAAAACATTTAACAACAGAAGAAACACTAATGATTACACTACCTACATTTATTGTCCAACCATTTCTACATATTATGGGGGTCATTCCGAGTTGATCGTAGCTGTGCTAAGTTTAGCACAGCTACGATCCTTAACTCAGACATGCCGCGGGACGCCCAGCACACGGCTAGTCCGCCCCGCATGTCAGTGCCACCCCCCCGCACAAATACAAAAGCGCCTTTGTATTTGAGGAGTAACTCCCGGCCAGCGCAGCTCATGCGTTGGCCGGACCGTTCGGGGGTCGGGCCGCGGCGGCTGCGTGACGTGTCACACAGACACTGCGGCCAGCGGGAGCGACGACTAACTCCCGGCCAGCCGCAGGAGCTGCGCTGGCTGGGAGTTACTCCTCAAATACAAAGGCATCGCCTCTGTGCAGTGCTTTTGTATTTGTGCACTGTGGCGCCGGCGCATGCGCAGTTCCAACCCGATCGCACGACTGCGAAGAAGTGCAGTGTGCGATCAGGTCAGAATGACCCCCAATGATATAGATATATAGATTGTAAGCTTGCAAGCGGGGCCTTCCTACCTCTATGACTTTCTGTTATTACCCAGTTTTGTTGTTCCAATTGTAAAGTGCAACAGAATATGCTGCGCTCATTGGCGTTTCTATAATGGGTGCAATGGGCGCGGTGCACACGGGCCCCTGGGTCCTGGGGGGGGCCCACACCGCACCATTGCACCCATTTTAACACTTACCTTTATGGAGTCCAGCACCGGGACATGCAATCGCGGTGGAAATCGCCACCAAAATTGCCGCCGCGCATGCGGGCGCCATGTTTCCGGAGACCTGTGCATGCGCAGTAGATTCCGGCACAATGCCGGAGCCTACAGTGCCGTAAATAAAAAATAATAACTAGCTCAACATACACCATACACCTTGATTTGGCAAGTGGCCCTAGATTTCCACCAGGACACATAGGTTGGAAAAGCAAGATGATCACTTTGTGGAGCACAGAGTCATAAGCATTTAAACTTAGTGCAACTTGTGACTGAAGGGTTACAGCAGAGGGATCCGGTCTCTAGGTCGACAGAAACTAGGTAGACACTATCTAGGTCGACCACTATTGGTCGACAGTAACTAGGTCGACAGGGTTTCTAGGTCGACAGGGTCTCTAGGTCGACATTTTCTAGGTTGACAGGTCAAAAGGTCGACATGAGTTTTTCACACTTTTTTTGAACCTTTTCATACTTAATGATCCACGTGGACTACGATTGGAACAGTAATCTATGCCGAGCGAAGCGAGGCACCCTGCCCGAAGCATGGTGAGTGAAGCGAGCCATGCGAGGGGACACGGTACACTAATTGGGGTTCCCGGTCACTCTACGAAGAAAACGACACCCAGAAAACTAATGTCGACCTTTTCACCTGTCGACAGACCATGTTGACCTAAAGACCCTGTCGACCTAGTTACTGTCGACCAATAGCGGTCGACCTAGACACTGTCAACCTAGTTACTATCTACCTTCCATACCACACCCTACAGCAGGACAGTAGCAAGATGTGCTTATTTAGACAAGGTTCAGAAACAGTTTATGGATGGCTAAGCTAAGCGACCCAAGTGGCCGACAAAAACAGCTGGCCCATCTAGGAGTGGCACTGCAGTGTCAGACAGGATGGCAGATTTAAAAAATAGTCCCCAAACAGCACATGATGCAAAGATAAAAAGAGGTGCAATGAGGTAGCTGTGTGACTAAGCTAAGTGACCCAAGTGGCCAACACAAACACCTGGCCCATCTAGGAGTGGCACTGCAGTGTCAGACAGGATGGCAGATTTAAAAAATAGTCCCCAAACAGCACATGATGCAAAGAAAAAAAGAGGTGCAATGAGGTAGCTGTGTATCTAAGCTAAGCGACCCAAGTGGCCGACACAAACACCTGGCCCATCTAGGAGTGCCACTGCAGTGTCAGACAGGATGGCAGATTTAAAAAATAGTCCCCAAACAGCACATGATGCAAAGAAAAAAAGAGGTGCAATGAGGTAGCTGTGTGACTAAGCTAAGCGACCCAAGTGGCCGACACAAACACCTGGCCCATCTAGGAGTGGCACTGCAGTGTCAGACAGGATGGCAGATTTAAAAAATAGTCCCAAAACAGCACATTATGCAAAGAAAAAAAGAGGTGCACCAAGGTCGCTGGATGGCTAATCTAAGCGACCCAAGTGGCCGACACAAACACCTGGCCCATCTAAGAGTGCCACTGCAGTATCAGACAGGATGGCAGATTTATAAAATAGTCTCCAAACAGCACATGATGCAAAGAAAAAAAGAGGTGCAATGAGGTAGCTGTGTATCTAAGCTAAGCGACCCAAGTGGCCGACACAAACACCTGGCCCATCTAGGAGTGGCACTGCAGTGTCAGACAGGATGGCAGATTTAAAAAATAGTCCCCAAACAGCACATGATGCAAAGAAAAAAAGAGGTGCAATGAGGTAGCTGTGTGACTAAGCTAAGCGACCCAAGTGGCCGACACAAACACCTGGCTCATCTAGGAGTGGCACTGCAGTGTCAGACAGGATGGCAGATTTAAAAAATAGTCCCAAAACAGCACATTATGCAAAGAAAAAAAGAGGTGCACCAAGGTCGCTGGATGGCTAAGCTAAGCGACCCAAGTTGCCGACACAAACACCTGGCCCATCTAGGAGTGGCACTGCAGTTTTCTAGCGAGAGGATGAGTGCTTCCATCCTCATGTGAATCTGAACCACTAGCCGTGAACATAGGCCAGGGCCTCAGCCGTTCCTTGCCACTCCGTGTCGTAAATGGCATATTGGCAAGTTTACGCTTTTCATCAGACGCTTTTAATTTTGATTTTTGGGTCATTTTACTGAACTTTTGTAGTATACTTGACGACACAGAGGTAGAGCAGTGGACTACTGTACTGTACTGCTATATACTGGTGGTCAGCAAAATTCTGCACTGTCCTCCTACTATATACTGCGCACAACTAAAATGCAGCACAGGTATGGATGCATAGTATACTTGACAACACAGAGGTAGAGCAGTGGACTACTGTACCGTACTGCTATATATATAAACTGGTGGTCAGCAAAATTCAGCACTGTCCTCCTATATACTGCGCATAACTAAAATGCAGCACAGGTATGGATGCATAGTATACTTGACGACACAGAGGTAGAGCAGTGGGCTACTGTACCGTACTGCTATATATATATATATATATATATATATATATATACTGGTGGTCAGCAAAATTCTGCACTGTCCTCCTATTATATACTGCGCACAACTAAAATGCAGCAAAGGTATGGATGCATAGTATACTTGACGAATCAGAGGTAGAGCAATGGACTACTGTACCGTACTGCTATATATATATATATATATATATATACTGGTGGTCAGCAAAATTCTGCACTGTCCTCCTACTATATACTGTGCACAACTAAAATGAAGCACAGGTATGGATGGATAGTATACTTGACGACACAGAGGTAGAGCAGTGGACTACTGTACCGTACTGCTATATATATACTGGTGGTCAGCAAAATTCTGCACTGTCCTCCTACTATATACTGCACAAAACTAAAATGCAGCACAGGTATGGATGCATGATATACTTGACGACACAGAGGTATAGCAGTGGACTACTGTACCGTACTGTTATATATATATATATATACTGGTGGTAAGCAAAATTCTGCACTGTCCCCCTACTATATACTGCGCACAACTAAAATGCAGCAAAGGTATGGATGCATAGTATACTTGACGACACAGAGGTAGAGCAATGGACTACTGTACCGTACTGCTATATATATATATATATATATATATATACTGGTGGTCAGCAAAATTCTGCACTGTCCTCCTACTATATACTGCGCACAACTAAAATGCAGCACAGGTATGGATGCATAGTATACTTGACAACACAGAGGTAGAGCAGTGGACTACTGTACCGTACTGCTATATATATAAACTGGTGGTCAGCAAAATTCAGCACTGTCCTCCTATATACTGCGCATAACTAAAATGCAGCACAGGTATGGATGCATAGTATACTTGACGACACAGAGGTAGAGCAGTGGACTACTGTACCGTACTACTATATATATATACTGGTGGTCAGCAAAATTCTGCACTGTCCTCCTACTATATACTGCGCACAACTAAAATGCAGCAAAGGTATGGATGCATAGTATACTTGACGACACAGAGGTAGAGCAATGGACTACTGTACCGTACTGCTATATATATATATATATATATATATATATAATGGTGGTCAGCAAAATTCTGCACTGTCCTCCTACTATATACTGCGCACAACTAAAATGCAGCACAGGTATGGATGGATAGTATACTTGACGACACAGAGGTAGAGCAGTGGACTACTGTACCGTACTGCTATATATATACTGGTGGTCAGCAAAATTCTGCACTGTCCTCCTACTATATACTGCACAAAACTAAAATGCAGCACAGGTATGGATGCATAGTATACTTGACGACACAGAGGTATAGCAGTGGACTACTGTACCGTACTGTTATATATATATATATACTGGTGGTAAGCAAAATTCTGCACTGTCCCCCTACTATATACTGCGCACAACTAAAATGCAGCAAAGGTATGGATGCATAGTATACTTGAGGACACAGAGGTAGAGCAGTGGACTACTGTACCGTACTGCTATATATATATATATACTGGTGGTCAGCAAAATTCTCCACTATCCACCTACTATATACTGCGCACAACTAAAATGCAGCACAGGTATGGATGCATAGTATACTTGATGAAACAGAGGTAGAGCAGTGGACTACTGTACCGTACTGCCATATATATACTGGTGGTCAGCAAAATTCTGCACTGTTCTCCTACTATATACTGCACAAAACTAAATGCAGCACAGGTATGGATGCATAGTATATTTGACGACACAGAGGTAGAGCAGTGGACTACTGTACCGTACTGCTATATATATATATACTGGTGGTCAGCAAAATTCTGCACAGTCCTCCTATTATATACTGCGCACAACTAAAATGCAGCACAGGTATGGATGCATAGTATACTTGACGACACAGAGGTAGAGCACTGGACTACTGTACCGTTCTGCTATATATATATACTGGTGGTCAGCAAAATTATCCACTGTCCTCCTACTATATACTGCGCACAACTAAAATGCAGCACAGGTATGGATGCATAGTATACTTGATGACACAGAGGTAGAGCAGTGGACTACTGTACCGTACTGCTATATATATACTGGTGGTCAGCAAAATTCTGCACTGTCCTCCTACTATATACTGCGCACAACTAAAATGCAGCACAGGTATGGATGCATAGTATACTTGATGACACAGAGGTAGAGCAGTGAACTACTGTACCGTACTGCTATATATATACTGGTGGTCAGCAAAATTCTGCACTGTCCTCCTACTATATACTGCGCACAACTAAAATGCAGCAAAGGTATGGATGCATAGTATACTTGACGACACAGAGGTAGAGCAGTGGACTACTGTACCGTACTGCTATATATATATACTGGTGGTCAGCAAAATTCTGCACTGTCCTCCTACTATATACTGCGCACAACTAAAATGCAGCACAGGTAAGGATGCATAGTATACTTGATGACACAGAGGTAGAGCAGTGGACTACTGTACTGTACTGCTATATATATACTGGTGGTTTGCAAAATTCTGCACTGTCCTCCTACTATATACTGCGCACAACAAAAATGCAGCACAGGTATGGATGCATAGTATACTTGACGACACAGAGGTAGAGCAGTGGACTACTGTACCGTACTGCTATATATATATACTGGTGGTCAGCAAAATTCTGCACTGTCCTCCTACTATATACTGCACACAACTAAAATGCAGCACAGGTATGGATGCATAGTATACTTGACGACACAGAGGTAGAGCAGTGGACTACTGTACCATACTGCTATATATATACTGGTGGTCACAGCAAAATTCTGCACTGTCCTCCTACTATATACTACAATGCAGCCCAGATATGGAGCATTTTTCACGCAGAGAACGTAGATATTTTCAGTACACTGCGCACAGATATTTGCAAGCACACTGAGCACAGATATTTGCAGCACACTGAACACAGAAACTGAGAGAACGCAGCCACGTTCTCTCGCTATCATCTCCAATGCACGATTGAAAATGGCGGTGACGCGCGGCTCCTTATATAAAATACGAATCTCGCGAGAATCCAACAGCGGGATGATGACGTTCGGGCTCGCTCGGGTTAACCGAGCAAGGCGGGAAGATCCGAGGCTGCTTCGGAACCGTGTAAATGGGTGAAATTCGGGGGGGTTCGGATCCCGAGGAACCGAACCCGCTCATCACTAATGTAAATATGCCTGTATCATGTGGATCCTTTGGACAACTATAGGCTGTTGCAAGTGTGCATGATTGATGTTGATATCATGTAAGTGTATGTATAGGGGATGTCCATCTACAATGATAATTAAAGAGATGTAAAATTGAAGGCTCTGGTTTGAAATTTGTTGCATGATGTATTAAAATGTATAAAAAATATCCACAAGTACTATACAAAAATATGCACTGCTTTTATTGCTGCATGGCAAATATATGTAATATTATGAGTGAATAAACGTAGCCGTTCTTGACATGTCAAAACAAGGACAAAATACAACATTATGCAATCTGTCTATGTAAAATGTTGGAAGGCTATTGAAACAATAAGAATTTTCATACAAACAGGACATACAGTGACTCCTGTGAGCAGGGCAGTTTCAAGACAATAAGCTCCAAGTGTTAACAGTCAAAGTGCAGAAATATACTGTATTGCTGTTTTGTGAAACGGCGTAAACGTCTTTTATTAGCAATCCCTGTGTATTCATCTTTTCTTACCAATATGATTTCTCTGCAACAGGGAACCTCTGAACAGACTGATCCTCCCTTCACAGGCAGTGTCTTGTCAGTGTTCACTATTCATATAGGAGATCACATGGTCCATTTGCCGGCTGTTTATGTAGGAATATAGCCAATGCCATCATTATGGAACAGAAGTTCACCAAATAATACATTAATAACCAAAGTTTTGGGGAATGGCAAAATGTGAGTTTCCCCTGATCAAACAATTGGAGCCATTTGTATCAATAATATGGTTTCTTTAGAATTTGTGTTATTCTGAAGATTACTGTCCCCAGCATTTCTTTTAATCCTACCAGTGGTCCTACCCATTGGCATCAGAAAAGGGGTGCGGGGGGTGAGGCCCACACCCAGGTGTCACCATCGGAGGGGTGACACCAATATGCCGGTTTCTCCACAGCGACAGAAGCCAGGTGCTGCAATGTAACATTCTTCTGAGCACCCGGCTCCTTTGATTGCAAAGGAGCCGATATGGCATACAGGCCAGTCTCCAGGGGAAGCCAGCATTTCCGTAAATGCTGGGTCCACCTTCCGGAGTGATGAAATCGGGGGGCTTTCCACAAAGAAAATGCCCTTCCTATGTAGGCACACCCACTGTAGGGATTACTTACACTGTAGGGATTACCTCTGTGATAGGCCACACCACCATTTCAGTCGCGCGGGGTGTGCCGCACTGGTGGTGTCACCAGTACCAGTGACACCTCTGGTCCTACCTGTGTGTCTCCAGCACCTACCTGTGTCTCTCAAGTACCATCCCTCTGTGTCTCTATGGTGCCACCCCCCTGCATCTCTCCAGCACCCTCTAGCAACTGAATTATTTTCTTTCTGTCTTCAAATAAATTATCACATTGTGGATAAACTAATTTCTTGAGCCCACAACTCCAACTCCGTGGTGTGATGTCATGGCATCATTGGTCAGGGAGCGTGGTTGGGGCGTGGACAGCACAAAGTGCAGGGCAGCCCTGTTATAGCACTGCATCAGTATGAAGGAAACAGAGATTATGTGCTCTTTTTAATAAAAAGTGTAAAAATAGTTTTACATTTACAGCGGCATATCTCCAAACTATTTTCAGCATATTTAAATCAAAGTTCATGCTGGGATAAACCTTGTGATAAAGGTCTGTCTCAGCATAGTTTCTGGAGATCAGCTTCGCTACTCTCTGAGTAGCTGCTATCTCTGGTTCTTTGGTTCTTGGCCGTCTGTCAGCGACATCAACCTCTCTCCCAATCCCAGCACACTCGGGGATCCTGGAGCAGTACTCTGCTGTATGCTGGGCAGCTACTGCCCAGTAAAGCTAGACTGGACAGGGACGCACAACGGGGAAAACAACAAGCAGGAAGTCCATCTGATGGGACCCAGCTAAAGACTGCTAAAAACTTTACTACTTAAATGCTTACATCTCCACTGAGATCTCTATGGACAGTGTTCAGATCCCAAAAGCGGAGCATTACAAGGACATCCATAATCATTGACTCTCACATGAACCTTACTGCTAACTAAGGACACTTAGCAGTTATACTTTTTACTACAATATACTCTCATTATATACAGTATATATAGTTTTATTTACTCCTACATTTTACATATTTAGATATACAGTATATATATATATATATATATATATATATATATATACTCCTCCAAGAATCACGGCACTGGAGACAATTTGTATAGAAGCAAATAACCAAGATCTTGTTAGGTACTGAGGACGGAGCTGAAGCTCCGAAACGTGCGTTTACCCTAATACAAGTTATTTGCTTCTATACAAATTGTCTCCAGTGCCGTTATTCTTGGAGGAGTGCATGTGATTTTACACTGTTGCATGGAGACTTGTTGCTGTTGCAGAGTTGGAGTGCCGGCTGCTATGGATTTTATATATATATATATATATATATATATATATGGTCACGTTAGACTCATTTCACGTGAGTGCCGCACACATGACTAATCGTGTATATATATATACATATATATATATATATATATATATATATATATATACATACAGTTGTGCTCATAAGTTTACATACCCTAGCAGAATTTGTGATTTTCTGGCCATTTGTCAGAGAATATGAATAATAACTCAGAAACTTTTCTTTCACTCATGGTTAGTGCTTGGGTGAAGCCATTTATTGTCAAACAACTGTGTTTACTCTTTTTAAATCATAATGACAACAGAAACTACCCAAATGACCCTGATCAAATGTTTAAATACCCTGGAGATTTTGGCCTGATAACATGCACACAAGTTGACACAAATGGGTTTGAATGGCTACTATAGGTAACCATCCTCACCTGTGATCTGTTTGCTTGTAATCAGTGTGTGTGTATAAAAGGTCAGTGAGTTTCTGCACTCCTGAAAGACCCTTGCATCTTTCATCCAGTGCTGCACTGACGTGTCTGGATTCTGAGTCATGGGGAAAGCAAAAGAATTGTCAAAGGATCTGCGGGAAAAGGTAATTGAACTGTATAAAACAGGAAAGGAATATAAAACGATATCCAAGCAATTGAGAATGCCAATCAACAGTGTTCAAACTCTAATTAAGAAGTGGAAAATGAGGGATTCTGTGGAAACCAAATCACGGTCAGGTAGACCAACAAAAATTTCAGCCACAACTGCCAGGAAAATTGTTCGGGATGCAAAGAAAAATCCACAAAAAACTTCAGCTGAAATACAGGACTCTGAAAAAAAGTGGTGTGGTTGTTTCAAGATGCACAATAAGGAGGCATTTGAAGAAAAATGGGCTGCATGGTCGAGTCACCAGGAGAAAGCCATTACTACGCAAATGCCACAAAGCATCCCACTTACAATACTCCAAACAGCACAGAGACAAGCCTCAAAACTTCTGGAACAAAGTCATTTGGAGTGATGAGACCAAAATTGAACTTTTTGGCCACAACCATAAACGTTACATTTGGAGAGGAGTAAACAACGCCTATGATGAAAGGTACACGATTCCTACTGTGAAACACGGAGGTGGATTGCTGATGTTTTGGGGATGTGTGAGCTACAAAGGCACTGGAAACTTGGTCAAAAATGATGACAAGATGAATGCAGCATGATATCAGAAAATACTGGAGGAAAATTTGCACTCATCAGCCCGGAAGCTGCGCATGGGACGTACTTGGACGTTCCAACATGACAATGATCCAAAACACAAGGCCAAGTCGACCTGTCATTGGCTACAGCAGAATAAAGAAGTAATGTGCACCAGAAATTTTTCGGGTTTTGTGTTTTGGTTTTGGATTCGGGTCCGCGGCCGTGTTTTGGATTCGGACGCGTTTTGGCAAAACCTCCCTGAAAATTTTTTGTCGGATTCGGGTGTGTTTTGGATTCGGGTGTTTTTTTACAAAAAAACCTTAAAAACAGCTTAAATCATAGAATTTGGGGGTCATTTTGATCCCATAGTATTATTAACCTCAATAACCATAATTTACACTCATTTTCAGTCTATTCTGAACACCTCACACCTCACAATATTATTTTTAGTCCTAAAATTTGCACTGAGGTCGCTGGATGGCTAAGCTAAGCGACACAAGTGGCCGACACAAACACCTGGCCCATCTAGGAGTGGCACTGCAGTGTCAGGCAGGATGGCACTTCAAAAAAATTGTCCCCAAACAGCACATGATGCAAAGAAAAAAAGAGGTGCACCAAGGTCGCTGTGTGACTAAGCTAAGCGACACAAGTGGCCGACACAAACACCTGGCCCATCTAGGAGTGGCACTGCAGTGTCAGACAGGATGGTACTTCAAAAAAATTGTCCCCAAACAGCACATGATGCAAAGAAAAATGAAAGAAAAAAGAGGTGCAAGATGGAATTGTCCTTGGGCCCTCCCACCCACCCTTATGTTGTATAAACAGGACATGCACACTTTAACGAACCCATCATTTCAGCGACAGGGTCTGCCACACAACTGTGACTGAAATGACTGTTTGGTTTGGGCCCCCACCAAAAAAGAAGCAATCAATCTCTCCTTGCACAAACTGGCTCTACAGAGGCAAGATGTCCACCTCATCATCATCCTCCGATTCCTCACCCCTTTCACTGTGTACATCCCCCTCATCACAGATTATTAATTCGTCCCCACTGGAATCCACCATCTCAGATCCCTGTGTACTTTATGGAGGCAATTGCTGCTGGTGAATGTCTCCACGGAGGAATTGATTATAATTCATTTTGATGAACATCATCTTCTCCACATTTTCTGGAAGTAACCTCGTACGCCGATTGCTGACAAGGTGAGCGGCTGCACTAAACACTCTTTCGGAGTACACACTGGAGGGGGGGCAACTTAGGTAAAATAAAGCCAGTTTGTGCAAGGGCCTTCAAATTGCCTCTTTTTCCTGCCAGTATACGTACGGACTGTCTGACGTGCCTACTTGGATGCGGTCACTCATATAATCCTCCACCATTCTTTCAATGGTGACAGAATCATATGCAGTGACAGTAGACGACATGTCAGTAATCGTTGGCAGGTCCTTCAGTCCGGACCAGATGTCAGCACTCGCTCCAGACTGCCCTGCATCAACCCAGCGGGTGGGCTCGGAATTCTTAGCCTTTTCCTCGCACCCCCAGTTGCGGGAGAATGTGAAGGAGGAGCTGTTGACGGGTCACGTTCCGCTTGACTTGACCATTTTCTCACCACAGGTCTTTGCACCTCTACAGACTTGTGTCTGCCGGAAAGAGAGATACAACGTAGGTTTTAAATCTAGGATCGATCACAGTGGCCAAAATGTAGTGCTCTGATTTCAACAGATTGACCACCCGTGAATCCTGGTTAAGCGAATTAAGGGCTCCATCCACAAGTCCCACATGCCTAGCGGAATCGCTCTGTTTTAGCTCCTCCTTCAATGTCTCCAGCTTCTTCTGCAAAAGCCTGATGAGGGGAATGATCTGACTCAGGCTGGCAGTGTCTGAACTGACTTCACGTGTGGCAAGTTCAAAGGGTTGTAGAACCTTGCACAACGTTGAAATCATTCTCCACTGCGCTCGAGTCAGGTGCATTCCCCCTCCTTTGACTATATCGTGTGCAGATGTATAGGCTTGAATGGCCTTTTGCTGCTCCTCCATCCTCTGAAGCATATAGAGGGTTGAATTCCACCTCGTTACCACCTCTTGCTTCAGATGATGGCAGGGCAGGTTCAGGAATGTTTGGTGGTGCTCCAGTCTTCTGTATGCAGTGCCTGAATGCCGAAAGTGGCCCGCAATTCTTCGGGCCACCGACAGCATCTCTTGCACGCCCCTGTCGTTTTTTAAATAATTCTGCACCACCAAATTCAATGTATGTGCAAAACATGGGACGTGCTGGAATTTGCCCAGATGTAATGCACGCACAATATTGCTGGCGTTGTACGATGTCACAAATCCCCAGGAGAGTCCAATTGGGGTAAGCCATTCTGCGATGATGTTCCTCAATTTCCGTAAGAGGTTGTCAGCTGTGTGCCTCTTATGGAAAGCGGTGATACAAAGCGTAGCCTGCCTAGGAACAAGTTGGCGTTTGCGAGATGCTGCTACTGGTGCCGCCGCTGCTGTTCTTGCTGCGGGAGGCAATACATCTACCCAGTGAGCTGTCACAGTCATATAGTCCTGAGTCTGCCCTGCTCCACTTGTCCACATGTCCATGGTTAAGTGGACATTGGGTACAACTGCATTTTTTAGGACACTGGTGACTCTTTTTCTGAGGTCTGTGTACATTTTCGGTATCGCCTGCCTAGAGAAATGGAACCTAGATGGTATTTGGTACCTGGGACACAGTACCTCAATCAAGTCTCTAGTTGCCTCTGAATTAACGGTGGATACCGGAACCACGTTTCTCAACACCCAGGCTGACAAGACCTGAGTTATCCGCTTTGTAGCAGGATGACTGCTGTGATATTTCATCTTCCTCGCAAAGGACTGTTGGACAGTCAATTGCTTACTGGAAGTAGTACAAGTGGTCTTCCGACTTCCCCTCTGGGATGACGATCGACTCCCAGCAGCAACAACAGCAGCGCCAGCAGCAGTAGGCGTTACACTCAAGGATGCATCGGAGGAATCCCAGGCAGGAGAGGACTCGTCAGACTTGCCAGTGACATGGCCTGCAGGACTATTGGCTTTGCTGTGTAAGGTGGAAATTGACACTGAGGGAGTTGGTGGTGTGGTTTGCAGGAGCTTGGTTACAAGAGGAAGGGATTTAGTGGTCAGTGGACTGCTTCCGCTGTCATCCAAAGTTTTTGAACTTGTCACTGACTTCTGATGAATGCGGTCCAGGTGACGTATAAGGGAGGATGTTCCTAGGTGGTTAACGTCCTTACCCCTATTTATTACAGCTTGACAAAGGCAACACACGGCTTGACACCTGTTGTCCGCATTTGTGTTGAAATAATTCCACACCAAAGAGGTGATTTTTTTTGTATTTTGACCAGGCATGTCAATGGCCATATTCGTCCCACGGACAACAGGTGTCTCCCCGGGTGCCTGACTTAAACAAACCACCTCACCATCAGAATCCTCCTTGTCAATTACCTCCCCAGCGCCAGCAACACCCATATCCTCATCCTGGTGTACTTCAACAGTGACATCTTCAATTTGACTATCAGGAACAGGACTGCGGGTGCTCCTTCCAGCACTTGCAGGGGGCATGCAAATGGTGGAAGGCGCAAGCTCTTCCCGTCCAGTGTTGGGAAGGTCAGGCATCGCAACCGACACAATTGGACTCTCCTTGGGGATTTGTGATTTAGAAGAACGCACAATTCTTTGCTGTGCTTTTGCCAGCTTAAGTCTTTTAATTTTTCTAGCGAGAGGATGAGTGCTTCCATCCTCATGTGAATCTGAACCACTAGCCATGAACATAGGCCTGGGCCTCTGCCGTTCCTTGCCACTCCGTGTCGTAAATGGCATATTGGCAAGTTTACGCTTCTCATCAGACGCTTTCAATTTAGATTTTTGGGTCATTTTACTGAACTTTTGTTTTTTGGATTTTGCATGCTCTCTACTATGACATTGGGCATCGGCCTTGGTAGACGACGTTGATGGCATTTCATCGTCTCGGCCATGACTAGTGGCAGCAGCTTCAGCACGAGGTGGAAGTGGATCTTGATCACAGATATGCAGTGTTTTTCAGGCAGACAACGTATACTGGTGGTCACTGGTCAGCAAAACTCTGCACTGTACTCCTCCTATATAATACAGCTGCTCCCCAGTCCCCACAATTAAGCAGTGTGAGCACAGATATATGCAGCACACTGAGCACAGATATGGAGTGTTTTTCAGGCAGACAACGTATACTGGTGGTCACTGGTCAGCAAAACTGTGCACTGTACTCCTCCAATATAATACAGCTGCTCCCCAGTCCCCACAATTAAGCAATAAGCAGTAGCACAAATATTATTAATAAATGGAGAGGACGCCAGCCACGTCCTCTCCCTAACATTTCCAATGCACGAGTGAAAATGGCGGCGATGCGCGGCTGCTTATATAGAAACCAAGGTACTGAAGGGTCACTTAGAAAGGAAACCTTCTATACATCTGCAGTGGATGCTCAGTACCTGTGCATGTATAGAAGGTTTCCTTTCTAAGTGACCATTCAGTACCTTGGTTTCCGAATTTTTGTACAAGTTATCTCACCACAAGGCCACACTGATTGTTCATCTGAAAGCCTCGGTGTTATATTGAAGTTTCCATCATGCATGTATGAACAAGTTTTGTCGCATTATACTGTTTGTATAAACTACTGTACTTCTCAGCTGCTTGAGAGATACCCCTGATGAAGTCTTTTGTATAAGACGAAACGCGTTGGGTTGTCTGTGTTGTGAAGCTATCTCCGAACCAAATATAAGGAGAAGGAGGAGATTGTTGTGATCCTTCAACATTTGTATTCAGCGCTAAGAGTCATACATCTTAAAGCAGGCATTCCCAACCACGGTCCTCAAGGCACACCAACAGTGCAGGTTTCAGTAATATCCAGGCTGCAGCACAGACGGTTAAATCAAAATAACTGAGCTACTAATTAAGTCACCTGTGCTGAAGCCTGGAAATCACTAAAACCTGCACTGTTGGTGTGCCTTGAGGACCGTGGTTGGGAATGCCTGTCTTAAAGTGTGGAATAATATATCTCCTCTGTATTAATTTGAATATGTTTTTAATAAATGTTTTATGATGGAACATATTATATTTTTAAAAAGTATTAACCAATTAGGGGTTGTAATAGTGGGTGTTGATGCGACCCCCTGGCGCCAATTCTTCTATTGTTGTATATTCCTTATTTCCAGTCCCTTCTAACAGGGGACTTAGTTGAATCAGGCTGCCTATACCAAATAGTTTACGTACGTATTTATTCAGGGTGACAGGTTTTACAAATTAGCGCAAAGGGAGAGTATTTGTTTGATGTATATATATATATATGATTTAGCTACATCAGCGATGCATTCGCATACTGATGATTTTCGTACGAGTGTGCACGTGCAGTAGTGTCTGATCTGCGCATGCGCAGGCCCGGTAATGCATTCTCATCGCATTGTTTAAAAAAATGGCGTACTGGATGGCCTTGCCCTGTGCTGGGTGGCCCCCAGCATGCGAGTGATAGCAATTGCAGATTTGCTAAATTATAACGCCGGTGGTGAGGCGTGGTCTGGACAAGGTAGGCATTTCCAGACCATTGTGGGGGTAGGCCGCGGTGGCTGCGTGACATCACATGTAGCCGCTGCGACCCAGGACGCTGCTGGAGAGTGTAGCGAGAGGATGTGTCTCCTCAGTGTCTGTACGGGAAAGTGTTGCGCATGTACCCCTGAACTTATATGGCAGTGTTGCGCGTGGAGTGGCAACCTGTTCTTATGTGTCATTCCAGTGCTGTGTTGTGCTGCATCAGTCCAGTGGTGGTGTCCTGTGCTGCCATAAATCTAGTGCTGCTGCCGTATAAGTCCAGTGCAGTGGTGCTGTGTTATGCTGCAACAGTCCAGTGGTGGTGTCCTGTGCTGCCATAAGTCCAGTGGTGGTGTCCTGTGCTGCCATAAATCCAGTACTGTGGCCATATAAGTCTAGGGGTATTGCCGTATAAGTACAGGGGTACTGCTGTATAAGTCCAGTTGTACTGCCATATAAGTCAAGTCCAGTGGTGCAGCCATATAAGTTCAGAGGTACTGCCTTATAAGTCATGGGGTACTGCCGTATAAGTCCAGTAGTACTGCCGTATAAGTCTAGTCCAGTGGCGCAGCTGTATAAATTATGGGGTACTGCCGTATAAGTTCAGGGGTACTGCTGTATAAATCCAGTTCAGTGGTGCAGCCATATAAGTTCAGGGGTACTGCCGTATAAGTCTAGTGGTACTGCCGTATAAGTCCAGTCCAGTGGTGCAGCCATATAAGTACAGGGTTACTGCCGTATAAGTACAGTGGTACTGACATATAAGTCCAGTCCAGTGGTGCAGCCGTATAAATTCAGGGGTACTGCCATATAAATCCAGTCGTTCTGCCGTATAAGTCCAGTCCAGTGGTGCAGCCATATAAGTTCAGGGGTACTGCCGTATAAGTCCAGTGGACTTGCCGTATAAGTCCAGTCCAGTGGTGCAGCCGTATAAGTTCAGGTGTACTGCCGTATAAGTACAGTGGTACTGCCATTTAAGTCCAGTCCAGTGGTGCAGCCATATAAATTCAGGGGTACTGCTGTATAAGTTCAGGGGTACTGCCATATAAATCCAGTGGTTCTGCCGTATAAGTCCATTCCAGTGGTGCAGCCATAAAAGTTCAGGGGTACTGTCGTATAAGTCCAGTGGTACTGCCGTATAAGTCCAGTCCAGTGGTGCAGCCATATAAGTTCAGGGGTACTGCCGTATAAGTCCAGTGTTACTGCCGTATAAGTCCAGTAAAGTGGTGCAGCCATATAATTTCAGTGGTACTGCCCTTTAAGTCCTGTGGAACTACTGTATAAGTTTAGTCCAGTGGTGCAGCCATATAAGTTCAGGGGTACTGCCATATAAGTTCAGGGGTACTGCCGTATAAGTCCAGTGGTACTGCCGTATAAGTCCAGTCAAGTGGTGCAGCCATATAAGTTCACGGGTACTGCCGTATAAGTCCAGTGTTACTCCCGTATAAGTCCAGTCCAGTGGTGCAGCCTTATAAGTTCAGGGGTACTGCCGTATAAGTCCAGTGGTACTGCCGTATAAGTCCAGTCAAGTGGTGCAGCCGTATAAGTTCAGGGGTACTGCCGTATAAGTCCAGTGATACTGCCATATAAGTCCAGTCAAGTGGTGCAGCCGTATAAGTTCAGTGGTACTACCGTATAAGTCCAGTGGTACTGCTGTATAAGTCCAGTAAAGTGGTGCAGCTGTGTAAGTTCAGGGGTACTGCCGTATAAGTCCAGTGTTACTCCCGTATAAGTCCAGTCCAGTGGTGCAGCCTTATAAGTTCAGGGGTACTGCCGTATAAGTCCAGTGGTACTGCCGTATAAGTCCAGTCAAGTGGTGCAGCCGTATAAGTTCAGGGGTACTGCCGTATAAGTCCAGTGGTACTGCCATATAAGTCCAGTCAAGTGGTGCAGCCGTATAAGTTCAGTGGTACTACCGTATAAGTCCAGTGGTACTGCTGTATAAGTCCAGTAAAGTGGTGCAGCTGTGTAAGTTCAGGGGTACTGCCGTATAAGTCCAATGGTACTGCCGTATAAGTTATGGGGTACTGCTGTATAAGTCCAGTGGTACTGCCGTATGAGTCCAGTCCAGTGGTGCAGTCATATAAGTTCAGGGGTACTGCCGTATAAGTCCAGTGGTACTGCTGTATACTGTAAGTCCAGTCAAGTGGTGCAGCCGCATAAGTTCAAGTGTACTGCCGTATAAGTCCAGTGGTACTGCCGTATAAGTCCAGTAGTGCAGCCATATAAGTTCAGGGGTACTGCCGTATAAGTCAAGTGGTACTGCCGTATAAGTCCAGTAAAGTGGTGCAGCCATATAAGTTCAGGGGTACTGCCATATAAGTCCAGTGGTACTGCCGTATAAGTCCAGTCCAGTGGTGCAGCCATATAAGTTCAGGTGTACTGCCATATAAGTTATGGGGTGCTGCTGTATAAGTTCACGGGTACTGCCGTATAAGTCTAGTGGTACTGCCGTATAAGTCCAATCCAGTGGTACAGTCATATAAGTCCACTGGTACTGACGTATAAGTCCAGTCAAGTGGTGCAGCCGTATAAGTTCAGGGGTACTGCCATATAGTTCAGGGGTACTGCGTATAAGTTCAGTGGTGCTGCCGTGTAAGTCAAGTCCAGTGTTACAGCTCTGTAAGTTCAGGGGTACTGCCATATAAGTTATGGGGTACTGCGTATAAGTTCAGTGGTGCTGACATGTAAGTCCAGTACAGTGGTACAGCCGTGTAAGTTCAGGGGTACTGCCGTATAAGTCTAGGTGTACTGCCGTATAAGTCCAGAGGTACTGCCGTATAAGTCCAGTCCACTGGTGCAGCTGCATAAGTTCAGGGGTATTGCCATATAAGTCCACCAATATTGTGCGTGTATAACATCTGGGCTAATTGTAGCACGTCCCATGTTTTGCACATACAATTAATTTGGTAGTGCAGAATTTTTGGAAAAATGACAGGCACGTGCAGGAGATGCCGTCGGTGGCCCGAAAAATTGTGGGCCACTTTCGACAGTCAGCCACTGCGTGACACTCCTAGATGGGCCAGGTGTTTGTGCCGCACACTTGTGTCGCTTAGCAAAGTCATCCAGGTACCTCATTACACCTCTTTTTCTTCTTTGCATGATGTGCTGTTTGGGGACTAGTTTTTAAAAGTGCCATCCTGTCTGCCACTGCAGTGCTACTCCTAGATGGGCCACGTGTTTGTGCCGCACACTTGTCTCACTTAGCTTTGCCATCCAGCTACCTCATGCACCTCTTTTTCTTGTTTGCACGATGTGCTGTTTGGGGCATATTTTTTAAATCTGTCATCCTGTCTGACACTGCAGTGCCACTCCTAGATGGGCCAGGTGTTTGTGCCGCACACGTGTGTTGCTTAGCTTAGCCATCCAGCTACCTCATTGCACATCTTTTTCTTCTTTGTATGATGTGCTGTCTGGGACCTATTTTTCAAATCTGCCATCCTGTATGACACTGCAGTGCCACTCCTAGATGGGCCAGGTGTTTGTGCCGCACACTTGAGTAGCTTAGCAAAGTCATCCAGCTACCTCACTGCACTTCTTTTTCTTCTTTGCATGATGAGCTGTTTGTTGCGTTGTTTCACGAGAATGCCGCAACCGCCTGCCACGCCTCCCGTTTTCGTCACTGAGAGGGCATCTTCAGCGCTCTGTGAGCTGCTGGCCATGCCCCCAATCCCTCTGTCTCCTGTGAATGCCTGCACTATTCAACCGGCTTTCATTGCACATGACAGAAGCTTGACAGACCATAATTCTCATATTCATTAATTCCTTTACATTCAATTTCCACTACTAAAAAAACTCCTTTGAAAAGTGTCTAGTGCCTCGGAGTCATACCCTGTGTTGTTATCACATTACTCTCTGTGCATTAGTGACGGCAAAGCTTTCTTTTCAAAGGAGTAAAGGTCATTGCTAGTGACAGTCACCCAACCCAATATAGGGGCTCCAGCTTCTTTTACTTTAGTTGCACCTGCAACTTTATTTTAATGCTAGCAAAAGTCCTTCCCTTGGTGTACGAAGGTGTGTTTGATTGCATACCTCCCAACATTAATCAATCAGTCAGGACTCCTCTGCATGTCGGAAAAGGGGGAAGGCCTTGAGAAAAGGGCCGTGGCTTTGTGTATGCTGCGATCGTGAGCCATGCTACATTTCCGTCACTATGGGGGCATGCCCAGCGATCTGTGAGCTGTTAGCCATGCACCCCTCTCTCACATGCGCACAGCATCTATTCACAGCTGCTTTGTTAAGCAGAGCAGCAAGGGAGAAAGGGGCTACCAACTGCCCCACCCACTGCGGGACACTGCAGTCTGCAGCTAGGACAGCAGGACAGTCCAAGAAAAACGGGACTGGCCCACCAAAATGGGGACAGTTGGGATGTATATACAGTATTGTGCATAGCCTGGCACTTTGTGCATTGTTTATTCATCAGAGTTTGGCCTCCAATTAAGAATCTGAGTTCACAACCAGTTATACATCACGCCCGCACCACTCCTATAACATGCCCATCAGACAGAGCATCTCTGTGCGTCTGAATAGCAACTCCACAGTCACTGCCCAATACATTTCCAATGAATTGCTGAGGTTCTGCGTCTCAACCACAGCTGCGACTCATTCGCTGTGTGACTAGCTACTGTACATTGATGCATGCGCAGCTGAAAAACATTGACCGCTTATGTCAATATCGGCATTGCATAAGACCACCCGTTCTGGGGTCCATAACATGTGGGTTCCCTAGAAACCAGTTTTTCCATTAGACTCCACACATCAGACTTATAGGCCCTACACACATGCCGATTTTTTGAAAGATATGAACGATCTCGTTCATAAATGAACGAGAACTCGTTCATATCTTTCAGTGTGGAGGCTCCAGCAATGAACGATGCGCGGCCCCGCGCTCGTTCATCGCTGGTCCCCCGTCGGCTGTGCATGCAGGCCAATATGGACGATCTCGTCCATATTTGCCTGCACGTCTATGGAGCCGGGTGACGGGGGGAGTGAAGAAACTTCACTCCCCCCGTCACTGCCCCCCCGCCGCCGGGTCGCCCGTCGGCCGTCTCGGCCGTCGGGCACCTCGGCGGCACATCGCCATATGTGTAGGGCCCATTACCCTTGCCAGACAATAGCAGCATAGTTGGTACAAATCTATGATAATTTGTTAGACTCCAGCAACTTCAGAATACAACAATTGAAATACTGGTTTCCGACATGTTACAGCTCTGGAGTTATTCTAGTTTATATACAAACACATCACTGTGCCAATGGATGATCTGACAAATATTTCATCTAGGTACTGACATCCTAGTATAACACTTCTTAAAATAATACTTCTTCTGTAGGAGGGATGCTTGGTTCTTATGTTTTTGGGTAAGGTTTTATACATAATTTGGAGTACCTGCCAAATCTATTGTAACACATTTAAAAATGACTTCCAGCATTAGCTTTCTCCTTTCCAATCATTAAGAATTATGGGTCAGATTCAGAGTTGGACGCTAAATGCACAGCAGCTGCATCTTTGGGTGCAGGTGCTGTGCGATAATATGTAAAAGCAGCAGGAGGCGTCTGTAGTAGAAAGATGCCCACTGCAGACTTTAGTCATCCACTGCTGTGTCTGAGGACACAGCATAGGAACATCTGTATGAACATTGGTTATCTGGATACTCAGGATGGTTGTGTAATTCACACTTCTGGGGCCTGTTAAGCTGCATCCAAGGATGCAGCCACTGGCCTCGGCATGTCCAGAAATTGGGCCCCCCATTTTCTGTAATCATGGCCATTCCTGCCCCCTCCCTGCCCCAAAAGAGCAGCAGCATTTCATTCATGCTGTGGCGTTGGGGGAACTGTGACCATCATGACTTAGGGGGCACTGCGAGCATTGTGGCTGAGGGGGCACTGCAACCATCGTGGCTTAGGGGGCACTATGACATTCGTGGCTTAGGGGGCACTGCGACTATCGTGGTTTAGGGGGCACTGTGACCATCATGGCTTAGGGGGCACTGTGACCATGGTTGTGGACATAAATCTGCACAAGCGCAGTACAGAACCCGTGCATGCCCAGTTGGCTAACATCAGATTTGCGTACATCTCTGAATTAGGCCCTAGGTACATTTTTCCATTCTGCTTGATGGACCTTTCGGGACATCAGAGAAAAAGTCACAGTATTATCACCTCCCAAGATTAGACCATGTCTCCTGAAAAGTACCTAGGCCCAGCCTGGTTCTCTACTGCCCCGCACAGGCTGCTGCAGAGACATTGGGGACAGGGTCAGGTGACAAACATCCTAGTTCCAGCCCTGTTAATGGTAATAACAATGAAGGGGCATCAGGCCATTAGGTTATACTTCCCAACTGTCCCTGAAACTGAGATGAAACTACTGAATGATACTGTGACTGTCCCATAAAGTCAGGATTGTCCCATCTAAAACAGCGCGGTTGGGAGGTGTGATCTGTACCCTTCATATTTCAATGTTGGTGTGGCACAAATCATTCTATAATCTCTCCCCTGACTTAAGTTTCTCTACTGCTCCCATTTTATGCCAGTATTTATAGCACTTAATATTTATTTGTTTTAGTGCTCTGGAGCTGCCAGGTTTTATAACACAGCAGCCACAATCTGGTGCCTCAGCAGACCCTTCACTCTGTCTTGGGACCGCCCTGATCTTAATTGCTGGTGACAAGGACAGGCAGTGTGACCACATGGGATGCATTCAAAGCAGGGACCTCAGGGCAGGTGTCAGAGTTACACTCCACAAGCACAGACACCCAAACAGACAAACATACAGATCGAAACAAAAACAGAAAAAATTGCATTGACATTCTCTAGCTTTATGCCCTTGGCTTCCCGATTTAGTTTAAAATGTATGCAACTCTGCTGCTGACTGTGTTATGTGTGTTTCCTACTTGTCATTGGTATACGTGCTTGCATATAATTTTACTGACTCCAGTTACAGTATCTGATATCATTTGCTAACTAAAACAATGTTTATAAGATTAAACATACAATACAAATAACATCAGAATCGTACAACAGAAAAAACATAATTGGCACTGCATTATATAATTGAGTTTAATATATAAATTCAAATTGAAGGAATCTGTTGACAGAGTGTTGCGGTGTCAGATAGGGATGTTAGTCCACACAACGGCACTTAACCAAGATGATTAGTTTATTCAGATAATAGAGATAACAGCTTGTAGGATATAGAAGATGTTCTGCTGCAGCAGGAATTCACAGAATACATGTGAAGAAGTACAGCGGTAACACAGCATCTCAGTACCCACAGGATGCTTATGCGGGGTAGACAAGGTAACACACTGAGGAGAGCAGAAGCTGCACGTCAGTGCAGTTGTGTCTCTCACAGGAAGAACTCTCTCAGACGCACCGTCTAAGTACCTCCACTTGCACTGAGCTGACACTAGGAGGGAAAACACTAGAGCAGCAAGCTGCCTCTAGTGCTGGGAACAGAGTCAGACCACAGAGTAATCCATTGTCTAACATCCCCCGTCGCTCAAGGTTGTCTCTGGTTACATACATTTGCATAACACTTTATCAAAACATTTCTCAATAAAGTTTTCCAGTAACCGAAAACATATTAATAAAGCATAGTAAGCAAACAGTAAAACAAATCAACATTTCTAAAAAGTATTCCAGTCCACATTTTGTCATGAACATGTTTAGCAAGTGTGATGACAGTCCCTTTGTCAACATATCAGCAGCATTGCTCTCACTTGCTATGTAATCCACATTGACAGACTTGTTTTCCACTAACTCACGAATAAACTGATGTTTAATGGCAATGTGTTTGGACCGTCCATAATGCTTGGTGCTGGAAGACAAATCAATTTCTCCCTTGTTATCACACACAATGTTTATAGTCTCACTGTGGTACAGAAGGCTAAGCTCACGTAAAGTCTCCTTCATCCATAAAGCTTTTTTTGCAGTTTCTGTAAGTGCCATGTACTCCGCCTCAGTGGTGGATAGGGCAACAGTGGGTTGCTTTCTGCTCGCCCAGCTGACGGCTGCGCCTGCCAAAACAAACAAGTATCCCATGTAGAAACGACGGTCATCCTCATCTGATCCCCAAATGACATCACAGAAAACTTCCTAATTCATACCTTTTGACTTTGTAAACACCAACTTTCATGTACCTTTCAGGTATCTCAAGATTCTTTTGAATGCAACCCAGTATTGCCTCCCAGGGTTATTTGCAAACTGGCTTGCCCAGCTTACTGCATGTGTGATGTCAGGGCGAGCCCCAATACTTGCATACATTAAGCTACCAACAGCATTTTGATAAGGAATCTCTCTCATTTCCTCTATCTCCTCCTGGCTGGCTGGTGACGTGGCCTTTACCATCTTTATGCTTTTGTCAATAGGAGTGCTCACTGGTTTTGCTTCAAACATTACATACTTGCAAAGTATTGCTTCAATATATGTCTGTTGATCAATGGTAACAGTCCCATCTTTCAGGTTTTGTAAAATTCTCATGCCTAACAAATGATTTGCAGGTCCCAAATCCTTTAGCTTGAATCTTTGTTTCAGCTACTGTTTTACATCAGTAATGTGCTCTTCTTGACCTGCTAGCAATAGATCATCCACATACACAACTATGATGAACTGCTTTTCTTCTATAGTTTTGTGATATAAGCAGTGATCAGTCTCTGACCTAACAAAGTTCATCTCTAGCAGCACAACATCCAGCATTACATACCAACAATGACCCCTCTGCTTTAGGCCATAAAAAGATTTCTTAAGAGACAAACTTTTCCCTCTTGGAACATATTCTCGTCATAATGTTCAGGTGGTTCCATATAAATCTCCGCAATTAGCTCTCCATTTAGGAATGCAGAATCAAAGTCTAACTTGTATAACAATATATCATGAAGCGTAGCAATGGCAATGACTGACCTCAAGGTGCTGTACCTTGCAACAGGTGAAAAGATCTCTCTGTAGTCGATCCCGGATTTTTGTGTGTATCCTTTAGCAACAAGGTCAGCTATATAAGGAGCAATAGTCCTGTCTACATTCAGCTTTCTGCAAAATACCCACTTGTTCTTGATTGTCTTATGGTTATTGGGCCTGTCAATTACAGTCAATGTACTGTTATCATCCAGAGCTGACAGCTCTGTATCTATTGCTGACTTCCATTCTTTCCAATCGCTACTTGATTTTGCTTCCTGTATATTTTGGGGTTCACAGTAAGCTATATTTGCATATTCCTCACTGTATCATTTGGATGGAACACCTTTATTGCTCCTCATGGAACTTCTGTTTCCTAATTGTGTATCCACATTAACTCTTTCAGGTTCAGACATGCGTTCCGCTGCCTGTACATCCAGCAAGACATTGTTGCTGTGATTATTGTTCCACTGTTCCTGCTGTCTCATGGAACACTACATCTCTAGACTTTAGAAGATGTTTTTTTTGTAATGTTCCAAAGACTGTATCCTTTGCTTTGTTCACAGTATCCTAGCATAATACAATCCACTGACTTTGGATCTAATTTCCATCTGTTCTCTTTAGGTATATGTGCATAAACTTTACAACCGAAGACACAGATATGGCTTTTTCTTGGACCGCACCTCCAGTGGCGTTTTACCTTTCACAGCTACTATGGTCGCACGTTTTTTAAGATATACTGCAGTAGACACTGCTTCCGCCCCAAAAGCTTTTCTCCAGACCTGCGTCACTCAACATAGTCCATGCTCTCTCAACAATTAAATGATTTGCACGCTCACTCACATAGTTTTGTTCCGGTGTGTAAGCAATTGTTAGTTGATGCTGTATGCCATATTTTTTCAGGAACTGTGCTAAAACTCTGTTGTCATACTCTCCGCCATTGTTGTGTCTCAAGACTTTTAATTACAGTCCCGTCTGAGTATCCTAGGGAGGGGCCTTAAGACTGCACACCTATAGCTGCCAGTAATGTGAGGTGCTACCTACTGAGACTTGCAGTTCTACAGAGAAAAGGGGGGGGTGTTGCAGGTGCACTATCTCTAGCATTACTGATATCATATAGCTTGGCATATAATAAATAGTGGAGTTTGGTTATGTATTGATCAATGCTGCAGCCCCACATCAAGGGACTCCACTCTGCTGCAGTACCTAACACTATAGGGGTTCAAACCTAGGGCACGGGACCCCCCAAACCACCACAGCCAAGCGACCCCAGGGCATCACAGGGAATGAGTATGTGTAGTGAGAAGGATTAAGGAATAGGTGAGAAAAGAGTGTTATGGGGTGAATTAATATAAGTAAAAAAGGTGTGACATGTATAATAAACAAACAGTGAAAGTGCCAAATTAAATGTAATACTGCAATGCCCTGTTGTCGCCCAGCCACGGCAGTCCAGAAGGCTCCGCACCCCAGGAGCCACCCCATTGCTGACTTATAGTACAGAATAATTGGATTTACCTAGAATTGTGCCATATACAAAAATGCAGTCATGCTCGGTACCCTAGTTAAAATAAATGAGGGTCAAGTGTGGGCGGGTGCAAGTCCAAGAATGAAGGTGTCTCACTCCTTCAGGTGTGTCTATATAAAACACTTTTAGTTTGCTAGGGAGGGGCCTTAAGACTGCACACCTATACAGTAGCTGCCAGTACTGTGAGGTGCTACCTACTGAGACTTGTAGTTCTACAGAGAAAAGGGGGGGGGGTTTGTAGGAGCACTATCTCTAGCATTACTGATATCATTCATAGTAACATAGTATTCAAGGTTGAAAAGAGGCAAAATGTATTTTGTATTAAATTGAGTTTATTTTAATGTACCTACTGAAGAATGTTTTATGACTAGTTAACAACTGCAAATTAGGGATGAGTGGGTTCGGTTCTCTGAGAACTGAACCCTACCGGACTTTACCATCCGAGTCCGGATCCGAGTCAGGCTCGGGTTTTCCTGCCTGACTCGGAAACCAGAACGAGGCAAAATGTCATCATCCCGCAGTCGGATTCTCGCAGGATTTGGATTCCATATAAGTAGCCGTGTGTTGCAGCCATTTTCACTCCAGTCTCGGAGAGTGTAGTGAGAGGACGTGTCTCCGTCCTCAGTGTCTGTGTAGGGGCGGGAAAGTGGGGTGGTGACTATAGTGCTGTCTTGTGCTGCTCAGTCCAGTGTAGTCAGTGTATTATGCTGCATCAGTCCAGCCAGTCACAGTGTTGGTGTCCTCTGCTGCTATATGGGACAGTGCTTCTGGCTGCTGTATAAGTCCCTTGCAGTTTTGCTGTGTTGTCTTGCATCAGACCAGGGGTAGTGTCTCTCTTGTGCAGCATCAGTCCAGTGACCAGTCACAGTGGTGGTGTCCTCTGCTGCCATATATCCAGTGTTACTGGCGTATAATACTAGTGATATTACCGTATAATTCCCGTGATATTGCCGTATAATTCCCGTGATACTGGCGTATAATTACAGTGATATTGCCGTATAATTCTCGTGATACTGGCGTATAATTCCTGTGATATTGCCGTATAATTCCAGTGATATTGCTATATAATTTCCGTGATACTGGCGTATAATTCCTGTGATATTGCCGTATAATTCTCGGAATACTGGCATATAATTCCTGTGATATTGCCGTATAATTCTCGTAATACTGACCTATAATTCCTTTGATATTGCCGTATAATTCCCGTGATACTGCCGTATAATTCCAGTTATCCTGCCGTATAATTCCATATAAATCCATATAATTCCATATAAATCCAGTCCAGTGGTGCTGCCAAATAAATTCAGTGGTGCTGTCCTGTGCTGTATATTATTTACTCCAAATAAAGGGGTTATTAATATTTAATCCAAATAATTTTTACAGGGTTTGCCCTGTGAGGTGTAGGGGTATGCTCTTCTGTGCCGCATATTGTGTTATATAACTCCAGAAAAATAATGGAGAACAAACATTTGGAGGATAAAATAGGGAAAGATCAAGAACCACTTCCTCCTAGTGCTGAAGCTGCTGCCACTAGTCATGAAATAGACGGTGAAATGCCACCAACGTCGTCTGCCAAGGCCGATGCCCAATGTAATAGTAGAGGGCATGTAAAATCCAAAAAGCCAAAGTTCAGTAAAAAGACCCAATTTTTTTTTTTAAATGGTCTGAGGAGAAACGTAAACTTGCCAATATGCCATTTACGACACAGAGTGGCAAGGAACGGCTAAGGCCCTGGCCTATGTTCATGACTAGTGGTTCAGCTTCACATGACGATGGAAGCCCTCAACCTCCATTTTGCCAATTAATTCCAGTGATTTGAAAGTATAATTCCAGTGATTTTGCCATTTAATTCCAGTGATTTTGCCATTTAATTCCAGTGATTTGGACGTATAATTCCAGTGATTTGGACGTATAATTCCATTGATTTTCCCGTTTAATTCCAGTGATATTGCCATTTAATTCCAGTGATTTTGCCGTATAATTACAGTGATTTTGCCATATAATTCCAGTGATTTTACAGTATAATTCCAGAAATTTTGCCGTTTAATTCCAGTGATTTGGACGTATAATTCCAGTAGGAATTGTTTGTGTCGCTTGGCTTAGTCATACAGCTACCTCATTGCACCTCTTCTACATCTTTGCATGAGGTGCTGTTTGGGGCCTAGTTTTTGAAAAGTGCTCTCCTGTCTGCCACTGCAGTGCCACTCCTAGATGGGCCAATTGTTTGTGTCGCTTGGCTTAGTCATACAGCTACTTCATTGCACCTCTTCTACATCTTTGCATGATGTGCTGTTTGGGGCCTTTTTTTTATATCTGCCATCCTGTTTGACACTGCAGTGCCACTCCTAGATGGGCCAGGTGTTTGTGCCGCACACTTTGTCGCTTAGCTTTGCCATCCAGCTACCTCATGCACCTCTTTTTCTTCTTTGCATGATGTGCTATTTGGGACCTATTTTTCAAATCTGCCATCCTGTCTGACACTGCAGTGCCACTCCTAAATGGGCCAGGTGTTTGTGTCGCACACTTGTGTAGCTTAGCAAAGTCACCCAGCTACCTCATTGCATCTCTTTTTCTTCTTTGCATGATGAGCTGTTTGGCGCGTGGTTTCATGAGAATGCCGCAACCGCCTGCCACCCCTCCCATTTTCTTCACTGAGAGGGCATGTTCAGCGCTTTCTGAGCTGCTGGCCATGCCCCCAGTCCCTCTGTCTCCTGTGAATGCCTGCGCCATGCACCCGGCTTTCATTGCACATGACAGAAGCTTGACAGACCATAATTGCCACATTCATTAATTACTTTACATTCAATTTCCACTACTAATAAAACTCCTTTGAAAAGTGTCTAGTTCCCCGGAGTCATACCCTGTATTGTTATCTCATTACTCTCTGTGCTTTAATGACGGCAAGGCTTTCTTTTAAAAGGAGTAAAGGTCATTGCTAGTGACAGTCACCCAACCTCCTAGATGGGCCAGGTGTTTGTGCCGCACACTTGTGTCGCTTAGCTTAGTCATACAGCCACCTCGGTGCAACTTTTAGGCATAAAAACAATATTGTGAAGTGTGAAGTGTTCAGAATAGACTGGAAATGAGTGGAAATGATTGCTATTGAGGTTAATAATACTGTAGGATCAAAATTTCCCGCAAATTCTGTGATTTTAGATGTTTTTATGTTTTTCAAAAATAATCTTGATCCAAAACCAAAACCAAAACACGAAAGGGTGGTTTTGGCAAAACCAAGCCAAAGCCAAAACACAAAAGTGGAATGAGAACCAAAGCCAAAACACGAAAAGTGCCAGCACATCTCTACTGCAAATCATGTTACAATCATGTTGTAACCTTGGATATCTTTTTCAATCAGAAATTCATCCAATCCCCTCTTAAATGCATTTAGTGACCTCCATTGCCACCTTCCCTGGCAAGGAATTCCAAATCCTTATTGCCCTAACAGTGAAGAACTCTTTCCTCCGTTGCGTGCGGAATTTTCTCTCCTCCAGCCTCAAGGAGTGCCCATGTGTCCTAAACAGAGTTCTTTTAATAAATAATTCCTCTGATAACTCTTTGTAGTGCCCCTTTACATATTCGAAGACATTAATGTCTCCTCTTAGACGCCTCTTTTCCAGTGTATACATGTTCAACCTAGTAAACCTTTCCTCGTAATCCAGTCCCTCTAGCCCTTTAATCAATTTAGTAGCTCACCTTTGAACCCTTTCGAGTTACCGTGGTGCCCAAAACATAACACAATATTCCAGGATCGGGCATACCAATGATTTGTACAGCGGCAGAATTACAGTACATCCTCGTCCCTTGTCTCAATTCCCCGTTTTATGCACGCTAACACCTTACTTGCCTTCTTTACTGTGCTTTGACATTGTGTATGGTTATTAAGTTTATTATCAATAAGTGCCCCCAAATCCTTTTCCAAAACTGTTACCCCTAGACTGTCCCCGTTTAATATGTAGGATGCAAGTTTGTTTTTAGTCCCGAAATGCATAACCTTGCATTTTTCTTTATTGAACCTCATTCTCCATTTAGAAGCCCAGATTTCAAGTTTAGATAAGTCATTCTACAGAGACTCCACATCTATTTCTGAATTAATTACCCTACACAGTTTAGTATCATCTGCAAAGATTAACACTGTGCTTTCACGGCCTATTTCTAGGTCACTGATAAATATGTTGAACAGTGGCATAATGTGAATATGGCACAATTCTAGGTAAGTCCAATTATTCTGTACTATAAGTCAGCAATGGGGTGGCTCCTGGGGTGCGGGGCCTTATGGACTGCCGTGGCTGGGTGACAACAGGGCATCGCAGCATTACATTTAATTTGGCACTTTCACTGTTTGTTTATTATACATGTCACACCCTTTTCACTTATATTAATTCACCCCATAACACTCTTTTCTCACCTATTCCTTAATCCTTCTCACTACACATAATCATTCCCTGTGATGCCCTGGGGTCACTTGGCTGTGGTGGTTTGTGGGGTCCCGTGCCCTAGGTTTGAACCCCTATAGTGTTAGGTACTGCAGCAGAGTGGAGTCCCTTGCTGTGGGGCTGCAGCTACATGCATTGATCAATACATAACTAAACTCCACTATTTATTATATGCCAAGCTGTATGATATCAGTAATGCTAGAGATAGTGCACCTGCAAAACCCCCCCTTTTCCCCGTCTGAGTATCCACCAGGTTCTTGTATTCCACAATTTTATTGACAACTTCACTGTTAGATTTCATGAAATACACATGTATCATCCTTGTGGCATCATCAATAAATGTTATAAAATACTTGTAGCCACTCATTGATTCCATCTCCATCGGACCACATATTGTCAGTATGCACTAAGGTTAGTGGTATTTCCACTCTACTAGTAGAATTAGGGATGGTGTGCGAGTCTGCTTTCCTTTTATACAACTCCCACACACAGGTCTCTCAGTATTACTCACAGTGATTCCAGTTGCCATTCCATCGAGTAGTTTCTGGACGTTGTCATATCCCAGATGACCTAGGCACCTGTGCCACACCTCCATCGACTGGTTTGAATCAGAGGCTGCCATTGCAGAACACTGCTCGGTGTCCAGGACATAGGGCCAAATGTAATAGAGTGAGAGTTTCAGAAAGTGAGAGATTTGGTAAGGTTTTGCAGTTTTTTTTTTAAAGTGGCAATCATTTACCCAGCAAGATCAACCTGGTTTTGTAGTGTAAATGATTGCCACCTTAAAAAAAACTGCAAAACCTTACCAAATCTCTCACTTTCTGAAACTCTCACTCTACTACATTTGGCCCTTAGAGTTGGTTGCTCAGGTTGCTGAAGCAATTACAGTCCCTTTCTCATTTTGCACCATACATTTTCCCTATGCAAACTGGACTCTGTAACCCTTTTTCTCCAGGATGCTTATACAGTAGCAATGAGATTTTTTCCCAGTTCTGGCACGAACAAGACGTCTTGGATGGCCGTAATAACTGTTTCACCTTTAATTCTTAGACGCACTGTGATTGTCCCAAATTTTGAAGCAGTAAGGACTTTGTCTCCATTCCCTTTTACTGTAATGGGTTCACATGCTGTCAGTGAATTGAACCATTCCTGATTACAGCTGAAATGCCTAGTGGCCCCTGAGTCCATGTACCAGCAATCCTTCTTGTGACTATCTGCGACATTCAATGCTGACTCATTTGGTTTGTCATGTTTCTTCTGCATACCACTGCAATCTCTCAGTCTGCAATCTGAGGCCCTGTGCCCAGAGGCGTCACCGGGTGTGGTGATACCCGGTGCGCGCCCCTGATCTCCTGCCGCGATCGCGGCAAAAAAGGGGGCGTGTCCTTGTATTTAGGGGGCGTGGCTTCGCGGGGATCCCAGAATCGTCACTCTGGGGGCGTGCCCAGCATCTCCGGAGATGCTGGGCTTCCCCCAGAGCCAGTCTCCGTCCGCTGTCAGCTCTTCTTCTGTGACAGGAGCCGAGTGCTGTAGGAGACTTTCTCACTGCAGCACCTGGTTCCTGTCAGTGCGGAGGAGCTGACATTTGGTGTCACCCTCCTCCAGGCGTCACACCCGGGTGCTGACCGCACTACCCGCACCTGCCTTGTGACGCCACTGCTTGTGCACCACCTTGTGACATATAAAGCACTTGAACTTGAGCTTTCTGGACTTAGTGGGTCATTCCGACCCGATCGCTCGCTGCAGTTTGTCGCAGCGCAGTGATCGGGTCAGAACTGTGCATGCGCCGGTGCCGCAGTGTGCCGGCGCATGGCCGCCATTGTTGCCTAGCGATCGCCTCTGAGACAGAGGCGGTCGCTGGGCAGGAGGGGGCAGGATGGCAGCGTTAAGCCGCCGTTTAAGGGGAGCAGTCCAGCCAACGCAGGCGTAGCCGGACTGTTGTAGGGGCGGGCTGCGGCGGCTGCGTGACGTCTCACGCAGCCGCTGCAGCCAGTGGCAGCGACAATCAACTCCCGGCCAGCCGCAGGAGCTGCGCTGGCCGGGAGTTACTCCACAAATACTAAAGCATCGCTGCTGTGCGATGCCTTTGTATTTGTGGCGGGGGGGGGGGGGGGGGGGACTGACATGCGGGGTGGACTAGCCCTGTGCTGGGCATCCCCCCGCATGTCAGGGAAGATGATCGTAGCTGTGCTAAATTTAGCACAGCTACGATCAACTCGGATTGACCCCCTTAGTACCTTGTGAATAAGACAGACCTCACAGCATGTGTCTCGACAGGAATACGTTCTTGGAATTGCAGCAGTTTGGCTCTTACAATTTCTGTTATCAGCTTGGTATCGTTAGATTGATTACGTTTTCCAATTCCTGCCTCCAAGATTTTGACCATGGTGCTCCCTACCTCCTAAATTCTCTACATCTCCCTATTAGACTCTCTGCCTCTCTGCACGTTTGCAGCACAATTAGTGCCCACACATAGGTCATTTTCCACATGCTTGATTTTAGAGCTAGTGTGGCCAGCCCATTAAACTAGTGTGGCCAGCCCATGTAACAAGCTATAGCAATCCTCATGCAAAATGCAGTGTATGTAAGTCATCAGACATATAGAGAGCCAGCGATCACAGCAAGTCATAAGAGGCGGTAGTTGGGAAAACCCACCAGAGCTGAATGTTTGCGTCTGGATATGTGCTACTCCCCCTCCCCCACAATCCAAGACCCCGCCCAGTGGAGCATTCAAGGAAGTCTGGGAGCAGGGCCAGTACTAGGGTGTCCAGCGCCCCCCCTGCAAACAATAAATTTGCGCCTTCCCATATGTAAGAGGGGGACGAGATAGAAGTGGTGTGCGGTACTTACCGCACACAGAGCCACGGGACAGTGCTGCCGGCGCCGCTGCCTAAAGTACAGTGGGGAGAAGGGGGAGGATACAGGAGGGAGGGAGCCAGAGGGGCCGAGCTAAAGCCGCGATTCATGCTGCCTGCGTCTGTCATACAGTGTGACAGCTGGCAGCCAGCAGCAACAGCAGAGCAGGGAGAGCGCCTCTTCAGCCCGGCGCCTCCCTGCTTTGCAGGAGCTGCTGAGCGGGTAGCACCGGCTCTGTCTGGGAGTCTGGAGAGTAGTAGAAGAACCTAGCACTGACCGCAACGCATATACAACACATATATACTGAACACATTACAGTATTGATAATTATCACTATGTATAGAAGTGATTCCCAAACTTAGGGGGTTATTCAGGTGTGTTAGCAAACAAAAAAAGTTAGCAATTGGGCAAAACCATGTTGCACTGTAGGTGGGGCAGATGTAACATGTGCAGAGAGATTTAGATTTTGTGTGGGTTATTTTGCTTCTGTTCATGATAAATACTGGCTACTTAATTTCTACACTGCAATTTAGATCTCAGAGTAAACACTCCCCACCCAAATCTAAATCTCTCTGCATGTTACATCTGCCCCACCTCCAGTGCAACACGGTTTTGCCAAATTTCTAACATTTTATGTTTGCTAACAAACCTGAATAAGGCCCTTAGTACACAGACGTGTCACTGCAGTGTCAGTACAGGGGTGCTCCAGGAGTGCTCTGTTTGGGCTGAGGCTGCTAAAGGGGTACCTGTGTCCTCCAGGGGTGCTGTGTTCCATCAAGGTGCTGGGGCTGCTGTGTTCAGGGGTACTCCCTACAGTGCTGCTGTATTATCAGTTTACAGACAGACAGTGTACACGTATTGTGAGTGGAACTGTATGTGGTCCCTGCTTTGTTGTACATAAAGAGGTCCTCTGCCAATCTAAGGGTGCTATGCACCAGCTAAATAATATACCACTTAACCCCAGTGTACTACACTATTAATAATAGTATAGTACACTGTATAGTACAGTATACTATACAGTGTACTATACTATTATTTTTCCGTGACACTCTCAGACCGCAGTGTAGTCAGTCATACACATATTGTGACACTGTAGGTGGTCCGTGCTTTGTTGTAGATAAAGGGTCCTTCTGCCAATCTAGGGGTGCTCTGCACCAGTTATGGGTAAATATATTATTTTTTAGCTCTCTCTCTCTCTCTCTCTATATATATATATATATATATATATATATTTATTTATTTTTGGTGCTAAACCCCAGGGTATTATACTATTATTTTTCTGTGACACTGCCGGTCAGACCACAGTGTATAATCTCATACACAGATTGTGGAACACTATTGGTGAAATTAAACCACAGTGATGGATCACTATTTCTGACTCATACACGTATTGTGTGACACTGTTGGTGAAATTGAACAACAGTGTTCGAATACTATTTCTGACTCATATACGTATAGTGTGACACTGTTGTTGAAGGTGGTACCACAGTAGTATAATTTGATTTGTACTCATATACGTATACACTGTTAGTGAAAGTAAACTGCAGTGTTCGATTACTATTTCTGACTCATACACGTATAGTGTGACACTGTTGGTGAAGGTGGTACCACAGTCATATATTTTATTTTGTACTGATACATGTATTGTGTGACACTGTTGGTGAAATTAAACCTCAGTGTTCGACTACTATTACTGACTTATACACGTATTGTGTGACACTGTAGATGAAATTAAACTGCAGTGTTTGATTACTATTTCTGAGTCATACACGTATTGTGTGACAGTGTTGGTGAAGGTGGTACCGCAGTAATATATTTTATTTCATATTTATACACGTATTGTGCGACCCTGTTGGTGAAATTCAACCGCAGTGTTCGATTACTATTTCATACTCATACACATATTTTGTGATACTGTGGTTGAAGGTGGTACCACAGTAATATATTTTATTTCAAACTCATACACGTAATGTGCAACACTGTTGGTGAAATTAAACCGCAGTGTTCGAATGCTATTTCTGACTCATATTGTGTGTCACTGTTAGTGAAATTAAACCGCAGTGTTGACTTATACACGTATTGTGCAATACTGTTGGTGAAATTAAACAGCAGTGTTTCATTACTATTTCTGACTCATATACATATTGTGACACTGTAGTTGGCACATTTTATGTACAAATTGTGGTGTGTGCTGTACCCCACTTTGTTCATGTTTGTGGATATGGGGTCTGAACAACTGAGATGAAAGCAGGAAGCACATACTATTGATGCAGGTGCTGCCACAAGTTATAATGATACAAGTCCATCAACATCATCAATGGCATAGACAGCTTAAGTCAGGGCATATAAAATCAAAGAAGCAATATCATTTTACAGTGGCAAAGAAAAAAAACATCAAAAATAAAGTTAGCTACAGAGAAAGATAAAATTGACAATATGCCATTCACCACACAAAGTGGCAAGGAAAGGCTAAGGCCTTTGCCTTTATTTATGAGTGGTGGTTCTGCCTGTTATGATAATGTAAGCCCTTCTCTCTGTAGAAGTGTAAAAAAAATTACACTTGTTAAGGCACAGGAACCAACTGTGTGCTCAGAAAAATCACAAATCCCTCAGGAGAGTCTAAGTGTGTCCGCAGGTGCCATGTGTGAGCCTGACCTTTGCAATACTGTACTCGAAGAGTAGGCTCATTCCACCATTTGTGCACCCTCTGCAAATATGAGGATGAGCAGCACAAGTCAACATGCTGAAACTGAGGATGCCTCAATGGAAGTGAACCAGGATGAGGAGTATATTTGTGTAGCTGGCACTAATTAGGATGTTGATGATGAGGATGTTGATGAGGATGTTGTTTGTGTAAATCAGGCACCAGTGGAAACAGTTGTTGCCCGTGATATGAAAAATCCCATTGTCATGCCTGGGCAAAAGACAAAAAATCCACCTCTTCCGGGAGGAATTATTTCTACCCAAATCTAGTCAAGCCATCTGTAGCCTCTGTAAAGCCATAGTAAGAAGAAGTAGGGACCTTAACCATCTAGGAACATATTCCCTGTTACGTCACTTGCAGCGCATTCAGTTTTTGTCAAATTCAGAAACTTTGGCAACAAACATAATGTCACGTCTGGCAGGGTTTGGGGATCCGGCAGCTGAGATTTGCCCGAGGAGGTAGCAGGCTATGAATGAACCAGATGAGGGGGCTGGATATAGTTCCTTCGCATGGGACACGGAGCAATGAAGAACGTAGGCGGGGTTTGTGAGTCAATGGAAAGTATTTATTATGTACAGGGCTGAGGTAGGGAACTGAGGCTGAAGCACAATGGTTAAAGACGTGGCTGGAGGTGAAGAACTGCGGACTGTGATTTGAAAGACGAGACTGTAGATGATGAACTGTGGAACTGTGGATGGTAGTTGAAAACGTGGCTGGAGACAAGGACTGTGTACTGTGGTAAACGAGGCTTGAAGATAATAATCTGCAGGCTGTGGTCAGTGGTACAAAGGCGTGGCTGGTGAAGGAGATCTATGGAGTGTGGCTTGAAAGACGAGGCAGAAGACCCGGGGCCGACTGTGCCCAAAGAGTCTTACTGGACCGTGTTTTCCAGGAGTGCTTCCACAGGCAGTAGCAGGCAAGAAACGGCAGGGCTGCAGCAGCAACAGTGAACCGACCAAGCAGGATCAGGAGGAACCAAGATACAGCAGGAATCCTGGGAGCACAGGCTAAAGCACCTACAACAGGGTTGTAACTTGAAGCACTGGCATCCCTGTCCTAAACCAGCCCCCTTTTATAGGGAGAGCTTTCCCTGGATTGGCTTGAAGAAACAGGAAACAGGAACTATGCTTAAAACTTGGTCTCCAACATGGCGGCGCCCAGTAATGCAGACCTTTTTACAAAGCCACATTGCTCACTGCCCCTGGTCTCCAAGCAACGGTTCAGCAAGAGCGACCCGCTGTAGTGGCGTCCCGCCGCCACGTCGGACCCCCTCACCTCTGCTACTGCTGCCCACGGATCCTGCGCAGCAGCCCACCTCTGCCGCTGCCCGCACAACGCCAAGGAAGCCAGCCCCGCGGCCCCAGCGTACCGGTAAGACTCCGGACGCTGACAGTACCCCCCCTTTTGCGGGTGGACTCCGGACACCTATGTGGTTTAGTTGGAAACTTGGCATGAAATGTCCGAAGAAGTCTTGGAGCATGGACATCCTCTGCATCTACCTAAGATCTCTCCTCTGGCCCATACCCTTTCCAATCAACAAGGTACTGGATGCGTCCATAACGTCTGCGAGAATCGAGGATCTTGTGAATCTCAACTTCATCTCCATGTGCTGATTGGATCTTGGGTGATTTAGGCAGAGCGGCTCTGAACCGATTAAGTACCAGTGGTTTTAAGAGAGAAATATGAAATGCATTAGGAATTCTTAACTGCGGAGGTAATTTCACTTTGTAAGCCACAGGATTCAACACTCTTTCGATTGGGTAAGGCCCGATAAATCTGGGAGCAAACTTTTTTGTAGGAACCTTTAATCTTAGGTTACGTGTGGAAACCCGAACCCGATCTCCTACCTTAAGGCTTGGTACAGCTTTTCGTTTCAGATCGGCATAGGTCTTATATCTCTTGGATGTCTTGAGCAAAGTCTTGTGAACTTGTTTCCAGGCTTCAGTAAATTGACGAAGTGTTGACTCTGCGGCCGGAACCTCGAGCGTAGGCAGAAGTTGGAAGTCAGGAACTCTTGGATGATAACCATAATTAATGAAGAATGGAGAAGATTTTGTGGCAGAATGATAAAGATTGTTATGGGCAAATTCTGCGAACGGGAGGAAGTCTAGCCATTCGTCCTGTGAGGAGGACATGAATAAACGCAGAAAAGTCTCCAGATCCTGGTTCACTCTCTCTGTTTGACCATCCGTTTGAGGATGATATCCTGAGGAGAAGTTTAATTTCACGCCAAGAGCAGAACATAGGGATCTCCAAAACCTGGCCACAAATTGAGGATGTCACGATCCGGGTATCTGGACGCCATTACCTGCCATTTAGGTGTCTTCTGAGACTGGCCCAGCGTTCCAAATCCGGATCTCATCTGTGTCAACACTCTGCACATCCCTCCTGTCATTCTGAGACACTACCACAGCGGCGCCATGTTTGAATCCAACATGGCGTCTCCCGTCCTCCGCGGCCTCCGCCGCCGTTACTGTGTTATTGCTGCAGGTTCTCAGAATCATGTATCATGCCTGCCGCGGCCTCTGCTGCCCTCCAAGTGTCTCAGCATATAACTGTCATCTGGCGTCTCCTGTCCTCCGTGGCCGGCGCCGCCATTATCATTATGTTTGCACATTTCATTTCAAACCAGTTTTCCCTCCAGGTTCCAGCATGGGCGCAGCCATGTTGGATTTGATCACATGCTCCAATTCCTCCATTCCACCGTCTCTGGAATCTGCATAATTGCCCAGCCAATGCCTGCATAGCAGCAGGTATAAGTATCCTGTGTCTGGGCCAGATAGATGTCAGTGCTTTGAATGTCATACCTTGTTCCAGTCTCTCTCTCCTGTGGCTTGTTTTTCCAGGTTCCAGTTCCTGTCTCCAGCATCCACAAAGAGACCCGCACCTGCTTTCCATCTTGCAGTGCAGCCTGACTCTACAGCCTTCCGTGGCTTTCCAGTTTCCAGCTATCTACTATCTGCTTCCAAGCAGCCAGCTTTCAACTGATTCCAGCTTCTACCAAACACCGGTGCTGATCCAGAGGATCCTATCTTACCAGCAGTATCCACTACCACCGGTAATCATCTTTCAGCTATTCTGTTTCTACGCTCCCTAGCATCTCACATCATCCACTCTGTGTTTTATCACCTGGCTGGTTCCATCCAGCATCCACTCCGTGACTTTAGTACCTGGCTGATTCCATTCAGCATCCACTCTGCATTTCATCACCTGGCTGATTCCACTCAGCATCCACTCCGTGTCTTACCACCTGGCTGGTTCCATCCAGCTGATACAGCAGCATACTCAAGTTACAGATTCACCTGCTACAACTACTGGCATGTTCCTCGGCTATTTCTACAACTACAACCAGGCCTGGTAAGGTGATTCCATCAAAGGACTTTTACATCTGTTCTAAACCTACCAGTGCTCTGAGATACCTCCTATGGTTATGTATTCCAGGAACTGTGTTATTTGCCACTGTCTTTGCTAAACTTGAATACTGCTTGTTATCACACGGAGTTTGTTAATAAACTTTTATTTTGAATTTTAAACTGGTTGTCATGGTCACACCTTCGGGTAATCATTCTGCACTTACATGTCCAGGGGTCTGATTAAACCTCCCAGGTTTAATTTCAACTCAGCCCCTACAACTGAGGCTTCCTCCCGTCAGCCTAAACCCTCAGTTGTGACAGTAAGCAAGTAAGCACTGACCATATGAATCCAGCCGGAGACCAGGATCAAGCGGCTAGACCTATGCAAGAACTGGCAGCCAGACTCGAACATCAGTAGGCTGCACAAGGTCACATCATCCGCTGTCTCCAGGATCTCTCTACTCGACTGGATGGGATTCAGACAACCCTCCGTGGACCTGGCACGTCTGGTGCGTCCACCACAGTGACTCCAGCTGTAACCCAACCCACCTTGCCCATTTCCATACCACGTCTTCATCTTCCAACGCCAGCAAAATTTGACGGATCTCCAAGGTTCTGCAGGGGATTTCTCAACCAATGCGAAATCCATTTTGAGCTTCAATCTGGCAACTTCCCCAGTGACCGTACCAAAGTTGCTTATATTATTTCTCTCCTCAGTGGCTCAGCCCTTGATTGGGCATCACCGTTATGGGAGAAGTCTGATCCCCTGCTGTCCTCCTATACTGACTTTGTAGCATCATTCAGGCGCATCTTCGACGAGCCGGGCCGGGTTTCCTCTGCTTCATCTGAGATTCTCCGTCTACGCCAGGGAACTCGTACTGTGGGACAGTATCTTATTCAGTTCAAAATCCTGGCATCTGAACTGGCCTGGAACGACGAGGCCCTGTATGCTGCATTCTGGCATGGCTTGTCGGAACGCATTAAAGATGAGTTAGCTACCAGAGACTTGCCTTCTAAGTTGGATGAGCTAATTTCACTATGCACGAAGGTTGATCTACGGTTCAGAGAGAGAGCAACCGAGCGAGGAAGATCATCCGTTCCTAAATCTTTTGCTCCTCCTCCTCGTCAACCATCTCCATCCAAGGATGAGCCTATGCAAATTGGTCGTTTCCGTCTATCTCCCGCTGAGCGCCGAAGACGCCTCTCCGAGTCTCTATGTCTCTACTGTGCAGCTCCGTCGCACACTATCAACGCCTGTCCCAAACGTTCGGGAAACTCCAGATCCTAGCTCGCCAAGGAGAGGGCCGGCTAGGAGTAATGATCTCCTCTCCATCTCCTCATGATTGTAACCTCCCAGTGTCGCTCCAAATTGCTCAACGTTACAGGAACGTCATTGCCCTCCTTGATTCTGGAGCAGCTGGGAATTTCATAACCGAAGCTTATGTTAAACGGTGGTCCCTACCCACCGAGAGACTGTCCTCGTCCATCTCTTTGACTGCCGTGGATGGCAGCAAGATTTTTGACGCAGTCATTTCCTTAAGGACTCTTCCAGTTCGTCTGAGAGTGGGAGTTCTTCATTCTGAGTATATTTCTTTTCTAGTGATTCCAAGAGCCACACATCCAGTGGTTTTAGGCCTTCCATGGCTCCGTCTCCACAACCCATCGATTGACTGGACGACTACGCAAATACTGGCATGGGGTCCCTCCTGTGCTGAGACTTGTTTAGCCAAAGTTCTTCCTGTTTGTTCTTCCTTCCCCAGGTCATCTGATGTTCCACCTCCTCCATATCAAGTCTTCACGGACGTGTTCAGTAAAGCCTCTGCTGATATCCTTCCTCCTCATAGAGAATGGGACTGCCCAATCGACCTCATTCCAGGGAAGGTTCCACCGCGAGGCCGAACTTATCCGTTGTCTCTGCCTGAGACACACTCCATGGAAGAGTACATCAAAGAGAACCTGGCAAAGGGTTTCATCCGACCATCTTCTTTTCCAGCCGGCGCAGGCTTCTTCTTCGTTAAGAAGAAAGACGGTGGTCTGCGTCCGTGTATCGACTACAGAGGTCTGAACGACATTACCGTTAAGAACCGATACCCTTTACCCCTGATTACAGAACTCTTCGATAGAGTTAGTGGTGCAACCATTTTTACAAAGCTGGACTTGAGGGGTGCCTACAATCTCATCCGGATCCGTGAGGGTGACGAGTGGAAGACCGCCTTTAACACCCGTGACGGACATTATGAGTACCTCGTCATGCCCTTCGGATTGAGCAACGCTCCAGCAGTCTTCCAGCACTTCGTGAATGAGATCTTCAGGGACATCTTATACCGCCATGTCGTGGTTTATCTAGATGACATCCTCATCTTTGCTAATAATCTAGAAGATCATCGTTTCTGGGTAAAGGAGGTTCTTTCCCGTCTCCGTGTCAACCACCTCTATTGTAAATTGGAGAAGTGTATGTTTGAAGTAAAAACCATTCCGTTTCTAGGTTACATTGTGTCCGGTTCCGGACTAGAGATGGATCCTGAGAAACTCCAAGCAATCCAGAATTGGCCTATACCCTTAACCCTCAAAGGGGTCCAGAGGTTCTTAGGGTTCGCCAATTATTATAGAAAGTTTATACGAGACTTTTCCACCATTGTGGCGCCTATCACTGCATTAATCAAGAAGGGTGCTAATCCGTCCAAGTGGTCCGAAGAAGCTACGCAGGCCTTTCACCTTCTAAAGGAACGGTTCATCTCTGCACCAGTTCTGAAACAGCCCGACACCGACTCTCCTTTTATCTTAGAGGTAGATGCCTCCTCCGTTGGAGTAGGAGCGGTGTTATCCCAGAGGGCCAAAGATGGACATCTACATCCTTGCAGTTTCTTCTCCCGGAAGTTCTCCCCAGCTGAGCGCAACTATGCCATTGGCGATCAGGAGTTGCTAGCCATCAAGCTCGCTCTGGAGGAGTGGAGATACCTGTTGGAGGGAGCTTCTCATTCAATCACCATACTTACCGACCACAAAAATCTTTTATATCTCAAAGGCGCACAATGTCTGAACCCTCGTCAGGCCAGATGGGCACTTTTCTTCTCTAGGTTTGACTTTAAACTCCAGTTCTGTCCGGGTTCTCAGAATCGTAAGGCCAATGCCCTTTCCCGCTCATGGGAGCAAGAAAATGAGTCCGAGTCTGCAGACAAGCATCCTATTATTAATCCGTTGGCATTCTCCACGGTAGGGATGGACTCTACGCCCCCGCCAGGAAAAAGTTTTGTTAAGCCAGTTCTAAGGAAGAAGCTCATGCATTGGGCCCACGCTTCCCGCTTTGCTGGACATACAGGCATTCAGAAAACCCTGGAGTTTATCTCTAGGTCCTACTGGTGGCCAACTCTGAAGAAGGACGTTATGGAATTTATTGCCTCCTGCCCAAAGTGTGCCCAACACAAAATCTCCCGCCAGTCGCCTTAGGGGCAACTGGTTCCATTATCTGTTCCCCGTCGACCATGGACCCATTTGTCGATGGACTTTGTTACCGATCTACCTATCTGCAACAAGTTTAATACCATCTGGGTGGTAGTTGACCGGTTCATCAAGATGGCACATTTCATCCCTCTCACCGGTCTTCCGTCAGCTTCCAAGTTGGCTCAAGTGTTTATACAAGAGATCTTCCGACTTCACGGTCTTCCTGAAGAGATCATCTCGGATCGTGGAGTACAATTTGTAGCCAAATTTTGGCGAAGTTTGTGTCAAGCCCTCCAAGTCAAGTTAAAGTTTTCCACAGCTTACCATCCTAAGACCAATGGTCAAACCGAGAGGGTGAATCAGGACTTGGAGGCCTTCCTCCGTATATATGTGTCTTCCTCTCAAGATGACTGGGTTCAACTCCTTCCTTGGGCCGAGTTCAGCCACAACAATCAATACCATTCCTCATCTTCTTCGACACCATTCTCCATTAATTATGGATTCCACCCTAAAGTCCCAGAATTTCAACCGCTTCCCACAACTTCTGTTCCAGCAGTGGATGTCACCTTGCGTCAGTTTTCAAATAACTGGAAGAACGTCCGCGCAGCCCTGCTTAAAGCCTCATCCAGGTATAAGAAGTTTGCCGATAGGAAGCGTAGAGCGGTTCCTGCTCTCAAGGTGGGTGATCGTGTGTGGTTGTCCATGAAGAATTTGAGGTTGAGAGTTCCCAGCATGAAATTTGCACCTCGCTACATCGGTCCCTTCAAGATTGAACAAGTCATCAATCCTGTTGCCTACAGATTACAGTTACCACCCTTCTTGAAAATACCCAGGACATTTCATGTTTCCTTGTTGAAACCGCTGATCCTGAATCGGTTTCATTCCGCACTTCCTCCAGCTCCCAAAGTTCAGACTCAACGGGGAGTCGAGTACGAGGTTGCCAAGATTTTGGACTCACGTTTCCGTTACGGTCAGTTACAGTATCTCATTGACTGGAAGGGCTATGGTCCTGAAGAACGCTCTTGGACCAATGCCTCAGACGTCCATGCTCCTGCCTTGGTCTGAAATTTCCACTCAAAGTTTCCTTTAAAGCCTAAGAAGTGTCCTGGGGCCACTCCTAAAGGGGGGGGTGCTGTCACGATCCGGGTATCTGGACGCCATTACCTGCCGTTTAGGTGTCTTCTGAGACTGGCCCAGCGTTCCAAATCCGGATCTCATCTGTGTCAACACTCTGCACATCCCTCCTGTCATTCTGAGACACTACCACAGCGGCGCCATGTTTGAATCCAACATGGCGTCTCCCGTCCTCCGCGGCCTCCGCCGCCGTTACTGTGTTATTGCTGCAGGTTCTCAGAATCATGTATCATGCCTGCTGCGGCCTCTGCTGCCCTCCAAGTGTCTCAGCATATAACTGTCATCTGGCGTCTCCTGTCCTCCTCGGCCGGCGCCGCCATTATCATTATGTTTGCACATTTCCTTTCAAACCAGTTTTCCCTCCAGGTTCCAGCATGTTGGATTTGATCACATGCTCCAATTCCTCCAATCCACCGTCTCTGGAATCTGCATAATTGCCCAGCCAATGCCTGCATAGCAGCAGGTATAAGTATCCTGTGTCTGGGCCAGATAGATGTCAGTGCTTTGAATGTCATACCTTGTTCCAGTCTCTCTCTCCTGTGGCTTGTTTTTCCAGGTTCCAGTTCCTGTCTCCAGCATCCACAAAGAGACCCGCACCTGCTTTCCATCTTGCAGTGCAGCCTGACTCTACAGCCTTCCGTGGCTGTCCAGTTTCCAGCTATCTACTATCTGCTTCCAAGCAGCCAGCTTTCAACTGATTCCAGCTTCTACCAAACACCGGTGCTGATCCAGCGGATCCTATCTTACCAGCAGTATCCACTACCACCGGTAATCATCTTTCAGCTATTCTGTTTCTACGCTCCCTAGCATCTCACATCATCCACTCTGTGTTTTATCACCTGGCTGGTTCCATCCAGCATCCACTCCGTGACTTTAGTACCTGGCTGATTCCATTCAGCATCCACTCTGCATTTCATCACCTGGCTGATTCCACTCAGCATCCACTCCGTGTCTTACCACCTGGCTGGTTCCATCCAGCTGATACAGCAGCATACTCAAGTTACAGATTCACCTGCTACAACTACTGGCATGTTCCTCGGCTATTTCTACAACTACAACCAGGCCTGGTAAGGTGATTCCATCAAAGGACTTTTACATCTGTTCTAAACCTACCAGTGCTCTGAGATACCTCCTATGGTTATGTATTCCAGGAACTGTGTTATTTGCCACTGTCTTTGCTAAACTTGAATACTGCTTGTTATCACATGGAGTTTGTTAATAAACTTTTATTTTGAATTTTAAACTGGTTGTCATGGTCACACCTTCGGGTACTCATTCTGCACTTACATGTCCAGGGGTCTGATTAAACCTCCCAGGTTTAATTTCAACTCAGCCCCTACAACTGAGGCTTCCTCCCGTCAGCCTAAACCCTCAGTTGTGACAGAGGACCTCTATCAGACACGATCTCCTGGGGTAGACCATGGAGTCGAAAGATCTCTGCTATAAACAATTTTGCCAACTGGGATGCAGATGGAAGATTAACCAGAGGAACAAAGTGTGCCATTTTAGAGAATCGGTCAACTATGACCCATACGGTGTTCCGCCCACCAGACATAGGTAAATCTGTAATAAAGTCCATAGAAATATGCGTCCATGGTCTTAGTGGTACCGGCAAAGGATGGAGTAACCCGGCTGGTGGACCTTTGGGACTTTTATGCTGGGCACATTTTGGACAGGCAGCTACGAATTCCTGAACGTCAGTCCTGAGATGAGGCCACCAGTAGGAGCGTTGAATGAATTTAAGTGTCTTATGACCGCCCGCATGGCCCATGAAGGAGGAGGAGTGAGCCCATGTAAGAAGTTTTTTGCGAAGATTTGGTGCAACGAAGATCTTCCCTGGAGGAGGAGTGGAGAGGTATTAGTTGCAGAAAAAGAGGTGGATTCCAGGATAAATTGCTATTTTGAACGATCAGAGGGTTCTTCTGAACTAAGGGAGCGAGATAATGCATCTGCCTTTTTGTTGAGGGAACCTGGTCTGTAACTGAGTTTAAAATTAAAACGGGTAAAGAAGAGTGCCTATCTTGCTTGGCGTGGGTTCAGACATCGGGCTGACTGTAGATACAGGAGGTTCTTGTGATCCGTGGTCACCGAAATTGGATGCTGAGCTCCCTCCAACAAATACCTCCACTCCTCAAAGGCCAACTTAATTGCCAGTAATTCCTGTTCCCCAATAGCGTAATTCTGTTCAGCGGGGGAGAATCTTCGCGAGAAGAATGCACAAGGATGGACCTTCTTGTCCTCGAAAAGCTGGGATAATATGTTATGATTCCTGTACTCCAGACCGGAGGAGATCTTATGGCAGAGGTCTGAGTACAGGGAAAATAAGCTGGTTGTGGGAGCAGGAGAGCCTAGTAACCCCTGGCACCCTAACTCCGTTGTCTCGCCCGTGTTATCAGAAATCCCCTGCGAGACTATGGTTGCTTGAGCCCATGGCAGCCGCGTTCGAAGGGCGGATTATGTCTGCCCAACCCCGATGCCCCCGCAGGTCTTAAAGGGAGACAAGGGGAAGTCCGAGACAGGGTGATAACAAGGGGCCCTCTGACTAAGCAACCAGGCCAGGGGTTACAAGCTAACTAACTTAAACCAAAGGTATGTGCGGACTTGCCGCCAGGGAAAAGGACAACCAAAGATCCCCTGATCCGTTACTCCTATCCAGCTCCGCTGGATACCAGAGTGGATCTGTGGGAGCGGAATCCTCCGCAAAAGCTCCAGAACACAAGTAAACTAAATAATAAACAGTAAGCGGACAAGCCGCAACACACGGCTGAGCCGCGACTCACGAACACCACAAGATGTTAAAGGTGCTCGGTCAGACTCCAGGAACAGATGACAAACTTCCGAGTACAGGATCTCTGAGGACAGGAACAACCGGATTGAGCAGGACTGGAAACTCTCTGTAGCAGACACAGGCAAACAGGAAGCTATCACCGGCGTCTGTAAGGAGTCCTGAGGGTGCCTTTATTCAGGAACCCTCCAATCAAAATCCAGACAGGGTAATCAACTGAAATGCCGTGCAGCTTGCATGCTGCACGGCCAGCACACCATGAGGTAATCAGGACAGACCCAGCAACGGGGAACGCGGCTGAACGTGGCGTCCCCGTTGCTAAGGTCAGAGCGGCTCCGTGCGCCCGGCGTCTAGCGTTGCCAGGGAGCCGGCGGCTGTACGCGCACGGCGTCCCTGGTTGCTAGGCGCCGGGCCGCACCGACGAGCGGACCCTGGCGCCTAACAGTACCCCCCCCTTGAGGAGGGGTCAAGGAACCCCTAAAGCCGGGTTTCTGAGGAAATTCTCGAAAAAATGCCCTTTTGAGCCTCGGGGCATGAAGATCCTCATCCAGGACCCAAGACCTTTCCTCTGGCCCATAACCTCTCCAATGTACCAAAAAATAAAGCCGACCCCGGGACAACTTGGAATCGAGAACCTTCTCCACCAAGAACTCCTGCTGACCCTGTACATTTATTGGTGATCTCCCCTGAGATATTTTACGAGGAAATCTACTGGACGAAACATATGGTTTCAGTAATGAGCAATGGAAGGTATTTCCGATCCGTAAAGTTTTTGGTAAACGTAACCGGAAAGCAACTGGATTGACTTTTTTGATAATGAGAAATGGTCCAATAAATCTAGGACCCAATCTGGCTGAGGTTTGTCGAAGTTTAATGTTGCGAGTCGACAACCACACCCTGTCTCCTACTTTAAAAGTGCACGGCCGCCGGAGCCTGTCAGAAAATCTTTTTTCCCGGAATGCTGCTTTTCTGAGAGCCAAGTGCACTTTTTTCCAAATAAGTTTAAGATGAGAGGTCAGGGCCAGAGAGGAGACAGAGGAATGTTGAAAAAATGAATTAGCTCTGGGGTGAAAACCAAAAACTGCAAAAAATGGAGACACATTGGTGGAGGAATGACAGGCATTATTATAAGCAAACTCCGCCAAAGGAAGAAACTCAGACCAGTCATTTTGGAGTTTGGCCGAGTACAAACGCAAATATTGTTTTAGAGATTGGTTAACTCGCTCAGTCTGCCCATTGGATTGGGGATGATAACCGGACGTTAAAGATAATTTCATCTTTAACGAAGCACAAAAAGACTTCCAAAATTGTGCAATGAATTGTGGACCCCTATCAGAAACAATATCAGTGGGTAAGCCATGGAGTCTGAAAACATGGCGGAGGAACAAGACTGCCAATCCCTGGGCAGATGGCAATCGGGGAAGAGCAATGAAATGGGCCATTTTGCTAAAACGGTCCACTACCACCCATATGACTCGGCATCCGGCTGACAGAGGGAGGTCCACCACAAAATCCATGGAGATATGCGACCATGGCCTAAGGGGAACATTCAAGGGCATAAGTTGACCTATAGGCAAAGAACGGGGAACTTTATGCTGTGCACAGACCTGACAAGAAAAAACAAACTCTTTAATGTCTTTGGAAAGACCAGGCCACCATACTGAGCGGGAGACTAATTCCAAAGTCTTAGCGATTCCCGGATGCCCGGCAACCTTGCTATCATGAAACTCCGCCAAAACAGTAGCTCTCAAAAACTCAGGGACAAAAAGACGACCAGCAGGAGTATTTCCAGGAGCTTGATGTTGAAGCAGCTTTAACTGGGTAAATACATCCTGTGTGAGGCCTGCCCGAATGACTGAAGACGGAAGTATGGGAGTAACAGGACTATTGTCTTGAACTGGAAGAAAACTGCGTGACAGGGCATCTGCCTTAGTATTCTTGGAACCTGGCCTGAAGGTGATAATGAATTTGAAACGAGTAAAAAATAAAGCCCAACGAGCCTGCCGGGCATTCAGTCGTTTAGCAGATTCAATGTATTGAAGATTTTTGTGATCAGTCAAAACTGAAATGGTATGGGTCGCTCCTTCAAGCCAATGCCTCCACTCCTCGAAAGCCCATTTAATAGCCAGCAATTCCCGGTTACCAACATCGTAGTTGGATTCTGCAGATGAGAATTTCCTGGACATAAAGGCACAAGGATGTAATTCAAGGGAATCTGGATCCTTCTGAGAAAGGATAGCCCCAACTCCAACCTCCGAGGCATCAACCTCAACAATGAAAGGCAATTCTGGGTTGGGATGTCTAAGGACAGGGGCTGAGACAAAGGCTTGTTTCAAGGCCTGAAAAGATAACTCAGCTTCACATGACCAATTGGTAGGATCTGCTCCCTTCTTAGTAAGTGCCACAATGGGAGCAACTAGGTCAGAGAAAGAGTGAATAAATCTTCTATAGTAGTTCGCAAACCCTAAAAAGCGCTGAATTGCTTTTAAGTTGGTGGGTTGCGCCCAACTAAGGATGGCTTGGAGCTTCTTTGGTTCCATACGGAATCCCCGAGGGGAAATAATGTACCCTAAAAAGGATACCTCCGTGACATGAAATTCACACTTCTCCAGTTTGGCATATAGGTGATTTTCACGTAATTTCTTTAGCACCTGACGCACCTGGGTAACATGTTGTTCTACAGAGTCAGAATATATCAAAATATCGTCTAAGTAGACTACAACGAATCTTCCAAGAAACTCACGGAGCACATCATTAATGAGATCCTGGAAAACTGCCGGAGCGTTTGACAGGCCGAATGGCATAACCAGATACTCATAGTGGCCTGATTGAGTACTGAATGTCGTTTTCCACTCATCCCCTGACTTGATTCTGATGAGGTTATATGCTCCTCTAAGGTCAATCTTAGAAAAAATCACAGCCGAACGTAGCTGATCAAAGAGGACAGAGATCAGCGGCAGAGGGTAAGTATTCTTTACTGAGATTTTATTCAAAGCTCTAAAGTCAATGCAGGGTCTGAGTGAACCATCCTTCTTCTCTACGAAGAAGAAACCTGCACTTAAAGGGGATTTAGATGGCCTGATAAAACCTTTCCCAAGGCTTTCTTTCACATACTCATTCATGGCCACAGTTTCAGGACCAGACAATGCATATAACCTTCCTTTAGGCAACGTGGCACCAGGAATTAGCTCAATGGCACAATCGTAAGGCCTATGGGGAGGCAGAATATCCGCATTGCCCTTGGAAAACACGTCAACAAAATCCTGATATTCCTCAGGAATGGGTGCAGGAACGGCGGCAGCTACTCGGATAGGAAGCGTAATACATTCTTTATTACAGATGGTACCCCATTGTAAGATCTCCCCCGACTGCCAATCAATGATGGGATTATGAAAGGCCAGCCAAGGGTGACCCAGAACCACAGGAACTGCTGGACAATGAGTAAGGAAAAACTTAATCTTTTCAGAATGCAGGGCTCCCACCGAGAGTAAAACAGGAGGTGTACCTAGAGAAATAACCCCATTGGACAAGGGACTCCCATCTAAACCATGCATGGTGACACACCTACCCAAGGTTAACTGAGGAATACCTAAGGCCTTGGCCCATGTTAAATCCATAAAGTTCCCTGCAGCTCCACTGTCCACAAAAGCAGAGACCGAGGAACAGAGGCTGCCAAAGGAAACTTTAGCAGGAACTAACAGTGAGTTATTTGAGGAGATGAGCTGCAGACCAAAGTGAACCCCCTCACAATTCACTTGGTCAGGAAGTTTCCCGATTTGTTCGGACAACTACGGGCAAAATGTCCCTTACCTCCACAGTATAAACAAAGACCAGAATTTTGCCTCCTGGTTCTTTCTTCAGGAGACAGTTTGGAGAGACCTATCTGCATAGGCTCCTCCATGTCTACAGGAATGGAAAGCACACAAGGAGTAGACCCGACAGATGCCCCTTTTTTCAGCCCTCCGCTCTCTGAGCCGACGATCTATCTTAATAGAGAGCTCCATGAGTTTATCGAGAGTCTCAGGAGCGGGATACTGAAGGAGACTGTCTTTTATAGATTCAGATAAGCCGAGGCGAAACTGACTGCGCAGAGCTGGGTCATTCCATCCACAGTCGTTCGACCAACGGCGAAACTCCGTACAATAATTCTCTGCGGGATTCCTACCTTGTCTAAGAGCACGCAACTGACTCTCAGCGGACGCCTCTCTATCAGGGTCATCATACAATAGCCCTAAAGATTTTAAAAAGGCGTCTACAGACGATAAGGCCGGATCGTCTGTCTTTAAACCAAAAGCCCAGGTCTGAGGATCCCCCTGAAGCAGAGAAATAATAATTCCAACCCGCTGAGCCTCCGTACCTGAGGAGACTGGTCTTAAACGAAAATAAAGTTTACAAGACTCTTTAAAATTAAAAAACTGTTTTCTATCCCCAGAAAAACGGTCAGGCAGATGCATTTTTGGTTCAGGGATGACCCTCGGGGAAGTCCGTAACAGATCTTCCTGTGACTTCACCCGGAGGGACAGATCCTGAACCATCTGAGTAAGTTCTTGAATTTGACTAACTAGAAGCTGGCCAGGATTTGGCCCAATACCGGCGGGATTCATGAGGCCGACAAAATCTCCCAACTGAATAAGTGAAAAAATTAACTCCTGTTAATTAAAATTTTTTCTTTTGTCTGGCCGGTGATAATGTTATGATTCCTGTACTCCAGACCGGAGGAGATCTTATGGCAGAGGTCTGAGTACAGGGAAAATAAGCTGGTTGTGGGAGCAGGAGAGCCTAGTAACCCCTGGCACCCTAACTCCGTTGTCTCGCCCGTGTTATCAGAAATCCCCTGCGAGACTATGGTTGCTTGAGCCCATGGCAGCCGCGTTCGAAGGGCGGATTATGTCTGCCCAACCCCGATGCCCCCGCAGGTCTTAAAGGGAGACAAGGGGAAGTCCGAGACAGGGTGATAACAAGGGGCCCTCTGACTAAGCAACCAGGCCAGGGGTTACAAGCTAACTAACTTAAACCAAAGGTATGTGCGGACTAGCCGCCAGGGAAAAGGACAACCAAAGATCCCCTGATCCGTTACTCCTATCCAGCTCCGCTGGATACCAGAGTGGATCTGTGGGAGCGGAATCCTCCGCAAAAGCTCCAGAACACAAGTAAACTAAATAATAAACAGTAAGCGGACAAGCCGCAACACACGGCTGAGCCGCGACTCACGAACACCACAAGATGTTAAAGGTGCTCGGTCAGACTCCAGGAACAGATGACAAACTTCCGAGTACAGGATCTCTGAGGACAGGAACAACCGGATTGAGCAGGACTGGAAACTCTCTGTAGCAGACACAGGCAAACAGGAAGCTATCACCGGCGTCTGTAAGGAGTCCTGAGGGTGCCTTTATTCAGGAACCCTCCAATCAAAATCCAGACAGGGTAATCAACTGAAATGCCGTGCAGCTTGCATGCTGCACGGCCAGCACACCATGAGGTAATCAGGACAGACCCAGCAACGGGGAACGCGACTGAACGTGGCGTCCCCGTTGCTAAGGTCAGAGCGGCTCCGTGCGCCCGGCGTCTAGCGTTGCCAGGGAGCCGGCGGCTGTACGCGCACGGCGTCCCTGGTTGCTAGGCGCCGGGCCGCACCGACGAGCGGACCCTGGCGCCTAACATAATACTGCTCCTACTCCTACAGTAGAGGCATCAACCTCCACCAAGAACGGACGGCTGAGATCGGGTTGTCGAAGAACTGGAGCAGACGTGAAGGCCTCCTTTAAAGATGAAAAAGCTTCCAAAGCCTCCGGAGACCACTTGGCAGGATCAGCTCCCTTCCTAGTTAATGCGGTTATAGGAGCTATGACAGAAGAATAATTTTGAATGAATCTTCGGTAGAAGTTAGCAAACCCCAGGAAACATTGAATTCCTTTAAGGGTAGCTGGAAGTGCCCAATCCTGAATCGCCTGGACTTTAGCGGGGTCCATCTGTAACCTCTGCCCTGAAAGAATGTAACCGAGGAATGGAATCGTGGGTACTTCAAAGGTGCACTTCTCTAACTTACAGAATAACTGATTCCTTCGTAAACGAGTTAACACTTCTTTGACTTGTTCCCGGTGGGTCTTCAGATCCCTAGAAAAAATGAGGATGTCATCCAGATACACTACCAAGCAGTCATAGAGAAGATCTCTGAAGATTTCGTTAAAGAAGTCTTGAAAGACGGCTGGGGCATTGCATAGGCCAAAAGGCATTACCAGGTATTCGTAATGGCCGTCACGGGTATTACATGCCGTCTTCCATTCGTCCCCAGGGCGAATACGTATAAGATTGTAGGCCCCCCGTAAGTCCAACTTAGTAAATACAGTAGCTCCTTTAACACGGTCGAACAGTTCTGGAATCAGAGGTAACGGATATCTCTTCTTAATTGTTATGTCATTGAGACCTCTATAGTCAATACAGGGCCGCAACCCCCCATCCTTCTTTTTTGACGAAGAAAAATCCTGCTCCGGCCGGAGATGTAGAAGACCTGATGAACCCTTTCTCCAAGTTCTCCCGTATATACTCCGACATGGCCTGTGTCTCGGGAAGTGAGAGAGGGTAAATTCGACCTCGGGGAGGAGTCTTACTGGGTACTAGCTCAATGGGACAATCCCAAGTACGATGCGGAGGCAAGGTGTCCGCCCCATGCTTACTGAAAACATCTTGAAAAGATTGGTTATCCACAGGAAGGCTGGAAGGGTTGAAAGAACAGAGAGGTCTAACTGAAGGTAAACAGTTCTGAAAGCAGTCTTGTCCCCAAGAGAGAACATCCATAGTTTGCCAATCTATGTGAGGATTGTGTCTGATTAACCATGGAAACCCTAGGATTAGTTCATGAGAGGATTTAGGAATTACAAGGAAAGAGATTTTTTTCTGAATGGAGAACTCCGACCTTCATCTTGAGAGGAATAGTACGAAAGGATATAATACCCTCTGGGATATAACTTCCATCCACTGCGGTAACAGAAATGGTGCGATCCAAAGGAACCGTTTGTATTCCAGATCGTTTGACCAGAGCTGACGTAATGAAGCTTTCGGCGGCTCCGGAGTCGAGTAGTGCAGGGATGAGAAGAGAAGAAGAAGGGAGCTCCAATTGGGTTAACAGGACAGACTCTTTCTTGGTATGTTTTTCTGGGAATTCTACTAGCTTGACCTCTCCAGCACAAACTAGGAGCGGGCGTTTCACGGACGTAGACTGCAAGTTTTAACAAAGTGATCAGATGCACCACAATACAGGCAGAGGTTCCCTTGTCGCCGTCTCTGACGTTCTTCATTGGAGAGGTGGGAGCGATTAATCTGCATGGGTTCTTCCACAGTTGGTGATGATGGTGTTGGTGGAAGAACAACTCTAGGCTTAGGGCGATCTGACCGCAACCTCTCCATACAGCGTTCTCTGTACCTCAGATCTAACTTATTGCATAAAGAAATTAGTTTATCCAACTTATCAGGTACGTCCTGAGTTGCGAGGTCATCTTTGATTTTTTCGGAGAGACCGCTCCAGAAAGCTGCAATGAGAGCCTCCTCGTTCCAGTTCAGTTCTGAGGAAAGGGTGCGAAACTGGATCACGTACTGACTGACCGCACGCGTGCCCTGACGCAGGCGCAGGATCTCCAATGAGGCGGCAGAAGTCCTGCCCGGTTCGTCGAAGATTCTTCGAAAGGTGGCCATGAATTCTGGATAGTTAGATAAGATGGGATCCATCCTCTCCCACAAAGGTGAAGCCCATTCCAACGCTTGCCCGGTAAGTAAAGAAATTATATAGGCTACTTTGGTTCGTGCTGATGGGAAGTTGGCCGACTGTAGTTCGAACTGGATTTCGCACTGGTTAAGAAACCCGCGGCATTGTTTTGGATTCCCATCAAATTTACTGGGAGGTGGCAAATGCAAACGTGGAAGTGGTACTGGTACAGGAGGAAGCAGGACCGGAGGTGCCAATGTGGGAGCAGCTGTAGATACTTGAGGTGCCGTCATGGCAACACAGAGAGAATCGAGACGTTCGGACATACTCTGCATGAACTGCACGATTTGAGATTGTGTGGCCTCCTGCTTACTTAAGCGAGACCATATACAGTATCTGCAGTTGAATCCCCTCCTGAGGCCTGATCACCCGTCGAATCCATTGGGCCAGTGTTTACTGTCACGTCTGGCAGGGTTTGGGGATCCGGCAGCTGAGATTTGCCCGAGGAGGTAGCAAGCTATGAATGAACCAGATGAGGGGGCTGGATATAGTTCCTTCGCATGGGACACGGAGCAATGAAGAACGTAGGCGGGGTTTGTGAGTCAATGGAAAGTATTTATTATGTACAGGGCTGAGGTAGGGAACTGAGGCTGAAGCACAATGGTTAAAGACGTGGCTGGAGGTGAAGAACTGCGGACTGTGATTTGAAAGACGAGACTGTAGATGATGAACTGTTGAACTGTGGATGGTAGTTGAAAACGTGGCTGGAGACAAGGACTGTGGACTGTGGTACACGAGGCTTGAAGATAATAATCTGCAGGCTGTGGTCAGTGGTACAAAGGCGTGGCTGGTGAAGGAGATCTGTGGAGTGTGGCTTGAAAGACGAGGCAGAAGACTCGGGGCCGACTGTGCCCAAAGAGTCTTACTGGACCGGGTTTTCCAGGAGCGCTTCCACAGGCAGTAGCAGGCAAGAAACGGCAGGGCTGCAGCAGCAACAGAGAACCGACCAAGCAGGATCAGGAGGAATCAAGATACAGCAGGAATCCTGGGAGCACAGGCTAAAGCACCTACAACAGGGTTGTAACTTGAAGCACTGGCATCCGTGTCCTAAACCAGCCCCCTTTTATAGGGAGAGCTTCCCCTGGATTGGCTGGAAGAAACAGGAAACAGGAACTATGCTTAAAACTTGGTCTCCAACATGGCGGCGCCCAGTAATGCAGACCTTTTTGCAAAGCCACATTGCTCACTGCCCCTGGTCTCCAAGCAATGGTTCAGCAAGAGCGACCCGCTGTAGTGGCGTCCCGCCACCACGAGCGGACCCCCTCACCTCTGCTACTGCTGCCCACGGATCCTGCGCAGCAGCCCACCTCCGCCGCTGCCCGCACAACGCCAAGGAAGCCAGCCCCGCGGCCCCAGCGTACCGGTAAGACTCCGGACGCTGACACATAACAGCCAGTCCAGTGTCACCTGCCTCCTTCTCCCTGTTAGATCCAAGGGCCTGCAATCTCCACCACCAACACCTTCGTCATCAACATCCTCAGTCATGATTGGAAGTAGTCCTGCAATTTCATAAGCATGACTGACTCCTCTCCTATCTGGCTTCCTCCGAAGGATTCTTAAGTGCTATGCCTGTTACTGCAGCAGAAAGACTACTTGTAGTAGTTTAACAAAACAACTGACTATTCAACAATCCTTTGCAAGGGGGAATAACTATGACAGCAGGCACCCAGTTGCACAGCGGATTATTGACGCCATAATAACTATGCTGGTATTAGACATGCATCCAGTATCCGCTATTAATGCAGTGGGTTTTAGACATTTGATTGAGGTACTGTGTCCCCGGTACCAAATCCCATCTAGATTCCACTTCACTAAAAAAGCAATTCCCAGCCTGCACAAGGACATTTAAAAAAGTGTTATTAGTGTCCTCAGAAATGCCATTGTACTTGGATATGTGGAAGAGGCAAATAGGGCAAACTAAAGACTACATTACTGTGACAGCCCACTAGGTAGATGTAATGCCTACCACAACACCAAAAGCAGCAGCACCAGCAGCATCTCACAAATGCCAGGTCATTCAGAGGCAGGCTATGCTGTGTATCACCGGTTTTACTAAGAGGCATACTGCTGACAACCTCTTACAAAAACTCAGGAAAATCATTGCACAATGGCTTACAATAGTTGGACTCTCCTCGGATTTGTGATATCTGACTATGTTACCAATATTGGGAGAGCATTACATCTGGACGAATTCTAATAAATCCTATGTTTTGCTCACGCAATGAACTTGGCTGTGCAATTTTTTTTTTAAATGACTGGGGTGTGTAGGAGATGCTGTCCGTGGTCCTAAAAATTTTGGGACATTTTTACCATTCTGCAAATGCATGTAGAAGATTGCAGCACCTGCAAGAACTGTTTAATTTGCCCTGCCATCATCTAAAGTTAGAGGTAGCAACTAGGTGGAATTCAACCCTCTACAGTATATGCTTCAGCAGATGGAGAAGCAGCAAAAGGCCATTCCAAGCTACACATCCACCTATGACATAGGGAAAGGAGCAGGAACGCACATTAGTCAAGCGCAGTGGAGAATAATTTCCATGTTGTGCAAGGTTCTCAAACCCTTCGAAGTTGCCACATGTGAAGTTAGTTCAGACACTGCCAGCTTGAGTCAGGTCATTCCCTTAATCAGACTTTGGTAAAAGCAGCTGGAGAAAGTGAAGGAGGAGCTGGAATGGAGCGATTCTGCTAAGAATTTTGGACTTGTAGATCAAGCACTTCATTCGCTTTGCTGGATCCAAGGGTCGTCAATCCCTTGAAATCAGATCACTGTATTTTGGTGACTATACTTGATCCTAGGTTTAAGTCATATGTTTTGTCTTTCTTTCCAACTTGCACAGCTGTCGGTGAGAAAATTGTCAGATCAAGTGGAACATGACATGGCAACATCTCCTCCTTCAGTTTCTCTGGCAACTGTGGCTGCAAGGAAAAAATGCCATTTTCCTAAGAGACCCACTATCAGTGATGCAGATCTGTCAGGAAAAACGTTTGACATCTGGTCCAGATTGAAGGAGCTGCCTACAATTACTAACATGTCTATGTCACTGCAAATGATACGGTCACCATTCACAGAATGGTTGATGATTATTTCAGTGATAGCATCCAAATAGGCATGTCAGACAGTCCATTTCAATACTGCCAGGAAAAAAGGGCAAAATGGAGGCCCTTGCAGTTACTGGATTTGCTTTACTTAAGTTGCCCACCCTGCAGTGTGTACTCAGAAAGAGTTTTCAGCACAGCCAGCGCTCGGCGTAGGAGGTAACTTCCATAAAATGTGGAAAAGATGATGTTCATCAAAATGAATTAACAAATCCACGAGGAAGACATTTACTGACAATTACGTCCGCAAAATACAGAGGCACCTAATACACTGGATTCCAGCGGGGACAAATTAATATTGTGTAAAGAATAGGGTGTACACACTGATGGGGATGAGGACTCAGATGATAGTGACAATGACGTAATCTTGCCTATGTAGAGCCAGTTTGTGTATGCAAAGACCATTGACAGCTACTTTTGCAAGATGGACAATTCCATCTTTCACCTCTTTACTTTGCATTATGCGCTGTTTGGAGCATTGCTGTCTTCTTGTTTAGACGACAAACATTTTCATAGTTTATTAAACTGCTTAGATGTGCCATGTTGAAAGGTTAAGCACCACATGTTTGTTCCACCCAGTGCTGTCGCTTAGCTTAGTCATCCAGCTACCTCGGTGCAACCTTTTGGCCCAAACTGGATGAAAACAATAATGTGAGCTGCGAGGTGGCCAAAACTGACTGGAAATGAGTGGAAATTAATGTTATTGAAGTTAATAATACTGTAGGAACAAAAACACATCCCCAAATTCTGTGATTTTAGTTGTTTTTAGAATTTTTGTCAAAACAATACAGATCCAAAACCAAAACCCACAAGGGCAGTTTTGACAAAACCAATACCAATACAGAACCAATACAGAAGGAGATGCAGACCCAAAACCCATGATTTGGGCCGGCGCACATCCCTACTACAGATAGTAGATCATCAAGTTGAGATGATGATGATGAAAATGGCTGCACTTTTACTATGGCTGCATCTACTGTCGATGCTAAAGGTTATCTCTTGTGTAAGCTGCATCTATGTATTGGACGTAAAATAGCACATCTGGTGATACGCAAGCTACTGAAAATTCACATGTAAAAATGCACATAGTCCCTCCATTTTATCCATACATTCAGGTCACATTTTATTGTGTGACTAAATGAAAGCCAGGGTTTAGTGTCTTTACTGCTCTCCAGTCCGTATGGAAAATACTGCGTAGCCAGAGTGATGCAAACTAAAAAGTATGAACGTGCACTGGAAAGACCCCATTTTAAAGCAGCGCAAGTCTTGGAAATATATTCTATGAAAAAGAAATCTGCGTGTGCATTTTTGTTATTGTTTAATTACTTATACAGTACATTTTTACATTAAATGTTCTTGCAAATTAGGTCAGACATGTAGAAAAGAGATGCAGGCAAGCCGTGTACAGTACATTATGTTATAAACAAGATGTTCAGTGGGGTTATTTAGTCATTCTGGAAATAGTCCATAATTAGTCATTAGAATACATTGTGCATGCAGATTCTTGTTGTTGTTCCTGTTTTTCAAGAGTCTAAAATTATAAGTGTAAAATATAAGTGCAGTAAGTAGCTTTATGTGAAAGAGCCTATTAGCACTGACAATTACTTTATGGATATTTAGGGTTTTTTAATCCGATGTTTAACCAATATTTATTTTTATTTTTTTCAGTGGGAGGGGGGTATCCAATTAGATCTCCTGTATTACTTGCTCTCATTTATTAGCTCATGTACAAAGCATTTCAGTCTTGTATTATCTTACAGTTTTTCCTGGTCTGGAGGTATTGTAAATACTTGCTCAAATTATATGTTTGGTTTTGTTGTTCACAGAGCTGTAACAAGAGCTATGCAAGAGGGGCAAAAAGAAAGTGGACACAACTTCACCAATAACTTTTATGGAATGAACCTGAAAATACTGAATTCCCTACTCCTCTTCTGCAGTGCATCAATATATGTCAAATTATGTCACTAGAAGAAGAAAAGCTTCAGTCGTGGGAGATTACACGTTTGCTGAACTGTCATTTTAGAAACATGTCTGGTGGCCCCCATGTTCATTATGACGGTGAGCTGCTCCACTGTAGTGTGACTTTCGGCCCCTGCACCTTCGTAGCGGACGTTCATCTCTCACATCAATGGCATGTGGTGCTCCGCAGTTTCCACATCGGTTATTCATAATGGTGCCATTTGTCCAGTCACGATACACCTTTACCACAGCAGTACGCCAACAGTTCACAAACTGCGCTGTTTCAGAAAAAAAGCCAATAATTATCCCTGTTTGCAACTTGGATAAATCACCCCTTTTACCCATGACAGCAAAGAGTGATATGTGTGCAGACGGCCTATTGCACACCTTATATACCCACCACACCAGCGCACGACATGTGTCGTACTTCATGGGCTATGCGCTGCCGATGTCAAATTTAGGAGCTGGTCATAATAATGTGAGTAAAATGCAATTAGGGAGATGGATAGGCTAGAAGGACTAATGCCAATCGGACCATGTCGGGCAAGATGGCAGCCTCATAGTAACTATTGCATATATGAGGGTTGTAGTTTTTTGGTGAGCCTTTACCACAATTTTACTTTAAATACATCTGGCCCCGTGCAATGCTTTCATTACCTGCACAATGTTGTTCTCACAGCCAACTGTATAATATATCCACTGAACTACTAGCAAGAGTATAAAATGCCATGAAGTGAACATAATATAAAGACCGTATTCACAGTTTTCTTGCGTAGCTGTTGATGTCTTGTGCAGTCACTATGAGCCTAATGCGTAATTTCAAACTGTGCATAGTCACAAAGAGAATATGTGCATATGTGCCAATGCAGACACGTCCAAATCTGGCACTTGCGACTCCTTATGACTATAGAGTGGCTCAGGTATAGTAAGGTGTATTCATGCACACCTGCAGAAAAACACATACAGTATATACCTGTTAGAAATCATCTCTTGTAATTGCTAGAAAGGAGGTTTAATTATACACTGAAGATGATGACTTGGAGTAAACCAGGTGCTTATTTCTTGGGTAATTTACATCCATTCGGCAATGAATTGTGCATCCGCCGCTTTAGGTCTATCACACTTTAAGAACAACATGTGGCCCTTACTACAGTCATTCTGAGCTGCCATCACTGAATAGCTGCTCTTACCAGCAATAGTAGATACAAGTGACGATCACACAGGGTAACTACTGAAGTCCCGGGTCATTGTCATTCCTTATAAGATTCTGTAATTGCATCTGATGGTGGTTATTAATTGCTGTCAATTTCATCACAATAAATGTGATCTCCCAATTTATTGGATCACAAAGATTCATGACAAAATTTGTTTAGCAATTTGAGTATATTGGTCTATATAGAGGGATATGTTGGGATCTGAGTTTCATAGTGAGACCACCAGAAGCATGGCAAGCACAGGCTTCACACGGGCATACAATAGTATCCGCATTGGTCTCTGAAGCCCTCAAATGTTTGATATTTCCTCTTATTAGTATGAGATGGTCTTTTAATATAGTGTAATATTTTTATCATTTTTTTTCTTCTGTGGTTGAACCCTGAGATAAAAGAAAACATCTGATAAAAAATACAATTCTGTCAATGTACAGAATTGTCCTGTGCCACAGCAAACCCCTTTTCAGTAGCCAAAATAACAAATACTGGGCTTTTTCTAAAAAAATTTTTGATGTCTCATTCTTAAAGAAGGCAATTATTGTCCCTGGCCCTGGGTAAAATGCTTATAACTTGTTATCCTACTGTATTTGTTCAGTATTATCCTGTTACGTATCTCAGCACTGGCAAAGCAGAACTACTGTAGTACTGTAATTTGCTAGTGCATGGTTTGTATTGGTTTTACAGAGCTACGTGGTTAACTTTTGTAATTAGTTTGGTCTACTCTAGCTATCAGACCCATCATTCTATAAGCATTTAGCAGGGTAATTTGAATTTATGCAAATAATTCCCACTGCAGCCTTAGTTACTACATGTTCAGTAAAGCAGGAGGTACCTTAATGATATGCCAAATTCTCCCGCTGGCATCCACTGCTCAGATGCTGCATAATTTGTCTTAACCCTATTGATGCTAAAGATGCTTTCAAAATCCTACAGATCAATGTGGTGCGGATACCTGCAGCAAAAAAAGATTTAATGAGAAGAGTGAAATATGGAAAGCAACATTTTACTAAATATTACAGTAGAATGAGTTTTTTTTTAGATCTTTAGAGCCTGGCATATTTCTGATATCACCACACCTTATAACAATAATACAGTAAAGCGAAATAGAAGGATGCTTAAACTTGTGAGATATAAATATAATGGATAGATAGATAGATAGATAGATAGATAGATAGATAGATAGATAGATAGATAGATAGATAGAATTTGCACCATTTGTAACTCAAATCACTACACTAGTCACTAAGTGACTCAAATTATTACTTACGCATAGATCCCAATCCCATCATTTCACAAACCACAACACAAAGGGGGTAATTCTGAGTTGATCGCAGCAGGAATTTTGTTAGCAGTTTGGCAAAACCATGTGCACTGCAGGAGAGGCAGATATAACATGTGCAGAGAGAGTTAGATTTGGGTATCTGATTTTGCCGTATATTTTGGAATAATAGCATGCCATAATGAGATACCATGGCGATGGGACCAAAGTCTAAGCACAAAATGCATTTATGTTTCATATACACCTTATACACACAGCCTGAAGGTAATTTTAGCCAATATATTTAATAACTTTGTGCATTAAACAAAGTTTGTGTACATTCACACAATTCATTTATGTTTCATATACACCTTATACACACAGCCTGAAGGTCATTTAATACAATATTTTTTAATAACTTTGTACTTTATATTAAACAAAGTTTGTGTACATTGAGTCATCAGAAAACAAAGGTTTCACTATCTCAGTCTCACTCAAAAAATTCTGTATTTCAGCATAATCTGTATTTCGAAATATTTGGATATGGGATACTCAACCTGTATAATCTTCTGCCTTGTGAACATAAAAATGTAGCAAAAAACTAAATACACTAACATTAAAAAACAATCTCAATATATGCATAATCACTGAAGATAGCACTATACATTTTAGAATTCAATCTGCAATCAGTCAATCAGGAGAGACTAACAGGTTCTGGCAACCATCATCATCATCATCAGTGTGTATTTTGTTTCGGTCCTATAGGCACCCCCAAGTGATATGGCTACTGCAAGCTTATCTGCTGCGATGCTTGCGTCTGCCTCAGTCGTAATTACACAAACATCCTTACTAGTGATGGATTTGTGTTTCATTATATATTGTACACTTGAGGGTGAGACTCCTTCTGTCTGGACTAGCACCCCATCCACCTGCCCTTAGGTGATTTTAATTAGTGTATGGTCCTTTCATAGCAGTCTACACATTATAATGGCACTGTGAAAGCTAAGTAAGTCCTAGATACATCTAGAAAATGTTTCATTAGTAGAGATGTTAGGAACCCACCTGATAAAGGTTCTCCTTGCCATGGTAGGTGGGCTTACATTTTTTGGCAAATGTAATAAGATAACTTATTATTACTTCATGTTCAATTGTAGTCCTTATTATAACTGTACTGATTATTAGCATACTTAGTGCTTGAAGTGTGCACCTGCTTTTTGCTTTTTTTCAAGTGATGGATTTTACCCATGGGCTGCAAGACTGTAAAATCTGTCACCCGCACCAATCAGATTCTACTTCTCATTTATCTATCACCTTCTGGAAGATAATACCTGGAATCTGATTGGTTGCTATGGGCAACATCCCATCTTAAATAGAACTCCCATCTTAGTAAATTTACCCCTAAGAATGATACTGAGAAGTGCCAGATACATTTCAGCCCTGAGGATGAGGTAATGATTTAGTATATTTAAATATATTTTGTTTCTCTATCTATCTATCTATCTATCTATCTATCTATCTAATGGTAAAAAATTATTAATTAAAACATGTTGCAGAGGAAGACAACATTTACATTATTAGAAGACTCTGCAAGTCTGAACAGTACATTTTTTCATCTGCTGCTGCTGTTTGTAGCAGATTTCAGATTGGATGCTTCAGTCAATAACCTAAATTAGGGATTAAATAGTTATGGCAATAAAACTAGAAATACACCTAAAATAGAAAGAATAATATTAAAGGCCTTGGGGGAATACATTTTTATTACTTTGAGATAGAATACATTTTAGAAACCTATGTGACAGGTGGATCCGTATGAGCACAGTTTTTTTTCTTATTTAATATAAAAAATTAATATATACCTGCTCATATTTGCATCTTCTGCCTCTCTGAGTGATAATCAGATGCATTATTTTCCAGTTTTATTATTTTCATATGCTCGGATTTTCCAGACTATACAATAGGAGAATTTATCATTATAATTCTGTAATCACATTTAACTTTAAAGTTTCACTTTTTACTGTAGCACTGTTTTCTGTAATGTTGGATTGCACAAGTCAGTGAGCCCTAAAGATCTTATAAACCTCATCTATATAGAACAGTCATGGAAGTCACTATTAATACTTGCAGAAAGCTGATATAAATAGCTGGTATCCGGTCTTAAGGTCGACAACACTTAGGTCGACACTCATTAGGTTGACCACTATTGGTCAACGTGCATTAGGTCAACATGATCACTAGGTCGACATGGCAAAGGCCGACACATGAAAAGGTCGACATGAGTTTTTTTTTCTAATTTTTTTTTTTTTACTTTTTCATACTTTACGATCCACGTGGATTACGACTGGAAATAGTAACCAAAGCAAGCCATGCGAGGGGACACAGTGCACTAATTGGGGTTCCTGGTCACTTTATGAAGAAAACGACACCCAATAAATTAAAAAACTCATGTTGATCTTTTTCCATGTTGACCTTTTTCATGTCGACCTAATGACCGCGTCAACCTATTTCAGGTGTTGACCTATTTCAGGTGTCGACCTAGTCACTGTGGACCAATAGTGGTCGACCTAATGACTGTCGACCTAGTTACTGTTGACCCAATTATCCACACCCAAATGGTTAGTAAATCCATTAATATAATGTACAAGGATATGTATTACAGATCTCAATAATATGCATGAAATAACTTTATTGTTTATACTTATGCCTTCATTTATCATCAATCCTGCTGTTTAGTGATACAGTATATTGCATTTTCACTCGCCGTGTGATATTGCTTTTTGCATATCTTTTCAAGATGAGCTATTAGCACGACGAGCACTAACGGATTTTGACCTGTTAGCACTGCAGTTTACATTCCTTCAGCACTGACGAATGGAGATTAGCCCTGGCTACTTAAGCTATGGCGCATGCGCCTCAATCAATTTGCCGGCACATGCGTAGTATTCACTTCCGGATGCTGTGGCGCTGCAATTTTGGGGCTGTGTTTTGAGTGGGTAGGAGCAGAGCTTCCTCTTTTACACCCCTTGTTAAGTACTGCTGACTGTTTTCATTTTTCGGAGGCATACATACGTGTGTGTGTGTGTGTGAGCGGCAGCTGTGCTTGGCTGGTACTGGAATAAATAAATGTAATAAGTAAACGGCCTTACAGGGCATTGCTATGGTGACCTGAGAGCTTAGATGGAAGCCTCAGGACAGAGTCCCAAGCCATATCGTGGTCTGCGCTATTTTAAAGACCACAGCAGCAGGTGAGATAAAAATAGCGCTGCGAGTGCTAAAACATTCAATGAGGAGGATCATAAATAAGGAATTAATATACCTTCTGTGAGAATGGGGAAAAAATACAGCGTGGGGGGATAATAATAAATAAAGAAAATCCCTAATTATCATTTAAAATTAAATTTAGGAGCAAAATTGCATTGGTACATAAGGGCAAAAATATCTTGTTCTTTTACCCTTCTTTGCAGAAAGGGCGCTGTGCCAGAAGGAAGACACTTCTCTTACTTACTATAGCAGGCAGAGAGTGAGTGACAGTTTGACAGGCCTGCTGACAGAAAAGTACTATCTGGATCAAAGACTGATAAAAAGTTACAGGGCCATTGATGATACAGGGGTTCAAATCACTGTTTTTCACCTTATTAGATCCCGTTATGGTACCGACTTAAATATGTAGGTGGGAATTTAAACTCTTTGTAATGGAGTAGGGATCTACTGTTTCCTTTTGGTTAACAGAATGCTTATCTACTGTACCTGCATTTTAAAAACATATAAGTCCCATCCAATCCATTCAAACGATACCCCAATCTACCCAGATCCACAAACCGCAGCTATGTGGCTACACGCCCATTTTCTGACCGACCACACCTAGTACAGTGGCATGAAGATTGCTTTCAAAATCAAGACTGTTTGGCAAAGGGCAAAATGGCCATCAAACAGTGGTGGCAATGCCCCTATTGAAACATGCTTTGCTTAGCTTGTAGCCATTGCAAAGGTAACCAACCATCCATGGTTACAATGTGAATGTGCAGACGGGTCAGAATTTTGTGCATGCTCAAAGCCAGAATTTACTAGTTAATTGACATCAAAGGGCATTGGAAACCAGCACGCAATGATTGGAAACAAACCCAGCATTGAATTTAAAAAAAAAGAAGCATATTCATCAAGCCAAGAATGTCTGTTTTTGATGTCCGTCCCTATTCCCTACTGTTTGGCGTTCTAAGTATGAAGAGCAGGGCCTATCTGTTTTGGTCCTATCCAGAAAGCAACTACAGGATTCTCTCTCCATTACAGTGAGAGTGCTAAAGGTAATCTACTGTATACATTATATTGTAGACCAGCTTTGTTTATAGCTCTGGAACAATAGCATGCTAAGGCTTTGGGTGACAGCTAGATGTAATAGTTTGTAGTCCATGCCATTACCCTGATATCATGGACCTAAAATTGCCTAAAAATAAGAAATTCTATTTACTAAACAAGACCAAGAGCAAGTTACCACTCATCAAGCTGAAAGCAAGCGGATCCCCCCCATAAAACAGTGAAGCAAAAGCCTGTATGTTTTTGCTAAAACAGTAATTTTAAATTAGAAAATATGGCAGCATGTACCTTTACATATAAACTGCAAGAAAAGTTCTTGTAAACCTTCAGAAGCACGTGGGCCCTTAATCAGACACTGACTAATGATTCTTGAGATGCAAGGTACACACATACGGTTTATTTGGAATAGAGGGAAGGAGAGGTCACATATTTTACATCTGAATGTGACAATTGAAAGATCAAAGCTGCTGCGATGTTCCCTAGATCAGGAGTGTAAAAATTTACAGTGTTTTTAATTTTAATTAGGTTCTGAAATTCCTCTAAAGATTTGTAAATAAAAAAAATAAAAAAAAAATCTAAATTGTTTGTACTTTCAAAACTAATATAAGTAGGAAAGGAACATGGCTAGCATATCCTTAAATATATACTTAAATCTAAATATGTAAAAATGCATATAATACAGCAGGCAACTCTATGTCATGAACTAATTCATGGCTAGCAGATGATCAGCTGTAGCGAGAGATATGACTGTGTCAACACTGAGTCATGGGATTAAATGCATGACTTCACAGCGCTCCTTCTCTTCATGTGTCTTGTATTTGTATTTGTATGAAAAGTGAAATATTATGACAGTATGCAACAATTAATCAATTATATATCCCTGTGGCAACATACAATATACAGTATATCTCACCTTTCCTTCACAAATTGTTTACAATAGAAGAACGATATGGAGGCTGATCAGACCCAGGACCCAAATATGAGTTTGCCCTAAATATACTAGAAATCTTGGATATTTGTATAGCGAGACATAGTGAATGGAAATTAATCTTGTTTTGCAGTAGTCTGATGTGCTTTCTATGCAGCAGGTAGAGTTGGTAGAGTTGGCGATGCAGCTATAAAAAGACGCAGGTCACCTTTTGCCATACTTTATATAACACAGTATTTGCCATTTAGGCAATTTGGTAGTGATGCGAGCAAATGGCTTAGGCAAAATATTGTAGAATTTGAAGTGTAGCCACCGTGGTTATGGCTGAAGTACCAAACTTATTTATTAATTATCAGTGGTGCCGCAAGGGGGGTATGGACTGCACCGGGTGTCACCATTTGAAGGCTTGACGACAAATTACTGGCTCCTCCTTAGTCACCTGGAGCCGGGCTCTGCATTGTGATGCTATCATGTAGCATTTCCAGGAGTGCTGGATACACCCTCAGGGTGAAGAAATCGGGGTGTGCCACAAGCTTACGCTCACTTCCCCACGAGAGCACACCCCATTGGCGTATCTATGATGGGTGCAGGCTATGCAGTACACACAGGACCCAGGGTCCAGGGGACCCACAATGCATACCCTGCAACCATATAATTATACTTACCTCTCCAGAGTCCTAGGGCGGCTGACGGCACTGCATATACATCAGTGGGAAAATGGTATGGCGGCCACTTTGCCTGTGATTTGCGTATGTGCAGTAGAGATGTCAAAAAGGTGCGTGCACCATGTTCCCGGAGCCTAGCACAGTAGACTTTGGCACAAATCCAGCTGCCAGAGTCTACATCACTGCTGCAAGAGAGGAACATTGGGTGACACATTCCGCAGTGATGCCAGTGTTAAGTACTCACATTCTTTAACTACAGTACTTTACAAACATCCTATAAAATTAAAGGCTATCTGCTCATCACTTCTGTCATGTGCACCGGCGGCCACTGGAGGCCACCACGCAGACCAAATGAAAATGAAAGTGATCATGAAGGGAGATGTTACAGCCTGCTGCTAATTACGTAAAAACACTGATCTGACTGTTTCACACTTGCTGAATGTGGAGTGAGGGTGCTGGAGAGAGAGAGAGTGGGGGTAGGGGTGGGTTTTTGGTGTGGCAGTTGCCACTGAGAAAAACCTTCTGTATTAAAAATTGACTGGATTTTCTATCCTTTTGTTTGATTTCCACATAGAGTTAAATAAATCTAACTCTGCTCCTCACCTCTGTGGTGCCGCCGACAGCCACTGGAGGGACAAGGACACATACACACACACCTCATATGTTCACTGCACCCCCGCCATATACTGCCCCTATATACACACTGCACCCTCATACCTCTCCATAATGTGCCTTCTATATATAGGGCACATACCCCTCCATATACTGCTTCTGCCATATACCACATACTCTGCACCCCCTCCTCCATGTACTGTACTATGCTGCAACCCCAGATTACTTGCCATCCCTGGACGGTAGCATCTAGTTTCCCTTCGTGGAGAGGACCTTTACCATAAGCCCCTGGGTCCATGTCACAAACTATTTGGAATAGTAACCTGTGGCGAGTGAAGCGAGACACCGAGCCCGAAGCGTGGCAAGTGTCCAATGGTGCATAGAAAAAAATAAATGACCTCAAATAAACTGAGAAAACATTTAGGCACTGTAAGGGCGGAAGTTCTCTCCTGCCCTCTTGTTATGTCACTTCCAGGTCCTCATCACGAAGGGAGCATAGACACAACCATCCCTGGACTTGGCAGTAAGTAGCAGCAGTAACCAGGAAATTGATGTAGGAACCACCAGACGGTCCCGCAGCAGTCAGAGTAGAGGCACTGAGGGCACATGTGGCCATTTACCAGCAGGGGAAGGTGAATCAGTCTGACAGGAAGGGATGAGACCATACTTGCCTACCTGACCCTCTCCATGAGGGAGAAAATGCTCTGTTCCTGGACTTTCTTGGTAATGTATGATTGCCATCACCTGTGGTGAGCTAGTTAATTGATAAGAAAGGTGTTTCACCACAGGTGATGGCAATCATACATTACCAGGAAAGTCCAGGAACAGAGCATTTTCTCCCTCATTGAGAGGGTCAGGTAGGCAAGTATGGATGAGATCCTGTGTAGGGTGAGCAGTGTGGTGACCCGGAGGAGGAGGGGTTCGGCACTGGGGATGCAGATGATGTAGGTGAAGAGGCAGATAATCGGCTCAAATGCCTTATATATACTGCCCGTCGGTGAAGGGGTGGGGTCTTGTGCTTGACCCTCCCACATTCCACACAGGCCATGACCAGACCCTTTCCGCCAGCTGCTGGTGGCTACTGGTGTCCTCTACCCCCAGACTGGGCAAGAGCTGTGTGGGGACTGGTGAGCTTATGCGTGCCAATACTGGTGTATATAGTGCAGCATCATTATGGTCTGCCCATTACAGATATACAGCATCTCTATGTATAAAAGGTATACAGGGGAGGGGTCCAGGGGTGCACACCGGTAATGAGAGGTGCGACCCTGCGGAGACCTTTCAGTAGAACTGCATACAAAGAAAAAGGTTGCAGGTACACAATTCAAACATTACCAATTTATTAATAATAATAATTGCAATAAAATTTTGCATTTTAAGCGAGGTTCTTCGCATAGTTATGGCCATAAGTAACGGCTTGCCCACCGCGTCCAGGTGACCTCATTAGTCGGGCAAGTCCCTAACATTTTGGGGGGTACAAATCTAGGGTGCGGGACCCCCCAAAATGAAGCAGCTGAGTGACCCCAGGGCAACACAAAAGTGAAAAAATATATAGTGAAAAAGTGAAAATAGGTTAGTGAGAGAGGCTGCTGAAAACAGCAGGGGTAAATTAGTGAGAGGTAATGAAGGGGGAGATAAAGTAGTGAGAGGTAAAGTAGTGAAAAGTGAAGGTAGGAAATTAATTACATTGAAACAAAACACACAATAGGGATGAAAGTAAATATGAAAATAAGTGTTAATATGTGTTGCTCCTGAGGCAAAACAGCCACAACAGTCCAGGGGGACCCACACCCCGGAAATGCACCCCCATCTGATAATCCAATATACATTTGTGCAGGACTCACCTTGCTCTGCATGCAGTCTAAGAAATGTCAGGAACCTAATTAAAACCAATATATAGGACAGGTGGGCGTGGGTGCTACCACCAGGCAGAAGGGGTCTCTGGCCTTCTATTGTGTATGTGAATACACAGCATTAGGTATACAGGGGAGGGGTCCTGGGGTGCACACCGGTAATGAGAGGTGCGACCCTGCGGAGACCTTTCAGTAGAACTGCATACAAAGAAAAAGGTTGCAGGTGCACAATTCAAACATTACCAATTTATTAATAATAATTGCAATAAAATTTTGCATTTTAAGCGAGGTTCTTCGCATAGTTATGGCCATAAGTAACGGCTTGCCCACCGCGTCCAGGTGACCTCATTAGTCGGGCAAGTCCCTAACATTTTGGGGGGTACAAATCTAGGGTGCGGGACCCCCCAAAATGAAGCAGCTGAGTGACCCCAGGGCAACACAAAAGTGAAAAAATATATAGTGAAAAAGTGAAAATAGGTTAGTGAGAGAGGCTGCTGAAAACAGCAGGGGTAAATTAGTGAGAGGTAATGAAGGGGGAGATAAAGTAGTGAGAGGTAAAGTAGTGAAAAGTGTATACCTAATGCTGTGTATTCACATACACAATAGAAGGCCAGAGACCCCTTCTGCCTGGTGGTAGCACCCACGCCCACCTGTCCTATATATTGGTTTTAAATAGGTTCCTGACATTTCTTAGACTGCATGCAGAGCAAGGTGAGTCCTGCACAAATGTATATTGGATTATCAGATGGGGGTGCATTTCCGGGGTGTGGGTCATCCTGGACTGTTGTGGCTGTTTTGCCTCAGGAGCAACACATATTAACACTTATTTTCATATTTACTTTCATCCCTACTGTGTGTTTTGTTTCAATGTAATTAATTTCCTACCTTCACTTTTCACTGCTTTACTTCTCACTACTTTATCTCCCCCTTCATTAGCTCTCACTAATTTACCCCTGCTGTTTTCAGCAGCCTCTCTCACTAACCTATTTTCACTTTTTCACTATATATTTTTTCACTTTTGTGTTGCCCTGGGGTCACTCAGCTGCTTCATTTTGGGGGGTCCCGCACCCTAGATTTGTATCCCCCAAAATGTTTGGGACTTGCCCGACTAATGAGGTCACCTGGACGCGGTGGGCAAGCCGTTACTTATGGCCATAACTATGCGAAGAACCTCGCTTAAAATGCAAAATTTTATTGCAATTATTATTATTAATAAATTGGTAATGTTTGAATTGTGCACCTGCAACCTTTTTCTTTGTATGCAGTTCTACTGAAAGGTCTCCGCAGGGTCGCACCTCTCATTACCGGTGTGCACCCCAGGACCCCTCCCCTGTATACCTAATGCTGTGTATTCACATACACAATAGAAGGCCAGAGACCCCTTCTGCCTGGTGGTAGCACCCACGCCCACCTGTCCTATATATTGGTTTTAATTAGGTTCCTGACATTTCTTAGACTGCATGCAGAGCAAGGTGAGTCCTGCACAAATGTATATTGGATTATCAGATGGGGGTGCATTTCCGGGGTGTGGGTCCCCCTGGACTGTTGTGGCTGTTTTGCCTCAGGAGCAACACATATTAACACTTATTTTCATATTTACTTTCATCCCTATTGTGTGTTTTGTTTCAATGTAATTAATTTCCTACCTTCACTTTTCACTACTTTACCTCTCACTACTTTATCTCCCCCTTCATTACCTCTCACTAATTTACCCCTGCTGTTTTCAGCAGCCTCTCTCACTAACCTATTTTCACTTTTTCACTATATATTTTTTCACTTTTGTGTTGCCCTGGGGTCACTCAGCTGCTTCATTTTGGGGGGTCCCGCACCCTAGATTTGTACCCCCCAAAATGTTAGGGACTTGCCCGACTAATGAGGTCACCTGGACGCGGTGGGCAAGCCGTTACTTATGGCCATAACTATGCGAAGAACCTCGCTTAAAATGCAAAATTTTATTGCAATTATTATTATTAATAAATTGGTAATGTTTGAATTGTGCACCTGCAACCTTTTTCTTTGTATGCAGTTCTACTGAAAGGTCTCCGCAGGGTCACACCTCTCATTACCGGTGTGCACCCCAGGACCCCTCCCCTGTATACCTAATGCTGTGTATTCACATACACAATAGAAGGCCAGAGACCCCTTCTGCCTGGTGGTAGCACCCACGCCCACCTGTCCTATATATTGGTTTTAATTAGGTTCCTGACATTTCTTAGACTGCATGCAGAGCAAGGTGAGTCCTGCACAAATGTATATTGGATTATCAGATGGGGGTGCATTTCCGGGGTGTGGGTCCCCCTGGACTGTTGTGGCTGTTTTGCCTCAGGAGCAACACATATTAACACTTATTTTCATATTTACTTTCATCCCTACTGTGTGTTTTGTTTCAATGTAATTAATTTCCTACCTTCACTTTTCACTGCTTTACTTCTCACTACTTTATCTCCCCCTTCATTAGCTCTCACTAATTTACCCCTGCTGTTTTCAGCAGCCTCTCTCACTAACCTATTTTCACTTTTTCACTATATATTTTTTCACTTTTGTGTTGCCCTGGGGTCACTCAGCTGCTTCATTTTGGGGGGTCCCGCACCCTAGATTTGTATCCCCCAAAATGTTTGGGACTTGCCCGACTAATGAGGTCACCTGGACGCGGTGGGCAAGCCGTTACTTATGGCCATAACTATGCGAAGAACCTCGCTTAAAATGCTAAATTTTATTGCAATTATTATTATTAATAAATTGGTAATGTTTGAATTGTGCACCTGCAACCTTTTTCTTTGTATGCAGTTCTACTGAAAGGTCTCCGCAGGGTCGCACCTCTCATTACCGGTGTGCACCCCAGGACCCCTCCCCTGTATACCTAATGCTGTGTATTCACATACACAATAGAAGGCCAGAGACCCCTTCTGCCTGGTGGTAGCACCCACGCCCACCTGTCCTATATATTGGTTTTAATTAGGTTCCTGACATTTCTTAGACTGCATGCAGAGCAAGGTGAGTCCTGCACAAATGTATATTGGATTATCAGATGGGGGTGCATTTCCGGGGTGTGGGTCCCCCTGGACTGTTGTGGCTGTTTTGCCTCAGGAGCAACACATATTAACACTTATTTTCATATTTACTTTCATCCCTATTGTGTGTTTTGTTTCAATGTAATTAATTTCCTACCTTCACTTTTCACTACTTTACCTCTCACTACTTTATCTCCCCCTTCATTACCTCTCACTAATTTACCCCTGCTGTTTTCAGCAGCCTCTCTCACTAACCTATTTTCACTATATATTTTTTCACTTTTGTGTTGCCCTGGGGTCACTCAGCTGCTTCATTTTGGGGGGTCCCGCACCCTAGATTTGTATCCCCCAAAATGTTTGGGACTTGCCCGACTAATGAGGTCACCTGGACGCGGTGGGCAAGCCGTTACTTATGGCCATAACTATGCGAAGAACCTCGCTTAAAATGCAAAATTTTATTGCAATTATTATTATTAATAAATTGGTAATGTTTGAATTGTGCACCTGCAACCTTTTTCTTTCTATGTATAAAAGGCTAATGCTACACCCTCAGCATGACAGAGCCACAGCTCCCAGCGGCAGAACTTCCAGAAACCCAGCAGCTCCAGTGTTAGTAGCGACCTTCCACCCATATAATCTGGGCCTGGTGTCCGTTATTTTGACGCGCTTTTAACTAGTTATTATATATTAGCAAGACTTAATATACCCTAAACCCTCATTGATAGATGGCACCTAAAGATGGGGGAAATTCAGGGTCCTTCGGGTTGGTGAAACACAACAGCTAAAGCACCACTGGATCCACCAAACCTAGAAGACGTCGCTAGAACTGCCGTTGCAGGTAAATCACCACTATACCACCAAGGACATTTTGATAACATTCTAATCATGTCAGCATTTCATCAGTGTCAATGTGATGAATGTCTACTTGGTCAATGCTACATGTAGACATCACGGCCATGTCAACATCATATATGCAGACATGATGAATGCTGACAAAATATACCACCCCTGTGCAGAGCTGGGAATTGCAGAGGATGGAGAGTTAGTACAAAGGATGTGTTATTTATGTAAGGAATACGTACAAATCACATTTTAATATGATTATTTTTTACATTTGCTGGTAAGGTGTCTAATATTAATTTAGTCAAAATCTACCTAATTTGTATTATCGTGTCAATTATACTGATGACGTTGGGCAATCAATACTCTTCCTTTTTCAATTAGAATGTGAGCTACAGGAGGCAGTGGTTTATTTCACTGACAATAATCCTGTGTACAACATCTTATGCTCAGTTAATATTTATAGAAAACAAATATTATTTTACATTTTTATTGTGTTATAGCGTCAACTTCATCAACTTGTTTTTCACTATTGTTGGAACTTTTGTAACATAGTTCCAGACCCAACAGTGACATCCAGTGGATAGTTTAGGCATAACTGTGAATTTAGTATAAAGAATGCTAAAATTATTTTTGAAGACATGAGGTTACAAAATATTGAGATAAGATACGGTACTGTTTGTGGTCCCATCATTTTGAATAAGATCCTTATCATTTACAAATCGTTGGTGGTATTTTATCATGTATATCACATTTAATAAATAGATTAATTATATGCATTAACTATTGAAAACATATGATGTCCTAGAGGAATTTATATGGGATTTTGTAAGCACATATGCATTTCTCAACCACTAATTGATTTACATGCAACCCTGTGACAAATTTCCAAAAAATGTGTATTGTTTTGGAAACAGACATGAAAACTATTGGTGATACAAGATGCTAGACACAAATGGGAAAGCATTTCTGGCATCATTGAGCAAACATAACACTACTTGCTACTTAATTATGTTCATATGTTATATTGATGTATTGCACTTTCCTCTAGCATGTATGCAATCATCAGCAAGGGCAGAAATTAAATAAGGATCAATCTTGTCAATTGCTTCAGCGGCTCATTGGTGCAGGTTAAACCAGTTCTCATTTTTACAATGATTTTTTTTTTTTTGTGTCATTGAAAATTGCCTTAGTCTGTTCCATTGGCTGTAGTTTGGCAGAATTAAAAAGTATTGAAGGAATGAAGTACGGGCCATTTATCTTTAGGAGTGTCTGTGAACCATGGAAACCTCTAGAGTAACTGTGTACAGCAGGACATGTAAATGCAATTCTATCGAATCAAATAGATTATGTATTTCAGTTGGTGCTTGATAAATCATGTTTGCACTCAACCCATGTGACCTATGAGAGGCATTTGTGGTCTGCCCTGTCACTCTTGCAGTGGTCCAAGGTCACCGGGGACTTGTGTAGATAAATCATTCATAAGATTCATAAGACGCTGATCTGATAGAAAATCTTTCTTCCAAACACTAATTAAAATGTTTCTGCATGCTGCCATTTTGTTGCACTCTATGTTTAACCCTTTATTTTGTTATAATTTTATATAATATCTGTATTTTTTATTTACATTTTGTCATATTGCAGTGATTGTTGTATAACTATATTTTTGTGCCACTTTGCCTAGATTGTAGAAAAGTGTTACTAATAAGGGCCAGTCTAAATAAAACATTATTTAGACTTTATCACCTTAGCTCTTTCCCAAACCCTGCAGTCAGTTTTTGTCCACAATCAATGACAAGAAACCAGTGATGGGAAAACATCAATGCTTTACACCATTGGTGGCCAGCACTGCATGGCAACTGTGACAGGGCAATCAGGGAAGAGGGGGGCGGATAAGCAGCACATTGGGGGTGGAGCTAAGCTATCTATGAAAGGTCAATAGCCATCCCTAATGCAGATATCCAAACACAAGGGGGTAAATTTACTAAGATGGGAGTTCTATTTAATATGGGATGTTGCCCATAGCAACCAATCAGATTCCAGGTATTATCTTCTAGAAGGTGCTAGATAAATAAGAAGTAGAATCTGATTGGTTGCTATGGGCAACATCCCATCTTAAATAGAACTCCCATCTTAGTAAATTTACCCCAAGGAGAGAGCATGCAAAGAGAAACACAGTCATTATTACCTACATTTACTCAGAGACCAGAGCCGTAATTACATGTGTGCCAGGTGAGCCTGGCACATAGCGCAGTCGCCCTGAGGGCGCAACTGCCCGCATTCCAAGTCAGCGGCTTGTAATGAGTCAAATTGACTCATTACAAGCCGCCTGTGTGTGCCGGAGGAGGAGAAGACGAGGAGCAGATCCTGGGCAGGTGAGAAGGAAGAGGAAAGAGGGGCAGAAGGGAGCCGCAGCAGCGCTATGTATGTAACTGGTAGCAGCACCGCTGCAGCTGTCCCTCTCCTTCCACATAGGCTGGCCGCCGCAGTGAATGCTGGGATGCGCTTCCCTCATCCCAGCATTCACAGTGGCGGCGGCCAGCCAATGCGGAAGGAGAGGGACAGCTGCATGCGCCGCCGCTACCAATTACACTGCGCTGCTGCGGCTCCGGAGTCCCCCTCCCTCCTCCTCCTTCCCTGCCTCCAGAGCTGCCAGCACTGAGGAGCCTGACTGCCTGAGCCATCGGAGAGATGGTAAGTATCAACTATTCTGTCTGTCGATCCATCTATCTAGCTATACATCTATCTATCTATCTATCTATCTATCTATCTATCTATCTATTTATCCTGCCGTAATGTGTAAAAAGGGGGACGCTGTCTGCCGTAATGTGTAAAAAGGGGGACGCTGTCTGCTGTAATGTGTAAAAAGGGGGACGCTGTCTGCCGTAATGTGTAAAAAGGGGGACTGTCTGCCGTAATGTGTAAAAAGGGGACGCTGTCTGCCGTAATGTGTAAAAAGAGGACGCTGTCTGCCCTAATGTGTAAAAGGGGCTCTACCTGGTGTAGTGACGCTACTGTTCGGTGTAATTTGAATAATGGAGACTACTGTGCACTGTAATATAAATTGGTATTATTTTGTGGCCACACCCCTTCCCCATGAAGCCACACCCCTATATATTTTTCGTGCATCTACTGCGCGAACTGCCCAAATTTTACATAGGGGGGGGGGGTTTGCCAATGCCGTTTCTTGCACACAGCGCTAAAATGTCTAGTTACGGCACTGTCATAGACAATACAGAAGAACAAACAAGAACTGTATCTAGATTAGTTATGGTATCCATTCACATGGTCGACCATGTTATGGTCGACAGTCATTAGGTCGACCACTATTGGTCGACATTGACATGGTCGACATGGACACATGGTCGACGCATGAAAGGTCGACACATGAAAAGGTCGACATGAGTTTTTTAACTTTTTTTTCTTTTGGGGAACTTTTCCATACTTTACGATCCACGTGGACTACGATTGGAACGGTAATCTGTGCCGAGCGAAGTGAAGGCACCATGCCCGAAGCATGGCGAGCGAAGCGAGCCATGCGAGGGGACGCGGTGCACTAATTGGGGTTCCCAGTCTCTTTACGCAAAAAAACGACGCCAAAAAAAGTTAAAAAACTCATGTCGACCTTTTCATGTATCGACCTTTCATGTGTCGACCATTTCATGTGTCGACCATGTGTCAATGTCGACGAATAGTGGTCGACCTAATGACTGTCGACCATAACATGGTCGACCATTCATACCGGAACCATTAGTTATAACTGTGTAAACAGCACAAAAAATAATATTTTTCTTTTTGAGAGCGTGTCTGTTTCCCCGTATTTTTGGTCCTGAAATGTTACATAGGGGTAAATGTATGAAGAAGTAAAAAGAGTGGAGAAGTGAGCCAGTGGAGAATTTGCCCATGGCAACCAATCAGCTGCTCTGTATAATTTTATAGTGCACAAATTATAAATGTTACTTCAATGCTGATTGGTTGCCATGGGAAACTACTCCACTGGCTCACGTCTCCACCCTCATCACTGCTTTATACGTTTACCGAATAGTTCCATCCATAATTATATTATTATTATTATTAGTCATAGTAATAATAATAATAATAATAATAATAATAAGGGTCACAGTGCTTCTCTGAACCAGAAATAGGAAAATCAGCGTACATAAAACATGAATATACAAGACTGACAAAACACTGACAAAACAAATGCAAATGTGAAAAAATATATAGGGAGAGCTCTGCTTATGAAATAACTTACTATCTAATGTAGAGGTGGACAATAAATGTCACTCCAGCTGCTGTTGGGCTATACATCCCAGCATGCCCTGCCACTGTTTTACTATCAGGGCATGCTAAAATTGTGTGAGGGTATGCTGGGATGTGTAGTTCAGGGCATGCTATGATATGCACGTCATCAGCAACTGGAGGGCTGCCTATTGCCCACTCCTGATCTAGAGTTAGAGATAGAGTTAAGCCAAGACTAGAGAGAGGACTTCAGAGAGGAATCTGGGACAGTAGCAAGCATAGCCCTCAACTATCCTGATTTTGTGGGATAGTCCCAATTACAGGTGACAGTCCAGTCACCTGAAACTGGAAAGTTCATCCTGATTTGCAGGAGATTGGGAAGTATTTCTATAAAATTTAAATTTTTATGGGAAACCTCCGACTGGGTCACAACTGCCATCCCAACTTGACCCCGCAAATGTTGGGAAGTGGTGTCGAAAGGTTGTATCAGTTTAGAAGTTTAGTGAAAATTAGTGGTCCTGTGTGTACTACATACTGTACATCAACTCCCAGGGTTCTTTTGTTTGGATGAATACATTGTTATTAGATTTCAGCAGTAGCATCATATCCTGGTGCTGAATATGCTGTGCTTATTTTGTAAAAATAAATAACTGATATTTACAGGTAAACTGCATTGTCCAATGTCTACAGTAGCACGGCCGCATGGCGGTAGGTTGCCAATCGTTTCATTGCTTTATCACTCAGTGTACTTGACAATATAACAAATGAGTGATCACTTTAATTGCTGATCAAAGTAATTTTTTATTTATTTTATAAACGCTGCATAGGATGTGGAAGACGTTATAGCCATAGAGTGTGCAGCACTGGGGATGGTGAGGTGGAAGAGGGACAGCACAGCAAATAGACCTGGCGAGAAAATGAAATCCAAATCTGAATAGAAATACGTGACTTGAAAACAAAGAGGGAAGGCTAGCAAGAAAAATAAATGTATTCAATAAAACTTGCATGAGGAAATGCAGGGGCAAATTTATTAACCGGTGGCATTTCTGGCGGTTTATAACTGGCACACATTGCCATTGATTTTCTCTTTGAAACACAGGATTTACTATCCAGTGATTTGGAGCTTCCAAGCACAAATTGCTACAGAAGTCGTGATGTTCAATGGTTTTGCTTTAAAAAAATCTAGCGGTATGCAGTGGTAGCTCCAGAGGTGGCTCCCATATCTGAAGTTTGGACTGCACTGCAGCCTCACCTCTAGAGCCGCCACTGTTTGTAACCCACAGGAATATACACACAGTCAAGCGTAGAGATAAGCAAATTGTTGCATACTTTTGCGCCGCAGAGTACATAATAAATAAAAGCAATGTGGCTATGGAACAATCAACAACTAGCCCAATAAAACTACTCTATTAGGGGGAGGTAACATACCAAAACTGCATATACACTTGGTCGATGGATCAGCCATCCAGCCACCTGCCGATCGATCTAACGATTGGTAAGGTTTATACACAAATGATCATGTGCAAGCACACTTACCAATCCAATCCTGCGCCCAGGATTCGAGGTTGTTCTGCACTCACCCGTACACACAGGCAGATGTACTGCTATACTTGCAAGATATATCAGATTGGCCGAGCTGCAGGGCTGACCTGATATGTCTATGAACTATGTTGCACACAAACACATCAGCTGTACTCACAAAGCAATTTTCTGGCCGATATATCGTTCGTCAGCTGTACAAACAATATATCAACAAGTGTGTACCCAGCATAACAGTTGAATAATTGTCTCAATAAAATAATGAAATTAAACTTGGCTCTCCTACCAAGACCATAGAAGAATCTGGACAATGGATGCCCTGATGTTTGTTCAATAAATTCTAAAAAAAATTGCTTATATGCAAAAATTATTTTGCACTTTTTATGTATTCCATCAGCACATTATTTTCTTTTAGTCATTATTATACAAAGAACCACACTGACTGTCTCCCTGTGTCTTATCTAATCAGAAAACAATATGCAATGCTGTTTGGTTAAGACACCTTTATTAAAATTGCCAAGAAAAAATAGTTCTGTTTATTATAAAAGAGAGTGTGGCAGATCCTGACCGTTGTGATCAATATCAGCAGAATTGAAAAATGGAAATGTTTGTGGGCCGTTGTGAGGAAGGTGAGGGGAGGGGTTGTTGTTGTACCTCAATGATTAACATAATATGGTTATCATTGGAACAAGGGGACTTAAAGTATGCAAATCTATATACCGCATGAGGAATGGTGAATATTGTTTGCATTAATCAGTATTAAATGTTCATCTTTGCAAACAAGGAAGAAAATATAGATCAAAATAGAATCTCAACAGTGTTTCATTGAAATCCCCACTGTTTTCTCATCATTTAACACATTTACAGTTCGGGCAGTTTGCACCACAGCAGAGGAGCGACATTGTTTTTCCATGAATTTCAAAAGCTTCAAGATCAGAGATTCTAATAGCAATTTTCCTAGGTTTTTTTTATTCTTTTACTTTGTATTGCTATAGTGTTGATGGCTGTTTTGAGTTCTTAAATATGCATTAGGTCTTAACTAGGTTGCAATTGGGACAAGCAATTGGGACCTCTTTTAAATTAAAAAAATTATAAAAGTACATTTAATAATAACATAATGTTAGGTTTCATTATAATTATTGAAGAGCATGGCAAAGCTTTTACTTGTCTATTGTTTTCTTTTTTTAATCTTATTTAGATTTTTTTAGTACATTTTTCTAGTAGCGGTGAAGTTGAATTAAACAGAAATTGCTTGTAGTTTCAAATAGTGGTCAAGGTCACCTTGATATATCGTGTTATTATTTTTAGAGTGTGATGGCTAGGCTTCATTTACTGCAAAGTAAAATTATACTCAAGTATCAGGGCTCGGGACTGGTACCGTTGCTGTCACACAGCGCCCCCACGGGAGGCAGTCATTAGGTCGACATATATCAAGTCGACCACTGAATGTCGACATGCATTAGGTCAACATGGTCACTAGGTCGACATGGTCATTAGGTCGACATGTACTAGGTCGACATGCAACAAGGTCGAAATTAGTTTTTCACTTTTTTTTTTCATTTTTTCACCTTTTTCATACTTAACGATTCACGTGGACTACAATTGGGAACGGTAACCTGTGCCGAGAGCAGCGGTAGCAGAGCGACACACCTTGCCCGAAGCATGGCGAGCGAAGCGGGCCATGTGAGGGGACGCGGTGCACTTATTGGGGTTCCCCGTCACTTTACGAAGAAAACGACACCAAAAACAGTCCAAAAACTCATGTCGACATTTTTCCACGTCGACCTTGTACAGGTCGACCTAATGACCATGCCGACCTAATGCATGTCGACCTTCAGTGGTAGACCCAATGTATGTCGACCTAATGCATGTCGACCTAATGAACCACACCCGCCCCCACATACAGTATATGCCTGGAAGGGCACCCTACAGCCAGTAACAGTATCACAGCTGTCGAGTCCATCGGACCCTCTGGGCACACACCCTGCAGCCTGTACAGCCTGAGGTCACTCCGGACAGTGCTGAACTTCCACATGCTGGTGTCCTTGTCCCATTGGTGTGGTATCTGCCACTGCACACTGACGCCCTGCTTCAGTAATGATAAGTATAAAGAGATCACATTAATGTATTACTCCAAACATATGGGATATTAAGCTAAAATCACCTGTCCATATTAATTAAAGTCACATTACAAATACAAATTACCATTACAAATTAAATAAAAAAAATTCAAAATGTTAATATTCTTAAATACCACAGTCTTAATGCAAATATCAATTAAGTAATGCAAACAGATGGCTGTGACTTCGTACAAATAGGATTTTAGTTACCTACCGGTAAATCCTTTTCTTGTAGTCCGTATAGGATGCTGGGGTCCACATTAGTACCATGGGGTATAGACGGGTCCACTAGAAGCGATTGGCACTTTAAGAGTTTGAGAGTGTGGGCTGGCTCCTCCCTCTATGTCCCTCCTACCAGACAGATTTAACACAGATAGTGGCGAGATTCATACCAGCTCACACATACAAGGCACATCAAGCTAATTTAGCTTGAAAACTCAGCATCCGCTGAAACATTACTTACCAAGTAATAACGCAGTACTCAACGAAAACGAAGTTGTACTGAACCAAGGGGGTCATTCCGAGTTGTTCGCTCGTTGCCGATTTTCGCAACGGAGTGATTAAAGGAAAACTGCGCATGCGCATGGTACGCAGCGCACATGCGCTAAGTATTTCATAGAGATGTGCACCGGAAATTTTTCGGGTTTTGTGTTTTGGTTTTGGGTTCGGTTCCGCGGCCGTGTTTTGGGTTCGAACGCGTTTTGGCAAAACCTCACCGAATTTTTTTTGTCGGATTCGGGTGTGTTTTGGATTCGGGTGTTTTTTTCAAAAAACCCTAAAAAACAGCTTAAATCATAGAATTTGGGGGTCATTTTGATCCCAAAGTATTATTAACCTCAAAAACCGTAATTTCCACTCATTTTCAGTCTATTCTGAACACCTCACACCTCACAATATTATTTTTAGTCCTAAAATTTGCACCGAGGTCGCTGGATGACTAAGCTAAGCGACCCAAGTGGCCGACACAAACACCTGGCCCATCTAGGAGTGGCACTGCAGTGTCACGCAGGATGGCCCTTCCAAAAAACACTCCCCAAACAGCACATGACGCAAAGAAAAAAAGAGGCGCAATGAGGTAGCTGTGTGACTAAGCTCAACGACCCAAGTGGCCGACACAAACACCTGGCCCATCTAGGAGTGGCACTGCAGTGTCACGCAGGATGGCCCTTCCAAAAAACACTCCCCAAACAGCACATGACGCAAAGAAAAAAAGAGGCCCAATGAGGTAGCTGTGTGACTAAGCTCAGCGACCCAAGTGGCCGACACAAACCCCTGGCCCATCTAGGAGTGGCACTGCAGTGTCACGCAGGATGGCCCTTCCAAAAAACACTCCCCAAACAGCACATGATGCAAAGAAAAAAAGAGGCGCAATGAGGTAGCTGTGTGACTAAGCTCAACGACCCAAGTGGCCGACACAAACACCTAGCCCATCTAGGAGTGGCACTGCAGTGTCACGCAGGCTGGCCCTTCAAAAAACTACTCCCCAAACAGCACATGACGCAAAGAAAAAAAGAGGTGCAATGAGGTAGCTGTGTGAGTAAGCTAAGCGACCCTAGTGGCCGACACAAACACCTGGCCCATCTAGGAGTGGCACTGCAGTGTCACGCAGGATGGCCCTTCAAAAAACACTCCCCAAACAGCACATTACGCAAAGAAGAAAAAAAAGAGGCGCAATGAGGTAGCTGTGTGAGTAAGCTAAGCGACCCTAGTGGCCGACACAAACACCTGGCCCATCTAGGAGTGGCACTGCAGTGTCACGCAGGATGGCCCTTCAAAAAAATACTCCCCAAACAGCACATGACGCAAAGAAAAATTAAAGAAAAAAGAGGTGCAAGATGGAATTGTCCTTGGGCCCTCCCACCCACCCTTATGTTGTATAAACAGGATATGCACACTTTAACCAACCCATCATTTCAGTGACAGGGTCTGCCACACGACTGTGACTGAAATGACGGGTTGGTTTGGACCCCTACCAAAAAAGAAGCAATTAATCTCTCCTTGCACAAACTGGCTCTACAGAGGCAAGATGTCCACCTCATCATCATCCTCCGATATATCACCGTGTACATCCTCCTCCTCACAGATTATCAATTCGTCCCCACTGGAATCCACCATCTCAGCTCCCTGTGTACTACTTTGTGGAGGCAATTGCTGCTGGTCAATGTCTCCACGGAGGAATTGATTATAATTCATTTTAATGAACATCATCTTCTCCACATTTTCTGGATGTAACCTCGTACGCCGATTGCTGACAAGGTGAGCGGCGGCACTAAACACTCTTTCGGAGTACACATTTGTGGGAGGGCAACTTAGGTAGAATAAAGCCAGTTTGTGCAAGGGCCTCCAAATTGCCTCTTTTTCCTGCCAGTATAAGTACGGACTGTCTGACGTGCCTACTTGGATGCGGTCACTCATATAATCCTCCATCATTCTTTCAATGGGGAGAGAATCATATGCAGTGACAGTAGACGACATGTCCGTAATCGTTGTCAGGTCCTTCAGTCTGGACCAGATGTCAGCATCAGCAGTCGCTCCAGACTGCCCTGCATCACCGCCAGCGGGTGGGCTCGGAATTCTGAGCCTTTTCCTCGCACCCCCAGTTGCGGGAGAATGTGAAGGAGGAGATGTTGACAGGTCGCGTTCCGCTTGACTTGACAATTTTGTCACCAGCAGTTCTTTGAACCCCAGCAGACTTGTGTCTGCCGGAAAGAGAGATCCAAGGTAGGTTTTAAATCTAGGATCGAGCATGGTGGCCAAAATGTAGTGCTCTGATTTCAACAGATTGACCACCCGTGAATCCTTGTTAAGCGAAGTAAGGGCTCCATCCACAAGTCCCACATGCCTAGCGGAATCGCTCTGTGTTAGCTCCTCCTTCAATGTCTCCAGCTTCTTCTGCAAAAGCCTGATGAGGGGAATGACCTGACTCAGGCTGGCAGTGTCTGAACTGACTTCACGTGTGGCAAGTTCAAAAGGTTGCAGAACCTTGCACAACGTTGAAATCATTCTCCACTGCGCTTGAGACAGGTGCATTCCACCTCCTATATCGTGCTCAGTTGTATAGGCTTGAATGGCCTTTTGCTGCTCCTCCAACCTCTGAAGCATATAGAGGGTTGAATTCCACCTCGTTACCACTTCTTGCTTCAGATGATGGCAGGGCAGGTTCAGGCGTTTTTGGTGGTGCTCCAGTCTTCTGTACGTGGTGCCTGTACGCCGAAAGTGTCCCGCAATTCTTCTGGCCACCGACAGCATCTCTTGCACGCCCCTCTCGTTTTTTAAATAATTCTGCACCACCAAATTCAAGGTATGTGCAAAACATGGGACGTGCTGGAATTTGCCCATATTTAATGCACACACAATATTGCTGGCGTTGTCCGATGCCACAAATCCACAGGAGAGTCCAATTGGGGTAAGCCATTCTGCGATGATCTTCCTCAGTTGCCGTAAGAGGTTTTTAGCTGTGTGCGTATTCTGGAAAGCGGTGATACAAAGCGTAGCCTGCCTAGGAAAGAGTTGGCGTTTGCGAGATGCTGCTACTGGTGCCGCCGCTGCTGTTCTTGCGGCGGGAGTCAATACATCTACCCAGTGGGCTGTCACAGTCATATAGTCCTGAGTCTGCCCTGCTCCACTTGTCCACATGTCCGTGGTTAAGTGGACATTGGGTACAACTGCATTTTTTAGGACACTGGTGAGTCTTTTTCTGAGGTCTGTGTACATTTTCGGTATCGCCTGCCTAGAGAAATGGAACCTAGATGGTATTTGGTACCGGGGACACAGTACCTCCAACAAGTCTCTAGTTGCCTCTGCAGTAATGATGGATACCGGAACCACGTTTCTCACCGCCCAGGATGCCAAGGCCTCAGTTATCCGCTTTGCAGCAGGATGACTGCTGTGATATTTCATCTTCCTCGCAAAGGACTGTTGGACAGTCAATTGCTTGGTGGAAGTAGTAAAAGTGGTCTTACGACTTCCCCTCTGGGATGACCATCGACTCCCAGCAGCAACAACAGCAGCGCCAGCAGCAGTAGGCGTTACACGCAAGGATGCATCGGAGGAATCCCAGGCAGGAGAGGACTCGTCATAATTGCCAGTGACATGGCCTGCAGGACTATTGGCATTCCTGGGGAAGGAGGAAATTGACACTGAGGGAGTTGGTGGGGTGGTTTGCGTGAGCTTGGTTACAAGAGGAAGGGATTTACTGGTCAGTGGACTGCTTCCGCTGTCGCCCAAAGTTTTTGAACTTGTCACTAACTTATGATGAATGCGCTGCAGGTGACGTATAAGGGAGGATGTTCCGAGGTGGTTAACGTCCTTACCCCTACTTATTACAGCTTGACAAAGGCACCACACGGCTTGACAAATGTTGTCCGCATTTCTGTTGAAATACTTCCACACCGAAGAGCTGATTTTTTTGGTATTTTCACCAGGCATGTCAATGGCCATATTCCTCCCACGGACAACAGGTGTCTCCCCGGGTGCCTGACTTAAACAAACCACCTCACCATCAGAATCCTCCTTGTCAATTTCCTCCCCAGCGCCAGCAACACCCATATCCTCCTCATCCTGGTGTACTTCAACACTGACATCTTCAATCTGACTATCAGGAACTGGACTGCGGGTGCTCCTTCCAGCACTTGCAGGGGGCGTGCAAATGGTGGAAGGCGCATGCTCTTCACGTCCAGTGTTGGGAAGGTCAGGCATCGCAACCGACACAATTGGACTCTCCTTGTGGATTTGGGATTTCGAAGAACGCACAGTTCTTTGCTGTGCTTTTGCCAGCTTGAGTCTTTTCATTTTTCTAGCGAGAGGCTGAGTGCTTCCATCCTCATGTGAAGCTGAACCACTAGCCATGAACATAGGCCAGGGCCTCAGCCGTTCCTTGCCACTCCGTGTGGTAAATGGCATATTGGCAAGTTTACGCTTCTCCTCCGACAATTTTATTTTAGATTTTTGAGTCCTTTTTTTACTGATATTTGGTGTTTTGGATTTTACATGCTCTGTACTATGACATTGGGCATCGGCCTTGGCAGACGACGTTGATGGAATTTCATCGTCTCGGCCATGACTAGTGGCAGCAGCTTCAGCACGAGGTGGAAGTGGATCTTGATCTTTCCCTATTTTTGGAACCTCAACATTTTTGTTCTCCATATTTTAATAGGCACAACTAAAAGGCACCTCAGGTAAACAATGGAGATGGATGGATACTAGTATACTTATGGATGACGAGCGACTGCCGACACAGAGGTAGCTACAGCCGTGGACTACCGTACTGTGTCTGCTGCTAATATAGACTGGATGATAATGAGATAAAATTAAAATATATATATATATATCGCACTAGTACTGCAGCCGGACAGGTATATATTATGTAATGACGGACCTGCTGGACACTGTCTGTCAGCACTGCAGACTCCTAAAGTAAGCTACTAGTATCAAGAAGATAGAAAAAAAAAACCACGGGTAGGTGGTATACAATTATGGATGGACGAGCGACTGCCGACACAGAGGTAGCTACAGCCGTGGACTACCGTACTGTGTCTGCTGCTAATATAGACTGGATGATAATGAGATAAAATTAAAATATATATATCACACTAGTACTGCAGCCGGACAGGTATATATTATGTAATGACGGACCTGCTGGACACTGTCTGTCAGCACTGCAGACTCCTAAAGTAAGCTACTAGTATCAAGAAGATAGAAAGAAAAAAAAACCACGGGTAGGTGGTATACAATTATGGATGGACGAGCGACTGCCGACACAGAGGTAGCTACAGCCGTGGACTACCGTACTGTGTCTGCTGCTAATATAGACTGGATGATAATGAGATAAAATTAAAATATATATATATATCACACTAGTACTGCAGCCGGACAGGTATATATTATGTAATGACGGACCTGCTGGACACTGTCTGTCAGCACTGCAGACTCCTAAAGTAAGCTACTAGTATCAAGAAGATAGAAAAAAAAAAAAAACACGGGTAGGTGGTATACAATTATGGATGGACGAGCGACTGCCGACACAGAGGTAGCTACAGCCGTGGACTACCGTACTGTGTCTGCTGCTAATATAGACTGGATGATAATGAGATAAAATTAAAATATATATATATCACACTAGTACTGCAGCCGGACAGGTATATATTATGTAATGACGGACCTGCTGGACACTGTCTGCAGAATGCGTTTATAAAAACACCACACGACGAGTGTTTAACTTTTTCAGGCAGACAATCACAATATACTGGTGGTCAGCAGACAATCACAATATACTGGTGGTCAGTGGTCACTGGTCAGTCACACTGGCAGTGGCACTCTGGCAGCAAAAGTGTGCACTGTACTTAAAATATGTACTCCTGCTATAACTGCTCCCCAGTCTCCCCCACAATTAAGCTGTGTGAGCAGTGAGCACTCAGCACAGTCAGATATACAGTATTACATATGATGATGCAGCACACTGAGGCTTAGCACAGATATGGTATGTGACTGTGTCACACTGTGTATCGTTTTTTTTCAGGCAGAGAACGGATTAATTAAACTGGTGGTCAATGGTCACTGGTCACACTATCAGCAAGTAGTAGTACTCCAGTCCTAATATGCTCCCCAAAATTAGTAAATAGTGTCTCTAACTCTCTACTCTCTTCTCTATAAACGGAGAGGACGCCAGCCACGTCCTCTCCCTATCAATCTCAATGCACGTGTGAAAATGGCGGCGACGCGCGGCTCCTTATATAGAATCCGAGTCTCGCGATAGAATCCGAGCCTCGCGAGAATCCGACAGCGGGATGATGACGTTCGGGCGCGCTCGGGTTAACCGAGCAAGGCGGGAGGATCCGAGCCTGCTCGGCCCCGTGTAAAAAAAGCTGAAGTTCGGCGGGTTCGGATTCCGAGAAACCGAACCCGCTCATCACTAGTATTTCAGCACAAAACTTAGTAGATTTACTCACGTCCGAACGAAGAATTTTCATCGTTGAAGTGATCGGAGTGTGATTGACAGGAAGTGGGTGTTTCTGGGCGGAAACTGACCATTTTCTGGGAGTGTGCGGAAAAACGCAGGCGTGCCAGGATAAAACGCGGGAGTGGCTGGAGAAACGGGGGAGTGGCTGGCCGAACGCATGGCGTGTTTGTGACGTCAAACCAGGAATGAAACGGGCTGAGCTGATCGCAGTGTAGGAGTAAGTCTCCAGCTACTCAGAAACTGCTAAGAATTATTTAATCGCAATTCTGCTAATCTTTCGTTCGCTATTCTGCTAAGCTAAGATACACTCCCAGAGGGCGGTGGCCTAGCGTGTGCAATGCTGCTAAAAGCAGCTAGCGAGCGAACAACTCGGAATGAGGACCCAAATAACGATAGCAGGAAAACGAAGCATCCTCTATGGACTAGGAGAAAAGGATTTACCGGTAGGTAACCAAAATCCTATTTTCTTCTACGTCCTAGAGGATGCTGGGGTCCACATTAGTACCATAGAGATGTACCAAAGCTCCCAGAATGGGAGGGAGAGCGCGGAGGCTCCTGCAGAACTGATTGACCAAACTTCAGGTCCTCAGCGGCCAAGGTATCGAAACTGTAGAACTTTGCAAACGTGTTCGACCCAGACCAAGTAGCTGCTCAGCAACCCCGGGCAGCCACCCAGGAAGAACCCACCTTACGAGAAGAGTGGGCCTTAACAGGCATAGGACACGGCAATCCTGCTGTAGAATACGCATGCTGGATAGTGAACCTGATCCAGTGAGAAATTGTTTGCTTAGAAGCAGGACACCCAAGTTTCTTGGAATCATACAGGACAAACAAAGAGTCAGATTTTCTGTGACGAGCAGTTCTCTTCACATAGATTTTCAGAGCCCTTACAACATCCAAGGACTTTGATGAAATTGAGGAGTTGGTCGCAACTGGCACCACAATAGGTTGGTTGATATGAAATGCCGACACAACCTTCGTAAGAAACTGCTGACGTGTCCGAAGCTCAGCCCTATCTTCATGGAAGATCAAGTACGGGCTTCTACAGGACTACGGTCGTCATTCCGAGTTGATCGCTAGCTGCATTCGTTTGCTGTGCAGCGATGAGGCAAAAAAACGGCACTTCTGCGTATGCGGCACAATGCGCACGCGCAATGCACTATTACAACGAACGATGTAGTTTCACACAAGGTCTAGCGATCCTTTTCAGTCGCACTGCTGACCGCACAGTGATTGACATGAAGTGGGCGTTTCTGGGTGTCAACTGACCGTTTTCAGGGAGTGTTTGAAAAAATGCAGGCGTGACAGGTAAAACGCTGGCGTGGCCGGGCAAACGCAGGGCGTGTTTGTGATGTCAAAACAAGAACTGAACAGTCTGAAGTCATCGCAAGTGCTGAGTAGGTATTGAGCTACTCTAAAACTGCACAAAAAAACTTTGTAGCTGCTCTGCGATCCTTTCTGTCAGATTGTGTTTGGGCTGTGTCCCCGGAGGGGGCGCTAGTGGGTCAGTGGAGGTAGATGGGAGAAAACGAGGAGGCTGGATAACGTTCTTGCGCATGAGCGCAATGGTATTTATTTGGCAGATGATATTAAACAGGATGGTAGCAGAAACAATAATAACAGATGAATAAAGTCAATCACTCAGCATGATAACTGAAAGTCTATGGCAATGGATGACAGATGACTTGAGAAAATAATAACCGGTAATATATAAACAGAAGAACAAGTGCTTGTGAAATGGTTCTGGTTTGGAAACCAGTGCAGGTTTTAAAACAGGAAACTTAGGCAGCAAGGTGTAGAATGGCAAACCTGAGCAGAGGCAGGAGTCTGACTTCACAGTGCAGGTGATGAGGCACTGGCAGCAGCAAGCTGTATCACAGGTGGAGGAATGAAACACACCTGGAGTCAGTCTCAACTGCAGGCTGAAGCACACAAGGTGGTGATGAGTGTGAAGCCTTGTTGCAGGTTGCAGGTATTGCTGGGCCTTGAAGTTCCACGGAGCTGTGCAGAGTAACCAGGAGTACAAGTTCTTAACCAGAGAACCAGGAACACAGGAGGAACAGGAACAGATCCTTTCACATGGGTCGCAGGAATGACACAAAGTCCAGGATGCCTGCAGACTGATCCTGCAGTCTCTTATGTACCCCATGGTGCACAGGGATTGGATGAGTGAAGGAAAGTGGGTGCGGCCAAGCACCGGATTGGCCGCAGTGTACTGGCTGTTTACAGACTGTCATGGCGGCGCCCACGCTGCGGCCTAGCAGGGACGCGGCGCGCTACATGCCCGCTGTCTCAGGAGTGTTCCCAGGCCCTTGATGATGTCCCATGGCAGGGGCATAGGTGACAGGTGACCGCAGGGAGCCAGGACGGAGTCCGCAGCGGCGGACGGATGTCAGCCTGGTAAGTCGATTCCTGACAGTACCCCCTCCTTTAGGGGTGGACACCGAACACCCACGTGATTTGGAGGGATGAGTGCTGTGGAAGACACGGACCAACCTAGGAGCATGGACATCGGACGAATTCACCCAACTTCTCTCCTCTGGGCCATAACCGGACCAATCGACCAGGTACTGGAGACGTCCATACCGACAACGGGAGTCCAGAATTTTGTTGATCTCGAATTCCACGCCCCGCTGAGTTCGAACCTTGGGACCTACTGGAAGAGTATTCTGAAAGCGGTTTAGGACTAGAGGTCTGAGGAGAGAAATATGAAAAGCGTTAGGTATACGAAGGGAAGATGGTAACTTTAATTTATAGGCCACTGGGTTGATGACTCTTTCGACAGGGTAAGGACCAATGAAGCGTGGTGCAAACTTCATGGATGGGACCCTGAGACGGAGGTTACGGGTTGATAACCAAACCTTGTCCCCAGGTTTCAAATGGGGAACCGCACGTCTCTTGCGGTCGGCAAAGACCTTGTACCGACTGGAGGCCTTTTTGAGGGAAACGTGAATTTTTCTCCAAATAGATGAAAACTGAGTCAGAGCAGTAGTGGCAGCAGGAACATCCATATGAGGGAGTTCTTGGAAATCAGGTACACGGGGATGTTGCCCATATACTGCAAAGAATGGTGTCGTTTCAGTGGCAGTATGGTATCGAAAGTTGTGGGCAAACTCGGCCCATGGGAGCAGATCGAACCAGTCATCCTGGGAAGATGAAACATATAATCTTAAAAAAGTCTCAAGTTCTTGATTGACCCTCTCTGTCTGCCCATTCGTCTGAGGATGGTATGAAGATGAAAACTTCAGTTTGACCTGCATGGCAGAACAGAGGGCCCTCCAAAACCTCGCTACAAACTGTACCCCCCGGTCAGATATTATTTCAGAGGGTAAACCATGTAAGCGGAAAATCTCCCGTAGGAAGATTTGGGCAAGTTTTGGGGCAGAAGGGAGACCCTGGAGAGGAACAAAATGAGCCATCTTGGTGAATCTGTCCACTACAACCCAAATGGTATTATGTCCTTGAGAAGGAGGAAGGTCGGTGATAAAATCCATGGACAGGTGTGACCAGGGACGACTAGGGATAGACAGTGGTTGTAACTGACCTGCTGGAGACTGACGAGGAGTCTTGTGCTGCACACATTTAGGACAGGATGCCACGAAATCCTGGATGTCCATTTTCATCTTTGGCCACCAATATGTAGCAGAAAGGAACTTGTAGGTCTTCAGGACCCCAGGATGACCAGTAAACTTGGATTGATGGGCCCAAGATAGCAACTTGGGACGGAGATCTGGGGAAACAAAAGTCTTACCAGGAGGAGGAGCTGGGGAGACTTGAGATGCAGCGAAAACCACGGGACTCAGGATGGAATGTGGCACTGAGTCAGATGTTCCTTCTTCAGATTCCATGGATCGGGATAACGCGTCGGCTTTCACATTCTGCGAACCTGGGCGGAAATGAAGCTTGAAATTAAAACGTGAGAAAAACATAGCCCACCTGGACTGGCGAGGGTTAAGGCACTGAGCTGCCTTTAAATATAGCAGGTTTTTATGATCCGTGTAGATATTAAACGGATGTTTGGCCCCTTCTAGGAGATATCTCCATTCCTCGAGAGCCAGCTTGATCGCCAGTAGTTCTTGATCTCCCACGGAGTAGTTAGCTTCTGCAGGAAGAAACTTTCGAGAATAAAATCCACAAGGGTGGACTTTCCCATCGGATCCCTTCTGGGAGAGAACAGCTCCAACCCCAACTGTAGAGGCATCTACCTCCAACTCGAATGGTCTGTTGACATCTGGCTGAGACAGCACTGGAGCAGACATAAAGGCTAGCTTGATCTTCTGGAAGGCTGCCAAGGCTTCTTCTGACCAGTTGGAATGGTCTGCCCCTTTCCGAGTCAGGTTGGTAATAGGAGCGATGAGAGTGGAGAATCCTCGAATAAATTTTCTATAGTAGTTGGCGAAACCCAGGAATCGCTGGATAGACTTGAGAGAGTTTGGAATGGACCAATTGGCAATAGCTTCCAATTTTGTCGGGTCCATCTGAAGATCCGATCCGGAAATTATATAACCCAGGAAGGGTATAGAGGGAACTTCAAAGGTGCATTTAGATAGTTTCCCGTAGAGCCGGTTCTCACGAAGACGTCGGAGAACTTCACAAACTTGTAGACGATGAGATGGAAGGTCTTGGGAGAAGATAAGGATATCATCTAAGTAAACAACGAGGTACTTATACAGGACATCACGAAAGATTTCGTTCACAAAGTGTTGGAACACTGCTGGAGCATTACTCAACCCAAATGGCATTACCAGGTATTCATAATGGCCATCTCGAGTGTTGAAAGCTGTCTTCCACTCGTCACCACTCCGGATTCTGACGAGATTATAGGCACCGCGGAGATCTAACTTGGTGAAGATGCGGGCTCCTTTAACTCTGTCAAATAATTCGGTAATGAGTGGTAATGGATAACTATTCTTGATAGTAATGTCATTGAGACCCCGATAGTCAATGCATGGACGCAGTCCTCCATCCTTCTTTTTAACAAAGAAGAAACCTGCACCAGCGGGAGATGATGACGGACGGATGAATCCCTTCTGAAGATTCTCTCTGATGTAATTACTCATCGCCTCAGTTTCAGGAACAGACAACGGATAGGTGCGCCCCCTAGGTGGCTTCTTGCCAGGAAGGAGATCGATGGGACAATCCCATTCCCTATGGGGCGGCAGGATATCAGCAGCCTTTTCACAGAAGACGTCTGAGAAGTCTTGATAAGCTGCTGGGAGACTTGACTGTGTCTTTACTTCGGTAGACTTAATGGGACACACTTGGGCTAAGCAGGATTGATGACAATGTGAACCCCATGAGGTAAGCTGCAACGTTGACCAGTCAAACTGTGGATTATGTAGCTGGAGCCAGGGCATGCCCAAGACAATCTCCTGGGTGGCTTGAGGGATGACCAGGAACTTGATCAGTTCAGAATGGAGAAATCCAACTCCCAGAACCACTGGAACAGTTTGATGAGAAATGTTCCCCTTGGAGATTCGACTACCATCCACAGCAGTAATGTAAACTGGACAAGAAAGTTCACAGGTAGATAGGCAAAATTTATTTACCGCAGCTTGGGTGATAAAGTTTCCTGCAGCACCGCAGTCCACTAATGCTGACGCAGACTGGAGCCCAACTGGAGTCTCTAGCATCACTGGAAGGATGAGGTCTTGTTGAGAAGGAGCTTGACTGAAAGATCCTAACTTGACTCCTCCCTTACAAGTCAGGATCTGGCGTTTCCCGAACGCACCGTACAGGAGTTAATCTGATGGCCCGCAGCAGCACAGTATAGGCAGAGTCTCTCACGTATTCTTCTTGCCCGCTCTTCAGGAGTTAGGCGGGACCTATTTATCTGCATAGGCTCGTCAGAAGAGGGAGACTGGAACTGTACAGAAGGTATGAACCTTGATCTGCGTGGCTCACTCCGAGCGCGTTCATTATTGCGTTCGCGGATGCGAGAGTCCAACTTAATGCACAGGGAGGTCAAATCAGACAGTTGAACAGGAATGTCACGGGTCGCCAATTCATCCTTGATCCGATCCGAGAGTCCGTGCCAGAAAGCTGCTACCAGAGCTTGGTTGTTCCACTGAACCTCTGCAGCCAACGTCTGGAACTGGATGACATATTGCCCCATGCTTCGGGTACCTTGACGAAGTTGGATCAGGTCTGCCGAAGCTGATGTCGCACGACCAGGCTCGTCAAAGATCCGTCTGAAGGTTGACACGAAGTCTGTGTAGTTGTTAATCAGAGGGTCAGCACGTTCCCACAGAGGAGACACCCAACTCAGAGCAGATCCAGAGAGTAAGGAGATGATGTAGGCAACCTTGGATCTTGGCGTGGGGAAATTATGTGGCAATAACTCAAACTGTATTTCACATTGATTGAGAAACCCGCGACATAACTTAGGACTGCCATCATACTTGCTCGGCACGGGCAGATGCAGACGTGACACTGGAGCTGATGCAGCCGGCATAGAAGAACTCACAGCACTGGCAGGTGCTGGAGTAACAGGAACAGTAGGAGAGAGTACACTAGGCAGGGATTGCTGTAGTGTATCTAATCGGGAGGACATCCCTTGCAGGAATTGAAGCATCTGCTGCTGCGCAACCTCTTGACCATCCAGACGGGAGACCAGATTTTGCAAGGCCTCTGACCCCACACTCCGTCCACCATCCGAGTCCATCGATCCTGGACTTACTGTCAGATTGTGTTTGGGCTGTGTCCCCGGAGGGGGCGCTAGTGGGTCAGTGGAGGTAGATGGGAGAAAACGAGGAGGCTGGATAACGTTCTTGCGCATGAGCGCAATGGTATTTATTTGGCAGATGATATTAAACAGGATGGTAGCAGAAACAATAATAACAGATGAATAAAGTCAATCACTCAGCATGATAACTGAAAGTCTATGGCAATGGATGACAGATGACTTGAGAAAATAATAACCGGTAATATATAAACAGAAGAACAAGTGCTTGTGAAATGGTTCTGGTTTGGAAACCAGTGCAGGTTTTAAAACAGGAAACTTAGGCAGCAAGGTGTAGAATGGCAAACCTGAGCAGAGGCAGGAGTCTGACTTCACAGTGCAGGTGATGAGGCACTGGCAGCAGCAAGCTGTATCACAGGTGGAGGAATGAAACACACCTGGAGTCAGTCTCAACTGCAGGCTGAAGCACACAAGGTGGTGATGAGTGTGAAGCCTTGTTGCAGGTTGCAGGTATTGCTGGGCCTTGAAGTTCCACGGAGCTGTGCAGAGTAACCAGGAGTACAAGTTCTTAACCAGAGAACCAGGAACACAGGAGGAACAGGAACAGATCCTTTCACATGGGTCGCAGGAATGACACAAAGTCCAGGATGCCTGCAGACTGATCCTGCAGTCTCTTATGTACCCCATGGTGCACAGGGATTGGATGAGTGAAGGAAAGTGGGTGCGGCCAAGCACCGGATTGGCCGCAGTGTACTGGCTGTTTACAGACTGTCATGGCGGCGCCCACGCTGCGGCCTAGCAGGGACGCGGCGCGCTACATGCCCGCTGTCTCAGGAGTGTTCCCAGGCCCTTGATGATGTCCCATGGCAGGGGCATAGGTGACAGGTGACCGCAGGGAGCCAGGACGGAGTCCGCAGCGGCGGACGGATGTCAGCCTGGTAAGTCGATTCCTGACACTTTCGTTCGTACTTCTGCTAAGCTAAAATACACTCCCAGTGGGAGGCGGCATAGCGTTTGCACGGCTGCTAAAAACAGCTAGCAAGCGATCAACTCAGAATGACCACCAAAGCCCCCAACTCCGACACACGTCGAGCAGAAGCTAAGGCCAACAAAGTGACAGCCTTCCATGTGAGAAACTTGACCTCAACCTCCTGTAGAGGCTCAAACCAGTCCAACTGGAGGAACTGCAACACCACGTTAAGATCCCATGGTGCCGTAGGCGGCACAAAGGGAGGTTGGATGTGCAGAACTCCCTTCAAAAAGGTCTGAACCTCAGGAAGTGCATCCAACTGTTTCTGGAAGAAAATGGATAGGGACGAAATTTGTACCCTTATGGACCCCAACCTCAGGCCCATATCCACACCTGCTTGCAGGAAGAGGAGAAAACGTCCCAGTTGAAACTCCACCGTAGGAAATTTATTGGACTCACACCAAGGTACATATTTTTTCCAAATATGATGGTAATGTTTAGACGTAACTCATTTCCTAGCCTGTATCAGGGTAGGAATAACCTTTTTCGGAATGCCGTTCCGAGCTAGTATCTGGTGTTCAACCTCCATACCGTCAAACGCAGCCGCGGTAAGTCTTGATAGGCGAACGGCCCCTGCTGCAGCAGGTCCTTCCAAGAGGCCTCGGCTCTTCTAGCAGTAGATCCAGAAGATCCCCGTATCAAGACCTTCTTGGCCAGTCTGGAGCAATGAGGATCGCTTGAATCCTTGTTCTCCTTATGAGCTTTAGCACTCTTGGAACGACTGGGAGTGGTGGAAACACGTACACTGACTGGAAAACCTACAGAGTCACCAGGGCGTCCACCGCCACTGCTTGCGGGTCCCTCGACCTGGAACAATATCGCCAAAGCTTCTTGTTGAGATGAGAGACCATCATGTAAATTTGAGGTACACCCCAAAGATCTGTTACCTCCGTGAACACCTCCGGATGGAGTCCCCACTCTCCTGGATGGAGATCATTTCTGCTGAGGAAGTCCGTTTCCCAGTTGTCTACTCCCGGAATGAAGATAGCTGACAGCGCCAATGCATGTTTTTCTGCCCAGAGGATGATTCTTGTTACCTCTGCTAGTGCAACTCTGCTCTTCATTCCGCCCTGTCGGTTGATGTAAGCCACTGTTGTTACATTGTCCGACTGCACTTGAACGGCCCGATTTCTCAGAAGATGGGCCGCTTGGAGAAGACCGTTGTAGACGGCTCTTAGTTCTAGAATGTTTATTGGCAGGCCGGCTTCCAGACTTGACCACCTTCCTTCGAAGGTCTCCCCTTGAGTGACTGCGCCCCAGCCCCAGAGACTTGCATCCGTGCTTAGAAGGATCCAGTCCTGAATCCCGAACCTGCGGCCCTCCAGAAGGTGAGGTAGTTGCAACCACCAGAGGAGTGAAATCCTGGCCTTTGGTGACAGATGTATCCTCTGGTGCATATGTAGATGGGATCCTGACCACTTGTCCAGGAGATCCAGTTGGAAGGACCGAGCATGAAACCTCCCATACTGTAGAGCCTTCTAAGAGGCCACCATCTTTCCCAGAAGGCGAATGCACTGATGAGCTGACACTCGTGCTGGCTTCAGGACATCCCGGACCATTGTTCGTATCACCAACGCTTTTTCCTCTGGAAGAATAACCCTCTGCACCTCCGTGTCGAGGATCATTCCCAGAAAGGAAAACCTCCTGGTTGGTTCCAAATGTGATTTTGGAAGATTCAGGATCCAACCGTGTTCTCTGAGCAGGTGGGTCATGAGAAGAATGGACTGTAACAGCTTCTCCTTGGACAACGCCTTTATCAGCAGGTCATCCAGATATGGAATTATATTCACCCCCTGTCTGCGGAGGAGAACCATAATTTCCGCCATCACCTTGGTGAATACCCTCGGTGCCGTGGAGAGGCCAAATGACAGGGCCTGGAACTGGTAGTAACAGTCCAACAGTGCAAATCGGAGATAAGCTTGATGCGCCGGCCAAATCAGAATGTGGAGGTACGCATCCTTGATATCCAGGAATACCAGAAATTCCCCCTCTTCCAGACCTGATATCACCGCCCTTAGAGACTCCATTTTGAACTTGAACTCCTTCAAAAAGGTATTCAGCGATTTTAGGTTCAGAATGGGCCTGACCAAACCATGCGGTTTCAGTACCACGAAAAGATTCGAATAGTAACCTTTGTTTTGCATATGAGGAGGGACCGGTACAATAACCTGTGCCTCCACCAACTTCTGGACGGCCCGTCTGCCAGCTAAGCTGGCAAGCCTGATTTGAAGAATCAGTGAGGAGGGAGATCTTCAAATTCCAGCCTGTACCCCTGGGACACAATATCTTGCACCAAGAGATCCAGGCCGGACGACACCCAGACGTGACTGAAATACCTGAGTCTCGCTCCTACCGGCCCCACCTCCGGGGCGAGCAGTCCACCGCCATGCGGAGGACTTTGGTGTACCTGAAGCAGGTTTCTGTTCCTGGGAACTTGCAGCAGCCGGTTTCTTGGACTTGGGCCGAACTCCCCGAAAGAAGGTGTTGGACGGCTTGGCCTTTCTGGGCTTGGCAGGCCAAAAGGACTGTGGTGCAGTTGAAGAAAAGGGTTTCTTCGGAGCAGGTGTAGCTGAGGGAAGAAAAGGTGACTTAGCAGCCGTAGCCGTGGGGATCCACGCATCTAACACTTCCCCAAAGAGAGCCTGACCTGTGTAGGATAGGGTCTCCACACTTCTCCTGGATTCCGCGTCGGCAGACCACTGGCGCAACAGTCCTCGATGAATGGAGACAGACATGGAAGAAATTCCCACAGCCATGGAACCCAGGTCTTTCATGGATTCTACCAGAAGTCCTGCCGAATCCTGAATGTTACGTAAAAACAATTCAACATCACATTTCTCCATAGTATCCAAATCTTCAAGTAACGTGCCTGACCACTTTACTATAGCTTTGGCAATCCAAGCACTGGCAATCAGTGCCGTTTCTAGCGGCGGGCGAGCCGTGCAACCGCACGGGGCGCCCGCCGCGGCACTTTGTTACTCCTTCTCTCCTCTCCCGAGCGCTCCTGCTCGGGGGGCGGAGTTTCGCGGAATGACGCATTGCGTCGTGACGTCACGACGCAAACGCGTCATTCTGCGAAGCCCCGCCCCCCGAGCAGGAGCGCTCGGGAGAGGCGAGAAGGAGATAAGCATGAAGGAGGAGGCGGCCGGCGCGAGGGACGTGAGGCGTCGGGACAGAAGAGCGGGAAGATGTAAGTATTCTCTCTCTATCTCTCCCCCCCCCTCTCCCCCTTCCTTCCCCTCAACTTGAAACCTGCCTGCCGCTGCCGCACTGTGTAAAATGGGGACACCTGCCTATGGGGATACCTGCCTGCCGCACTGTGTAAAATGGGGGCACCTGCCTGCGAACTGTGTAATATGGGGGCACCTGCCTGCGTACTGTGTAATATGGGGGCACCTGCCTGCGTAATATGGGGGCATCTGCCTGCGTACTGTGTAATATGGGGGCATCTGCCTGCGTACTGTGTAATATGGGGGCATCTGCCTGCGTACTGTGTAATATGGGGGCATCTGCCTGCGTACTGTGTAATATGGGGGCATCTGCCTGCGTACTGCGTAATATGGGGGCATCTGCCTGCGTACTGTGTAATATGGGGGCATCTGCCTGCGTACTGTGTAAAATGGGGATATCTGCCTGCCGTGCTGTGTAAAATGGGGATATCTGCCTGCCGTGCTGTGTAAAATGGAGATATCTGCCTGCCGTGCTGTGTAAAATGGGGATATCTGCCTGCCGTGCTGTGTAAAATGGGGATACCTGCCTGCCGCACTGTGTAAAATGGGGATACCTGCCTGCTGCACTTTGTAAAATGGGGGCACCTGCCTGCGTACTGTGTAAAATGGGGATACCTGCCTACCGTACTGTGTAAAATGGGGATACTTGCCTTCCGTACTGTGTAAAATGGGGACACCTGCCTGCCGCGCTGTGTAAGATGGGGACACCTGCCTGCCGCGCTGTGTAATATGGGGACACTTGCCTGCTGTAATGTGTAAAAAGGGGACTTTTTTATTTTTATTTTTTCCCCCCTGTGGTGGGTGTGATGATATCAGATGAGGCCATGCCTACTTTAATGAGACCACGCCCATTTTAATCAGGCCACACACCCTTGTCGGGAGCGCGCGCGCCTATGGCGCGCGCATGCTTTTTCTTTTTATGGCTATATGGGGGGGGGGGGCGGCACAATTTTTATTTTTTAGAGCAATAGGGGGGGGGGGCGCATTTTTAAATCTCGCACTGGGAGCCAAATTGTCTAGAAACGGCCCTGGTGGCAATAGTGGGACGTAGTATTGCCCCAGAAGCCGTGTACATGGATTTGAGCGTATTATCAATTTTACGATCAGCCGGCTCTTTCAAGGCGGTAGATCCTGGAACAGGTAAAACCACCTTCTTTGAGAGTCTGGATACTGACACGTTAACAATGGGCGGGTTTTCTCATTTTTTCTATCCTCTACCGGGAAAGGAAATGCCACCAGAACCGTTTTAGGGATCTGAAATTTTTTATCCAGGTTTTCCCAAGCTTTTTCAAAAATAGCATTTAATTCCCTTGACGCAGGGAAGGTTAGCGAGGTTTTCTTATTCTCAGTCAAGTAAGCCTCCTCAAACTGCTCAGGTGTTGTATCAGCAATATTCAACACATCTCTAATAGCCTCTATCATCAACTGCACCCCTTTAGCAAGAGATGCGGCCCTCTGCAACACATCCCCACCACCGTCTGTTGTGTCAGAATCGGTTTCCGTGTCATCCTGCATGATCTGTGCAAGGGCACGCTTTTGGGAATATACAGCGGGGAGCCCTGAGGTACCAGAACTGGGCCAGACTGCCATAGAGTTCTGTAAAGCCTGAGTTGCAGATTCATTTAGTGCAACCCTATTTGAAATCTGAGAAATCATAGATTTGATAGAGGATAACCACTCAGGCTCCATTGCTGGTATCTGTGCTAAACAAGTGCAATCCTGATTACATGGAATGGGATCATACTGAGAGAACATATCCTCTGCAGCATATGACACAGAGTCCCTGGAAATAGCTGTATGGAGACCACAGACACTCTACACACACACAGGGGTGGGCAGACAGAGTTTCACCCCCAAGGATGGCAAGAGAGACACAGATTGGAGCCAACCCACACACAGCACCCTTTAGGTAAAAGGTGATCCCCTACCAGTGCTTACTGTGCACCTTAATGGGTTACACAGTCTGTATTTAGCCTCCCCCCCCCCCCCCCCTCCATTCTACAACCCCCTGGTACCGTGAGAGATAGCTGGAGTTGCTGTGGATGGACTTGCTCTTCCTGGACAGCGCTGTGCAGGCAGGAAAATGTCGCTGAACGCTGCTGGGTCCGCTCTGAGGAGAAGCTCTGCCCCCAAAATGGTGCTGTCTTCCCTCTCTTCACAATGATTATACTGGCCTGAGGATAATGCTGGCTGAGATCCACGGATCCCGACAGACTTTCTGACCAGTGCAGGGTTTAGGCGCCGGCTCAGGGCGCATCCTCACAGCGCCGCACAGTGTGCCTCTGAGCTCCAGATCGCGGTTAATACCGCACTCCCTACCCTGTTGCCGCCATCTTCACACCGGCCCCCCGCTTGCAAAGGGGGTCGGTGACTAACTCGCCACCGATCTTCTGGCTCTGTAAGGGGGTGGTGGCATGCTGCTGGGGTAAGCGATCCCCTGTGGCGGGGAACTATCTATCCCCTCAGGAGCTCAGTGTCCTGTCAGCGGAGATAGTGGCTCAGACCCAGCAGGGCGAATACTGCTCCCCCTCAATCCCTCGATGCAGGGAGGCTGATGCCAGCAGCCTCCCTGTAAAATAATAAACTCTAAAAAAACTTACACTAGAGAAACTCTGTAGAGCTCCCCTAGCTGTGACCGGCTACTCCGGGCACATTTTCTAAACTGAGTCTGGTAGGGGGGCATAGAGGGAGGAGCCAGCCCACACTCTCAAACTCTTAAAGTGCCAATGGCTCCTAGTGGACCCGTCTATACCCCATGGTACTAATGTGGACTCCAGCATCCTCTAGGACATAAGAGAAATGGGCCTAATTCAGTGTGCAGTGTGCGATCCAACTGCAAATTTTGAGAAAAAGATGCGGGCGCATGCGCAGCGGCCATCCTGCGCATGCACCCGTATTTTCTGCGGGGGGGGGGCTGCAGAATATGCAATTGCCTCTGCCTGTCAATCAGATCGCGGGGCGGGGGGGGGGGGAGTGGGGAGGGTAGTGCAACGCTTTGTTTCCAGGGAGGAGACGGAGAGTTTTGCGGGGGTGGTGCGGCATGAACAGGAGGCAGAAGCGGCCAAATGGGGGCGTGTCGGGGGTGTTATGACGACGGCTGCGTGATGTCACACTCAGCCGCCGTGATCGAGAACATGGCCAAGCTGCGCCCAGGACCGTCTTTTTGTATGGGCTCAATGGGCTCTTGCCCAAGGGCCCCAGGAGTATAAGGGCCCTAGGCTGATAAGCTGAGTGTCCCCTCTTTCCAGGGGTACCAGATTTTTGAAAATCGGCCCTGGGAAACCATCCAAGCCTGTTAATTGCTGTTCCCAGCCAGATATCTCGGATTCTGTCTGACTTACAGTTTTTCTGAAGCTATAATCCAAAAGCTGCGACTCTCCCCTTTTGGTGGACACTGGCAGCTTGTCAATACTATGCCCAGGACCAGAGATATCAGACTTCAAGCAGCTGGTCCCTGCTCCAGCTCCACATGCCTAATATGCAGTTTTAGATTTTCGTTGGTGAATTGCTCTGGCTCCTGAACTCTGATCCCCAAGTCCCCAGTACCTCCTGAAAGGTGGGGCTCTCTAGATTTTTATTCCATTCAAAGCTAAGAAATATATTTTCAGAAACTTGAGATATCTGCTGTCAAGCAATCTGCCCTCCCACCAGAAAATGATAAATATTAAACCCACTCCAGTATCCACCCCTCCCCTACGTATTAAACACCCCCTACCACCCTGGAAGTCATGTAGCAGGGCTTCTTCATTCAGCCCAATGCCACCTTCTACAGTTTAGTCCCATCTGTGCAGTAAAGGAGTAATTAGCAGAAATTACAGCTCCAGGTCCTACATGCTAAGTGGAAGATAGAACAACCCCTACCACTCAAGGCACATCAAAGCAGCCACTGATAGCACCCCCCACCCCTACCGCTGGAGGATGGGTAGGGGGCCCAGTGCATTGCTGTGCTCAGGGGTTTACACTGTTGTTAAGACGGCCCTGGCTGCACCGGCATGAGGCTTCCTCAGTTTCTACCAACAAGCAGAAATTGCGCTGCGTTCGCAATTTCTGCTTGTTGAGCAGGGGATGCGCCGGTCAGCATGCTGAGCGGCCCCCAGCATGCGATCCACAGGATTGCAATTTCTGCTAATTAGCAGAATTTGCAATCTTTACTGAATTAGGCCCAATATACAGTAGTACTGTAGGCACACCAATGTTTTATACCAGCAAAGAAATCCAGACAGAATCGAAAAATCAGAAGCTGTTGCCGATCGTCAGCACCATCGGTGCAATTTTGCATCTGGGGTTGGTACCTGTAAGAGTTAATAGATCCAGGGGGAAAGGTATGAAGCAGTGATAAGAGTGGAGAAGTTGCCCATAGCCATGGCCGAAACTAGGGGGTGCTAGGGGGGCATGTGACCTGGGCGCTGGACTGGAAAGGGTTAACTTGAATCCCCCCTAACGCCCCTTCCCTATGCTGCAGCGGTCGCTTAGAGTTGCTAAAGCTCAAGCTCCAGACTCTGCTAGCTGCGGCCTATGTCGTAGCCGGGCACACCGCATCGCTGAGATAAAACTGAAAATAAACTGCTGCCAGGGGCTGTACTTTACTTTCAGTTTAATCTTTGCAGCGTGCTGATCGGCAGAGCCGGATTAAGAGGGTGCACAGGCAGTGGCGGATTTTCCGCTAGGTGACATAAGCAGTCGCTTAGGGCCCGGCGAGTTCCAAGGGGCCCCGCAGACAGGTGGTGATTTGCGATAAACTTCTCTAGAAGGTGTTTGTTTGTTTTTTAAATTGTTTTGAAATCCATGTTCGGCTTGCGCTAATCGGGAGCCGACCTCGGCACCATCACATGTTCCCTCACTAGTCACTACACAGTCACAGAGGCTCAGAGCTGCTTCTTGAGAGTAGCCGGGAACAGAAGCCCCACCTCCTGCCCGCACAGCTCAGTCTCATTGATGGTGGCTTCCTGAAGCCGGGGCTGGGCACTAAACTGTCTATTCTCCTCCTAGCAGGTCGTACCACACCGCACCACCAGTGTGAGGCAGTGATCTCTGGAGCACCTCACAAACACCAGCCCGCCAGATTCCAGCAGGAGCAGAGGGGCTGCTCAGCAGGCTGCTGTGTAATAGTACGGTGCTGCAGCCAGTGTGCGGGGCCAGGCATTGACAGGAGCAGCAACCTGAGGTCAGTGCTCCCTGCCCAGTGTCACCCACCATTACTGCCCCCCATCCCAGTGTCTCCCACCCTGCCCAGTGTCCCCTACCATTACTGCCCCCTATCCCAGTGTCTCCCACCCTGCCCAGTGTCCCCCACTATTACTGACCCCATCCCAGTGTCTCTCCCCCAGCCCTGTGTTCCCCACCATTACTGCCCCCCATCCCAGAATCTCCCACCCTGCCCAGTGTCTCCCACCATTACTGCCCCCCCATCCCAGTGTCTCCCACCCAGTCCAGTGTCTCCCACCATTACTGCCCCCCCAATCCCAGTGTCTCCCACTCTGCCCAGTGTCCCCCACCATTACTACCCCCTATCCCAGTGTCTTGCACCCTGCCCAGTGTCCCCTACCATTACTGCCCCCATCCCAGTGTCTCCCACCCTGCCCAGTGTCCCCCACCATTACTGACCCCCATCCCAGTGTCTCCCAACCTGCCCAGTGTCCCCCACCATTACTGCCCCCCATCCCAGTGTCTCTCAGCCTGCCCAGTGTCCCCCACCATTACTGCCCCCCATCCCAGTATCTCCCACCCTACACAGTGTCCCCCACCATTACTGCCCCCATCCCAGTGTATCCCACCCTGCCCAGTGTCCCTTACCAATACTGCCCCCCCATACCAGTGTCTCCCACCCTGCCCAGTGTTGCCCACCATTACTGCCCCCCATCCCAGTCTATCCCACCCTGCCCAGTGTCCCACACCATTACTGCCCCCCATCCCAGTGTCTACCACCCTGCCCAGTGTCTCCCACCATTACTGCCCCCACCCTAGTGTCTCCCACCCTGCCCAGTGTCCCCCACCATTACTGCCCCCGATCCCAGTGTCTCCCACCCTGCCCAGTGTCCCCCACCATTACTGCCCCCCCAATCCCAGTGTCTCCAACCCTGCCCAGTGTCCCCCACCATTACTGCCCCCCATCCCAGTGTCTCTCACCCTGCCCAGTGTCCCCCACCATTGCTGCCCTCCCATCCCAGTGTCTCCCACCCTGCCCAGTGTCCCAAACCATTACTGTCCCTATCCCAGTTTCTCCCACCCTGCCCAGTGTCCCCCACCATTACTGCCCCCCATCCCAGTGTCTACCACCCTGCCCAGTGCCTCCCACCATTACTGCCCCCACCCTAGTGTCTCCCACCCTGTCCAGTGTCTCCCACCATTACTGCCCCCTCATCCCAGTGTCTCCCACTCTGCCCAGTGTCCCCCACCATTACTGCCCCCCTATCCCAGTGTCTTGCACCCTGCCCAGTGTCCCCTACCATTACTGCCCCCATCCCAGTGTCTCCCACCCTGCCCAGTGTCCCCCACCATTACTGCCCCCCATCCCAGTGTCTCTCAGCCTGCCCAGTGTCCCCCACCATTACTGCCCCCCATCCCAGTGTCTCCCACCCTACCCAGTGTCCCCCACCATTGCTGCCCTCCCATCCCAGTGTCTCCCACCCTGCCCAGTGTCCCAAACCATTACTGTCCCCATCCCAGTTTCTCCCACCATTACTGCCCTCCCAATCCCAGTGTCCTTCACCATTACTGTCCCCCATCCCAGTGTCCTTCAACATTACTGCCCCCCATACCAGTGTCTCCCACCCTGCCCAGTGTCCCCCACCACTACTGCCCCCCCCCCCCCCATCCCAGTGTCTCCCACCCTGCCGGCCCAGTTTCTCCTCCTTTCCCTTCTCAACCAGCCCACTGGACTTCTCTCACTGCTCCTGCACCTAGAAGGCCCCCAGCCAGTATAGTCACAGTGTCCCCTCCTCATGCACTTCAGTGTGTCCCCTCCCACCCCCATCTCATTACACCTCCGAGTCCATCCCATACAGCCTAGTTTCTCCCCCCTTCCCTCTCCAACCTGCCGACTGTCCCGTCTAACTGCTTCCCTGCTAGAACCCCCAGTCCAATCACAGTGCTACCCTCATTCATCGTAGTGTACCCCTGCCATCACCATTTCACTGTCTACCTTCCCATCCAGCCCAGTGTCCCATCCCGTGCTGTGTTATTTCTATGTAATTTGTATCTGTCACTGGGGCAATTGTTTTTTATATAGTGCTAATTAATGGGCGCTCAATATAGCAATTCAGTTGCTTTTGGGCACCCATAAATGATCAAGCTTTTTGCGCCTAAAAAACACCAGCTGAGGTCCTCTCTGGCCTCGCTCTCTATTGAAGGGATGTACTAAGCATCGCATCTCGGATGCAGTACATCCTGCCACACATCGCTTGCATACGTTTTGGGTATGTACTTATAAATGAGATGTAATTCGCAAAGGACAGCCCTCCCAATGTGAGCTGCCCTTTGCGTAGAAGGACTTCTGGGTTTAGGACCTGGTAGTCCTTCTGCACATGCACAGAGAACATGGTGGCTATAGGGGGTGTTGGGAGGGATCCAATTGGATACCTTTTGGGAAAAAGCGATAAGAAGCACATATTCTTCTATAGGGTAATGCCAGCAAAAGCGCATTCCAGAGCTTGGTACATATGGGAAATGCAGCTGAAGACTAAAAATGTCCGTTTTGGGGTTTTTAGAAGCATTTTCTCTTTAGTACATCCTATGTTATCTCATCTTTCTCTCCCACATCCCTGCCCTGTGCCTCTCTCTTATCTCTCTTCATCTTTCCTCTCTGTGCCTCCCTCTCTTCCTCATTTTTCTCTCACCTCTCCCTTCTCTCTTTGCCTCTCTCTTTCTCTTCTTTCTCTGTGTCTCTCCCTCTCTCTCCCCTCCGTGCTTCTTTCTCTCTAATTTATCTCTCTCTGCCCCCCCTCTCTCCTTTCTCTGCTCTCTGTGCCTCTGTCTCTCACTCCTCTCTGTGCCCCGCTTTTCTCTCTCTCCTCTCTGTGCCCCCCTCTCTCTCATATACTCACAATAGGGATTGCATTCTCTCACAATAGGAATTGGATTCTAACACCTTTCCACAAGCCTGCTTTGTCCTGTAATAATTGACTAAATCAGCAACAGAAAAAGCAAAGTTATTTTATTTATCACTTGTTTCAAATATACCCATTGGATTAAAGAGCAGCAATAGGTTATAGCAACAATGATTATAGCGATTACAATCCAAGATGGTGGCGCAGATGGCTGCCTCGGGCTTTGCAGCTCAGCCAAAATACTTGTTTCCCCTTGTTTTCCCCTGCCCTTGTCTACCCCACCGGTGACCAAATACAGCAGGGAAGCCGTCCTAAATTGGAGCGCTCCCGCTGTGCTTACCCCACGTTCGGGCCAGTCAGTGGGTGGATCAGCGGCCCTTGCAGCCCTTGCTGCCCTGTGTGGCAGGGATGCAGACGTCTAGGATGCCAAAGTGGCTGACTGAGTGTCCGCAGCCCCTGGCAACTGGCGGGCAGATTGGTGGCCCTGGAAAGAGAATGATGGAGGCCCTCATGTCAGCCCTAGTAGAAGGACCTGGGCTCAGAGGAGAGGCTGTCGCACATGCGCCCTAGTGAGGTGGCGGCAGTGAGGGCACTGGTCTGCACCTACCGTGATCCTGCTTTTGAACGTGTGCTCACTGGCAAACAAGTTTGATGAACTGTCCCTCCTTCTGGGCAGTAGTGTCCTCTGCTTTATGGAGACATGGCTGGATGAGCAAATTGCGGACAACTGGATGTCTCTGCCGGGCTTTGGTCTCTTCAAGGCCAATCGCTCCAAGGTTCTCTCAGGAAAAACGAAGGGTGGTGGCATCTGCTTCTACATCAACGACAGATAGGGCACCAATGTCACAATCCTAGGCAAATCATGTAGCCCTCACCTGGAGATGCTAAGTATCAACTTCTATTCCCCCCGGGAATTTGCCTCAATTGTCCTTGTGGGAGTGTACATCCCCCCCTTGCTTGTGCGAATGATGCCCTGCACTACCTGGCCGTATGCATAACCAACATAGTACAAAAAAAAAACAGACTCTGCTTATAGTGCTGGGCAACTTCAACAGAACTAACCTGAGCAAGGAGCTACCTAAGTACAAACAACAAGTCATGTGTCCCACTAGGGAAGGGCGCACCACTGCTACACTACCCTCAAGTCTGCCTTCCGGTCTATCCTGCGTGCTGCTCTCGGCCTATCTGACCACTGCCTTGTCCACCTACTCCCTACCTATACACAGAAGCTGAGAGCGGTTAAGCCTGTCATCAAGACTGTTAAGGAATGGACCAACGAGGCTAAGATTAAGCTCCAGGCCTGCTTCGACTGCACGGAATGGGGGGTCTTTGAAGCCTCGGCAACTGACCTGAATGACCTGACAGACACTGTCACATCCTACATCAGCTACTGTGAGGACATGTGTGTACCTACCAACACTTACCGCATTTACAACAACAACAAGCCCTGGTTCAACGCCCAGCTCAGGCAACTTCGTTGGGCCAAAGAGGAGGCCTATAGCAGCGGTGACAGAGCATTATACAACCGAACTAGGAACTCTCTGACTAAAGAAATCAGGCTAGCAACAAAACGTTTCTCGGACAAGCTGACAAACGATGTCTCCACCAATGACTAGATGAGCCAAGTGGTTCTTATCTGCCGTCAAAATCTATGTTTCTATGACCCCGTATCTGTATGGAAAGGAATGCATTCCATAACCAACTACAAGAAAACATAGACGTCCACCACCATGCACCAAGACCTAGAGATGAGCTGAACCACTTTTATTGCAGGCTCGCAAAAGAAGTCCCCTGTGACCCAAACAATTACCTCTATGATGCCCGAACACCAACGGGCAACTCCAGGCACTGCAAGTCACCCAAGAAGTGGAGGCACTGTTCAAAAGAGCCAAACCCAGGAAAGCTCCGGGTCCTGACGGAGTGTCACCATCTGCCCTGAGAGCAGGTGTGGGTCAGCTCGCCCCCATATTCACCAAGATCTTCAACAAATCACTGGAGCTACAGAAAGTCCCTACCTGCCTCAAAAGGTCCACTATTGTCCCGGTCCCCAAGAAACCCTCTATCACGAACCTGAATGACTACAGGCCAATAGCACTGACATCTGTGGTCATGAAAATGTTCATGCATCTGGTTTTGAATCACCTGAAAACTGTGACAGGCCTGCTTCGACTGCACGGAATGGGGGGTCTTTGAAGCCTCAGCAACTGACCTGAATGACCTGACAGACACTGTCACATCCTACATCAGCTACTGTGAGGACATGTGTGTACCTACCAACACTTACCGCATTTACAACAACAACAAGCCCTGGTTCAACGCCCAGCTCAGGCAACTTCGTTGGGCCAAAGAGAAGGCCTATAGCAGCGGTGACAGAGCAATATACAATCGAACTAGGAACTCTCTGACTAAAGAAATCAGGCTAGCAAAAAAACGTTTCTCGGACAAGCTGACAAACGATGTCTCCACCAATGACTAGATGAGCCAAGTGGTTCTTATCTGCCGTCAAAATCTATGTTTCTATGACCCCGTATCTGTATGGAAAGGAATGCATTCCATAACCAACTACAAGAAAACATAGACGTCCACCACCATGCACCAAGACCTAGAGATGAGCTGAACCACTTTTATTGCAGGCTCGCAAAAGAAGTCCCCTGTGACCCAAACAATTACCTCTATGATGCCCGAACACCAACGGGCAACTCCAGGCGCTGCAAGTCGCCCAAGAAGTGGAGGCACTGTTCAAAAGAGCCAAACCCAGGAAAGCTCCGGGTCCTGACGGAGTGTCACCATCTGCCCTGAGAGCAGGTGTGGGTCAGCTCGGCCCCATATTCACCAAGATCTTCAACAAATCACTGTAGCTACAGAAAGTCCCTTCCTGCCTCAAAAGGTCCACTATTGTCCCGGTCCCCAAGAAACCCTCTATCACGAACCTGAATGACTACAGGCCAATAGCACTGACATCTGTGGTCATGAAAATGTTCATGCATCTGGTTTTGAATCACCTGAAAACTATGACAGTTTGCCTATTGATTGAATCGGTGTGTGTCGAGAATGCAGTCCATCTGGGCCTGCACTACATTCTACAGCACCTAGACATTCCCGGTACCTACACGAGGGTCCTGTTTGTCGATTTCAGCTGTCAGACTTCCTGACACATAGGACACAGGTGTGAAATCAGGGGAATTCACCTCTCAAGCGCAGTCCATTAGTACAGGGGCCCCTCAGGGCTGTATCCTCTCACCACTGCTCTTCTCCCTGTACAGAAATGACTGCACCTCAGAGGCACAATCAATAAAGATCATCAAATTCGCCGACGACACCACTGTCATCGGCCTCATCAAGGACAGGGACGAATCGGCCTATAGACGGGAAGTAGACCAGTTGGCCTAGTGGTGCAGCCACAACAACCTTGAGCTTAGCTCCCTCAAAACTGTCGAGATGATAGTGGACTTTAGGAAGAAGTCAGCTAGTGCACCTCAGCTAACGATTGCTGACAGTGTGGTATCACTAATAAATTCCTTCAAATTACTGGGGACCACAATATCCTGGGACCTTAAATGGGGGTCCAATGCTGACGCCACTGTTGGTAAAGCGCAGCAGAGGTTTTTCTTCCTCAGGCAACTAAGGAAGTTCAACATCCCACAGAAGCTTCTGCTCCTCGATACTTGTATGGTACGGCTCCACCAGCGCGAGGGACAGATGCAGGCCCCAAAAGGTGGTCAGAACCGCAGAGAAGATCATCGGGCCGACCTTCCTACAGTCCAGGACTTGGACCTGTCCAGAGCTAAAAAGCGGGCAACGAAGATAGTAAAGGACCAGCTACACACCGGCCACAGCATGTTTAACTTGCTTCCTTCAGGCAGGCTTTACAGGGCCGTCCCCGCCAGGTCCACCAGAAGCCTCAAAAGTTATTTCCCCCAAGCGGTCCGCCTGCTGAACTCCTGAACATTGACTGACTAGATGTACATGTAACTCACTTGTGGTATACCTATCTGTCTGACTTTACTTGCCCCCCTTCCCCCCACCACCACCACCACCACCACCTGCTTATCTGTTACCTACTAGGCTGTTGTATAGCAAACCGAAGACAAATTCCTAGTATACGCAAGTATACTTGGCCAATTAAGCTGATTCTGATAGCTGTCCTCTCTCTTACTGCCTTCCTCTCTGTGCCTTTCCCTATTCTCTGCCCCCCTCTCTCTGGGCTGGATGTACTAATGCTGCCGACTATAATCCGCCAAACATCGCAATGATACTAATCGCATATGTACTAACATTTGCGATTAGTATCGCAAAGGACAACTCTCCTGAATGCCTGTGTTTTGGCCCTTGGAGGCCCTCTGCGCATGCATTACCCTCCGCGTCGGAAATCCAGGTCCCAAGGTTAGTACTTTATTACATCCTGCCCTCTGCCACTCTATCTCTCTACCTCACTTACTCTCTCTCTCTTCTTAAACATCTATCGCCAGCTCCCATCTCGCTTCTTGCACCTGTTTACGGTCTCTCTCTCTCCCCTTTGTTGTTGGCCCCCTTTGGCTTTCTTCTACCTCTGAACTGCAACACAAACCTATCACAGCGGGGGGATTTCCACTGCCAGCTCCCACTAAAAGAAAAGTATAGGTCTGTCCCTGCGGTGATGACAGGATATAGTGCTATGGATTGTTTGAGGAAGGGGGGCCCCAAATTGGTGCCTTGCTTAGGGCCCCATGAGGTCTAAATCCACCTCTGGGCACAGGGGACAAGTTATTAGTCGTCCCCCCCCCCACCACTGCACTGCCAGTGCCTTTAATCATCACAGCCACTGCTGCATTGGAAAAGAAGCTTCTTGAGGTCCGAAAAGGGGGCAGGGATCAACGGCACTTTGCCAGCCAGAGGAAGCATTGGAGAGAGGAGGGAAGGAGAGCAGCAGCACAGCCTAAATAGTGAGTATAACTCAGGGAAGGGTTACTGTATGTGTGTATGACTGCTATATGTGTGTATGAATGTGTGCATGCGTGTGACTGTATGTGAATAGTGGAGTGACAACATATCTGTATGGGTGTGGTATGCATGACCGGTGTTCAGGAGACCGCCGGTCAGCATACTGATGCTGGTGTCCCAGCAGCGGAATGCCGTGGGGGGGGGGGGGAGGGGGGCGCAAGAGCAACTAGCCCCTTGTGGTCTCACTGCACTCTCCACACTGTGTGCTCAGTGGCAACCTGTGCTCGCCATGGGTTCTATGAACACTCTATGAACACACACGAGTGGGAATAGTCCCTGTTGGTCGGCATGCCGACCGTCGAGATTGTGAGGGGGCAGGATGTAGGGGGAGGTATTGTGACCGTCAGTCTCATGACCGCCGATCACATAACTACATCCCATCTGTATGTGTGCTTGTGTGTCACAGTATGATGTATATGTGTAACTATATATATATTTATACAGGTGTGTGATCATATGTATGTATGTGAGTGAGTGAATGTATGTGTGTGTGTGTGTGTGTGTGTGTGTGTGTGTATGTGTTTAGGTGTCACTTGAATGTGTGGGGTGGGGGGGGGGGTGCTAACTTAATGGCTCGTCCCGGGTGACAAAACTAATAGTTTCGGCCCTGCCATAGCAAACAATGGCGGCAGATGTATTAACCTGGAGAAGGCATAAGTAAGTCATAAACCAGTGATAAGTGCAAGGTGATAAACGCACCAGCCAATCAGCTCCAATATGTAAATTAACAGTTAGGAGCTGATTGGCTGGTGCGTATATCACCTTGCACTTATCACTGGTTTATCACTTCCTTATGCCATCTCCATGTTAATACATCTGCCCAAATGCCCCTAGCAACCATGCGGAGCGAAAAACTCATGTTTTTGCAATTTTTTCTGATGTTTCTTTGTTATGTTTTTTCGGGCTATCCAATTAAGTCAACCGAAAAAAATTAAATTTTCACAAGAAAACACACAGGTACAGTGAAACCTGTGTGTTTTCGGTAGAAATAGCCCCATTTTTGCCTCTGTTTTCTGGGATTTTGCTTCGCCTGCCTGAGGCAGATGTAACAAAATCCCCAATAAACTGAAGCTCATGCCAGTTTATTGGAGCTAATTGAATAGCCCCTCGGCGACACACTTACTCACGATCAATGATCACGTGTAATTGAATATCACAATTTGACACCAAATCATGGGGGTATATTTACTAAAATTCGGATTTTTTTGAATGAGGTTAAAGTTCAAACACGAATGACATCGAATGTGTGAATTTGCAACTTTTTGAATTTTGTACGCCTCATTTACTATGCTGTCGTATTCGGCATTTTCTTTTTTTCCGATGTCGATGTCATTCGTAATTTCGGCCAGTGTTTTACGTGAGTGATTAGTAAAACACTGCCGAACTTAACACAATGAATCCCGGCCGGATCTGGGAGATCCGTGCAGGGCTTCATTGTATACCTTTAAAACAGTGTTTAAAGAGTTAAAAATCAGAAAAAAAAATTGCGTGGGGTTCCCCCTCCTAAGCATAACCAGCCTCGGGCTCTTTGAGCCGGTCCTGGTTGTAAAAATATGGGGGAAAAATTGACTGGTGATCCCCCATATTTGAACAACCAGCACCGGGCTCTGCGCCTGGTCCTGGTGCCAAAAATACGAGGGACAAAAAGCGTAGGGGTCCCCCCTATTTTTAACACCAGCACCGGGCTCCACTAGTCAGAGAGATAATGCCACAGCGGGGGGACACTTTTATATAGGTCCCTGCGGCCCTGGCATTAAATCACTAACTAGTCACCCCTGGCCGGGGTACCCTGGAGGAGTGGGGACCCCTTAAATCAAGGGGGTACCCCCCTTCAGCCACCCAAGGGCCAGGGGTGAAGCCCGAGGCTGTCCCCCCCATCCAAGGGCGGCGGATGGGGGGCTGATAGCCAAGTGTAAAAATAATAAGAATTTACTTACCGATAATTCTATTTCTCGGAGTCCGTAGTGGATGCTGGGGTTCCTGAAAGGACCATGGGGAATAGCGGCTCCGCAGGAGACAGGGCACAAAAAGTAAAGCTTTTCCAGATCAGGTGGTGTGCACTGGCTCCTCCCCCTATGACCCTCCTCCAGACTCCAGTTAGGTACTGTGCCCGGACGAGCGTACACAATAAGGGAGGATTTTGAATCCCGGGTAAGACTCATACCAGCCACACCAATCACACCGTACAACTTGTGATCTAAACCCAGTTAACAGTATGATAACAAAAGGAGCCTCTGAAAGACGGCTTCCTACAACAATAACCCGATTTTTGTAACAATAACTATGTACAAGTATTGCAGAATAATCCGCACTTGGGATGGGCGCCCAGCATCCACTACGGACTCCGAGAAATAGAATTATCGGTAAGTAAATTCTTATTTTCTCTATCGTCCTAGTGGATGCTGGGGCTCCTGAAAGGACCATGGGGATTATACCAAAGCTCCCAAACGGGCGGGAGAGTGCGGATGACTCTGCAGCACCGAATGAGAGAACTCCAGGTCCTCTTTTGCCAGGGTATCAAATTTGTAAAATTTTACAAACGTGTTCTCCCCCGACCACGTAGCTGCTCGGCAGAGTTGTAATGCCGAGACCCCTCGGGCAGCTGCCCAAGATGAGCCCACCTTCCTTGTGGAATGGGCATTTACATATTTTTTGCTGTGGCAAGCCTGCCACAGAATGTGCAAGCTGAATTGTACTACAAATCCAACGAGCAATAGTCTGCTTAGAAGCAGGAGCACCCAGCTTGTTGGGTGCATACAGGATAAACAGCAAGTCAGATTTCCTGACTCCAGCCGACCTGGAAACTATATTTTCAGGGTCCTGACAACATCCAGCAACTTGGAGTCCTCCAAGTCCCTAGTAGCCGCAGGCACCACAATAAGCTGGTTCAGGTGAAACGCTGACACCACCTTAGGGAGAAACTGGGGACGAGTCCACAGCTTTGCTCTGTCCGAATGGACAATCAGATATGGCTTTGTGAGATAAAGCCGCCAATTCTGACACTCGCCTGGCCGAGGCCAGGACCAACAGCATGGTCACTTTCCATGTGAGATATATCAAATCCACAGATTTGAGTTGTTTAAAACAATGTGATTTTAGGAATCCCAAACTACGTTGAGATCGCCCAGTGCCACTGGAGACATCAAAAAGGGGTTGTATATGCAGTACTCCCTTAACAACTTCTGGACTTCAGGCACTGAAGCCAATTTCTTTCTGGAAGAAAATCGACCGGTCGAAATTTGAACCTTAATGGACCCCAATTTGAGACCCATATACACTCCTGCTTGCAGGAAATGTAGGAATTAACCTAGTTGAAATTCTTCCGTGGAGCCTTCCTGGCCTCACACCATGGAACATATTTTCACCTAAGCGGTGATAATGTTGTGCGGTCACCTCCTTCCTGGCTCTGACCAGGGTAGGGATGACCTCTTCCGGAATGCCTTTTTCCCTTAGGATCCGGCGTTCACCCGCCCTGGCGTCAACGCAGCTGCGGTAAGTCATGGAACAGACATGATTATTGCTGAATCAAGATCCTTTCTAGTATCTCTTGAAGTTCCGGGTACCAAGTTCTTCTTGGCCCAAACCGGAACCCCGAGTATAGTTCTTACTCCTCTCCTTCCTATCATTCTCCATACACTGGGTATGAAAGGCAGAGGAGGGAACACATACACCGACTGGTACACCCACGGTGTTACCAGAGCGTCCCAGCTATTGCCTGAGGGTCTCTAGACCTGGCGCTTCATGTGGGACGCCATCATAACCACCTTTGGTCTTTCCCAACGGTTTACAAACATGTGGAAACTTCCAGATGAAGTTCCCACTTTTCCGGGTGGAATTCATTTATGCTGAGGAAATCTTCCTAGTTGTCCACTCCCGGAATGAACACTGCTGACAGTGTTATCACATGATCTTTCGCCCAGCGAAGAATCCTTGCTGTCATTGCCCTCCTGCTTCTTGTGCCGCCCCGTCTGTTTACGTGGGCGACTGCCATGATGATGTCCTACTGGATCAGCACCGGTTGACTTTGAAGCAGAGGTCTTCCTAGGCTCAGAGCATCGTAAATTGCCCTTAGCTCCAGTATATTCATGTGGAGAGAAATCTCCAGACTTGACCACACTTCCTTGGAAATTTCTTCCTTGTGTGACTGTTCCCCAGCCTCTCAGGCTGGCATCCGTGGTCACCAGAACACAGTCCTGAATGCTGAATGTGCTGCCCTCTAGAAGATGAGCACTCTGCAGCCCCCACAGAAGAGACACCCTTGTCCTTGGAGACAGGGTTATCCGCTGATGCATCTGAAGATGCGATCCGGACCATTCGTCCAGCAAATCCCCCTGAAAAGTTTTTGCGTGAGATCTGCCGAATGGAATCGCTTCGTAAGAAGCCACCATTTTTCCCAGGACTCCTGTGCATTGATGCACTGATACTTGGCCTGGATTTAGGAGGTTTCTGACTAGGTCGGATAACTCCCTGGCTTTCCCCTCCAGGAGAAATACCTCTTTCTGGACTATGCCCAGAATCATTCCTAGGAACAGCAGACGTATCATCGTAAAACAGCTGCGATTTTTGGAATATTTAGAATCCACTCGTGCTGTCGTAGAACTACTTTAGATAGTTATTTTCCGACCTCCAACTGTTCTCTGGAAACTTGTCCCTTTCAGGATATCGTCCAAGTAAGGGATAATTTAGATGCCTTTCTTCTTTTAAGAATCATCTTTTCGGCCATTACCTTGGTAAAGGCCCGGGGTGCCGTGGATAATTCAACGGCAGCGTCTGAAACTGATATTGACAGTTCTGTATCACGAACCAGAGGTACCCTTGTTGAGAAGGGCAAATTTGGACATGGAGGTAATCCTTGATGTCCAGGGACACCATATAGTCCCCTTTTTTCCGGTTCTCTATCACTGCTCTGAGTGACTCCATCTTGATTTGAACCTTTTTATGTAAGTGTTCAAAGATTTCAGATTTAGACTATGTCTCACCAAGCCGTCTGGCTTCAGTACCACCATATAGTGTGGAGGACTAATACCCTTTTCCTTGTTGTAGGAGGGGTACTTTGATTATCACCTGCTGGAAATACAGCTTGTGAATTTTTTCCCAATACTGCCTCCTTGTCGGAGGGAGCCGTTGGTAAAGCAGGCTTCAGGAACCTGCGAGGAAAAAATGTCTCGACTCTCCAATCTGTACCCCTGGGATAATACTTGTATGATCTAGGGGTCAACTTGCGAGTGATCCCACTGCGCGCTGAGACTCTTGAGACTACCCCCCCACTGGTGGAGGGCTTCTTTTCCTGGGAAGGGGCTGCCTGCTGCAGTCTACTTCCCTTTCCTCTATGTCTGGGCAGATATGACTGGCCTTTTGCCCGCTTGCCCACATGGGAACGGAAGGATTGAGGCTGAAAAGACAGTGTCTTTTTCTGCTGAGATGTAACTTGGGGTAAAAAGGTTGGATTTCCCAGCTGTGGCCGTGGCCCCCAGGTCCGACGGACCGACCCCAAATAACTCCTTCCCTTTATACGGCAATACTTCCATGTGCCGTATGGGATCTGTATCACCTGACCACTGTCGTGTCCATGACATCTTCTGGGAGATATGGACAACGCACTTATCTTGATGCCAGAGTGCAAATATCCCTCTGTGCATCTCGCATACATATATATAGAATGCATCCTATTAAATGCTCTATATCAATAAAATATTTTTAGTCAGGGAATTCGACCAAGCCAACCCAGCACTGCATCTCCAGGCTGATGGCGATCGCTGGTCGCAGTATAACCACCGTCTGTGTGTATATACTTTTTAGGATATTTTTCCAGCTGCCTATCAGCTGGCTCCTTGAGGGCGGCCGTATTTGGAGACGGTAACGCCACTTGATAAGTGTGTGAGCGCCTTATCCACCCTAATGGGTGCTTCCCAACGCGCCCTAACTTCTGGCGGGAAAAGGTATAACGCCAATATTTGCTATCGGGGTAAACCCACGCATCATCACACACTTCATTTTATTTTATCTGATTCAGGAAAAACTACAGGTAGTTTTTTCACTTCCACATAATACCCTTTTCTGTGGTACTTGTAGTATCAGAAATATGTAACAGCTCCTTCATTGCCCTTAACGTGTGGCCCTAATGAGGAATACGTTTGTTTATTCACCGTCGACACTGGATTCAGTGTCCGTGTCTGTGTCGACCGACTGAGGTAAATGGGCGTTTTTTATAAAAAAACCCTGACGGTGTTTCTGAGACGCCTGGACCGTTACTAATTGTTTGTCGGTCGTCTCATGTCGTCAACCGACCTTGCAGCGTGTTGACATTCTCACGTAATTCCCTAAATAAGCCATCCATTCCGGTGTCGACTCCCTAGAGAGTGACATCACCATTACAGGCAATTTCTCCGCCTCCTCCAGCATCGTCCTCATACATGTCGACACACACATACCGACACACAGCACACACACCTGGAATGCTCTGACAGAGGACAGGACCCCACTAGCCCTTTGGAGAGACAGAGGGAGAGTTTGCCAGCACACACCAAAAAACGCTATAATTACATAGGGACAACCTTATATAAGTGTTTCTCCCTAATAGCATCTTTATATATATATTTATATCGCCAATTTGTGCCCCCCCTCTCTGTTTAAACCCTGTTTCTGTAGTGCAGTGCAGGGGAGAGCCTGGGAGCCTTCTCTCCAGCCTTTCTGTGAGAGAAAAAATGGCGCTGTGTGCTGAGGAGATAGGCCCCGCCCCTTTTACGGCGGGCTCGTCTCCCGCTCTTTAGTGAAGTTTGGCAGGGGTTAAATATCTCCATATAGCCCCTGGGGGCTATATGTGAGGTATTTTTAGCCAGTATATAGGTTTACATTTGCCTCCCAGGGCGCCCCCCCCCAGCGCCCTGCACCCTCAGTGACAGCGTGTGAAGTGTGCTGAGAGGAAAATGGCGCACAGCTGCAGTGCTGTGCGCTACCTTTAGAAGACTGTCAGAGTCTTCAGCCGCCGATTCTGGACCTCTTCTAACTTCAGCATCTGCAAGGGGGCCGGCGGCGCGGCTCCGGTGACCATCCAGGCTGTACCTGTGATCGTCCCTCTGGAGCTAATGTCCAGTAGCCAAGAAGCCAATCCATCCTGCACGCAGGTGAGTTCACTTCTTCTCCCCTCAGTCCCTCGTTGCAGTGATCCTGTTGCCAGCAGGACTCACTGTAAAATAAAAAACCTAAGCTAAACTTTCTCTAAGCAGCTCTTTAGGAGAGCCACCTAGATTGCACCCTTCTCGGCCGGGCACAAAAATCTAACTGGAGTCTGGAGGAGGGTCATAGGGGGAGGAGCCAGTGCACACCACCTGATCTGGAAAAGCTTTACTTTTTGTGCCCTGTCTCCTGCGGAGCCGCTATTCCCCATGGTCCTTTCAGGAACCCCAGCATCCACTAGGACGATAGAGAAAAGAATATTGTTTTTTGTAGCAGTACTACAAGTCCCAGCAAGCCTCCCCTGCAAGCTGGTACTTGGAGAACCACAAGTACCAGCATGCAGTGGAAAAACGGGCCCGCTGGTACCTGTAGTACTACTACAAAAAAATACCCAACAAAAAACAGAACACACACACCGTGACAGTAAAACTTTATTACATACATGCACACCTACATACACACATACTTACCTATGTTCACACGAGGCTCGGTCCACTTCTCCATGTAGAATCCACGGGGTACCTGTGAATAAAATTATACTCACACAATCCAGTGTAGCTTCTGTCCTCTTTGTAATCCACGTACTTGGCAAAAAAACAAACCGGAAAACCCGAACCACGCACTGAAAGGGGTCCCATGTTTACACATGGGACCCCTTTCCCCGACTGGCGGGACCCCCCGTGACTCCTGTCAAAGAGGGTCCCTTCAGCCAATCAGGGAGCGCCACATCATGGCACTCTCCTGATTGGCTGTGCGCTCCTGAGCTGTCAGTCAGGCTGCGCACTGAAGATACAATGTAGCGCATAGGCGCTCCATTGTATCCAATGGTGGGAACTTTGCGGTCAGCGGTTGAGGTTACTCGCGGTCAACCGCGTGTCAGTGTGAATGATCCTAACTGTGCTAAATTTAGCACAGCTACGATCAAACCTAGCGTGCGATCAGGTCGGAATTACCCCCATAGAGAGAGGCAGCAGGGATGTAGCAACAGATAGAGGCACCAGGGAGATGGGGACAGAGAAAGCAGCAAGGAGGTAGGGACAGAAAGAGGGGTAGCAGGGACGGGTGGTCTTCAGTATGCCGGCGGTCGGGCTCCCGGCGACCAGCATACCGGCGCCGGGAGCCCGACAGCCGGCATACCGACACTTATTCTCCCTCGTGGGGGTCCACGACCCCCCTGGAGGGAGAATAAAATAGTGTGGTAGCGCGCCACCGTGCCCGTAGCGTGGCGAGCGCAGCGAGCCCGCAAGGGGCTCATTTGCGCTCGCCACACTGTCGGTAAGCCGGCGGTCGGGCTCCAGGCGCCGGTATGCTGGTCGCCGGGAGCCCGACCGCCGGCATATAGTAGTGAACCCGCAGGGACATAGGGACAGACAGAGGGGCAGCAGCAGTGGTGCAAGGAGAAAAAAAATGTAGTGGTACCGTGTGTGTAAAAATGGCCACATTGGGCATGGCACACCATCCATTTCTCGTCAGTTTGGGAATATTCCTTTCTAATCCAAATGCATCTTAGCAATATGGTGGTTTCTCATAATGGGGAACTTCTGAAGAAACGTATCCTCCCTGGTCAGACAGCGTCTTCAGTCGGTATTCACTATTTCTGTAGGAAATCACATGCTCCAGAAGATGCCTGTGTAGGAATGGGTCTGGAACGCCAGGTCGACAACAAAAAAGTTGACACACCTTAGGTCGACGACAATTGGTCGACACACCTTATGTCGACATGGACAAAGGGTCGACAAAGGCATGGTGCCTTCGCTCCGCTCCGCTTCGCTCGGCACAGATTACCGTTCCAATCGTAGTACACGTGGATCGTTAAGTATGAAAAGATTCCAAAAAAGAAAAAAATTGTGAAAAACTCAAGTCGACCTTTTTCCATTTCGACCTTGTTCCTGTCGACCTTTTGTCCATGTCGACCTTTTGTCTATGTCGACCTAAGGCGTGTCGACCAATTGGCGGCGACCTAAGGTGTGTCGACCTTTTTGTTGTCGACCTGGAGTCCGGATACCGTAGGAATATAACCAAAGTCATCATCATACAACAGACTCATGCCACCTGTGCCACCTTCTACCCCCTGCATCTCCCAGCCACACCATCATCTTCTCTGTGTCCCTCAGCCACACCATTATCTTCTCCCTGCATTTCTCAGCCACACCATCATCTCCCCCTGCTTATCTCAGCCACACCCCATTCACTCTCTGCCTATCAGCCTGCACTTCCCATTCACTCTGTGCCTCTCAGCCTGCACTTCCCATTCACTCTGTGCCTTTTCAGCCTGCACCCCCATTCACTCTGTGTCTCTCAGCCTGCACCCCCTTCACTCTGTGCCTCTCAGCCTGCACCCCCATTCACTCTGTTTCACTCTGTGCCTCTCAGCCTGCACCCCCCCATTCACTCTGTTTCTCTCAGCCTGCACCCCCCTTCACTCTGTGCCTCTCAACACGCAACCCCCCCCCCCATTCTTCTTTTCCCCGCCCCTCTGTCCCAGTGCACTGGCAGCCGCAGTGGCACTCACCGCTGCCTTCCGCCTCTAGAGCCGATGTACATTGAGGCAAAGAACAGCCGCTGCAGGACAGGGAGTGTGACACAATGTCAGCTCCTTCCTGGCAGCGGCAAAGCGCAGTGGGAGGCACTGTGACCCCGACCAGCACCCTGGTCTTGCTCAGCAGTGCATCAAATAAAATAAAGCAAACACTAATGCCGGGTCACGGGGGGCGGCACCTAGCTGTTCTTTGGGGGGGGAGGGTTATTTGGGGGTTTAGAGCCACGGACCTGAGTTGACTGGGTGCAGAGGGAGCTGGCCCTGGAAGTATCTTGGGCCCCATAGCAGCTGCACCCTCAATAGTTCCACCACTGGCATGAAGACGGATATCTGCAGCATAGACCTTGAGTAGGCATGATGATGCCAAAACTGGAAAAGACACGTTGGATTAGCGAGGTGTGACATCTTAGTCTATGGATTCAGTCAAGGTCAATGTACATTGGTCCTAATTCAGACCTGATCACAGCAGCAAAATTGTTCTTTAATGGGCAAAACTATGGGGGTCATTCTGACCCGATTGCACGCTGCAGTTTATCGCAGTGGTGCGATCGGGTCAGAACTGCGCCGGCGCCACAGTGCGCCAGCGCATGCGTTGGGCCGCTACTATCGCCTCTGCCTGATTGACAGGCAGAGGCGGTCGCTGGCCGGGGGGGCGGAACGGCCGTTTCGTGGGCGCGGTCCGGCCAACACAGGCGTGGCCGGACCGAACGGGAAGCTGGCCGCATCGGCTGCGTGACATCACACGCAGCTGTGCGGGCCGGGGAGGGATGAGTAGCTCCCGGCCAGCGCGCTAAAGATGCGCTGGTCGGGAGCTACTCTTGAAATGCAAAGACATAACCGCTGTGCGATGCCTTTGCACTTCTGTGGGGGGAAGGGGGGGCGGCACTGACATGCGGGGTGGGATAGCCCTGTGCTGGGTGTCCCCCCGTGTGTCAGTGTGAATGATCCTAACTGTGCTAAATTTAGCACAGCTACGATCATATCGGTATGACCCCCACAATGTGCACTGCAGGGGGAGCAGATATAACATGTGCAGAGAAATTTAGATTTGAGTGGGTTATTTTGTTTCTGTGCAGAGTAAATACTGGCTGCTTTATTTTTACACTGCAATTTAGATTTGTTTTAATACACCCCACCCAAATCTAACTCTCTCTGCACATGTTATATCTGCCTCCCCTGCAGTGCACATGGTTTTGCCCAATTGCTAACAAAAATCCTGCTGCGATCAACTTGGAATTACCCCCATGGTTTTGCCAGTTAGAGATCAATTTTGCTGCTGTGATCAGGTCTGAATTAGGCCCCTCATGGAACGCATCAACAGTCCTGTGTGGAATAACTATTTCTTCTGTATGGAACTTCTGCTGTATGGACTTTTTTTTATTTACTGCTGTGTGGACACATTCTATCCTGTATACTACTACGCTATCACTCCTATGTGGAATCAGTGGAAGTTTTGCTGAGTAGAATCCTATGGAATTGTTTGGACTAATCTGCTATCACTGATGTGTGGAATGAGTGATAGTCTTGCTTTGGAAAAAAAATTTTTTACAAATAAAAAACTAATTTGTCTTTATAAAATTATACCTGTAGTTGTGTACAGTACGCCATTGCTGTGTCTTGCAGCTCTGTGTTACTGCAAGTATCCATTCCATATCTGTGCTGCATTTTTGTGAGCAGTATATATAGTATTACAGCGCAGCATTTTGGTGACCCAACAGTATATAGTTGTGTACAGTAGGCCATTGCTGTATCTTGCAGCTCTGTGTCACTGCAAGTATCCATTCCATATCTGTGCTGCATTATTGTGAGCAGTATATATAGTATTACAGTGCAGCATATTGGTGACCAACAGTATATAGTTGTGTACAGTAGGCCATTGCTGTATCTTGCAGCTCTGTGTCACTGAAAGTATCCATTCCATATCTGTGCTGCATTATTGTGAGCAGTATATAGTAGGACAGTGCAGCATTTTGGTGACCAGCAGTATACATATATAGTACAGTACAGTAGGCCATTGCTGTATCTAGCAGCTCTGTGTCACTTCTAGTATCCTGATCAGTGCTCAATATCTGCTGAAGTCCAAGATTTCGGCACATACATCCAGTTTGAAATAGATAATGAAACAATAAGAATTAGAAATGCACAATTACAGGCAATAAAATATAACAAATGAAAAAAAAAAAAAAAACAAGGAACAAGACTTGGTATATGGGTGATATGAGAGACAGCCAAGTGTTACTGCATAGGATGTTGATAGTCACACAGCCCAGGTACTACACATAGAATAGTCAAAGCGAACAACTACAATCCCGGAGAAACAAAATAGACAAGAAACCAGACTCTGATGGCTCTAATGATAGGTACACACTTCAGGGGCGTACACACCAGGAGATACAGCAAGAGGATACCACTCATTTTTAACCTCCTGAGCGATATCGCTTACGATATGCGCCCAGTGAGTATGCTTCTAATGACCCTCGGTGTCGGCCGTGCATGCAGCTCAATTTGGACTGATCGTCCAAAGCTACATGCACGGCCCGGCCCTGGCATGACGTCGCTCCATGTCGTTCATGGAGCACATCGCCTAGTGTGTATCCACCTTAAGTGATATATCATGCGCATTGCATCTTCCCAGCTCATGTGCTGCTCATCAGATGAGAATGTAATGAACGACGGCATGCATTTAAATGCATGCGGTAATGATGTACTACGCCATTGTACACTGGATGGCGCAGTGTGGAGAGCGAGCATGACGTATCACGTTGCTCCATCGGCTGGGACACACATTGTGCAGTGTGTACCCAGCCTTAGATGTAAGGTACATTTTAGTTCAACAAAGAAAATTTCAATATTAGGCAAACAGTATGTGTACATACTGTAGGTAGTGAGCAGGAACATAGACTCTGCGGCTCATGTAAAGGTTTACATATGCAGAGTCAGCTCAAGGCATGTTTAAAACATTCAACAGTTAAGTTGCCACTGCAGCTAGTGTCAGCAAAGCCAGCTGAGTAGAGTGCCATAGTGAGGAGCGCATCGGGCAGCCATGGAGACAGACAGTGACTGAAGCATTTTTAAATGTGGCACTGGCAGTAAGCTAATCAGATCGGCGGCTCCTGATTGACTTCCAGACCATGAGTGCCTCATTTAAAATGGCCGCTGGCCTGCTCTGGACAACAATGGCGTTTTCTAGCACAAGGATGACAGTGGCACTCCAGTCTCCATTACCAGACCTGCAGCGGATAACATCCAGTCCAGCCCTAAGAGTGTCAATGGATCCCTTTCAAAGGTGCACTTCCTTTTTTTTCTCCTTTCCATAAATTTGGTTTGGATGAGCCGCATCAGCCTGTCTCAGAGCTGTCATATAGGATAGGTGATTTATGCATACTCTGTTTCTCGCTAATGCCCAATATTGCCATAGTCTTTAGGGGATTGGTTTGTTTACAGGAGAAATTGGTCTATTGTGCACGGTCCCCATGTTTTGAAGTCAGGTGTCTTCCTTCATTGAGCAGTACAGGAGGTATACCCTGGCAGGTGTAGGATTTCAGATGATAAGCGAAGGTGTGGATGTTTAATTTGATGCGTTGCAACTATGAGGATGCCTGGCTTGTTATACATGGGATACAGGAGGTCACAACTCCCAACTTCCATCATCTGTAGTGACCACTTGGATTGAATAGCCGGTAAGAAGCACCGCTGCTTTGTCTGACTTCTGTTTAAACCTCTTTAGTACCACCATACTGCATCCTTAATTCAACTGGTCCTGATGGTTCTGCAAATGAAGATTGAAAATAGTGTTCATTTTGGGGCAAAATCAGTATGAATCGCAAGTAGCGTTTCGTACGGAATTTTTGCTGAGGGGCCGCGGGCGCATGCGCAGCAGGCCCTACAGCGCATGTGCCCGCAATTTCTGCAGGGGGCCGCAGAAATTACGATTGCCTCTGCCTGTCAATCAGGAAGAGGCGGTCGCCGGGTGGGAGGGGTGTGGCAACGCTCCGTTTTCTGGGAGCCACACTTTATACCAAAATATACTAGGAATTCTTATAGTCGCTGTAACTAATTTGTTCCTGTGTTTTTTGTGTGTTTATTTTTTTTTGCATTTTAAATGCGTAGTGGAGGATGGCAGAGTACTGTGTGTGTGGTTTGTTAAAATAAAGAACCATTAGTAAAAGGGAAGGCCTTATTTATAGTATATGGAACCTATTGTCTATTATACAGTGACCAGGGTATTACAGCTGAAGTCCTTTACTCCTGGACACACAGCACAAGTGTGCCTTGCCTAGGCTTCTGCATATCAGCTGGAAGGTAGGTACTTTCTGAGTTGATCGCTAGCTGCCATTGGTCGCTGCGTAGCGCTCATTTAAAAAAACGTCAAAACTGCACATGCGTATGCACTGAAATGCGCACGCGCGGCGTATGGGTATAAATGGCATCGTGGTTTTGCACAGGTTCTAGCGACGCTTTCAGTCGCACTGGCGGACGCAAGGAGATTGACATGAAGTGGGAGTTTCTGGGTGTCAACTGACCGTTTTCTGGGAGTGTTTGGAAAAATGCAGGCGTGGCTGGGCGTTTGCTGGGCGGGTATCTGATGTCATTACCGTCTCATTCGTCGCAGCAATCATCGCACAGAATAAGTAACTACAGCACTGGTTTTGTTCTGCACAAAATGTGTTTGCAGCCGCTCTGCTGCACAAGCATTTGCACTCCTGCTATGCTAAAGTACACTCTGGGCGGCGACTATGTGTTTGCATGGCTACTAAAAGTAGCTAGCGAGCGATCAACTCGGAATGAGGGCCTTTATTAGAAGGAAATCCTGCTGGGTTTTTTTATATCAAGGCTCTTTAAACTTTTAGTAATTACAGGGAATTTGTGCGTATGAAGATAATTTAGCTTGATCAACTTGTACAAATTAATCTGACAACCATGCAGTCTTATATGTTGTATACATTTACTTATAGTGATTACAGTGCCCGGCTGTCAGCATGTGCATGCAAAGCGCTAGCAGTCCTCGTGCCAGCAAAATGGAACTGTCCTGGGAGGGGGCAGATGCCACCTCGTCCCTGTCACTGCCCGCAATCATGTGTTCTCTAAAACTGCACACATACAGGTAGAATTTCAGAATCAGAGGGATCAGTACATATCTCCCAACAGGATGCATTCGGCATCCCGGCAGCCTGTATGCATGTGACAGATGCTGGAATCCCGACACCGGTATGCCAGAGGTGTGTGGCTGGGCTGATGGCCGTATAGCCAATACCTTGTCATTATATAAAAATCAGTCCACTAAATCTTTAGTACTGACCAATTCTGATGATATTGTTAACAATTAAAAAAATTACAACATGTAAAGTCAGCAGTGGCTAAACTGGCTCACTAAATCTAGTTGTGGCTAGACAGCCTGTCATTCACGTTTACAATGTATTTTACACAATATTGTAGCCCTTAAACAGCAGAAGTAGATATACGTACGTACGTACGTACGTACGTACGTACGTACGTACAGTATCTAGCTACCATTATTTTCACTCTCTACAAAGGGAACAAGGGTAGTTGTATAGGCCTCTCCTTGGGAGCACGTCCTCTCCCAGCAACTTATTTAATTAATTGCTCAACATCTCACTGGTAGCTACACAGCACTAAACACAGCTTGTTATAAAAAGCATTATCTCTTAATAGAAGAAAAACAATTTAAATGAAGAAAATGTTTCATAAAACAGTGATTTTGAAAAATAATAAGCAACCTTATTAGTCTCTAGATCTATTATTAAGTATATGTAATATATCCTATTTTATCCCCCCCCCCCAAAAAAAAAAAAGCGATACAGTAGTTATAGAATTACATTGGGGAGATCTATTTCAGGGGTGTATCTAGTACAGGGATCCCCCTTCCTCTCAGACACATTATCTTCCTTAGCACAGAATAGCCCCCTCCTCCCAATATAGTAGATCCCCCCCATCCCCCTGAGACAGATCTCCCCCTATCAGCCAGTACAGCTTACACACAGAACCTTCTCCTGGTATGCAGTGTCCGCTCCATTGGCAGGTTAGGAATCACGGCGACAGTGTCACAATGGGAGCCGAGAAGAGATGGTATCCGCACATTGTGACTGCATAGTGTGTATTATGTGCAATTAGTCAGCAAGTGCTGGCAAGGGCTGGTTCTATATTAAATATTTGTGCAGTGTCTGACTAGGCATGTGGGGGGTGCCCAACATCAGGGTGTGCCTGTGCACACATGCCACCCACCGTGTGCATGCCTATGCCCCCTCCCCCATAGCAGAGCAATTAGCCCCCCGAGCCCCCACTTCCAATGTGTCTCTGCCTCATGCCCTACCCCCTAATAGCAGTGTTTTCAGCTGCTCATACACCCCCATGTCTCCCCACAAAAACCCCTGTGCCACCACTTTCCATAGTTCTCTCCCTCATAGCAGTGTCATTACCCCCCTTCGTCCACTCCCCATAGGTCTCCCACTCCCACATAGCAGTGTCATTACCCCACTTCCCCAACTCCTCGTAGGTCTCCCCCATATCAGTGTCATTACCCCCCTTCCCCCACTCCACATAGGTCTCCCACTCCCACATAACAGTGTTATTACCCCCCTTCCCCTATTCCTACATAGTTACATAGTTACATATATAGTTACATAGTTATTGAGGTTGAAAAGAGGCAAAATGCGCATCGGGTTCAACCTGTATTCTGTGTTAAGCTGTGCACATGCTGAAGTAACGGATTAGTATCAATTGACAACTATGGTTCTTACCAATCCCAGATATATAATGTCACTATGTTAAGAGCTATAGCCCTGGATACTTTTTTCTGTTAGAAATTTGTCCAATTAATTTTTACAGTTATTTACAGAGTCCGCCATTATTACCTGTTCCAGCAGGGAGTTGCAAATCTTTATTGCCCTTACCGTGAAGTACCCTTTCCTACGTTGTGTATGGAATTTTCTCTCCTGTAGCCTCAGCGAGTACCCATGTGTCCTATTCAGAGTACTTTTAATAAACAAATCCCCTTGCTAACTCCTTATAGTGATCCTTTACATATTTGAAGATATTAATAATGTCTCCTCTTAGACGCCTCTTTTCTAGGGTATACATATTTAACCTATTAAGCTTTTCCTCGTGCTCCAGAGTCTCTAACCCTTTAATCAATTTAGTAGCTCGCCTTTGAACTCTTTCTAGCTTCCCTATATCTTTTTTATAATATTGTAACCCCTCTGTGAAACCCGTAACTAAAATAGGTGGTCCAGAGAAATGTCAATTCCTTGTAGAAGGTTCTAGGTACCCGTGCACCATGCCCGCGGGGACAAAGACAGAGGGGAAGCCTCGAGACTCTGATCAGGAGGAGAAAAACCGTTGAAGGAGGGCTGACGCAGCAGAATAGGTGAGGACGCGTGAGAGCTACGGGTCGGAGAGAGATGGACGGAGCAGGGAAGGTGAGCGGGCGCGGTAGGAACAGAAGAGAGTGACCCGGGGCCACCTAGTGAAGGGAATAGCAGAGTGAGGAGAGGAGGGTAACTCCGTACCCCGCTGAGCCTCTACTATTACCAGTGAGCCGATCCCCACACAGCCGAGCAGCAGCCATGTCCCGTAGAGCAGAGCCGTCATACACACAGCAGAGCAGAGCCGCCGCTAAGTCTGTAGATCCGAGCGGTCCCCCACAACGCAGCGCTGCAGCCACGTCTTGTAGAAAGGAGCCGACAGCTGTCTTTAAAGCCGCAGTCTCGTCCATAACAGGAGAGCCGCTTCCAGTACTGCAGAGGTAGTTGGGGAGCAGATGATGAAGGATTCGTAGCTAGGGACTGATTCGCTCATTGGCTGCTAGCTGTCAGAGTGGCTCAGAGGTAGGGGAGTGCAAGAGCTGGCTGAGTTGTACCGCCTCCGGTAAGCCCAGTTGATATTACCTACTTATTCCCAGCAGAACTATAGTCAGAGGAAACTGTGGAAGGCACATTAATGTTTATCTTATATATTATAGCCCTATTCATGGCAGGAGATGAACTGCAGCTGTAGATAATATAATTAATATAATAGCATCTCCTTGAACCCTTACATTTGAATGACATTTGAGCATCACGGGTGCCGTCCAAGGGTTATGTTTCAACAGCATCCACTGAGATGAGATAGATATATTATCTTCCGTACTGGAACTAAAAGCTAAGTGTGACTCTTACACTAATTACGTCAGTAATTACTCTGAATTACCTCTATTGTGTCCCCTTCTTAGAGGTACACGGTCTCTATGTACTCAGGATATAGAGATTAGGGCAGATGATTTTGACGTATGCAGATATCACTCAAATTAGAGAAGATAGATACTGTATAACGCCACGGTTCATCTGGTCGGACTACAGCATAGTATGAACAGTGTTACCCAAAGGATGCTTCGGTGAGAGAGAGAAAGACAGCTTTTGGTATTTCATATGTAGTTGTTATACTTGAGGTCACTAATCCGGAGTATCTTCATGGGATATATATGACAAGCTCTACTAGAAGTTCTTGCCATAAGCTAACTATATTCAGTGTAGAGATACCCACAAGCAAACTATGGAATATTTGTCCGGTATCCGCCTTATCATCACCCATAGGCAGATATTTATGAGCCAGTAAAAGCATTCAGAATACACTGCTCCGGTTCACCTAATAGTAGTAGGTATTCGACTGCCACTGGAAACTGCTACCGCCCTTGGATTTTTAAACTGTTACCATAATTGCAGTAGCCATAGTGGAACTTAGCTCAACAGTTGTGGCCACGCATAACAATTGACCTGTACAGTGATCACTCAAGGTAACATATTAGGTAAACTGCGCAGAAGGTATGAGGTAAACCACTAAACCCTGGGTCCATAGTCGTTCAGGCTGTGGTTATTATGTATTTTTTGTATTGCATGCATTTATATTGTAAAATGGTATTGTAAGAGTGTTGTTTTTGCTAATATAACATATATTTTGAGTCAACCTGCCAAATGATTATTTAAATGTTGAAGGTGAAAATAAAATTACTTACCTAATTTAGCTGGTCCGGTGTATCCAAGAGATCCTGATCTGGGAGTGTCCTGTAAAGTAAAGTAAACCTGAAAATAAGGAAAAGTACCATATTAGTAAGGTGAGGTGACCCTCCTATATCCAATATATATTGTTCTAAATCTTAATAGAGACATAAAATTATATCTCAACTCTACCACACTCACAACACCCACTACCTATATTAGGGAGGGTTCTCCCAAGCAAACCCTAGTGTATATATTGTTGCTTGGGTGGAGGTATGCCAGTTTATCCAAAACCCTCCTTCTAGAGAAGGGGTAGGAGGGTTACATTTGGAGGCACTGCTGAGATAGGGGGCCGGGGGTCTCCTGTTTCCTGATGGGTAGGATGGAGGGGGTTAGTAAGGAAGATATTTGTCGTTGGTGTAGAGTGAAGGAGATAGATGTTGAATGTAGCTTCGGATTGAGAGGAAATTTGACCAGTGCTAGTGAGGACAGTATGATCAACGCTGTGAAATTTCTCTATGGAGTTAGTGAGCCGAGCCTTGTGGATAAATGGAAAGGGTCCAAAGGTACCATTACGGCAGTTTTAATCACTAACAAGAACCCACTAGATCCAATGTTACTCCCGGGCATGGTGGTGGTTGACGGAGTCCCGGGGTGGAAAGTTCACCTGGTGTGGCCTGAAAGGAACGCTAGTGGGGAAGAAGATGGTCCATCTGGTGAGGTACAGGGAACCGGGGAACCACAGCCTGGAGGCGGTGTCCAGACCACCAGCCATGATACGGGTCCACTCATCCATAATGAGGAAGCTATGGATAATCAGGTGGAAACCATCATGGGCAAGATGGTTAGCCACTTGGAGAGGTGGCACTTCGAAGGCGGATATCGTCGACTTAGGATATTCTCGGGAATAACCCCTGTGCCAGCTGGGAAGGAGACCTACGAGCTGTGGAGGGAGGCAGCCACTCAACATTCCGAAGAATGGCAATGCCCCGAACATATTAAACGGCAGTGGGTGGTTGAAAGCCTCCGAGGGCCAGCTATGGGGGTGATTCAAGCCACCGGAGGAGCAACCCTACAGCTACTCTGAAAGACTACGTAGAGGCATTAGACTTTTCCTTTGGTACCTTGGAGGACGTAGGTGATCTACTGGCTCGACTCGACCATACATACCAGGAGCCGGGAGAAACATTGACACATTATGTGTATAGAGTCGATAGGCTAATTTACAAGATTGTAGATAAAGGGGGTATCGAGAAGGAGGTGGTGGACAGAAGGAGACTGACACAGGTGCTAAAGGGGGCATTAACCAACAGTCCTGTAGCGCATAGGCTCCGATGCACCATGAATGCTAGTCAGCCTCCTACATTGAATGAGCTCGTGCGAGAAGTGAAACTGGAGGAGGTGCAAATAGAGAACAGGGAGAGAATCATCAAAAAGGTCAAAGTAGTTTTACCGATTACTGCGCCACCCACTATAGATGAAAGGCTGGTGAAGTTAATAGAGGAGCAAAATAAAAAGATCGAGCAGCTCATAGCGCTCCAGGCTAATCCTCCTTATAGTCAGGGGGTGAACCCTGACTCTGGGAGGGGAATAAGTTTAAGGAGGGAAAGCAGATTCCCCATAATTTGCTATAGTTGTGGACAATCGGGTCATCGGTCATTTGAATGCCCAATGTATGGACACTTCAGAAGAGGAAATAGTAATAGCAATAATTACCGGAGAAGACCTTCCCCACCAGAAAACTCCAACGGGAGCGCTGTAAACCCCTCACGGGCTCCCCAATAATTACAGTACACGCCATGGGGAGTGCTCAGTGGTCCACCAAAATTTCCGAGAGCCTGATGGAACATGCACCGAGAACAAAGGCTATGATCAATGGACACGCCTGTACGGTCCCTCTGGACAGTGGCTCCCAAATATCCATCGTATTTGAATCCTGGTATCAGACCCATTTAATGGATGTGCCCATCCATCCTCTTAGTGGCCTCACTATCTGGGGGTTGAGTGAGCAAAAATACCCCTATTTAGCATATATAATCACTCAAATTACCTTCGACCCTGGGCTGATTTCCCCTCAATGAAATGGTACCGTTTGTGGCATTGGTTTGTCCGGATTCCCCCGGAGATAATGGAGAACTGCCAGTGATTGTTGGGACGAACACCAATATGTTCAAAAGTCTCATAAAATGGTGTGAGAGACAAAACCTGAATGACTCGAAACTTAAGATAGACATTCATACGGCGCAGTGTCGACAAGGGGAAGTTAACTCCGAGGCCGGTACATCACTCTCCGAGTCAGGGGCCAATAAGCTGGAGTCCTGTTTCCGAGGTAGCGACATAGACCCAAGAAACAAAAGTCTGCTATTGGAACAATTACAGTTGCAAGAAGCTGTATTCTCCCAAAGTGAGTGGGACCTAGGAACTGCCAAGGATGAAGAGCATTGTATTAAATTAACCGATGACACCCCATTTAGGGAGAGGTCTCGGAGATTAGCTCCCGCAGATTTCGAGGATGTACGGACACATCTACGAAATCTGCTAGAGAACCAGGTGATTGCGGACTCGGAAAGCCAGTATGCATCTCCCATTGTGGTGGCCCGAAAGAAAAGTGGGGAGATCCGGCTGTGCATCGACTATAGGACCTTAAATAGATGTACGGTGCCGGATCAATATACCGTCCCAAAAATTGAAGAAGCATTGGATTGTTTACAAGGCAGCCAGTGGTTTTCCGTTTTGGACTGTCGGTGCGGTTATTACCAGGTTCCTATGAGAATCGAGGATAGAGCTAAGACCACTTTCATCTGTCTGATCGGATTTTTCGAATTCCTAAAAATGCCGCAGGGTATCACCGGAGCGCCAGCCACCTTCCAGAGGACCATGGAAAAGACGGTTGGCGATATGTGCTACAGAGAAGTCTTGGTTTATTTAGATGATATCATAGTATTCGGAAAGACCCTGGAAGAACACAATGAAAGACTCTTAAAGGTTTTAGACAGACTTCAATGTCGAGGGTTGAAGCTCTCTATCGAGAAATGCCAACTTTGTTGATCCACGGTTAAGTACCTAGGACATATTGTCAGCCGGGAGGGGATCGCCACTGATCCTGACAAAGTGGCCACGGTTCGAAATTGGCCACGACCCAGAAACCTTAAGGATCTCCGGTCCTTCTTAGGGTTTTGTGGCTATTACAGGAAATTTGTGCTGCAGTACTCTAAGTTGGCTAGACCGTTAACCAACCTGACCAGAGGATATCCCCCGAGTGTCCAGAAAAGAAAGCACCACACCAAGGAAGTAAAAGAGTACTTGTGCCCTCGAGAAACTTTTGGAGCTAGGTGGGACGCCGAATGT